>NC_092501.1:23577622-24196372 GCF_047511675.1 Marmota flaviventris
TCAGGGGCTGGAAGGAATGGGTACTGAAAGGTGATGAAAGTTAAAATGCAAAGAAAAGGATGAGAAGAGAGGCGTTTAAGAGCCAATAATACCGTGGGAAACTAGAGGGCGTGCGGGATGGTAGTGGGTGGATTCACCAATATGGGTCACAGGTACTGAGAAACAGTAGGTGAGGGAATAAAATGAGATTCAGATCAGCATGTGGTACACATGATGTGCTGGCATTTGACGTCTGTGAGAAGTTGAGGAGGCAAGAAAAGGAGGTGTCCCACCATCCCACAGTCAACAAGGGTCAGGGCCATGCAAAATCCTATCCCAAACTTCTAACATCCAACACAGACTCCTTCTTTTATATCATACTAAAGTAGTAATAGTTGCAGGAAGGATCAGAAAGCCTACGGAGGTCTCTGGCACTGTGCTCATGTAGCAGATCTATATATTCTGTACCATCTCTATGCTTCTACCAATTAATATGGAAGCTGTGTATCCACAAAATATTTTGGAACCTGGCTCGCATTGCTAATTGGTTAAAAGAAAAGGAGAAATCCAACATGAGGATGATCATATTAAAATAAGCAGCATCCTCCAAAAGCCAGAAAAATCAAGGCAAGTAATTAGCATCTGATGACAGGTTTATCCAACACAAACTGGCTGCAAGAGGAAATGTCTGCAGCCCTCTGAATGCAATTCCTTTCAGGAATGTTTATTGCTCTTAGTGACTCACAACATTAAAGTCATACACACACACACACTCTCCTTGTCAGCAGGCTTTGCTGTTTTCCTTGAGAAATGTCAAGTCCAACAACTGCACCAAGGTGAGAAATATGATTTGCTACTTATTGGCATTTGACCTTGATGTATGGAGTAATAGTAACTGGGGAGAAAAGACAAGGTTCAGAAACTCCCAAATAAACTTTAAGAGCCTGCGGATTCATGTCTGGCAGTGTTGTGTGAAAAAGAGTCACTTTATTTTTGCCATGTGAATCTATTCAGCCATTCTAAGGCCTGCCCACCAGTGTGATGGGGTCTAGAGATTCAAAAACATGAATAATTATATCCATTGTAAAGCTTTGCATTGACCATCAGCTTGGCACTTATTCAGCCAAGACAGGTGTGCAGATTTTACAATTTAGAAACATTTTCAATATGCATCATTGAGCCTGTGAGACCACCCATTTTTTCATAGACAGGGGCAGGCCAGTGGCAACAACTAATCAGGAATTTCATTAAAGCATCTGGGTCTCGCCCACAATTTCTAGACTCAAAGTCTCATTGCTTCATAGCTGAACTTAGCAATTCAAAAGTTCATCTTAAACAAATACTGATCTGAAACTTTAGCAAGTCAATGACTCCTGATAGTACTAATTACCAACTGTTGTTCAAGACCTCATTAAGCTCCAGGTATATATGCTAATCATTTTATAAATATTATCACAGTTACTTAATAAGTTGGACCCTGTCATTATGCTCCACTTTGCAGATGACAAAATTCAAACCAAGAGAAGTAACTTGCCTGAGATCACACAGCTATTTAGTGACACAGCCAGGACTCGAATTCAAGATAAACTTTTCATGTAAACCACCCGTGTAAAACCAAAGCACAAATAATGGCACACATCCCAAGACGGCATCCTTGATCCAATGCATCTCTCAAGACCTAAACCAGGGTACAATTTTCTTCTTGATTGACTAAACACTCTTTCTTGACTTGGAAACATCTACCATCTGGCAAATATTCACCAAGCATCTCTATTTCTGTAAAAGGTTTGCTTTCTTGACTTTGAAGGACACACCATTTTTTAAGGAAGATAAGACATGTGTCTTGAGGACTTGTGAGTAGGGGTAAAGTGGAAAACTGCAAGACATCATGTACTCAAAAATACAAATTCAGCAAATATAAGAGCGTGAGAAAATTAGATCAGAGAATGTGATTAGATCGGGGAATCTCAGGGTTTAAGTTATACAGGTGAGGTAGTTCCAAAGGATGAGAAAGTCAAAGACTTAGTAATGCAGGCGATTGCAGAATAGAACCGAAGACTATGAGATCAGAGTATTAAAGGCATCTTCTAATACTGATGGAGAGGTTATCAAGAAGGATAACAGAGGACACGAGACAGAAGAAAGCTAGAAGCTGGAGACATGGTAAAGAACAGAGCAGAAGAACTTGAGGCACTCACGGAACAAACAGTCCTTGGGACAATAGTTGTCCCCCTTCATGAGATCGTCTCAGGGCTGGAATACACTGCCAATTTCATTCATCCAAATTACAAAGAAAGTTTACCGCCATTTACTTTAAAACAAAAAATCCTCTTAGGAGTTTTGAGAGGGGCCTCCATGATTCAGATATCCTGAAACTTGGTGCACTATTCAGTAAGCACAAATCAGAAGGTGCAAAAGACAAACCACAGAAAAACAGCAGCATATACAACTCCGAGGGCAATAAGGCCTGGAAAATATTTCCTACAACATTCAAAAACTAGCTCTTGGCAGCGGATATTCCTAATGTCAACCAGAATGGCAACGTGTGCTAGAAACAAGATAGCAAAGAAAAAACAGAGGTAAAAGAGAAACCCTGCTGGCTGACTGTGCCTCTTCCTGGCAGATATCTAAAACCCAACCAAAGACTATCTGGAAATGCCCACTATTTTGCCATTTATCAAAATGTGTCAGCAGGACCAAATCCTCTCACTCAAACAAAGGAGGGGGAGTGTGAAGGAAGCAAACAAGATAAGTACACTGCATTTTCACCCCTATTAATGGGATTTCGTTGCTTGGCCATGTTCAGGATAAGCTCCCTTAACTGTGTTAGCCTCACCATGGCAGTGAATTTTTAATGGAAATCAACTGTCTAACAGTATTTGTATTACAATAATAACCTGGGAGAACTTGTTTAATATCAGAAGACTTAGTGGAGCAGATGAATAGTTTCAACATGATATCCATGGGATAGAAATTCAATTAAAACCTGCAAGTAGTGCTGGAGAAAGGTAGTTATTGTTCAGCACATACCACGGGGCCCTTTGCCGAAGCACGGCTATTAGCTGGACTGGTTGAGAAATTCTGTTTTCCTTTATGGCAATCTGTTAGCTTGTATAAAGTTAAATTAATAAAAAACACCAAGCTGCCTCTATGGTGGGAGAGCAGAATGAGGCCAAAGGCTAGTTGCATATTTTATAATTATGGATTAAGTGCATTATGCCAAGCAAATTAAAGATATGCCACAATTATAATAAAAATGAGAGACTGCGCATCTCCAAACAGTGATTGTATGACTACTGCATCCAAAAGAGAATTCTGGTGCTCTGCCTCAAAAGGCAATTGTTTCCACCATAAAAAAAAAAGAAGAAGAAGAGGAAATTACCTGTCACATTTACACATTCCTTCTGAACAGGTAGAACAGTACTTCTTCTACAGTCAGCTGAAAACTGAATGGGGCTGTTGACTCTCTGTGCTCAGTGCTCAGAACTGGACCCATGGCTCAAGAATGGTGCACATTCGAAGGCGGAGTACTTTGGAGCAGGGGGAAGCTGCCGTGCCTATTTAGGAACAAATGTTCCCCAGCAAGGAGGAATCTCATCAGCCACTAAGGAAGAATGCAAAACCAGTGAAAATCCTACTGGCTGACGAAAAGGGAAGTAGGTCCCAGATGAGGAAATCCAGCATCCTGTACCCCTTACTGCACTCTGATTTGGAAGCCTTTGCTATGTTTCTATTTTCTGCTGGTTCTGCAGATAGGAAACAAAAACCCTTCTTGTGAAAATGACTGACACATTGGCTGCCCTGCTTTGTGTTGCAGAAAGGGCAGGGATTCTTCATATCTTTCTTTGCCCTTTTCTTAACACAATTATTGTAAGAACTCATGCGTGTATGTGCGTGCATTTGTGTGTGTGTATATGTGTGTCTGTGTACATGATTATAAATCATGCCCTGCAAATGGAATATCCATCCTTCCAGCCATAAGCTTTCACGCATAGCAAATGATGATGCTTTCAGCACATAACACAATTTCCCTTCTGCCAAGACTCCAGCATATTGTGCTTTTCAGAAAACAAACTTTTCAACCCATATTGTTTGTAATGGTGCGTGGGAGTGGGCAGGAGCGTGCACATTTGGGCAAGCTCTCCAGACACACAGGAGGAAAGAGCGCTAAAGAAAGGGAGCTCATCAAAAACCCAGAACCCCAAAGGAGGGGTCATTGCAAGGGGCTCTTTCCTTCACTCTCCTTTGATATTCATCTCTATTTCAGGGGTTTCTAAATTATAGTTCAAGGACTAACTGCTTCAGAATCTCTTTGGTGGCTGAAAATAAAAACTGAGTATCCTGAAGCCCAATCTCTAACTTCCTTTACCAAGTTCCCTAGAGAATGGGACCCAAAACCTGGCATTTGAGCAGAACTGCGGTCTGTTGTAGACATGTTATTCTGAGGCACACTGAAATTGAGACAGAGCCCTCTATTCCCTTCCCCTGGCCAAAGACTCCAGCATGCAAATGGGTTCTCAAAAACACTAGTCAGACACAACCCCCTCAGATTCCTGACAATGAAGCTAAAAGCCAGGAAGCAAAACCAACCTGCCAAAGGTCACCCAGGAGTTGCTGCTGCAATTCAACCCAGGCTTATGGCAGTGCCCGCCATTTATGATTTAAAATTTAAAATTCAAAAGCATATCCCCAATAAGTATCTGGTGCATTCCTCACAGGATACAGTTGGGTCCTCTGTATCTGTGGGTTCTGCATCCTTCCATTCAACTGAACACATATCCAAAGCAGTCACAAAAAAATAAAGAAAGAAAAAAAAAAGAAGAAGAAGAAGTCTGTACTGAACAGACTTTGTCCTTGCCATTATTACCTAAAAAAAAAAAAAAAAAAAAAAACTGAAGAGCAACTATCTACATAGCATTTATAAAGTGTTAGGTATCATAAGTAATCTAGTGATCATTTAACCTATTTAGGTGCATATGAATGGGTAGGTTATATGAAAATACCATACCATTTTATATGAGACTTTAGCATCCACAGATATAAATATCTGTGGGGGTCCTGGAACCAATTCCCCATGGATACTGAGGGACAACAGTGTCACAAGCTTCATGCAACAGCTATTGCTACACTTACATTTCTGTCTTGGGCATAGAGGAATGGAGTAGGATTTGGTTGACAGGATGAAAGCTTTGTGTGCTTTATTCAGCCACGTCGATGTGAATCAGGCTACATTTGTGACTGGCTGATGGTAGAGCCGAGCAGACTGGGTAGGAGACAGAGTAGAAGTCACCTCTGCATAAAGTACAACTGGGCTCCAATCAGTTCAATAGCAGAAATAAGATGCAGAGGAGTGAAATCAAGACCTCTCAGTGCAAGCACACCCCACAGTCCAGGGCCTGCCATTGTCCAGGGAACTCCTTGTTCTCACTTCAACATGTTTCCAGGAAGGACCCCAACAAGGCCCTGGGTTCTAATCCCCAGCACCAAAAAAAAAAAAATCCAACAAGACAACTCCAAGAAAAACGGATTGAGGATTCAAAACCAATTACAAAAACATAATCTCACTCAGACGGGCACGCTAAGAATAATTACTCTCCATAAGAAAAATGTCTGTTGTAGACATGTTGCAGAAGCCTGCTTAATTAAATACAGCTGCCAATTCTCATTCATCTTTCTGTCAATTTGCATTTGAGGGTCCACCTGGATTGCCAAAGGTACACACAGTGGGGCTGAAAGCCAAGGGCTCAAGATTTCTAAAGTAATAGAATTCTAATAAAGATGCTGCACCGTTGATGGATCCCAACTCTTACAGTTGGTTTGCACCCTGAGTTTACTTCAGAAGGGACCACGTGCCTTTCTTCCTCTCCTTCTTGCTCTTGATATAACTAAACCCTGGGCTTCCTTCCAGGCCTGATTCACAACGAATCCCTTTTTGAAGACTTCTTTTTTTGTCTCAACTCCTTCATCTGCAAAACAGGGATAATTATCCACCTCTTTGGATTGCCATGAGAATTTATGAAGTTAATTCATGTGGAATTCAAACAACGCATGGGATATAGTAATCTCTTGATAGACATATAATATTACTTTATCTTCTGGCTCCTCTGGCCAACTCTGGTTTGCTTCTTCTCCAGTTGGTCCTATCCTCAAGTACAGGGTCACCCCTGCTCCCCATGAGTACACAGGGCTGTTCTGTCCACTGTTTTTCATGCTTCCTGTGCTCTGCACTCTCCTAGGCTCCTTGAGGGCTAACAGCTTTAAATCATTTGGTCTCCAACTATAAAAGATGTTCAAGTGACTGGTTAAGAATATAAAGATGTCTCAGAGATGGACTCGTTGTAAGAGGCCTTCCAAGGAGGACATCAAAGTGCAGTAACAGCATATAGGAGCAATCATGGAAAAAATAAAAATATGATTTTGTTTATATACATATTAGCCACATGATAAAAATACAATAAAATGTGCACCATCTTTAAAGAGCTATTAACACTTACAATGTGCATTAATTTGTGAGAACAGAAATATGATAATGATGGTGGCCATGATCACAATGATAAAAACAGAGAGCATTTCTAGACTTCTTATGATATGGCAGACAGTATTCCAAGAACTCTCTGTGCATGAGCTCATTTACTCCTCACAACTCTATGTGAGAGATGCCATCACACATTACAGTGGGGAAATGAAAGGAGAGGGGAAATTTGGATGGACTATGCCATTCAAATCTGTCTGGGCACAGGCCCTGTGGGCTCACTATCACTTCAAGGGAATCTCCAACCCATGGCCAGCCTCTCCCTTACTAGGGGAGCTTGTATCTCATTTCTGCACTCCCCTGATCACCCTGAAGCCTACCCTCCCAGACAACCTGCCCTTTGCCCTTTGCTGTCCTCAGGCCCGAGATAATCTGAGCCCTAATACCTTCCACAGAGCCCCTCAAAATAATCTCTCACAGAGGTGTCAGGAGTCAATGGCAATTTTAGGTGTTACCTTTCTTGGAAGCAATACAACAGTTTTCAATAAGAACAAAAACATTGATTAAACAGAATATAGATATGTCAGTTTCATGAAGGGCTGGCAAAGATCCTGCACAAAGTGGGATCAATAAATATCTATTGAATAAGCATATGCAGGAATGGATGGACTACTCTCCACTTACTGCCACTTACTTAAAGTGTCTCAGTTTCTCCTTCCTAAGGATTTAGACTGGCCCAGAGGGGCAGTACTAGTGTATAGGGGTAATAATGAAAAATAAATAAATATTAATTTAAACGTGTGTTTTTTTGTGTACATACATTTCATCTGAAGAATAAAAAAATACAGTGAAATGTGCACCCTCTTATAATAGCTGTGAACACTTATAATATGCATTAATTTGTGAGAACAGAAACATGGTGGTGGTGATGATGACCAGGATCATGATGATAGCAACAAAGCATTTCCAGAGCTCTCATGATATGACAGACGTTATTCTGAGAACTTTCTGTGTATGAGCTCATTTACTCCTGGCAATTCTATGTGAGAGAGAGCATCATTACATTCATTTTGAAGATGACAAAACCAAGGTCCAGTGATGGCAAGTCATGTGACACAGGTAACAATGATGAAGGCAGTAAGAGAAAAAAACAGGTGCTGCAATCACATTCTAGCACAGCCACTGATTCCTGACTTCCAACATTTAATCTAGCACATTTAAATACAGTGCACAGTGAACTGTTTTGGTTTGACAAGACATGGTTGGTGGCTGTACTAGAAGATGATTGATTCTATAATGCTTAATTTTATGTCTACCTGTGATAAAATATTTAGGCCATGGGATGCCTAAGTATTGGATTAAATAGTCTTTCTGGGTGTGTATATAAGGGTATTTCCAGAAAAGATTAGCATTTTAAGTTGTTATGATTTGGATCTAAAATGTCCCACAAAAACCATGTGCTAAAGGCTTAGTCATCCGCCTGCTGTGCTATTGGGAGGTGGTGAAAATTTGAGGAGGTGAGAATGCCCTGGAAGAATATATCTTACCACTGGCCTCTCTCACTTGCTCTTTGTTTCCTGGCTACCATGAAGTCAGCAGCTTTGTTCTGCCACACCCTCCCTCCCATGATGTTCCACCTCACCAGAGGCCCCAAAACAATGAAACCAAGTGAGCAAGGACTAAAACCTCTGAAACTGTGAGCCAAAATTAATCTTTTATTCTTTAATTTGTTTTTCTTGGGTATTTTGTCACAGTGGTGGAAAGCTAACACTGAATTTGGTACTAAGTGAAATGGATGGTGTGACTTTATCTCTGACTAAGTGGTTCAGAAGCCTTTGGAACTGATTTTCAGGAGGAGCTTGGAAAGGTTTAAAGATGCAGGCTGGAGAAGGCTTAAAATGTTGTGTAGAACTTAAGGAATGAATCTTGTGTGATCCCAAAAGATTGGAAGGCTAATAGGAATGCAGGCGGTAAAGACAGTGCTCTTGAGTTTTCAGATGGGAATGAGGACTATACTGGAAATTGGAGTGGCAAACGTTACCTTCTGGCAAAGAACATGACTACATTTTTGCCCATGCCCTGAGACTTTGTGTGAGTCTCAGTATAAAAGTGATGGACTAATTAATATGGCATCCACAGCATTCAGGTGGTGGCATGAGTATTACTGGCTGATTATATCCAGGTTTAACGTGAGAATTGAGAACAAATAACAGAACAGAAAGATCTGGAAACCTTGAAATTTGGTCAGAAAAGGAGCTTACTTAAAGGAAGGAAGGTGTGACTGCTGAAGAGAGTAGAAAAGAAGCCAAGGACAATAGGAGAGACACCTTGAGGGAATCTCAGGAATTGTCTAGACTCCACCAATAACAGGCTTAATGGTATACAAGTGAAAACTTGTTTGAAAGACTTTGCTTTGAGAAGAAAGTGCTGGGTGCCCAGCTTCCACAGGACCTCTAGGAATTTGCTTCCTCCAAGATTTGCTTCACTATACTCAGCCATCCAGGCACTCAGAGACTGTCCAAGTGACCCCAGATACTGCTCAAGCTGGTAGCAGATATGGACATCCTAAACATGGTGCTGCTGTTCCAGGCATGAAGAAATATAAGAGTTACGAGGTCATGGAGACTTCTACTGAGAACTTCAAAGGAAGGCCTCGGTAATGTGTGGCAGGGTCAAAATCCCTGTGGGAAGTCCCTGAGATGGCATATATGAAGCTGTGGGAGTGAAGCCAAAGCTACAGTGGAAATCCAAGAAAGTTAGAGATGCCAGGAATTGGGAATGTCTGTTGAAAAAAGTCACAGGCAATGAGCAAAGCTAGCCTAAGGGAGGGGCCATATGGGCTGCAACCATCAAGGCGAATGGAGGGATAATGGAATGGGGCTGCCCAAGACCTTTGAAGTTCACATCAAAGCACCAAATGCCCTGGATGTCTGGACATGGAGCTGCAGGATTTAATATTTGCACTGTTGAGTTTCTGTCTTGCTTTGGTCAAATTTCTTCTTTCTGGTCTCCTATTCTTCCATTTTGGAAGGAAATGTGTTCATAATGTGTTTATACTGTTATGTTGGAAGTATATATTTTCTTTATAGGAGCTCACAGCTAAGAGTTTGCCTTGAATCTCAGAAGAGACTTTGGTCTTGCACTTTTTTGGCAATGCTAGAACATTTAAGACTTTGGGAACTTTTGGAAATGGAATGACTACACTTTGCATTGGGAGACGGACATGAGCCTTTGGGAAACAGGGGTAGAATGCTATGGACTGGATCTAAAATGTCTCCCAAAGGCCATGTGCTAAAGGTTTGATTGTCACCCTGTGATGCTATTGGGAGGTGGTGAAAACTTTATGATATATCAGGAGGATATATGAGGTACAGCCCACTGGCTCTAATTCTCTAGAGAACACTGACTCATACTAATATTTTGGTACCAGAGATACAGTCATTCTAGAAGAACTGAATCTTAAGGATTAATTTTCTGAATTGATTCTGAAGTTCCTGAAATTTGCTCTCTAATCAGATTAGATTTAAAGGGGTTACTATATCTATCACCAGTAGTAAAGAGAGCACTGATACTCCATGACATGAACTAGTAATAGAGATACGCAAAATATCTTCATTATATCCTCTTAACCAACCATATTATAAGAAGCACAGAGCTTGGTGATAACTTCAAAGATTTTTGGAAAACTAATGAATATAATGAGGTTGACTAGTTGTTCCTAATGTTGCTAGACAATGGGTGACAGAAAGAATGAGTTCAAGAATCTGAATTCCCAGATAAGTGCAGTTTGCCTTCAAGGTGTCTGTGTTTGACCTTAAAGAGGAACTTATCTCTGATAGTCATAAGGGCTGAGCCTGCTGAAAATCACACACAGAATCTTATCCTGCAACTGGCTGAGATGCTATTATGAAAACAGCATGGATAAATATCATTGGACTAGTTAGACAAAGTCCAGCCTGAAAGCCATGAATGCTGGCTAGCTAGATTGAGGAATCCTCTATCTAAAATGAAAGATGTGAGTATCCCTGGAAAACTACATGAAGCATAGCAGGTGGTTGGTGTCATGAGAACACAGCTTTACAATAGAACAAGATTCTGCCAGGCAACCTCTCCTGCAGTCCACACTAGAAAGAGCAATATATCCATCATATACTGCTCAGGAGTCAGAACTTTGCCCATAGTTTTGAAACTTTTAAAATGTGATATTTTTAATCACATGTTAATATCATTGATATGCTTTTAATTAATGGTTATAGTTTTATGTGTTATTTAAAAAAAAAAGACACCCCCCCCCACTCCCACCCCAGGAAGGCAGTCAAGAAGCCCAAAAGCTTTCTGATGTTAGAGGAAAGGAGGAAATAGAACCACCTGAGCTGAACCACAAGGCTCCTTGGCCACTAAAAACAACTGAATGTGAAAATATGAAGCAAGTATGGGGGGTTGTGTTTCTAAGAACAACAGAGTAAGATTCCTGCATGCTAATGAATACAGAAAAGCTCAGGGTTGTAAAATAAGATGAATACCACCCCTCATTAGTGCTGCATTTGATAGCTGTGTAAAAGGAAGAAAATGATCCACTTAAAAGGGTCTTTAACATTGATGGGTCAATTTTGGCAATTACAGGATTTATGCAGATATCTTTGCTCCACATTGAAATGAGGCACAGCAAACACAATCTTCACTTTTTAGCTGATGCCCAAGCAGCTCTTTGAAGCTCTGGATCCGCTTTATCTTTAAGGCCCCAGCTTAGATGTCACCTTCCAGGTGACAGGAGGGGCTGAAGCTAAGATGAAGCAGGCAGGCAAGGCATCTAGGATGCAAAATTGAGGGGCACCTAGAGGACCCTAAGCATGAACGCTTCCTTACACTGGTGTGTCGCTTGCCTCACTAGAGGCCCAGACCTGCTTCCAGCCAGGTATCCCCTAACCACTTGAAGAAAAGCACCCCCCTTCACCTCTCCTCTCCCATGTCCACCTAGTTCCTGTCGAACCACACTGAGGCTCTGCACACATTGTTTCACTTGGTTTGTTGTGTGCTTATCAATGGTCTCTTGTCCCCACTGATTTGTCTACTCCCTGAGACAGAGAGATGATCTCCCTGGCCCTCATGCCCCTAGTGACTCACATGGCGTCTAGCCCACATCAGGCTCCCAGAAATCTATCTGTTGGATGACAGTGAAACAAAGATGGGAAAGCCTCCCTTGAGAATGGTATTCAATGGCTCTAGACAATCCAAGAAAATCCTCCTGAATGTTCATGTTAAAGTATACAAAACTAGTGTTGTGGCTGAATAGTCAGAATTTAAGAAACCCTAACAGAGACTTCAGGCAAAAGGAAAGCACCTGAGTTGGTAAAGAGTAAACCAGAAATATGAACTTCACAAGTATCCAGGACACCTTAAGTCACTGAGAGAAAAAAGAAATGAGCAAAGTATATTCACATAAAATAGTATTTCCAGATAAATTTTAATTAACTTCCGCTTTAACCCTCTGAAGTAAACTTTGTTCCCATTTTCCAAATGAAGACATTAACATGAGGATTAAAGAAGTTACATAATTTGCATATGAATTTACCATGAATAATGGAGGCAACTAATGTTCAAACCCAGGTCTCTCCAGGCAGCAATATTATTCCATTACATGGCCTAACAAAGCACCTAGATTTATTAACTTGACTCAGAGTATAAACATAACAATTACTGATGGTTCTGACTAATCCTCCCAACTCTGGTTATTCTAAAAAAAAAAAAAAAAAAAAAAAAAAAAAAGTCCTATATCAACAAATCCCAGTAAGTCTGTTTCTCAGAATAGTCAACATAATTAGAAAATTCGCTTTTTCAGAAATACATATCTTTTTATATATTCATCCTATTTTCCACCATAATAGTCCTAACTTCTGTTACATAAACCTCTCTCTTGCCTGAATCTGTATTTATTTCTTCTTGTTCAGAATAAATCCCTGAATGCAAAAATTAAGTCCACCTTCAGCTCATTTCCTCAACAATCACACAGATCCTGTCCCTATTTGCTCTTCGACTTTTTTTCTAATTCTTTGGTCCACTTTGTTTAGCTCTGTTCTAAATGTGCTTCCTCTTTCCCTCCCTTTCTAAATTCCAAGGATAATACAGAGGAGATGTCAAACCCAAGCTAATGCACCTTGGAATTCAACAGAGAACTGTTCCCTGTCCTCTACACACCTCCCTCTCATGACAACTCATAAACAAGGACAGAAGCACTGAAAAGTCAGCCTCTGGGTGTAGAGCACTGTCCTGCGCATATAGGACCTAAAGCATGAGTCTTCCCCTCACCCCGCCCTTGGAGGCACAGCCCAGTTTTCATTGTCAGATGCACTGCATTCAACTTATAGCTTCACCTTGAAAATAAAAAGTCCTTTCCAGGTCCTGCCTGGAGAATGGCTTTGCAGATTCACAAATTTCTCCTGGTGTAAGCCCAGCATTTGATTGTCTTCAAACCTTAAGTCTCCTACCTCCTCTATTCTTCTTCTAAAAAGCAAAAGGTTTAGTTGCAAATCCCTGAAGATTGGACTTGAGATCTTCCTGGGTTGTCCATCTTCCTGTCTGAAAAAATGTGCTATTTTTTTTTTTGTTGTTGTTGTTGTTTTGGTTCAAACTCTTTTCCTAGCCAAGAAATATTGAGCAAGACATTTCCATTCTCCAAGTCTCACTCTCTTCATCCCTAAAATCTTTACGGAAGGCTTGGTAATCTACATTTCTTCTAGCATCCAATATCAGCCATCTAGCTGAGAACTTTAAAAAGGAGAAATTTACAAGGTGTCAGGTGAAGATCTGCCATCCTGGAAATTGGGAGTCTCACCTGAAGCATGTCTTTCCACCCGCCCTGACTCCTGCCTATGGAGTTCCTGCTGGATCTTCCTGCTTTCCTGTCTTCCTTCCTCCTTTCCTTCCACTGCACGGATCCTACCATTGCCAAGCACAGCACATGGCGGTGAGGAATCAGAGTGGGGCAAACACAGTCCCCACTCTCAATGAATCTATGTTTAGTGGGAACGGTAAAACAGTAGGGAAAAAAAAATCCTGAATAAGTCATAAAATAAAATGATTGCAAGTTGTACAATTATAAGTGCTCACTAAGGGACTGAGACCATCACAGAAACCTCTCTTAGACAGGATGCCAGATGTCCAGGTGATGTCTCTCTGGAGAAGGGATAAAAGGTAAAAAATAAATAAAATTAAATTAAAAAAAAAAAACAACACTAAGCTTCTGAAAAAAAAAAATATAATTGGAGGTTGAGGGAGAAAGGAGGTAAGCGGTAAGGAGAAGAATTAGAATGTTCCGGTCAGGTATAAAACCTGCAGGCAAGAAAGTGTGGTTTGTTCCACAGACACTGAAAGAGCCCCTATTTGCCTTTGGTGATCTGAATTCTCCCAGTATCTCACATTCTCACCCTATTACTTGCTCTTCTGGTCTATGCAAACTTGGCATGTTCACCTCATCACTTATACCTTAATAGTGGACAATGAGGAGTAGCTACAAGGCTGTGGGGAACCGTGGCAGAGCACTCACTCATGTATGCTGCCTGTAACAGCACACCAAACAGCCATAAAAGGAAGGTAGAATCCCACTGAGAGCTTCATGAACACTTTTTTGACATTAAGTGCCAGGCACTGCCCCAGGTGTGCACTGGAAGTAGGAGTGAGCTGAATCCTGAGGGACTGAGAGTGGCTTTGGTTCCAGTGTACAAAAGGTTCTCAGAAAAGATATCCATTCAATCAACAAATATAGGAAAAAATGTTTCGGGCTGGGGATGTGGCTCAAGCGGTAGCGCACTCGCCTGGCATGCGTGTGGCCCGGGTTCGATCCTCAGCATCACATACAAACAAAAATGTTGTGTCCACCGAAAACTAAAATAATAATAATAATAATAATAAATATTAAAAATTCTCTTTCTCTCTCTCTCTATAAAAAAATGTTCAACATCTCTAGTAATTAGAGAAATGGAAATCAAAACTACTCTAAGATTTCATCTCACACCAGTTAGAATGGCAGTTATCAAGAATACAGATAACAATAAATGTTGGCAAGGATGTGAGGGAAAAGGCACATGCATACATTGCTGGTGGGACTGCAAATTGGTGCACCCAATCTGGAAAGCAGTATGGAGATTCCTTGGAAAACCTGGAATGGAACCACCATTTGACCTAGCGATCCCACTCCTCAGTTTATACCCAAAGTACTTAAAAATCAGCATTCTACTGTGACACAGCCACATCAATGTTTATAGCAGCTCAATTCAATATAGCTAAACTGTGGAAGCAAACTAGATGCCCTTCAGTAGATGAATGGATAAAGAAACTGTGGTATATACACACAATGGAATATTATTCAGATTTAAAAGAGAATAAAATTATGCCATTTGCCGGTAAGTAGATAGAGTTAGAGAATATCATGCTACGTGAAATAAGCCAATCCTGAAAAACCAAAGGTCAAATGTTCTCTCTGATAAGCAGATGCTGATCCATAATGGTGGGGAGTGGGGCATGGGAAAAATTGAGAAACTCTGATGGAGCAAAGGGGAGAGAAGAATGGGGAGGGGTGCAGGGGCAGGAAAGATGGTGGAATGAGATGGACATCATTACCCTAGGTACATGTATGACTGCACATATGGTGTGATGCTACATCATGTACAACCATAGAAATGTGAAGTTGTTCTGCAATTGTGTTCAATGAATCAAAATGCATTCTGCTGTCATATATGTTTAATTAAAATAAATCTTTAAAAAAGACTCAATATGGCCTCCTAACATGCCCAAGGCTAGATAGGTCCTTCTGTGACTGCATTCATTCAGTGATCCCAGGGAGGCCATGCTCATTGGAGAACTGGGGCCATGGATACACTAACACTAATCTCTTCCCAACCCCCAGGAGTTTCTAGCACAGAAAAATCTTTTAAATTTTTTTAATTAACATTTTTATTGACATATAACAATTGCTGACAACTTTAGGCAAGGTAAAGCCAGAAAGATATACAATAGTCCCATACAGTCACAATATCATGCTCAGCTCATACCATACCACTTTTCCAAACATCTTTCCCATTAGGATGTTTAGATTAGAGATAATAGTGAAAAGTAACTATTTCTGGCACATACTAGCTGTTCAATATATGTTAGAAATTATGATAACTCTCCTCAAACACACATTGCCCCTACTTATCCTCTGATCTCTTGGAAATGTCCCTTTTGTCAACTACGATAAGCAATCTGGCAACTGCCTCAAAACAGCCAGTGAGTTTTGATAACTGTGGCATTCTGTATGTGCCACTCTCAGTCATCAGCTGGCTGGCTCCTGACATATGCCATCACTCCAAAATGTCCATTTAGCCCATCGTACTCCATCCAGCTGTGACAGAATGCATGCTACCAAGCAGGAAACATTGTCACTGCAAAACTAGTGACAGGAGCAGAAAGGGCACCAAGAACCAAGTGTCCATAGGAGTCTGCCCAAGACTTAGTGCACCTGCAAGGCTTGCCAGCCAGGTTCTCAACAACCCCCAACATCAAGCAAGGAGATTCAAATTCATCCTGCTCCTCTGTCTACTGAAAAGACATTTACAGAGCACAGAGCCAGGTTGGGTGACTCCAAGAAGCTCCCCATGTTCAGACCAAGAAGCAGAAGAGTGGGTATAAAAGCAGATTCTAAGGGACCCAAAAGAAATAAAAAGAGAGAGAGTGGTGGGCTGGGGTGTTCAAGAAAGGTTGTCACTGGAGGAAAGAATACATTCTGGGCCCTAAAATGAGTGGAAGGAGAGAAGAAATTCCAGAATGCAATGTGGCATCAGTAAAGGCAGAGATGATGGAAAAGGAGGCAGTAGCCTGGCTAGAATGGCTCCGGGTAAGCATCTCCTCTACCAAGAATTTCCTAGTCTCTATCTGAGAAGTGGGTACCAAGCTCTAAAGTGACAGAATGGAGTGGAAGTCACTCAAGAAACCAACAAACGTTTCCAGCTGAGAAATCCCTCGGTTTTAAGTCATGGGTCTGCCATCTGCATTAATAGCTCAAATTTAACCTATGTGACCTTCAGAAGATTAGCCGTTTTATTAAAATCTCAGCCTGCCCATCTGCAAAGTGGAAGAGTATACTACCTACTTCTTAAGTTTCAGGGAACTATTCGATGAGATAATTCAGCAAGGAACAAGCAGATGTTTCCCCCAAGCGAATGTCACTGCTCACTTGACAATTGTTGGCACACATTTTCCATAAAAGCAAAAATATATTTTCTGATAATAAGTGTACGTAAAAGGTGACAACTCTTCAAATTTAAATAAGACTAAAAAATGTATTTTTCAAGATAAAATTTGTATATTTGATTATTTGCATAAGGTAAAACTCCTACATTATGAAAAACAAAACTATGTTAACAGATACAAAACAGAATGGGGAAAATATTGGCATCCAACTCAACAACGTTTCCAGTTTACATATTACATTTAAAAATGTGTACAAAATGATAAGGAAATCACCAACAGATAAATGTAAGAAATGCATATAAAGAAAAAGCATGCGAAGAAATAGAACACAGAGGGGGAAATGTTCTATTCTCAATAATAAAGATCAATGATAAAAATAAATAAAATTTCAACAATTATGAATCTCTGAAACATTCATTAAATGATGTCACTTCTCTACTTAAGGTCCTTTAATTATTTCCCCTTATGCTCAAGTTAAAACCAAAATTGGCTGTGTGTGGTGGTATATACCTATAATCTCAGTGGCTCTAGAGGCTAAAGCAGGAGAATTTGAGTTCAAAGGCAGCCTCAGCAATTTAGCAAGGTCCTAACCAACTCAGCAAGACCTTGTAAAATATAAAAAAACAAAATATAAAAAAGACTGGGGATATGGCTCAGTGTTCGAGCTGGTAGCCCCTAGGTTCAATCCCTAGTACCAAAGAAACACATAAAAATAATTGCTGGTAATGGCTGGCAAGAAACCGCAGGGCTTGCCATCTGGCCCTTCTCCCATCCCTATGGACCCCTCTCTTTTCACCCAGTGACTCAGTCTAGCTCTTATAACAGCAAGCTTCCAGGTGCCACAAGATCTTTGCACAGCCCTGCCTAAAATCCTTTCCTTCTCTTTTCTCCAACACTTGGCTCCTGCTAACTCTCCTTCATCCATCAATCACAGTTTTGGGAACTTCACCAATGCAATATTGCAGCACGAGTTATGTCTCTGAAAAGCATTCATATGTCGAAGCCTTTTATTCCAGAACCTCAGAATTGACCTTATTTGGAAACAAAGTTGCTGCAAATGCATTAGTTAGGATGAGGGCTTACTGTAACAGGGCAGCTCCCAATCCAATAAGATTGCTGTAAGAGGGAAATTCGGACACAGATACACACAAAGAGAACATGGTGGGAAAAAGAAGGCAAAGATGGGCAATGCTTCTATAAGCCAAGGAAGGCCAAGGACTGCAGCAAGCCGTGAGAGGCTGGTGGCATGGGATTATCCTCAGGAGGAAGCAACCCTGCTGATACCTTAGCCTTGGACTTCCAGCCTCCAGAACTATGAAACACACATTTCTGTTGTTGAAGTCCAGTTTACAGGACTATGCTACAGAAGCCCTAATACACTTATGTCCCAGGAAAGTCCTCCCTGATCCCGCCTTGTTACTCTCAGGAAGCCTGTGCCTTCCCCGCAGCCCCTTCAGAGGGCACCTGAGTAATGGCTGCCTCTGCTGTGCATTGAAGCACTGAAGAAGCAGGCACAAGAGGGGCACTCTGTGAGTGTCCATAATGTCAAGAAAACATGGGGATAACCCCCACAGGTATGCAACCTGATTAGAGGGATGAGCACTGAAGGCAGAGTAATTCTGACAGACATTGAAGCAAACCCTAAGAGAGCACATATTTATGTGAACCTGCACCACCCCTATTACCACCATTAACACAGGGTATCCTCTCAGCTTCCCAGGTAGGTACCATCCTCATCCACCCTTCAGCTATGAGAAAGTGGGCCCAGAGGAGTTACTGCTCAAAGCTCTGTCCAAAGTGACACAGTTAGGATTTGAACCCAGGCAATATGCACCAGAGCACCTGCATTTAACCTCTCTGAACATGACTCTCAAGAGTGCACAGGTAAGCAGTCCAGGTAACAGGTAAGACAGGTACTTGTTCCACAAATACCTCTGTAGTTATTAAAAGAATTAAGAAGTTAAGATCAACTCTAAATCTTTAAGGAGAAAAAAAAGAGGCCAGACCCTCCGTGGGCCACCCCTTGATAGTAACATAACACACAGTGCCTTGAATTGGAGGAGACATAGCTCTAACACAGGAAAGATTTCACTGACATCTTAGTCCTTCACCTGTTATTGTACCAGGGCCTCACACTAAGGGGATTATAGATTTTGGACTCTCAGGAATCCCAATGACAACTTCCACCATAGGTGAGGCCTTACTCAAGGAGTATCTAGAATAAGGTCAAGTGCATAATCAGAGGGCTTAGATCAAATCCCAGCTTTACCACCTACTAAGTGCATATCCTCTGGAAGTTATTTAAACTCTCTGGTCCAACTGTTAAATGGGGATGATAGTAGTGTTTGCCCAACTGGCCTCATAAAGATAAGTTAAACATATGTAAGGCACTTCAAATAGCACCTGGCACATAGTTATTGTTCAATAAGTTTTAGCAACTATTATCATTGTTGTGGATCTCATTTTACAGATCAGATGAGCCCAGATATTCTCAGTAGACAGGAGATATGTATGCTCTTCTTTGAATCTGGGGATGCATCATTTTAAGGGATCTGATTATCTAAGTCTCAGGCCAATAATCTTGCAAAACTTTTAGATATATCAATTACCCTAAAGCATGTAAATGCATAGGAACTACATACACACGTCCCATGCATATGTACACACAGCAAACTATGTCTACACTTCTCCTTAAATCTCAGAGTTTGGCTTTTTAAGCATAAGAGTTTCAGAAATATACCTTTCTCATTATCAACTTGATGATGCATGCTAAGAGTCTTAAATTCCTCCTCTGGAAGCCTATCCTAAGGAAAGACTCAAAATGCAGATAAAAACAAGGATTTATGTATCTAGATATGCAATACAACATTTTTAAATAGTGAAAAAAAAGTAAAGTGATCTAGACTTCAAAAACAGAGGAATAAATTGTTGAGTAAATTATGGAACAGCAATGTAATACACTATTATGCCAACATTACAATTATGTTTGCAAAACATTTTGAATAACGTAGAAGGATGCTTAGTGGAACTTTATATGAAATGGGAAAGAAAATTGGTTAAACAAGTGGATCTCAATTATGTAAAGATGTACAAGTTAAAAAAATATGTAGGTATGCATATACTAAAACTTCACAATGTTTTTTAATAAGATTTAGATGATTGGTATTCTTAAGAATACTCTTCATTTTTCAAACTTTGAGAAATTATTTCTACTAGTGAAGTTATTATATAAAAACTAAATATGAAAAAAATATTTAAATCTTAGGAAACTCATTGATTCTTTCAGGATAGCCAGATGAAACCTTGTAAAGCATTCTAATACGTCTTAATTCTCAAGTCTTAGGAAATGCAGGTTAGATGTGTTTCAATAAGATGACAATATGAAACCTCAAAACACCTCAGAGTTAGGTCCAATCCCAAATTCTCCAGTTTGCACGGTAACTACCACCCCACTGCCTATATCTCCACAGGAAGCACATGTTGAGGGATGCAATGGAGGACATTAAAGCAGACACATCACTTCCTTTATCCTCTGCCTTGTGTCCCCCAGAGGGTCCCACACGTAGGCTTCCAGAATGTTGAAGTCTGACCTTTTTCTGAGTTCAGCAAACCCATAAAGCCTGGACCCTAACTACGCTTCCAGGTAGAACTCACTGAGGCCAGTCAGCTCACCTAGTCCCGAGGGGTACAACCCATGTTTACACAGCTGAAATTCAAGGGGAAGAAAAGTCAGTATCTGGTTTCCCTCAACACAAAGGCTTCAAACTTAGGCTTTCTGCCTTCCTCATACTGGATGAATTAGAGATCAGGTCACTGGACATTCTGCAGGGATTAGCAGATAAATAAACAAAGCAAAGGAATCAATGAATAAGTAAGAAGAGAAAAGCAGTAAGGCTGTCATAGTCTCCAACTGTTCCTTTCTGCCTATAATTTCTCCCACATTAAATCACCCTTGGTAAACACATCTTTTAAAAATATGTTTTATTCTACAATCTGTTCACAAACCATTGTTCCTTCCTCTTTACCCCATCCAAAATGTTCCAAACTGTTCCACCTGGCATCAAAGTCTTTCCCAATATGACTTTCATTTTCTGTCCAGTTACCTCCTTTGTCACCTTCACTGAATTGCACGCACACTTCAACTCCATTGTCTCATACCATTTTCTGAATATTCTCTGGTCCTTCTCACCTCCTGGGTTTAATCTATTTAACTAGCAAGTCTGTCCCCTCAAAATGGCCAACAAATTCCTTCCCTCCCTTCCAGGCCCACTTCTTACCTAAGCACCCTCCAATTTCCCAAGTCAGAATCAATATCTTCATTTTAAACTTATAATAATAATCATTCTTACAGAATATCATATGAAAGATTCCTATTCTCTATTTTTCTTTCTTTAGTGCCCCCTTCTCTTCCTTTATCTCTCTCAGTCTTCCTATCTCTATCTTCATTTCTCACTCCTCATTAAAGGTTCTTGGACAAGAAAATCTTTTCTGTGTCCTTGAATGGCTCACAGTGCCTTGCACAGGTATTGTACAATGTAGGTCTCATTGAATGAATTGAGTCAATACATGGGCCTAGTGGAGTAAAATCTCCTATATTCAGAGACTTCATTCAGGAAACTCACTCTGTTCCAGGATAAATTACAAAAGTACTTATCTTAGTGCTGTGTCCACAATAAGCATTTAAAGGCAAATACAAAGTTAATTGAGAAAAATCACAGCATACAAGATCATCAACAACAGAAATCTCACATATATTTCTATTCAATGAAAATAAACATATGAAAACTGAAATTAAAAATAATATTTCAGAATTGCTTCAAAGAAAATGAAATACTGAAGTATACTTAACAAAACATGCATAGATTTTATATGATGAAAATTACAAAATTCTGATGAAAGAAAATGAAGACCTAAATAAATGAAAGAGATGTCCCATGTTCATGAATCCAAAGCCTTAACATATTAAAGATGTTAATCCTCCACATATGTATCTATAGTTTTAACATAAATCTTTTCAAAATATCAGTAAGGTTTTTTTTGTATTATTTTTTTTTATTTGTTTTTTGTTTTGGCAAACCAAAGTAAGCTTATTCATCTAAAATACATATGCAAAAGTATAGATCATAGAATAACTTTTTAAAATGTTAACAGAAGAATTAAATGGGGAATAAATATTCTACCTAATACTAAGACTAAATCACTATAGTATTAAGAGTATGATATTAGCAGAGAGATGGATGAAGTCCAGTGGAACAGAGCCCAGAAATAGTTCCATATAAATATGTTCAACAAATTGTTGATAAAGGGTCAGAAATTATTCAATGTAGGAAGAAGAGACTTTTCAAAAAATGGTGCTGGAGCTACTGGACATGCATAGGCAAAGAGATGAATCTCAACATACACGTTATGCCTTAGACAAAAATGAACTCAAAATGGACCAAAGTCTTAAATGTAAACCATAAAACTATAAAATACTTAGAAAAAAAAAATAAGAGAAAAATCTTTGAAATCTAGGACGATACAAGAAGTTCTTAGACTTGATCCAAAAACATAAAACATAAAAGGACATTTTACAAAGTGGACCTCATCAAAATTAAAAGTTTGCTCTACAAAAGCCCATAAGAAGAGGATAAAAGTACAAGCTAAAGTTTGGAAGGAAATAATTACCAACTGATCCAACAAAGACTAGCATCTGGGGTACACAAAGAGTTCTTAAAACTCTGTGGTAAAAAAAAAAAAAAAATCCAATTTGAAAATGGGCAAAAGACATGAACAAGACAAGACTATGAGAACAACAAAGACTGAGAAGCTTGCAAAGAAACCGGATCTCCCGTACATTGCTGGTAGGACTGCAAAACGCTACAGCCACTCTGGAAAACAGTTTGTAAGCTTCTTATAAAACAAAATGGACAACTACCACGTCACCTAAGAATCACATTCTTATATTTTGATTAAAAAAAATGTTTGCACAAAAACCTGTATTCAAGCATTCACAAAAGCATTACTTGCAATAGATGAAAACTGGAAACAACAGAAACAGCCTTTCAAGAAGTAAGCAGGTACACAAACTATGGTGCTTCCATGCCATAGAATACTCTTCAGTCACATTAACAAACTAATTATAAATATGCAAAAACCTGTATGAATCTCCAGGGAATTATGTGAACTAGAAAAGGCCAATTTGAAATGTTACACACTGTATGATTCCATTTCTCAATAACATTTTTTAAATAACAACATTTTAGAAATGAAGACCAGATGAGTGGTTTCCAGCTTATTGCAACTAAGGTTAGAGGTAAGGGAGGTAGAGGTAAATAGAGAAAAACAACATGTGAATATGAGACAGCCCTATGGTGATGGGACCACTGGGGGAGTCTGGGTGACGTATACATAGAATCTCCCTGTGCTGTCTTTTGAAACTCCCTACCAATCTTAAATTATGTCATGGAAAACTCATATTAAAAATGTATATGAAATGGCACAGTCTAGATAATAGTTGTGTTAGTCAACTTTTTATCCCTGTGACCAAAATACCTGATCAAAACAACATAGGGGAAGAAAAGTTTAATTCGGGCTCATGATTTCAAAGGCTTCAGTCCATGGAGAGCCAACTCCATTACTCTGGGCTTGAGGTGAAGGAGAAATATGGTGGTGGAAGGGTGTGGTGGCAGAAAGCTGCTTGGCTCAAGGCAGCCAAGAAACAAAGAAAAGGAGAGTATAGGATGAGCCAGGGACAAAATATTGTAATCCCCAAGGGTTATGCTTCCATTGACCTATTCATCTAGCCATGCCCCACCTGCCTACAGTTACCACCCAGTAATCCATTGAAATTATTAACCCATCAAATTAATCAATCCACCAGTGAGATTTTATCTCTCATAATCTAATCATTTCACCTCTGAACATTCTGCATTACCTAATACCTAATATTTTGGGGTACACTTCATATCCAAGCCATAACGATATTCAGTGATCAACAACCACTCTTCAAAAGAGGCATGGAGATAACGTGGATGCCTAAGAGCATTCCTGCATCTCTGGGTAAATGGGGCAGCAAGTGGAGGGGTGTCACAAGAAGAAATAAAAATTTTCAAGAATTTTATATATAAATAAATTCCAGTTTCATTTATCACCTTCATTTATGAAAGTCTTATTAAAACTATGGCACATTGTCTAAGGTGAAGCAAAACAGATGTGGAAATTCAGCATCCAGAACTGAAAAGGTGCTCACTACATTAGGCAGTTATCCATTCACTATAACAAATTACCTTAGATGTTCAATTTATAAAGAGAAAAATGCTTATTTCAGCTTTTAGTATTGGAAACTTTGGTTGGCCTGGTTGCTTGTAGGTTTGTAGCAAGGCAGCACATCATGTCAGAAGCATTTGGCAGAGCAAAATCATTCACCACATAGCCAGGAAGAAAAACAGAGGAAGAAGAAGGTGCCATGGTCCCCCCACCCCCTTCGTGGGCACACCCCCAATGCTCTAAGGAGCTGCTACTGGGCTCTACCTTTTGAGGATTTCACCCCCTTCCAATAGTGCCAGAGGGTAGGGGCCAAGCATTTAACTCATGGGCCTTTGGGGGCCACTTATCAAAAAGATAACCACTAACAAAACCCTGAATTAAAAACTATTTGAGAAAGCCGCAATGACCAAGTGAGACAAGCATGAACTTTGCAGTTTTACAGACCTGAAGCCAAACTTCATCTCTATTTTAGTCAGCTTTTTCATGGCTAGGACAAAAAGATCCAAAATGAATAATTTTAGAGAAGAAAAATTTTATGTGGGGTCTCACTGTTTCAAAGATCTCAGTCCATAGACAGCTATCACCACTCCTCAGGGCTCAAGGTGAGGAAGAACATCGTGGCAAAAGAGTAAGGTGGAGGGAAGTGGCCCAGGACATCACATCAGGAAGCAGAGAGAGACTCTACTATCAGATACAAAATATAAGCCCCAAAGGCATGCCCCCCCTAATGCCCACCTCCTCCAGCCACACCCTACCTGCCTTTCGTTACCACTCAGGTAACCTCCATCTCATAACGTCATTATTTCACCTCTGAATGTTCTTGCAGTGTCTCATACATGAGCTTTTGGAGGACACCTAATTGCTAAACCATAATAATCTCCATTACCCACTGGCTATCAGAATCTCAGGTTCATCATCCACCAATGTGGGACAAAATCCTTGCAAGGTTGTTTATGTAGACAGCTCCTAGTACATTCCTTGACACAAAACATAAGACAACTTTTTAAATCAGTAGTATCATTGAAGGGATGTTCTTTAACATTTTGCATATTTTCAGTCACCTCTGTGTTAGAATCCAAAGGAACCATGCAATCTGCAAAGACTTTTGGTCTGGTATTTCCAGTTTCATTTCTTACCTTTCTTCTGGTGGTTTCAGCCTCTTTGTGCATAGGAATGACCAAGGGAGCTCAGGTAGTCAGAAATGCCCAAACCCTGAACACAGCTGGAGCTTTGGCTACTTGACCCAACTGGTCCCTTCAATTATCTCTGGCAGCAACTTAAACCACAGAGAAGACAGCTGACACCTGCTGTCAATTCATAAGAATAGAGACATGACATCCAGTAGAGCTACTATGGTGCCTGGAGAGACCCAGAATGTTCTTTCTGGAGTTTCATTTTTCATCTCTTCCTCCAAATGCTGAGTTATCTCAGTGTTCTTCTAATGCATCCTATACCTCGCTTAAGATAGTGATGAATTCTGTTACTTGTGACCAAAAATGCTTTATGATGAAAAAAAAAAAAAGCTTTCTGATGTCACCTACAAACCAATTCCCTAATTTCTGTGCTCTGCTACTGTATGGAGCCTAGAATCCCAGCTCCCAATTCAACCCTCAAAGGTTTCTTTCAAGATGGAAAGCAAGATTTTGATTGAATCAAATGTATGGAAGATGATATGTCATGAGCTGTGTAATGTTTTGAACAACCAATAAAAAAAAAAAAAGATGGAAAGCAAGACCTTAGAACCACTATTGTCATAGCACTCTCTAAGATCAATGCTAATTGCCCAATTAGACAGGCCTGATGTTGACATAATGTGAGCTAATTAGTAAGTGCCAGAGCTCATTCTAATTATTAACCTTTATGGTTGTCATTTGTAAAGATGAAGGTGCAGCTACGGAGTTTTGCACGAATGACTGCACTTGTCACTCTGAGTCAGCTGTAAGGAAAATGGGTAGAGGGGAAGGTAGCATGTACCCTTTTCAGGGATCTTTTAGAAGCCCTGGTGGCCATCAAGTCTCAGGTCAGTGTCTATGTCAGAATCAAGAAGGGAGCTCTTTAAAACTGTAAGTTCCTAGCTCTTCATCCCCCAAAATTGATCCAGTAAGGTTTGGAATAAAGCCCAGAAAACTGACTTTTCTTAAATTTCCCAGGTGATTCTCATGATTCACCTGAAGTGAAAACCACTTAGACAAATATCCAAGGAAACCCATTCATAATCACCATAGGAGTCCCTTGGCCATAGATCTCTTATGAAATATGAATGGCTGCTAAGCAAGAGAGGCCAGAAGAGATTGCTAATACAGCTGCTGGGAATCGAGAGACTTAGATTTGGGTCCCAGATCAGAAATCAATCACCACCAATCCACATGGAACCAGAGTTTACCCATCTGTGAAATGGATTAGCCAACTACCCAGGCTTTACCTTTCTCCCAGAAATGACAAGTGCCAAGCATTCATGTGAGCAATGACTACAAACATACAAGGGTAAGACATTAGCATCTTTGAAAGGCCAATGTTTTAAAGATAAACCTTATGGATTGCACTTGAAAACTTGACTCAAACTTGAACTTGGGCACCTCTGGAAGAAACAGCAAGATATAAAATGCTTCCTCCATAAGTTCAGTGATTCCTGGAAGAACCCTCACAGACTCAGGACACAGAAGAGAGGTCTTCTTACCAGTTTATTGCTCCCCAAATAATGTCGATGACAGTGGTGTTTGTGGGGAAGCTGCCAGAAGCCTCCTAATGACAACGTAATTGGCCACCAAATGATGAAAAAGTAACAATGAAAGCTTGACTGCCTAATCTTTATAGTCGTTATCCATATAAGTAGGAATGGGGTACATAAAATCCACTTTCCTATAAATGTGGAAATAAATAGGCTCTCTGTGAATTTAAAAAAAAAATTGGCTTCCAACCACATTCAAAGGGCCCACCTATCATAGTTTTACACATGTGGACATCTGGCAGGGAAAGAAATTAAGGCCTACCTTAGAGAGAAGGGGAATACATCCATTTATAAATGTTATTTTAGAAGGGACTGTCTGGTCCTGTGCACT
This sequence comes from Marmota flaviventris, assembly GCF_047511675.1. Classification (NCBI taxonomy): domain Eukaryota; kingdom Metazoa; phylum Chordata; class Mammalia; order Rodentia; family Sciuridae; genus Marmota; species Marmota flaviventris. Next base: position 23,604,608 of record NC_092501.1, read on the forward strand.
TATTAACTTCATTAGAAGGCTAATGAATCTACTGCTGGGAAAATGAGAGGGAGCTCAGGCTGCAGAAAGGGATGGGGAGAATTTCACACCCCTTCTCCAACTGGCGGGGTTATTTATGATCGTGATAAAATGGCACTGCATTTGGAGGAAAGGGAAAACAACATAAAATAACAATCAACAGACACAATCCATACAAAAGTGTTACATTCTCTCAGCCACTGGACAAAAATCAAGATTTATGCATGTCGGGGTCCTGTCTAGTGGAAGGGGAAAAAAAAATGACTAGACCATAAAAAGAAACCCTCTTTCCCATAATAAATAGGAGAACATTAAATCTATAATCCAGATCGGCTTTTCCAGCGTTCTCATTTCTCTGTTCTCTAGCAAAGTAAGATGTCTGATGACCTAATATTTAGAGCAAACTCTTTTCTTATTCTATCTTTTAGGAACAAAGACTTTCATAGATTGATGGTCCTTATGTTTAATGAATTTAAACTAAGTAGTCTGGACAGGTGTTCTGGCTAATGCCTTCCAACTGGCTCACACCCCTCAGTGAACAGCAAGTTAACAGAGTATGCTAAGCTGTTGACACTTAGATTGCAACTTCACCACCTATTTTAAGGAGAATGGCAACAATTAGGGTAATGCTGCTAGCTCATAAAATGTTGGGCATCATAATCTGTTGAGCATCATAAATTCTGTCTCTGCTTCCTATTTGATGTGGGAGGGTCTTAGATTCAGAGTCAAAAGAGATTTGAGAGATCATTTCATCTTATATCTTTATTTATGAGGAAAGAGATGGATGCACAGTAATCCAATTAATTACTAACAGAAATGGACCTAAATCCCAAGTATCTGAGTGGTTCCCAATTCTATACAAAAATTGGAAATTATAAATGCCTAAGTAATAAATGCCTTCCTAAGTCAGAGTCTCTTGGGAAGTCCCCAGATATCTGGATTTTTTTAAACATATTCCACAAGTAATTTGGTGGATACACCAAATTTGAAAAACATTAATGACCCCACCCTGATTTGTTAATCGCTTGAGAAGTAGCCAAGCTTTTCAGTGAGTTTAGTTCCCCAAAAAGTGCATTAAGAAAAAACCTGTAAAAGACAAAGTAACTCAGCCCTAGGTTGGAGGAATCGAAAATAAGGTAGTGCTTTGCATCTTACATCAAAAACCATCATCGTTGTCAATGTCATCCTCATTTTGTGATTTTAAAAACCAAGAATTGGGGCTGGGGTTATGGCTCAGTGGTAGAGTGCTCACCTCACATGTGCAAGGCCCTGGGTTCGATCCTCAGCACCACATAAAAATAAATAAAAGTTATTGTGTACAACTACAAAAAAATAAATACTAAAAAAAAGAATTATATTAATCTGTATGTTGTTCCAAAGGAAAAGCCTTTGGAAATACTCAAGTAAAAAATACAGAATTTCTAGGCACTGTGTGTCTAGGAGTCCATATTTGTTCTATATACTACCCTTCTGATGATATGATTGCAGTTGTCATCTGGAACCTGTCAAAACTGCTGGTCTAAGAGGAGATGGATCTACAAACAAAAAATAAGCATTCTTATATTAAGTAACTTGCTAGATTGCTAGCATTCTGCATTCTATGCAGTATCTCACTGAATCTTCACAACCTCTATAAAATAGGTCTAGTTACCATCCCAGTATATAGATAAGCAAACTGAGGCTTCAAGAGATCAAAAGATAGCTTATTCATATAGTGAAGCCAGTAGGCAGCCTAGCTCTGATTCATATCCAGGAAAATTGAACACAGGACTCACCCTTTCTTCATACAGTACATACTTAATCCCATTTGTCACCAGGTATTTCTGAAAACTATGGGAACTATTATCATAGGAAGTATAGTCAGTCCTTCACATCTGTAATTCTACATCTGACAACTCAGCCAAAAGTAAATCAAAGCTATTTGGAAAAAAATGATCACATATGAATTGAACATGTCCAGATTTTTTGTCATTATTCCCTAAATAATATAGTAGAACAACTATTTACACCACACTTTTACTTTGTATTAAGAATTATGAGTAATCTAGAGATAATTTAAAGTATAACAGAAGATGAGTATATGGTCTATACAAAAAGTACACCCTTTTCTATAAGGGATTTAAGCATCCACAGATATGGTATCTATGAGGGATCCAGCATCCAATAAATTCCCCACAGACACCAAGGGATGACTGGGGTCATTCCTCTTAAGAGGCACACATTCTAGTGGAGAAGTAAGATGTGTTGTGTTAAACAAAATGTATGTGCCAGATTAAATGCTTCTCCTACTGTTTCCTAGAACTGTTTTGCATTCTTTATGGAATGAGGTGGGGTGACAATAATAAAAATAGAAGTATCTCTAGACCAGTGCCACTCATGGCAGAATGCACTGCACTTTGCATATATATACATATTCTTGTATACATTTGCTGATGTTTCCCACATACATTAATCTCATCTTTCAGCCAAACTAAGTGTTGCTTGAGGATATCGCTTATGACACACTTATTCTGCACCTCCCAGCCACGAGTGCGAGATGCTCAATTAATATCTGTTCAATTGGCTGTTCTGTTACCCATTCCGTTTTCACTAGATTCATAACCACTGAAAGCAAATAGAAGGTCCCAGTCCTTGAGGGAGGATTGCACAGTCTGTATCAGCCCAGCCTTCGGGACCTCACATGTGAAGAGCCTAGCGGATGGGATGGAAAGCTTTTAATTAACAGCTGAACAAAAAAATGTCATTCCAATCTGCAGTTTTGTTTCCATTAATTCACTCAGATTCAGTAGGAATTCCACTAAGAATTGGGGTGAGCAGCTGTAGAGGGAGGGAAGCACATAAATAAATCATGAGTGTCATTAAAATTTGTAAACTAATAACTTCTGGGAAGTCTTAGCAATTATTATCAGGGTTTTCTTGGCAAACAAAAAATTAATAAATCCAAAAGGTCTCCATTTTCTATTAAAAAAGGCAGCATCCCTGAGAAAGGTCACTGACAGAACAATTAGGGAGAAAATAAATGGTTCAGACAACAGCTTGTGAACCAGATGAAAAGTCAAAGGATTCCCAAGTGGCAGGAGAATAAGACAACTCAATACAATGAAAGGGACAGGGTGAGGCAGGGCTGGTGCTGAGATTGGTTTGGGGATATTGGAAACTTCCATTCAATTCTCTAAACCCTTATGAGATGTAGCCTAAAGGCTAGGCATTGTAGGTCCAGAAACAACTCAGACATGTGGTCCCTAGCTTGAAAAGCTCCCAGGCGGAGAACAAATCTCAACACTGCTTAAGGATGTGAAGCTATGGCTGAGCAGAGAAGGGACATCCCACCTGGGGAGGAGGATCAAAGCAGGCCTCCAACAGCGTGTACCTGGGAATCTGTCTGCTCTAGAAACACCCTAACCAAGAAGGCCCTTTGCTCTGTGGGCTCTGAAGCCAGGAATCCAGAGGAACATCTGTGCAAACTGGATGCTTTGCTTAAATCAGAATGCCTCCCATACTGCTGGGCTAGGGTTAGGGTTAGGGTATACCAAATGAGGGGAACCATTCATTGTGAAGAATTCCTGCTTCCTCTTATGCCTAGATAGTTGCAAATTCATTACCTTTGTGAGGACCCTAATCTAGTAGCCAAAGAAAAGCTCCTGTGGAGACCACACACTCACGCATAGTCTCTTTTGATCTGAAGATGTTCCATTCAGGAACCTCTACTAGAGACAAGCTCTTGTCATGGGGAAGGTGGAAGCTAAAACAATTGCTTGATAACTCATCACTCTCCAGAAAACAATATATTTTTTTTGAGAGAGAGAGAGAGAAAGGTAATGTGTTCATTATCCCAACTGCTAATGTCTAAGGCATAAAGAACTGAGTCCAAGAAATGATTTGCCAGTCAGAAACATAAATCTTGACCATGACTTATGTTCAAGGCTAATACTTCAGCCACAAGCTGTGGATTAACTGGCTTTATTTGAGTTTCCATTTCCCTAATGGAGGACCGTGAATGCCACTAAAGGAGGTGGAGACCCACAGAGCACCATGTGTGCAGAGGGGCATAATAATGGCACCGGAGCAAGGGGGCTGCATGGAGTCTGCACAGAATGCAGCCCTTCCTTGGAGTCCACAGTCCCGGTGCACCACATGACAGTGGCCTATGTTTGGTGAGAATGAAGGAGACGTGAATGGGAAGGTTGTCTCTATTTAGCTGCAGAGTTTTCATTTAGGAGAGTGCAGAATATAGGAGTCTCAGATCACAGCTTGGAAGACCTCATAATCTCTGCCTTATGACCTAAGTAACACAGGGAAGGGCTGGGTCCTTTAGAAAAGCCAGTCCTACCCCCTTAATTCTCTAAACCTGAAAGCCTATGTGTGTAGTATTCTTGGACGAAGGGATGCCACCAGGTGGTTGTGCTAAATGACAAACTTGCACAGCCATCCTGGGTAACAGCGCCAAAGAGTCCCAGAAAGAATGTCACAAGGACACAGAGACTGCCGCACTATTTGATGTCTCAGTCTTTTGTCTATTTAGAAGACCTCTGAATTATTAATCCAGTGAGGCAAATAATTATATCACACTGAAACCTGGCAGGGGGTGTCATCTTGTCATGACAGCTGCTGCTCCGGGGCTTCTCCTGTTGTACAGAAAATTGAAGAAGAATCACCAAGTTCAATTTCAAGTTGGTTAAGCATGTTGGGCCAAATCACAAAGCGAAAGGGGTGCATGTTTAATTCAGCTTCTTTTCTCAGCCCACTGTATTAGGAAGGAAAATCATACTGCTCCAGTGGTAAAATGTCATCGTTATCAGTACAGAAAAAGAGGATGGGAGATAGAGAACTTTAGGGGAAGCATGGGGAAGACAATGAAAAGAAGACTCCCTGTGAGGCCCTAGCAAGGTGGGAAAACCCACAAGATGTAGGAGTAGTCTCTTCCCTCATTCCTACACCCAGAGCCCTTAATCTGGGCTTTATCAGACCCATGAACACCTTCAAACCTAACACAAAACTGCATTCATAGATGACATTTATCCAGAGGCAAAGCCCATAATACCCGCCAGCTTTGCATACCACGTGGAACCTGTTTTCGATAAAGTGCACTTTGAGGACCACCTCTGGCTGGGCCTCTCCTATAAAATGTGGGGTCCCTGCACCCTCCTACCCAGTCCAGCCTTCATCTGCTCTCTACCTCCTCCGTGGCTCCCCTCTCTCTTGCAGGCCAGCACAGTCTGGTCTTTGCCCTGCTGTACTCGGGACAGTTTTCCACTTTTGCCATTTGCCAATCCCTCCCATTATTCAACACCTTTTCAACATAAGGTGTTGACCCAGTAGAAAGTGATATTCCAATTCCCCCCAGGTGGCACAGGGGACAGCATTCTAATTCACCTCCTGCCCTACTTCATCCTCAAAGTCTCTGCTAACTCCCACAGAACACAGAATGTACCTTAGTATCCTCCAGTTTCCCCTCACACAGACCTCTGCAGCAATGGATCCTTAAAAACAAAGTCAATAATGGAACAAAAACCCTATACAAACACCCAGTTTCTAATAAGCATTAATAATTACAATGAAGTAAGCACTTGCTACGTGAGTTACTGTGCTAAGTGTTTTCACATTTATTATTTAATCCTTCTAAGAAGCCATTCATCAAGCAAACACTTATTAAGCACCTCTTGTGTGCCAGCTTCTCTTCTAGGTGCTGAGGGCACAGCATTGAATTAAAATGCAAAAAAAAAAATTCGCTTTCTAGAAGACTTAAATACTGGTGGGTTATAGGTAGACAATAAATAAATCAATAAGTAAAGACCTAGCATGCCAGATGGGGATAAGTACTAAGAAGGGAAACGTAGTCAAGTGATGAACAGTGAAGTCCTGGGGAAAGGTCTCACTGATTAGGAGACCTGTGAGCAGAAGGGAAGGAAGCAAAGTATCTGCCTGAACCCTGGGGGCTCTAGATGGACGGAGATGAGCATAAAGACTCCAGGGAGCAGTATGGTGGGTGCATCAGAAGAATTGCAAGGAAAATATGGCAAAGGCAAAGGTATGTTCTGTGCTATCCCCAATTTACAGACAGGGAAACTAAGGTGTAGAGAGTGAAATGAAAGTTTGGTCTCCCCTAAAAGGTATGACCACACCCCAACCCCCAGAACCTGTAACAGGACCTTATTGAAAAAATGAGTCTTTGAAGATGCCATCAAGTTAAGGATCTCGTAATGAGATCATCCCAGATTATCAGGGTGGGGGGGCTGAGTCCAATGTCAAGTGTCATCATAAGAGACAGAAGAGGGGAAGACACAGAGCAGGTGTTTTAAAATCAAAGGCAGGAAGGGAGGGATGCATTTGCAAGGGCTGCCAGAAGCCACCAGAGGCTGGAAGAGGCCATAGAGGATTCTCCCCGAGAGCCTCCACAGGGATTGTGGCCTCCATAGCACCTTGTCCACAGACTTTGGGACTCCAGAACTCTGAGAGAATAAATATCTGCTGCTTTAAGCCCCCTGGTTTGTGGGACTTTGTTATAGTAGCCCCAGGAAACTAATACAGAGAGGTTAAGTAAAGTGGACAGAGTTACAGAGCTCCTGGGGGGACAAACAGGCACTTGAATCCTGGCTAGTGGACACGGGGAGCCCTGGAGCCACCACACTGCCTACCACGAGTCAGTGAATTCATGGGTCTCTGTGACTGTGGGCACCCCCTTCTCAGCTTCTAGACTAAGGCACACAGCAACTAGTCCAAGATCCCTGTGTTTGCCTGGTTTATTCCCAGAATTGGTTGAACTTCTTCTGAAGCATGGGATGCCAGGACAGCTGTTTTCCAATATAAGGATAGGACTTTCTGGCTTATTTCATGATTTGGCCAAGCAGACTACACAGAAGTGAAGCTTAAAGTATCACACAGCATCACTGGGCATGAGGGAAGGTTTCTGAGCTCTAATTCTCTGGGAAGTACTGTGCGAGTGGAAATAGTCAAGCTTTCCTCTGCTAGAGGCATGCTGGTTACTTACACCTCTGCCCATTTTCACTGAGCAGCAAAATTAGATCCGAGACATCCTGTGCAGAGAGGCAGGCCTCGATCAATATGAGCAGTTAGCCCCCAAATATATAATAGATGCCGTGACTGTCCCCCTTCCTGCGGAGAGAGGCTATTTCTCTGCAAACAAGCAGGTCAGGTGAAGAGGCATCTCGCACCCCAGACCCCTCATATTTAAGACCCAAGGAAATTCTTAGGACGTAGCACAGAGATAAGGAAGCAGCTAGAAAAAAAAAAATGGCCTTTTATGACAGTGTTCTCCAGTGTTAACACCTGAGAGAGAAAACAGGAGAAAATGGTCAACCCCTTGAGTCCCACAGCCATGAGCACAGAGTGTAAAGCACCAAGTCACCCTGGCTGGTGGAACTTGCTGCAGCCCAGTGTGACTGGACATCAGCATGTCTGAGTGTGAATGTAGGTAACCAGGTGTGTAAAGAGGTATATATATGGGCACATAGTTTCCTGGCCAGAGGATCTCCTAGTGTCACAGCTTCATTAAAGTCCTTCTTAACTCACCCATATTGCTCTCTTCCCTCGTCCCCTGGTAGCACTGCTACCAGGGTGGTCTTATCAACTAGGCATAGAAGGTACAGTGTCTAGCAATCACAGTACTTTCAGGGGCCTCAAAATATTTTAAGTTCTTTTGAATTAAAAAGAAAAAAATGAATTTTAGGCTGAAATTTTAATCCACGATATTAAGGTATTTGTCTTGCTACCAATTATTATTAAATTTTATTTTTAATAAAATGATATTATTTTAATATTATTTTATGGGAAAAGGGCCCCTTAAGGTAAAAGTGCCTAGGAACCATGAAAGTGACCACACAGACTTAGATCTGGGTCTCCAGAACCACAACACCTTCCACATGCAAAGGCCTGGACACCGTCCCTAGGCCAAGGCTGACACCCATGGCAAGACTTCCTCGGGCAGCAGAGGGCCCCCTTGTCGAGGGTCTCTACCTGTTGAAGCTGTGGTCATCTGACCTCTCTGGCCAGACCTCTCCTTCTTCAGCAGAATGACACTATAGAAGTGCCAAGGTGCCAAGGTGCGGAGAATGTATGCTGGACTCAGAAGATAGAAACAGAGGGAATTAATTCAGAGGAGGAGGTGCTTGGGTCCGCCCATGCATTAAAATGGGCTTCCAGGAGGAGGCCAATCTTCAGCTCCTTCTGAAACTGGCTTCCCAGCTGTTCAGCCTGCATTTCTCCAGAGCCAAAGCGATGCACCTCCTTAAGAATCTCTAATCCACTTACCGCCAAAGAGAACTCTCAGTCACGCTCCCCAGGTTGAAGTCGTACAGCTTCGTCAGGATCAGTATGACCTGCAAGGGGTGGGATGGGGGCAGAGGAGAGGGACAAAGAGGGACAAAGGAAGCTGACTTTAGTTTGTGTAGCAGTATACAGTGCATCTCCTATCACCCAGAGGAGGGCTTAGTATTTATCCGTTAAGTTGAGGGGATCAAGCAAGGGGGAAAATTATTAATTTAATGCATCTCTGTAACTGGTGGCATATATTTTAATCCTGGAAGTTCTCTGCATTTGAAATAAAACATGCCAACAGGAATTAATTGGGCATTGACAGTTGTTTCTCCACATCTGTCCCCCCTCAAGGTCAGGCCCAGGCCAGCTGGCTTTGTTCAATACCAAGGTCACCCAGAGATCAGGGACAGACTTGCTTTTGATCTCAAGATGACTCTGATGTACAGAACTGGATCTAAAGGGGGAAGAAGGAACTGGGTCTGCTTCTGTCTGTCTACAGAAGGGCTTCAAAGAGACTCTGTGTTTCCATCAGTAGGGCCTTCGCAGGCATAAATACTTGAATGGCAGTAGGCTCAGTCCCCACCATCCTCTGATGCCATTTGCCATTGATCATGTGGCATCTGCCCCACCATGCAGTAAGCAGGTCATTGGACTTCACAGGACTCCAGGACCGCTCCCCTGACTGCAGCTGAAGTGAAAAACCCAGAAGTAGCTCTATGTGCCAGAGAGTTCGACTTAGTGGTGTTCTGAACTACTCTTGGGCTGGTGAGTGTGTTCCTGGGCCCTTTAGTGTCCTCCCGCTGGGACTCAAATATAAGCGATTGCCCTGCCCGCCCCTCAAGTGCCCTGGACAGTGGCTTAGGTACAACCTTCTACCTCTGAGTATGCTAAGTGCCCGCACCTGAGTCTGCTTTAATCAAAACGCAGGTGGGTAATACACAGCGCCTGCCTGCACGCGTGATAATCCAGTTACACATAATCGTGTTTATCTAAATTTAATGCACAACTCATTTCACTCTTCTCAGCTCCTTCCCATTCCACAATTTAACTTCCTCCAGTTCATTTGCACAGAAGCCATTAAACTCTTTCCAAGATAATGAATTTCTGCTACCAAGATGGGACTTTCCCATTCTAGGTATCCATTTAAGATTAAAGAAAAATAATCAGCCATTATATTGAACATTTTTATGGCACTTAACTAACAACAAAATGCTCACTTTTGAGATTTATTCTCATCTCGCACTCCATGGGGTCAATCAGCCCCATTTCTATTTCTCCTATGTAAACTAAGAAAAAGATGCGAGCCTGGGATGGGATCCATTATAGATCAAAAGGAGTCCATGGCAAATTGGGCTTAGGACATTTAACTTTTGTGGGAGGCCATTCCCAGAGGGCTCAGATTTCTCCCCAGATTGTGTCCTATGACTGGAATAACAGGCTGGCGAGAAACATCATCAATGGCATGGCTATCTGCAAAGTAGCAGAATCCACCAAGCTGCCTTATTACTAGAGCACACAGCAAGGAGGGTTTAATCTATGCAGTGAATTATCCTTTTTTGTTTTTTATAATACCAAATATTTGATGTCATATGGATATTCTAAAGTAAGGAATAAATAATTTGTATATGCATAAAAATTAAAAATGTATGATACATTGAGATGCCCTGTTAATATGTAGATTTCAAAGTGATGAATTAGAGCTTCCTATTCATTTCATATGTTCCTATGAAAAATTATGAGATTGTGAAAAACTGGGTATACAGTTTTAATTAGTTGGCTTAGTTGTTGGTGATGGTTCTTTTACAGTTTTTTTTTCTTGTTTTGTTTTGTTCTTTTTAGATGTACATGACAGTAGGGTGTATTTTGACATATTAAACATACTTGGAGTATAGCTTATTCTAATTAGGATCCCATTCTTGTGGTTGTATATAATGTGGAGTTTCACTGGTTTTGTATTTATATATGAACATAGGAAAGCTATGTCCAGTTCATTCTACTGTCTTTCCTATTCCCTTCATTCCCCTTTGTCTAATCCAATGAATCTAATCCATTCCCCTCCCTTCCCTTCATTCCCCTTTGTCTAATCCAATGAATTTCTGTTCTTCCCTCCCTTCCCCTATCATGTGTTAGCATCCACATATCAGGGAGAACATTTGGCTTTTGGTTTGGGGGAATTGGCTTATTTCACTTGCATGGTATTCTCCAGCTCCATCCATTCCCTGGCAAATGCCATAATTTCATGCTATTTTATGGCTCATGGTGTATATTTACCACATTTTCTTTATCCATTCATCTATTGAAGGGAACCTAGGTTGGTTCCATGACTTAGCTATTGTGAACTGAGCTGCTATAAATATTGATGTGGTTGCATCATTATAGTATGCTGATTTTAAGTCGTTTAGGTATAAACTGAGAAGTGGGAAAACCGGGTCAAATGGTGGTTCCATTCCAGATTTTCTAAGGAATCTCCATACATGAAGTGAATTATTCTTATCCATAATCTCCCCAACCATACAGGGAACAACAAGCAGATAATTGTATATACACACAGACAAACAAACAAACAGACCCTTGTACACACATCTAACAGAGTTCTTCTGCCTTTCATTTGGTGACCTTTCATCTACCAAGTCATTCTCAGAGTTACCTTGTAAAAGCTCAGGTATCTGAGTGTAGGACAGCCCAAGTTTTAAAAGAACAAGCTCCAAACTATGCTAATCTATTAGGAATGAGTCAGAACGGTCATCTAGGCCCTTGCAGGAACAAGTCAAATCACTCCATTTTTCTCCAAATATATCAAGCCTTCAGGGACCTCAAACAGTCTCTAAAAAGCACGAAATTCAGGTCAAAAGAGAAGATGTTGGGGATAAGGTTTCCAATTAACCAACAAAGCTTCTAACAACTAGATCTAGAAAATTCTTCTTATCCAAAACCTAAAGCACCCATCTTCTTTCCCTCTCTCCTTTCCTTCTCTCTTCTTTATTGAGTAACTGAAATTCTGGCCACGAGTCTACACACTGGAGATACACAAAGAAAGGATCCGGGTCTTGCCCTTGTAGAGCTCACAGTCTCCTAAGGGTGACTCCACAAATGAGCAGACAATTCCGTGCTCCCAGGCAAGGTTTCCTAATCCAAACTGATACCTAAGAGCAGAAACTACCAAGTCACAGGGGGCTGGGGAAGACCTCTACTTAGAGGCAGCACCACCACAAACACTCAGACATGCTGGAGGCCATCCATCCGAAAGGATGTTATTAGAGTCTCCTTAGTTCGTCCTTCCTCTCAGTGGCTGCCATGAGATTGCATCATGACAATTTCCTGACTGAAGACCACAGCTGTGTGCTCCAAAATTCATTGCTTCCTGTTTGTCAAGTCTGTACCTCCCAAGAGCTGCTTCCAGCTAATGAAGGGATACTAAAGCAGACCATTTCTGGATGACAGGTGACTCCTCGGATGGGTGACAATGACTTGAAGATTCCCTTTCCGTGTTTCTGAACTTCCGGCCTGCTTTCCTGCCTTCCTGCCTGTCTCCTTCACGTGGGGTCAGGCCTGCATCTCGGTCTAGCAGCTGTTCCAATCTCTTCTGGCTCCTTTCCATTCTCATTCACGGGCATATTTTTTCTAATAATTTTCTTGGACATGGGGTCTTATCTTGGTGCCTGCTTCTTGGAGGATCCAGACTAACACATTCTTTCATACTTGTGTGAATATTATTTCTGCCTTCATGACAGATTGTTTCAGTTTTGCCTGTTAATTCATGAATGTTCTCGGTCAGAACCTTTACCGGTGCCTTCTGCTTAAGGAAGAAATCCAGGCCCAGTCATTTTACTAGGATTCAAAATCCTGTCCCTTTGCCTTAAGCAATCTAACTTTCCTTCAGGTTTTCCAAACATACTCATTTCCACTTTCTTCCATGTGGTATTGCCATATCATCACTTTATGTCACCCGCCTGTGCTGACCAGCCTATTGTTCAAAGGCCACCTCTTTCAGGTAGCCTCCCTGAACTACCCCAGCCTTCACAGTGATCTCTTCCTCTGAAGTTCCACTTTTCTAAAACTGAGTCACATAATGTAGCACTTAAGCACGATTTTTAAAGTTTCTGATGTGACCCGAGTTGCTGCCTCAAGCAGACTGTGAACGACTTGAGGGTGGATCGTGTGTTGTTCCTCTGTCTTCTTCACAGACAGACTCAGCATATTGAAGTTTCTTACAAAAGAATCACTTTGGAGTCAATAAAAGATACTGATGATGTTTGGTGGGAACTCACAGACTGCAGCAGGAGGCAGTGTCAAGTTAGTTGACGGCCATCACTTTGGAGATAAGGAAATGAAACAGAGGTGCACAACGGGGTCCTGGTTCAAGGTTAAGTCTCAGCAGTATCTGGCCTTGATTAAGTGCCCCAGTGTCATGTTCTGCTAGTTCCCTGAGTAGGTTGGAGCCGAAAAGTCACTGTAAGGCTGGTTAAGTGCAAGTTCCCTGCACAAGTTGGACTCAGTGGAGCCTGGGCAGAGTCCAGAAATCTTCCTGTGGTGACCAGGGGACCACGCTTTGAGAAAGATTCCATCCCACCACACAATTCTTCTCCTTCCTCTGAGCAATGGCACCCTGGTGAGATCCTGATCTGGCCAAGCACCCCTTCCTCTAACTTTAATGTAATTTTATGAACAAGACAAACGGCTGGGGAGGCCTGAGAAAAATATTTCAGTGAAATCACACCAGCCTTCCCCAGAAGAAAGGTCAAAGTGCTGAGAATTAAGTACCAATGCTTCCTTTCCCGGAGTCCAGTACAGAAGGACGTTAATAGAGTCATGAAGAGATGATAATGTAACCTTTAGGCTTAAGACATTCTGTACTGAGCAAACGAAATCGAGAAGAAAAGAAATCTTGCCCACCCAGCTTCCCTCACCACTCCGAGCCCCCCAAAGGCCATCAGTGAGCCGGGAATTACCAGGGAAGAAAACTAAATGCAGATGTCCCCAAACTCACCTAACAAGGCCCAGACTACTGAGCAAGTACTCAAATCAGAAACAAGAAATGTGGCCCAGGAACACCAGCAGCTGCATGTAGCATGCAGAAAGCGGGAGGGTTGGTCCTGGATCCAGAGCAAAGCCAGGCTGATGTCCCCAGAATGAAAGCAGACAGTAAATTCAAATAAGGAAAAGCAGAGAGCAAATATTAAATGAACCCCTACTATGTGCTAAATACTACATTGAGTAGTGCTCAGTCCTCACAACAAGCCTTTGGAACAGAATAGACACTATATTTTATCTCCATCCTGCAGAGGAGGAAACAGAGGCATGAGGTTAAATAAACTGCACCCAACCAGCAAGAGGCAGAGTCAGCATCCCACCTGGGCTTCTCTGACACGGCCTTGCTGATTTTTCTCCAAACTAGCGCTCCTCTGTGCAGCCAGGTAGGCCTGTGTGCAAGGTAACGAGCATGACGTGGCGAAGAGAAAAACCCCTTGCCGTCAAGGACTTTTTCCTTCTTTCATGAATTCCACAAATATTTACTGAGTGCCACTTATGTGAATTGCAAAGGCCCCTGCTAAACTCTGAGATTTAGGGAAAGATCCAGAGCTCAAGGCCCAGGGATGATGATAACTTTGGTTTTCTTTGTTCTTGGGTAAAGAAACAGAAAACAGAGGTGTCTGGTGAGAAATGAACCAGACAAATTGTTAGGAGACCCAGGTTTGTCAAATAAGCTTTATCAAATAAGTACCTATTGGACCTAACTGGCTGCAGGCCTGGGGGGATTTTAGACAGTAAGAGAAATGAAAATAAATTGGAATAATTCATGAGTAAATAGCACTTCTCTGTTCTCATAGTTCTACACACACATACATACACACGGAATGGGAAAGAAGCCCACGTGTGTGGATATGTGTGTGTCTAAATGCAGTTGGAAAAGCTCATACATATTTACAAAAATATAGACGTAGGCATATACAACCCTATTTTAAATTGGCATCTCACATCTCCTCTAGAATAACACTTCTGGCTCTTATCACTCTGAGTCAATGTGATGCCTCCGTATGACTGTCTTCTCTGTGAGACTGAGACCTCTTTGAGGTCAGAATCAGGTCTCATTCAACTCTGTGTTCCCCATGCCACGCACGGTGCTTCATACACAGCAGGAACTATACAAGGTCTTCAAATGAATTATAAATAGATGACAGTTTTTTAAAAAGGGGGGGATGAGATGATAAGTGCATGAGCGAGGTATAGATGATGTGCCGTATGAGTTGAGAAGAGGAAGCAATTAAGTCCAGAAATGTGATCAGCAGAGTCTTCATGAAGGAGGGGTGTGTGGGCTGGCCTTTGAGCGTGGTCAGAATTTGGATCCGCTGAGACAGAGTTGGCTTGTTCACCAGCCTTATGTATTTTTCTTTCTTTTAAAGTTGGATAGAGGTAAACAGAAAAGAGCAGAGGAAGAAATTCCATTCCAGGAATGAGAAACAGCACAGAGCTGTCCATGCACTGGAGAAGGGAGAGCAATTGTGTGTTGGGTGCTGTCAATCAGGCTGTGCCAAGGTGGGAAGGGAGGCAGAAGGGAAGCAGAAGGGAACCGGTAGAACAGAGGAATCTCCACTTGGTGTGGCCAATTATGGGTTAACAAAAGTTTTAAAATGTAAAGAAGGTGTACAATAAAGGAATGTGAAATGGAGGGATAATTATAAAGTAAGGTGACAATAAAGGACGCAGCTGGCCTCTTACAAAATCAGTTGTCACTATCTATGTTGACCATCCACCTCCAACTGTCTTGTCCCTAAACATCTAGTGTCTTCTGCTGCCCCCAGAGGCTCAGGCCAGCTACAGAGACAATACCAGCAACTAATGCTTTGTTTCTTCTTCCCCTTCTCTCATTCATCTATGTATTCCCTCCCTGTGCCATGCACAATACGTTCTGTACTCAAAAGAGAAAAAGTTCTTGTTGCCATCAAATGTACAGTCAGTCATCTTTCCCTGCTGCCTTTCAGGATCATCGAGGTGGGGAAGAGTGATATTCAGAGGGAGGGGCTTCCTATATGAGGAAATTTCAGTTTCTATTTCACCCAAGAATCCTTCTAAATTTCCCAGTATCTAAGTTCACTGACCCTGTTGGTCCCAGTCCTCTGACTCCTGTTTGGGGCCTGCCCAGCCACATGGAAATAACTTGAACCAGAGGGTTGCATGCAAGACCCAGCCCGATTCCCTGAAAATGGAATAATGATACACTTTATTTGGTGGGAAGGGGAGTCTGTTCCAGAGTTGAAGCTTTGAAAAAAAAATGCCCCTCTGCTCTAGACCCAGCTGCAAAACAGGGGGCTGCAAATCAGAGCTGGTGTGTTCACCAGCTCCACTCAGCTGGGGAAGGAAGGCAGGCAGGAAGCCCGGGGGGATTCCTGTCCTCTGAAAGGATAATGCATAATCTGCAAATTCATAAATCACTAGGATGCTCCTGCCCGTGAGCACATTCAGTGAAGTGAGGACCTTTAAGGCCTGTAAAATTTTACTCTGAAGGAAAATTACTTTAGTTCATTAAACCTTTCTGAAATCTAGGTGCCTTTAAATCCATGGAGCTCTCTGCAATCCCCCTCCAGTTCCCCTTCTCTCTCTCTCTCTCTCTCTCTCTCTCTCTCTCTCTCTCTCTCTCTCGATTAACATACAATAATTGTACATATTTATGGAATACAGCATGGTATTTCAACACATGTGTACAGCACATACTAATCAGGGTAGTAAATATCCTTCTCTTTATCACTTCTCTCTGTGGTAGGCCTTTGAGCTAAAATCCTAGCAGGTCATAGCATGATCAAGGCAATCAGAAAGGAAGGGACACTACCTCCTTGATCCTGCCCCAACTCCACAGTTCTTTGCCCCTTGCCAGTTGACTGGCTTTCTCTATCAAGAGTAGTCAACAATGTAGTGAGGTCCTAAGCAACTTAGTGAAAACCTCTCTCAAAATATAACTAAAAAACAGTCTAGGGATGTAGCTCAGGAGTTAAGTGCCCCTGCATTCAATCCCCAGTATGACAAAAAAAAAAAAATGTCAACAATGGCAACATAAACAAGATGCTAAAATAACATCTCAGCATAGGTCTGTGAATCCTGGTATCCTCTCCCACTTAGGAGCCTCCCCATTGACGGAGTAGTAATTGAACATTTATAATCCCAAGCCCAACTGACTCATGGTACAAAGACGTTTAGGTACCCACTTGGTGTCCAGAATAATCTAAACAGTGCTCCCTGCCCACCCAGACTTTACAGTCCATTGGGGACAAGACATTAAATAGTGGAAAAGATACCAGCTGAAGCAGAGCAGGGGAAGAGTCTTTGGAGGTGAGGTTAAGGAGAGATTGGGAGGTTTCAATCTTGCTGGGCCTTATGTACCACTTTAAGAACCTCGTGGGTTGGAACACAGAAACACCAATGGGGCAGGGTGAATAAAAAGGGTGGGGATCTAAATATATTTGAGGACAAGGCCAAGAAGATTTGCTGATAAACTAGATTCAGGGTGTGAACAGAAGAGAACAGACAAAGATGCTCCTCTGTGTTTCAGCCTAAGAAAGTGGAAACATGGAGCTTCCCCTCCATGAGACGAAGAGGGTAGGAGAAGAGGGTTTTGAGGAAAGATCAGAAGTCGAGCTTTGGACATGATGTCTGAGATGCCTAAGAGATATTCAAATGGACAAGTCAAAGAGTGAGCTAAACTCAGGTCAGGGAAGACAACCTGGGCTAGAACTATCCTTTGAGAGTTTTCAGTGACTAGATGGAATTTAAGGACATGAGACTAGACTCAGTCACTAGGCTTAGAGACAGAGTAAGGACACAGTAGAGATGTGAGGACTGAAACTAGGGGCATTAATGCAGGAAGACAATGTGTTTGGACACTGAAATGGTGCAGTGGGTGTCTGTGTCCTGTGTGGATGCTCCCCAGTGGTATTCATCGCACAGAAAACTCTCAACCAGGTGCTCAAATGGCTTCTTCTCTGGAGGTCCACAGCATCTTTCCCCAGCTACCCCTTGCTTGCTCTGTGGGTTCCTGATGAAGTGGTCATGGTGGCAGAGATGGAGGCTTTGCCTAGGCTCTGTGAGGACACACCTCACCAAAGCTGACATGGATATTATCACTGCTGTGTCCCCAAGCTGCTAACATGAGAAACCAATGGGGGGCCTCAATATGGCACCTGGTGGCAAGGTGGTTATCCTGCACCCCTCCATGTCATAGAAGGAGGAACTTCTTGCTGGAATTGCTTTCTCTGCCCAAATATCTCCATTTCAGAAAGCTTTATTCAGTGCCACAGTGTCCCACCCAACGTCACTTCTGACAAGGAGCTCCTTTTACAGCAGACAAAGTTCAGTAATGGGCATATTCCAGGAATTCAGACCTTCCCAAACCTGATCTCCTAGGAGCAGCTGGCCCGATACAATAGTTGGAGGGATTTTTGAAGACTCCAAAGCAGTACTCGCCTTTGTGGGATTGTAGGAGCTGTCTTCCAGGATGGAGATGTGATCAAAATATGATCAAAACATGAAGGTCTGATTATCCAGGGTCAAAAGTAGGGTTGCTCCTCTCAATGTCATGCCCAATAAGCCATCACAGAATACTGGTGTCAGGACCCCAACTCTGGCCTCTATTGATATAGCAGTTTTGGTTACCAAATAGGAACTGTCACCAGAAGACAAGGCCTCTGTCCCACTGAACTAAAGGCATTCATCTGCTTTTGGCTTCTCATGCTACAAGTGGACAAAGAATAGCGTTCATACTGGCTGGGGTGATTTGTCCCTATTATCAAGAGGACACAGATGGACATATAATGAGGACACACAATGAGGACAGGGAGAATGGTGTTTGAAACCTCTCATTGCTGAACCTCTCATCAATTTCAGGTCATCTTATTATTTTCATGTCCCAAAGTAAAAGTTAATGGAAGACTAAGGAATGCAAAATTATTAGGGACTCAGACCCTTCAGGAATAAAGGTCTGGATTGTTCCATCACACTATCAGATGAAAACCCTCAGCATCTGAGGCACTTGCAAGGGGTATAGGAGATAGGAGATGAGTAGCTCAAAAGAAAGTCAAGCTGGCCTGTCAACTACGGCCTCATGACTAGTATCAGAAATGAGCATACAGCAATTACGCATCTTTTCCTTGTTTGTTTTATGTGTATGTGTAATATACAGATGATAAAGATAGATGTTTGATAGGTAGGTAGGCAGGCAGGCAGGAAGGTAGGTAGGTAGGTAGATGGATAGAAAGAGAGAGAAGGAGAGAGAGAGAGAGAAAAATGATAGGTGGAAACAGAGAATGTACCCATTAATTATTCTCTTTCCTCCTACTCTCCATGCTTTTTATTAAAAAAAAAAATGTTCATGTTGGTTAATTTCACACTAGTTTAGGTTGCAGAATATCTACACAGGACTGTGACAGGACTACAAAAATAATTGCCATCACCCAGAGAAGGTGCAGTGACGAATGAGACCCTGTGTGTCACTTTCTTAGAAGAGAGTGAAAGCATCTTCATTGGATAGGAAGCTGGTCCTTTACATTAGGCAGAACCACAGTGTCAATATGAGCAGAGGGATGGAGAAGATGCTCACAGCAGCCGAAGGGCACCCTGTGCTGTCTGTGGACTCTCAGCCCATGGTCCCTCCTGTGCATGGTAGGTTGCCAGGCCTGCAGGTTGCCTTCGGAGACTCTCCCATAGGCCAGTTTCCAGTTTCTTTCTGCCAAGGAAAGGGATCCATGTGGCCTGTAGAGAGACGCACTCCTTCCCTGGGTCTGGTTTCTGGTGACAGCAAAGAGCAGTGCACAAGAGATGGTGTAAGCAACAGCAGTGGGGGCTCCTGAGTTCCTTGCATGCACCTCAGCACACACAGCAGGAATCTAGGTTGGGGTTCCTGGGTAAGGGAGATCCTTGGCCCTCTGCCCTGTTTGCTCTCCTCCTGTGTGGGGTACCATGTCTCCTGCTGTTACTACTCTCTGAGCAACTTTGCCTTTCTTTTTCTTGTTCCTCTGGCCTTTTGAGTACCCTCATAATTAATTCCTATGTTCAGTCTCTTATTTTAGAAATATCCAGAGTCAGAGACCCTGGTGGACCCAGCAGAGTCTGTGCAATCCGGGGAAGCCCCAGCTGAGTGTGGATTCTAGAAGCCAAGTGAAGAAAGCATTTCAAGAGAAGGGAGTGGCCAGCCGTGTGAGAAGCAGCGATAGCTCACATGCAAGGGAGACTGAGAATGGACCACTGGATTCAGTCGCTAGATGACCTGGAGGCCTTCAAAATAACTCACTTAATTTCTGATCCTCACTCTTTTGTCCTTTCTTACACCAGAATGACCTGTCTACTGTAAAGATCAGTCCAAATATTCTCTAGTGGCTCTTTGCTGCCTTCAGGATCAAAGCCAAATTCCTCAGCATAGCATAAAGTATTTTTTTTTTTTTTCTTTTTCTTTTTTTTTTTTTTTCTTTTTTATTGTTGGCTGTTCAAAACATTACATAGTTCTTGATATATCATATTTCACAATTTGATTCAAGTGGGTTATGAGCTCCCATTTTTACCCCATATACAGATTGCAGAATCACATCAGTTACACATCCATTGATTTACATATTGCCATACTAGTGTCTGTTGTATTCTGCTGTGGGGGGATAGTAGAGGATAGGAAAGACAGCATAAAGTATTTTTTAACCTGGACCCCACTGTCATTTTAAACGTCTTCTAGAGCCACTGTCCCAAAATGACCTCTAAATTCCAGTCACACTGGAATGCCCATTCTTCTCCCAGTTCATCCCCCATTCCCTTGAACACACTCCTCTGAAACCACCCGAGGCTCTCCTTCTCACCCTTCGAGCTCCAGCTCAAAGATTAGCCATGCCCTGTTGTCTCCCGAGACAGGACTGAACTCCCCTTGATCTAAGTTCCCCTAATCTGGAATCAGTTCCAATTATGCTATTCATCATCTTATAATTTTCTACTTGCATCTACATTCCCACCATTAGACAATATGTCCCTTCAGGACAGAAATGCTAAGAGTATTATCATACACTTCCTTGACATGGCACCTGCTAATAAGAGAGACACACGTATTGAATTGAAACAGGTCTCATAGGAGATGATAAACCTGGGCCTGGCTGACCAAGACATCCCAATGGAGGATCAGAAGACATGGGAAAATTTAAATTCTCAGCCCTTTCTTTGCTGGGAATACTGTTTTTCGAGGATGTCTTTTCCTTAGATAAGCTAGTCTGCCTACCCTCTCTAAAAGGGAGGGTTCAAGGTGGCCTATTGAAAGGACTTCAAGAATGTTCACAAGAGGGAAAAAGAAAGATCATACAGGGAAGAAGGGAAAATAAGGACCCATGACTGTATTAAGTTGCAAGGAGTTGTTATTGTCTAGGGACTTCTAGAAAAGACAAAGGTATATACCAGTATTTGATGGGATGTTAAAGAAAACACTAGGTCTCTAGACAAAAGCATGACTTGATAGAAAAGAGTCATTTAGACAAGAGCAGAACAAATACAGAAAGGCTGAACTAACATTTACTAAGCACCCAAAGTGCCAACCACCATGCTTGGTGCTCTATGTGAGCTTGGTGCTCATAGAAAATGCGTGCGTCCATGATAAAAGGTAGCTAGCATTATCAAATACTGCCCAGATGAGAAAAGGTGCACATTTTATAACAGGAAGAATTAGGAGTCAGTACCAAACACAGGTATATCTTTTCCTACATGATTCAAGGAAGGGATAAGAAATATAGAAATTAAGAAGCATTAGTCATCCTTAAAAGCTGAACCTTTGTTAAGAAAGTACTTTTCAGAATTTGGTGACTGATAAAATGCAAGTGACGGATTAAGGAAATGGTGGCTTTGAAACAAGGAGCTTGTGGGAAAATGGATGTTGAATAGTGGCGGGGGTGCTGTTCCGGTTTTGTGTAACAAGCCATTAAAAATGAATTAAAAATCCATTCACTCTCATTCCCCAAGGGACTTAGAAAATGAGAAAGACAGCCATCTCTTGGAAATGATTTAGGTAGCATGCAGCCCAGAAACAGAGGTGAAACAAAATGACCCCAGAATTCCCTGCCACTTTCTATATTCCATGATGATAGCTCACCAGAACATGGGTTAATTAGCTACAAAGGTGGACCGCTAAGCAGGAATCTGAGCTCCTATCCTCCTATCTGCCCATCACTCCCTCCATCTGACCACCTCCTGTACCACCCTGTGGGGAGGCCAAGGGCAGAAACAGGAATGGATGAAACTGTGATTCTGATGCACTAAGTAAAGCTTCCAAAGATAATCATCAATGCAGAAGAAAATACAAGCCACCTGATTCTTTGGGAAAAGAGTAAAAAGCTTTAAACCAGACATTCTTGGTGTGGAATCCAGGCTCTGTCACTTACTCTCTGTGACCTTAGGCCGGAGCTTTACCCTGCAAAGCCTCAGTGGCCTCATCTAGAAAAGGAGGCAGTCTGTCTTCCTCCATTGGGTTGTAGTGAGGACAGGATGAAAGGTCTCTCACTGCAGGGCACACAGAAAGCCCCAGAGTACAAAATATACATAATATGTATCTCTGAGCAGAGCAGGTGATCTGCCACCTGAGGAGGGAAATGCCATGTCCCCAAGAAGGGACATGTCACTTCTTCAGTGATGACAACTTAGAGCTCATAAAACAGAGAGCAGCCTTGCCAGGCTGATGTAGAGATGAAAGCCAAGAATTCCCCATGCGATGATGCTTGCTTTGCAGGGACACGCACTGACAGGCTCTGCAATGGAAGATCACAGTTCCATCCAAGCACACGTTGCCTGGTGTGTGATCCTTCCACATGTCTCTTTTATTTCTGGGGCTCTCTCTGCAGGCACTCATTCCCCTTCCTTCTCCCACTCCATACAGGAGCAGCACTACCTCTTGAGTCCCCAAACCTGAAAGAGCTCTCAGCCAAACACTGTTGGCCACTGATCCCATTGGATTTTCTGGGTATCAGCAATTCCCCAGATTGGAAATGGCTGCTAGTTTGAGATGAGATCAAGGGCAGGGTCTTGGCTAGATTGTAAAATGCCTCAGGGCCAACACCACATCTGTTCCATTTGCTATTATATCTCCTGACCTGAGTCAGTGCCCAGCAGCTTGGGGATCCCTTGTAAACAAAGGTGGAATGAAGGACCATCGCCTACTCTGTGATCTGGCATTGATCACAACCCATCTCTTATTCAATCCTCAAATGACTAGAGTCTTTCTGAGGGGCAGCATACCATGGCAGGCACTGTGGGAGACGTAGATGAGAGACACAAAGTCCTGATCCAATGTACTCTGAGGGCAAGGGTGGAAACCAAAATTCAATAATTTCTACAAGCCATACCAGGATTGGTATGGCTTATGCTCAGTTGGAGACACTGTACCCATGGTTCCATGGTCTCAGGTGAGCCTCACTGGAAGGGCTCAAGGTACACATAGGACAGTAGAAGTGATTTCCTAATTAGGGTGAGGCTAAGCATTTCTCTTCTTGAATATTTCTATGAGAAGTGATATTTGAATTGCTCCTCTTAGTAAATGAAAAAGGATAAAGGCTTTTCTGGCTCAGAATGCAGCATGAGCATAAACAAGGAGGCTAGAATAACCTGATGTGGTCCAGGAGCAGGGAGCAGTCTGCAGAGCCTAGAGCTTCAGATGCACAGAGAAGAGTGAGGTGGACTACAGCCAAATGGTAATGGTTTTAAATACTGGATGTATCAGTGTCTCGTTGCTGCTATAACAGATGACCACAAATTGAAAACAACACAAATGCCCCATCTTATATTTCTGGAGATCAAAAGTCCAAAATGAGCTTCACTGGCTAGAAGGTGTGGAAGGGCTTTGCTCCTACATTCCTGCTGGAGGTCCTAGGGGAGAATCCATTGTCTCAAATTCATAGCTTCTAGAGGCTGCCCCCACTCCTTGTTCATGACCTCCTCTCCATCTTCAAAGCCTGCACTGGCTGGTTGAAGTTTTTTCACCCTGCATACTTCTGTCTATTGGGCCTTCTTCTTCTCCATAAAAGGATAACTAGGATTATAGTGGGCCCAGCCATTTAACTCAGGAGAATCACTTTTCTTAAATTCAGGTGATTACAACCTTACTTCCATTGACTATCTTCATTTTCCTCTGCCATGTGACCTAACATATTCACAGGTCCCAGGGATCAGAGTGTGGGAATCTTTGGGAGACCACTATTCTACCTACATTAGGTTAAAGGGCTTCAGTTTCACTCAACAAATATCATGGAGAGGTCTAGTGTGCTTGAGCAAGTCACTATGGGGAATGCGAAGAGTGCACCATTAAAAACAAAAGCGGGATCTCGTGAGAGGAAGACTGCAATGGTCCAAGAATAAGAGATGTGTGATCTGAACTAAGGCAATTATAGTGGGAAAGGAAGGAAGCAAAAGAAAAAATAAAAAGCCTATGAAAGTGGTTGCTAAAACTTGAAAGTATGGCATAATAGAAAAAAAAAAAAAAAACAGAGCTGCCTCTGAAGTCTCCAGAAGCTTCCTTGCAATCCTAAGGCTGGGCTTGAAATTCAGCTCCAACACTCAGAGGATGCCCATCCACATGTCCCCACAGCCTAACAACCTTAATTTCCAGATCTTCCAGATCCACCTATTGACCTGATCCTATGCTCCCTCCCCTGGAAACCTGCTCATGGCCCCAGGTCTTCCCCTGCCCCATGGCCCAGGGGATGATGGGCATGTTTGTTACTGCGCAGCGGCCCCACCTCCTGGGACCCTCCTTCTCTGGGTTAACATTTCTTGGCCTTGCCCACATGTGTGGTCACATCTTCAACTCCTTTCACAAACGGGCCTGGGTCTCACCTTACCTAGCTAGATTCCATGGTCTCCTCACATCAGCTTTGGTCTAGGTCTTAATGCAGAATGGCAGAGAAATGGACCATGAAGGCCACATCCCAAGTCAAATGGATGAAGGAACACCCACTTGTTTTGGGACAGGTATAGATTTTAATCTGCTCAAGCTCTTAAAAGCCATGCCATACCCTGAGAGGAACATGTCTCCTCCAGTCTTCTATGGAGAAAGCACTCCTCTAGTAGACTGACATAGATTCCCACTAGAAAGCTCCTGGAATTGCCTATAATAACAGGCCTGGGCTTATAACTCCTTGGGAAGGAGGGGAATCTCCAGCAGCTGACGGTGGATGATTTAAGAGTCCTCTCTGGTGTAGCCCAGGACACAATAACAAAGAACACATAATTTATGTGTATTGATTCACCAGCACACACTTGATAATATCTCCTTGTCCTTCTTTTCCTAAGAATCCATGGCCACAGTCCTGAGAAATTCATCTTTTGCAAAATATCTCTGTAAAAATAAGTTCCTCACATATCTTAGCTACCGCGAGAGAGTCCAGGCCAGGGAAACTTGCCAAGAAAAGGAGGAAAGAGACACGGCAGTCCTTCTTGTATGTTGACTCTGGTCTAAACAATCTCCCTCGGTGATGTGACGCAGACAAGGTGTGCTTGGGAATTAACGCCTCAGATCTGAGACCTGGACTGTCAGATACGAAAATGAAAATTTGAGCACAGTGTTGCTGGTCAGATTTTGAGACAAAGAAAAAGAATTAAAAATAGGGGGCAAAAATAAGTTGGGGCCTCATTCTAGACTGGAATGGCGTAAAAATGCCAGGCTTCAGCACTGCTCTCATTCAGCTTCCAATGAGCACAGCCATTCAGGTCATAACCTTGCACCGAGCATCTACTAAGCACCTGGTTCTGCTCTAGAAGCTGGATAGGATAGACCTAGTTTCTTCTCTCCAGAGACTCTCAGTTGAAAGGTGGGTGGGGAGGCAAAAGAGCATAAGTTTTGATTCGATGTGATTTTCACACCAAGAAGGGCACTTCCTATGCTAACTCAAGGACATTGGTGGGTCCTCCCACCCCAGAACACAAAGGGACAAGTCAAGAGAAATGGCTCTAAAATGCAACAGGCCTGATCAGCCTGGGGGACTCAGGGGACTTCACCCCGGGGTTGAGTGTGTTTGTAGAGAGGACATCTGGAAAGGAGTCATTTGCTTTAAAACTGCTGAATGCCTTGGTATTCCCCAAAATTGTGGCAATAACAAACTCCTCTATTCCCTATTCAGCCAACTTTGGCATTAAAAAGGAGACTGATGTAGAAGACCCAAGAAGGAACATAAAAAAGCCCTCCATTCTGACCTGAAGTACGTGGGCATTGCCTTCCTCTCACCCCTCTCTGCCTGCTAGTGTCCAGCCACCCTCTCTCCAACCACAGCTCAAGCCCTGCTCCCAGCAGGAAGTCACCCCCACTGCTCAGGTCCACCCTCTTCTCTCCATCTCCAGTCCACTCTATGTCCCAGTATCCCCCATCCCACATGCTTATCTCACAGTCCAACCTCGACACATTCTTCATCCGGTCAGGGGTTCCATTCATTCCTTCAAAACTGAGCAGATCTCATGACCGTCTCAACCAAAAGAGTCTAGGGAAAGGCTGAAGGGTCACAATGTGGAACCCAACGCAGCCAATACTGCACAAGCCAAAGTACAAATACTAAAGGAATCTAAGAACTTGATGAAATCATGTGAGCTACTGGATCAAGCCTGAACTGAAGGCATAAGTCTCTGTAGTCTTTCCTGTCAAATCAGCCAAAAAATTCTCCCTTTTGTTTGCCTTTAAGCCTCAGATCAAAATTCCTTCCTCTGCAAGGCCTACCCTGATTATACCATGGATTCTGTTGCTCCTTCTCTTATGTGACCCTGGAGGCATCCTAACATTGCAACTCTCTCTTGCACCATGATATTGATATTTTATCTTCTCACAATACTTTGAGATACTAGAAAGCAAGTTTTGAACCTCCATATTTTTTTTTACCAGTAAAAAACAAGCCTGACCTTGTCTAATCCATAAGAGGTGTTTCTAAACTATGCATAAGATGAATAGTAATCAATTGGCACATTCCAGATAAAAGCAACAATGACATAAGACAAAAAAACTCAGCGACTGCATTATCTCCCATAACCCCCATGACAGGCCTATGAAACGTGACTACTGGTATTCCCATTTCTTTCAGAGATGAAGCAGAGTCTTAGATTAAGTAAGCAAAATCCCACAATATGTAAAGGGAAGCATCTAAAATATTCTTACTTTAAAAAGCTGTTTCCTCCCAATGTTTCAAATTCCACCTCCTTCCCGATTCCAAAGCGTCAATTAACTCAGCAATTTCAGCACGGCTGGAGTTACCATAGCAGCTTGGTGTGTGCCAGAGCATCCACTGGCATCTTAAGTTCAAAGAAAACCCAACCTGATCCTCAAGACAGGATCACAACCTCCAGCCAATGTTGTTTTCTAAACCCAGCACATCAAGAGGACAGGAAACCACAGGTCTGATTGATGACTGTAGGAGTGATCTCGGCTCTTTGGGAGTGACAGCATGACATTCTCTTCTGTTTCTCCCCCTTCCTTCCACGCCCCTGAAACCTGAGTCCCAGGTGTTGAGTCACACACAGTTTCTCTTCCTCCAGGCCACCTACCTGGTAGGCCCCAGATAGGGGTTGTTCTCTAACATTAAAACTTTGACTCAAAAAAACTAGGTTCCATGTGAACAGGGGGTGGACCTGGGGGAGGGAGTGTATACCCACTCCTCGGTATACAGAAGGGTCCAAGTGGACAATGTGGGATTTGGTTCATCCAACTTACTCTTAAACACACTGGAGTGCATGCTTCAGGATTCGTAAATGACAATGTTAGAAACTCTTGCAGATCCACAAACTCTTTTTTTTTATTAATTTTTTTATTTGTTTGAGTTAGTTATATAGGACAGTAGAATGCATTTATGCACTTTGATATCTCATACATAGATGGGATATAATTTCTCATTTTTCTGAGCATACATGTTGCAGAATCATATTGGTCATGCAGTCACGTATATACAGACTGTAATAATGTCTGTTTCATTCTACTATCTTTCCTATCCCCACATCCCTTCCCCTCCTTTCCCATCACTTCCCTCTACCTAATCTAATGTCACTCTATTCTTCTCTAGTGCCCCACACCTTACTGTGAATTAGCATCCGCATATTACAGAAAACATTCGGTTTTGTGGGATTGGCTTATTTCACTTAGCATAATATTTTCCAACCATTTACTGGAAAATGCCATAATTTTACTCTTCTTTAAAGCTGGGTAATATTCCATTGAGTGTATATACCACAGTTTCTTTATCCACTCATCTACTGAGGGACACCTAGGTCGGTTCCATGGTTTAGTTATTGTGAATTGAGCTGCTATACATTGATGCAGATCCACAAACTTTTAAATACAAAAAAAGCCTGTCACCTCCTGGCTTTCCAATCACATTCCTACCAAGAATTGGCTCACCACTATCAACTTCCCAATTTGTACACAGTATCTCCAGCTTGGATGGATTTTCTACACAGATACTAAGTTTGAGTTTTGTTTTGTTTCCTTCTATTTTAATCACATCCCAAAAAGCTACCACATAAACATCCACCAGTAGCAAGCCAGAGTCCCCCGTGGCTGTGGATGACCCCCTGAGCCAAGCCCACTGTGGATGTACTCAGAGGTGTGGTCAGATCTCTCACATCAGCAAAACTCCAAATTCAAACACATGATTGTTATTTGGGCAAGCTGAGAAGAATTAGAACACTCCATATTAAATTGATTAATGTCAAGGGCATCATGGGTTAGAATCTTTCTGGAAACATGCAAAGGCCCTGTGGGACCAACATAAACGAGCCCAGAGTACAGGGAAGCAGAGGACACTTTAGAGCCTGCACCTGCGACCCAGGACAAGCCAGGAGTAGGGGCTGGAGCCTGCAGGCATGTCTCTGTTTCATCTTGCTGCTGTTGGAGGGAAGGTCCTGTCCCCCTCCCCACCCCAGACCACATGGTGCCCCTTGGGCCCTCCCACCTCTCCAGGTTCACATGCCCCAGGACCAGCTCCCCACACCATGTGCTCTCTCTTGCTCCCAATCCCCAGTTCCTGGCAAGGGATTCTGATCAGCTTCACTGAGATCAGTCAACCACTTCTGGGGACATAAACCTTTGCCAAGAGGATGGGCCACATGGACAAGCAATTTCCACAAACTCAGCACAGTAATCACAGAAAAGAGACGAGGAAAGAAAAGCCAAAGAAGGTCGCCCACAGGCAGACATCATGGCAGAGGTCCCAACCAACCACCTGTGCCCAGGTGAGCATGCATACACACCCAGGAGGACGGGGGGACCTGCGTGTGCAACATGTTGCATTATCCAAGGTATGAGAAATATAAATATTAAATGTGAGAAATAGTAAATCAATGAAAAAACAAATCTCAAAAAGTTTAGATGGAGGAAGGAGGGACAGAGGCAAAGTGGGGTAACATGTGCTGGAAAGTTCAGGGAAAGCTAAGAGGTGACAAAAGACAACCTCACTGTGGACAATGGTGGCTTGATGGGAAAATGTGGACTTTGGATTCAGATGGACTCAGTTCCAGTCTTAGCCCCATGCTTTCTACTGTGACCAGGGGCAAGACAATTGTCCTCACTGACTGCATTTTATCAAACACTCCTTACTCCTGCCCCCATCCCTCCCCTCCACCCCCCCCCCCTGCAAAAAATGCAAGGAGGATAAGGCACAAGAAAGAGGAAGGAGAGGACAGGCCCGCTGCAATTGCCACCTGGGATTTCACTTCATCCTGGAAAGAGCCCAGGAGCCAAGTGTCACACGGCTCCTCCTGGTCCAGATCTTGCATGAAGTGCACTCAGCAGCAATACTGGCGCCTTGGAGGTGGCAAAGGGACCACTGCTTCCTTCAGTGGATGAAAAGTACTGAGACTGCCCGAGGATCTTGGAAACAGCACGCTCCTTTTGGGTTTGGGTGGACCTGGACAGATGCTGTCCCAGAAGACAGGGAGTTGCCCCCTAAAGGGTTAGAGTGCCTGGGCAAGGTGAAAGCCTAGGGGCCTGGACTGCAGGCTGAGTCTCCCTCCTCACAGGTCCACAGCTGCAGGGTGGACCTATGTCGGAGGTGGCTTCCCCATTACTGCAAAGGGACACTCTCCCTACACAGACCTGAGTCATCCTCAGGCACATTGGCCTTGTGGAAAACTGGATTTGTTTCCAGAAATCCAGTGACTCAAGGCCATCAAGAACTGCACAAGAAGCCTGTGTATGGCGGCGCACACCTGTAATCCCAGTGGCTCTAGACGTTGTGGCAGAAGGATTATGAGTTCAAAGCCAGCCTCAGCAACTTAGCGAGGCTCTAAGCAACACAGTGAGACACTGTTTCTAAATAAAATACAAAAAAAGTGGTAGGGATGTTGCTCAGTGGTTAAGCACCCCTGGGTTCAATCCCTAGGACCCCCCAAAATTTTTTTAAATAATTTTTTTAAAGTGAACCTTACAGGAGTCTCTCCAGAAGTTTGTGGGGGGGGGCAAGGGGAGGCACACTTTCAGAACAAAGCTGACAGAAATGTGGGAGCAGGGTTAGGGCAGCAGGAGCCACACTGTGTCTCCTTATGACCCCCAAATACTTGCATCCAAGATCTGTGGCTCTGCTGGGGCCAGGCAGGCTATATGCATGAGAGCCAAAACTCTCCAATTGCTTCTAATCAGCCCAGCCCTGAGCAGCATGGACTGCAGCACAGAAAAAGCCCCACTTGGGGTGGAATCAACCCCCACCAGGGTGGGTTGGACACCCAGCATGGCACAGCCAAGGGGGCCTGCTGTCACAGCTGAGGACACATTCTTGCAAGGCAGAGAGGACCAGCCTCCTTTCCCTCCTACACTCAACTCCCCCAGACAGCCAATGCCACATAGACAGTGCCCTGGGAGGTGAGGAGCACTGTGGGGTGCCAGCCAGGGCCCTGACCTCCCAGGTTCTCCCATCATCAGGAGGGAGTCAGCAGGAAGCACTCAGTGCCATTCTGCTGTGACCCCATCACCTACATTAGGAACTAGCACCCTGTACCAAGGAGGTGCTCCATAATATCTGCTGGCTGAATGAAATCTACCAAGTGGTTGATGAGCTCCTGGCACATATACTAATTAAAGGATAAGAAATACCCTAAAGGTTAAATATATTGTAGTCAATTAAAAAAAAAAAAATCCCAAGTCACTGACATTACCAGACACTGGCCAGAATTCCAGCACCACCACTTACTGTGTGCCCTCAAGCAAGTGACTTAACCTCCCTAAGCCTCCCTTCTGCCCATGTAAATAGATACACCCACCTCACAGAGCTGTAATGAGGAATAAGGAAGAAAAACATCCTAAACCAGTATTAGCTGGGTTTAGAAGAAGCTCCAAAAGTTTCCATTTATCTTAAAAGGTAGAGAAGAGAAGAAGGGTCAGGTAAGTAGGAGGAGGTGAAGTGTAGGAGAGATCACTCCAAACAGACTGGGTTAGGTTCCAAAGGACCCTCCAAGCTAGAGTCTGTTCTCCCTTTACCAGCTCAGAGAGGCTGAGGCGCTTCCCCAGGTCTCAAGGCACGGGGATAGAAGCCTGGCTCTCTGATGGGTCTAGCCGGCAGGCTGAACAGAAGCCTGTCCCTGACTGGCCCCACAGGAATAGCTAGCAATCCCCTACACCCACAAACTTCCACGCTTGGGTGAATCTGCGAGAGAAATCATTTGTGGAAAGTGAAAGTAGGTTTTGGGGTAAAGGACAAATACAGGAAAACAACTGGTGAAGGGATAAAGCACAGTCTGCTTTTCCTTCTGTCGGAAAGGATGACCATGTGTCCATGCAAGACGCTAAGCCATGCCTACAGGCCCTGAGCGGACAGGGGTGCCTGGAGGAGGAAGAGGACGGGCAGCGCAGACATGTGGAGTACCCAGGAACCAGCCCTGGAAACGTGCCCAGCACCTCGCCTGCAGCAGATTAAAGAAAAGCAAATCAACTCGCTTCTGAAAAGCCAGATACCATTTGAATTAGTGAAAATTAATTCTGAAGTTGTGAGATGTGAGGATATTCTAAAGAAACAGGTATCCTCCTGTCCTCCTGGGGATACTACATGCAGGGCTCAGGCTTGCCGGGGAATGTTCTGGCAAAATGACAAAGCTACTTATGCCCATTAACCGGCTAATTCCATGTTGGGTAATATACTCTTCCATTCCATGGAAATCATTCAAAAGGAAAAAAGAAATAAAGCTATTTTTATGGAAATGTTTATAACAGTACTATCCCTTCTGGGGGGAAAAAAAGCAATTAAACATCCTGTAACACTCAATGGCAGAAAATATTCAAGCAATTAATAGCATATTCTATGATGGATCTCATATTGTTACTAAAAAATTGAACACTGAGACTACATGATCTGTATTAATACAGGGGGAAATGTACAGACATGCTTACTTTACAACTTAGAGCAAAAAGTGTGCCCACTCCTATTCAGGCTGTATGTAAATATATACACATAAACTGACACTGGGTAGTGATGAGTTTATACCCTATAACGTTTTTGTTTTATACAGTGCCGTAACCTAGAGACCTGTCTTTTTAAAAAGGTGCCTGTTTCATATGTAACTGTGGAAATGTAAATACCTAGGTGACAATCAGGACAGAATAATATTTTTAAACAAAGGATTATGGTGAATCTACTCAGTATCTCAATGTCACATCTTATTTACATTTAAATGTGGCAAGAATGTTAAGTTCCCAGGATCCCCACAGCTGACTTTGAAACTGCTCTTCACAGCTGTGGCTAGCGACTAGCACAGGGTCTGGGCTGGGGGATCTGGGATAGTCACACACACGGGGCCCTCTTCCCTCAGACTGCAGGCGCCCTGAGAACAGGGGCTGCCTCTTCCTCTTCCCCTTCCACCCACACAGAGAATATCTGAAGCCCTCATTTCCACAATGGGGCTCAACTAGGATTTGACCGTGAAGATACAGAGAAAAAGAAGATCATGACCCACAACAACTGCAAGATATGATAATGTTGGGAGACTCCAACATCAACAGAGCCACAGTCCAGAGGGAGGAACTCGCAGTGCTTCGTTTTGGTATATCTTGATGCAAATAAAACGCTTTCCAAACACAATTAATTAGCAAGTGGTATTCAGCTTGTCCTATTGGTGCAAAGATAAACGAGGCCCAGGCCTGCCCCGCCCCCAGAGTATTTCATGTTCAGTGAGTTAGATCCATGGAAACATGAGAGTGTTGCTGACAGAGGGGAGAACCTGGTGCTGCTGTCAGGGAACCCAGGGTGGCAATCAAGGCCGGCTTGGGGGAAGGAAGTGACAAGGAGGATGCATAGGGTCTGCCATTGGTGGAGGGATGGGAAGGGGACAGAATTCAGGCAAAGGGGGCAATATCAACAAAGTCACATGGGAAAGGCCAACAGAAAAGACCTGAATCTCAGGCTCAAGTTCAGGTAGCTGAGGTTGGGGGCATAGAAAAGCCTGGCTTTCAAGGACGGTCTGGGAAGGCAGGAAGAATTACAGAAAAGTGCAGCCACTCCCCTCACCAAAGGCTGGGAGAGATCAAGGCAGCAGAAGGCCCATCTCCAAACACCATCTCCAAGGGCTGAGCAGAGCTGACCTCACCAATGGGCTGTGCCTGAGACCCAGAACCCTCGCCCCAAACAGTGGAACACAACTGGCTCCTTGGAAACTGATCTAGTGAGAAATATTCTCTTAGAATCTGTGCATGATTAAAAGAGGAGAGGAAATACCCCACTGGGTAAGCAACAAAGTGACTGCAATAGGGTGAAAAAAAAAATCCTGATTCCATAAACTACTGGTAGAAACCGAAAGAGGAAAAATAAGACTCCCCAAGTATGTTCTCAGTGAGAATGTTTCCTTCCTGCTTGAAGAAATAGCTTTTAGAATTTTACAGGATGATCACAACAATGATTGAAGAAAAACACTTTTCCTTTTCTCAACAAGCCCATGAAAAGGTTGCTGTCCTGGTTGCTATTTTTGTTTCATTGCAGGGATAGAGCAAGACTCTTTTTAGGTCCCAGAGCATCTTCAGTAGAATCTTCTCATTGGAAGCCCACCCAGCCCATGGACAGAGGCCAACAGGTACTGAAGGACTGATGGACACAACCTGGAAGATGGGGGGCCTCTCTGCTCCCCAGATGTATGCTGTGCTTGTACCCAGGCATGCTGCACAGAAGGAATGACTGAGGCTCAGTCTTTCCACAAATACCATTGAAGCCCCTTCTAGGCTCTATCACTGAGCCAGGTGTGTAGGGTAGTATGCTCTAGCACATAAAAAAGGCTGTCCCTGTCATCATGGGATATGAAATCCAGTAATAGCCGTGAGACTTGTAAACTAAACAAGGAAATGAATATATTACTCCTAATTTGAAGGAAGTTCCTGAATTGGAGGACAATAAAGTAGGGATGCCATTCACATAGGGAAGTCAAAAGTCTCCTCTCTCAGTGGTGACAGGTCATGAGAGGTGGCTGGTCACTTGAAGAAGAAGATAGGGAACGTCATTGCATTCACAGGGAATAGTAAAGGTGAAGGCGCTGAGGCTGGAAAGATTGGGGCACATTTTAAAAAGCAAAAGCAAGTCAGGGAGGTTGGGAGGTTGGAGGTCTTAACAAAGGTTAAGACGAAATGGGAAGGAGATGAAGCACGCAGGGGCTTTGCAAGAACTGGAGAAAGAAAACCATGTTAAGATGATTGGGAAGCCGAAGACCAAGGGCCTAAGAAGTAGAGTTAGGGTTGGGGCCAACCACTGTGCTGCAGGAAAGAAACAGGCAGCTTCACTTTCTGGTGCCAGAAATCCACACGCACAGAACACTCTTCATAAACCACCAATGGGGCTGAAACTGGTCCATACTTCTTTCAAATACTATTGTGGTTATCCTCTGAGTACTGCTCCAAGCTCCTCTGCCTTTGCCTTCCCAAGATGAGATTCCTGGGAGCTCGGCAGCCCCGCCTGGACATCTCCTGCCCCAGTTCCTGCTCATAAGCCACTCATGGGCCTGAATTCCATCCAAAGAGCAAGATCTGGTTCAGACACGGAAAGCTTCTGTTGACAGCTGAGACTTCTAGGCCAAAGCATTTCTCCTTCTTATGCACCAGGACTACCACCTGACTTGCCAGAATATTTCAACAATGTAGCATTGTTGTTATTTAAGAAAACAAAGCCTTTTATTTTTGGAAATGCAAGCTGGGAGTAGAGATGGAAAATGAAGAGAAAATGATATTTGACTAGAAGAGGTTCTGTTGATTTGCTTTGCTTTTAACTGAAATAATACAACAAAATCTGGGTCAGAGTGCTTCCACTATTTTATGAATTCATAAGAGAATTTGTATAGCAAACCAAATCTTGCCGTAACTAGGATGGGCCTAACTAGTCCAGAAGTGATCATCGGGCTAAGATGCAATGGCTTCCTGATTCTGACAGCTACTGCTGGAACCAGGACAGGTCTCCAAGGAAGATGGAAGTCTCCACCCACCTCTTATCAAATTCTTTAAGGATGCCACTACCAGATTAATCTTTTCTGACTACACCTCTTGAAAGGCCACTCTTTTGTTCTGAAAACATCAATCATTTCCCTGCCTCCTTACTACAGCCTCTAATCCTTAGTTTGGGATGCATGGCCCTCC
Source organism: Marmota flaviventris (assembly GCF_047511675.1). Lineage (NCBI taxonomy): Eukaryota > Metazoa > Chordata > Mammalia > Rodentia > Sciuridae > Marmota > Marmota flaviventris. The sequence goes on from NC_092501.1 coordinate 23,639,460, forward strand.
CAGGTCTGCTGCCTTCCCCCCTCATCTTTCCTAACCCCTCCCCTAAATGAACCTCTGCTCCATCCAACCGCCCCCCCGCCCCCCCTACCCCAGCCCTAGCTTTTCCCATGAGATGCCTCCTTTTAGTTCCCCCAACTCTATCCATCCTTCGGGTCTCATCCTAAATCCCAGTTCCTCTCTAGAGATCCAGTGACTAGGACACAGATCACAGATCTGGGAGAATCTGTGGCTCTGGTGCTTTTGAGCTGCGTGCCCTTGGGCAAGTCCAGAAACCTCTATAAGCCTCAGTTATCCTCCTAGTCTGAGGCCCCTGCCTTTGCAGGCAATCGTCAGGCATAAATGAGAGAAAGCACTGCTTTCTTTCATGTCTCCTGTCAAACGCCCTCTCTTCCCAGAAGCTGGCCTTACCTCCCCCAGGCCAAGTCTGGTCTCTTGAATGTGCAATTTACAGTAATTATCATGTCAGTGGTTTCTGTTCACTGGTCTGACTCCCCTGACGCTGGGATTTCTTTGAGAGCAGGCACTCTGGCTTTTCATCTTTGTTTTCCCAGGAAATGAACAAATGAATGAATGTGTAAAACACCAGGTCCACTTCTTGCTACAAAATCTGTTTCAATAAACACTTTTCCCTTGCTAGATGTATTTTAATAGGTTGTCCTGCATTGTAATTATTTTTGCATGTTTCATGTCTTTCCCTGGATTTTAAGTTCCTTGGAGCTATGGGTCTGTCTTAGTCATTCTCTTTCTGGTGTATCATTCCATGAGCTTGGACAAATGCAACAAGCTACATAACCACTTGTCTTAGACATTTCTATTCTTCCCGAGGTACTTGATCATTCTGTAAATATTTACCGAATAAACAAATGTATAACAGAATGAAGGAAACAATGAATAGACATATACTTGCTGGAAAAGTTTTCAGAACAGCTGCCTAGATGATTCCAAGTGAAAGAAAATACAGAAAATGAGATTATAACTGCTATACTTCCTTTCCACAGAGCAATTTCTCAATATCTATCAGAAATTGTTAAGAAACGCTTATACCCTCTGGCCAAGTATTTCTACTTCTAAGGTAATATTCACAGGAAACAATCAGGGACTCAGAATGATTTAGGTTCCAGGAAGGTCACAGAGCATTTCTGTAACAGCCAGCCATCAGGAACAACCTAAATGCCCAACAGTGGCCAGATAGATGGGTGGCTCAGGAAACTCTGGTACTTCAATATCGTGAGATTAACATTGTCATATTCTGATTTGATAATATTGAACACAGCAAATAATTGAACAATGTCAACTTTTGATACAACCTATAAAGCCGCATATACATTAACAAAATTTTGAAAAATAAACATGTACCTGCATGTACTTTATGAACACAATGCTAACTGGAAATTTTTTATATAAATTCTTAAACCTAATATTATGAAATAAATGTACTTATATGTTAAGATGATGACAAGTCATTTCTCTTTCCTTCATTATATGTTTTCAGATTTTCTAATTTCTTACAATAGATACTCCACAAAAAATTATAAAAATAGAACTGAAAGGGTTTTTTTTTAATTTTTTTTTTTGCTTTAAAAAAATCTCATAACCTTTATTTCATCTCTAGATGATTCAGTGGTGGCTAAATTTTAACGTTCGAGATGTGGCATATGGCTCTGCTTGCACGAGAACGTGCTTGCTGTCGGAAGCATGTTCAGAAATAATCCATCCCTGGAGGATGACACATTTCATGCAAACCTCCAGGAAGCAGCCCCATCCCAGGGGCGGAGGCTCCAACATGGTGACATCAGGAGAACATCCGGTAAAGGACGCTGAGCAGGGCCCAGGCTCCAAGGGTGGCCATGACTTCACCAGAAGAGGCTCCAAGACTTCCTTAACTTCTGAGGCTGGGACACTTGACTTTCATTTCTGTGTTCCCAACAACTAGCAGAGTGTGCGCCCACAGCAGGCAAGCCAGTAATGCTTGTTGGCCAAGGATGGGTAAGACGAGCAAGGGCTGAATGAGCAAGCACTGGAAGGATTGGAGGGTGTGCGGACAAGCCCGGAACTGTGAAATAGCCCCACTGCCTAAAGGACAAGTGAGGCCAACTGCACCCATGGCCCCAGATGTCACATTTCCCTGTACCCACATTCATTTCCAGTTGTGACTTGAGGCTTTTCTTGTTAAGAGGCACAGTCTATCACCCCCATCTCTGAATCGAGGCTGGCTTTAGTCTTGTTTCACCCTGTAGAATATGACGATGTTGTTCAATGTGTCCATTGCTCAGCCCAGGCCTCCAGAGACCCTGCACGTTTCTACTTGCTTTATGAAACACCACTCAACCACCATGAGAAAAAGCCTTGGCTAGCCTGCTAGAGGATGGGACAGAGGGCCCAAGTGCACTAGCACACAGCAGAGAGAGAGGCGACCCTCAAGAGCAGGGCCACCTATCTGACATGTGCACGACTGATATGAAGAAGCTCAGCCATGACTTTGACAACTGGCCACCTGAACCCAGCCCAAGTTGCAGATTTAACAGGATCCCAAGTCAATTAAATATCATTTTAAGTCACTAACTCTTGGGTGATAAATGGTGAACGGGCTTTTATTCAGTTTTTAAATCTCTATTAGATATCTTCAAGGTATCTAAAACTTAGCACCTTTAAAACTGAACTCCTGTTCTCCCTCCCCAAACCTAAAATGTTCTGTAAATGACATGACTATCCTCCAAGAAGACAAAAATCTAGAAATTATCCTCAACTCCTCATCTGCCTTCCTCCTCATTCTTCTATATCTAATACGTTGTTAGTTTCTGTTGATTTTGTCATCTAATTATTTTTCAAATCCATTTACTTCTACTTCAAAGTTACAGGAATCCATTTCTGCCCTGTGACCTCTGACAAGTCTCTTGACTTCTCTGAGCCTCGGTTTCCTTGAGTGTTAAATGGTGTTAATGTTGGTGTCTGCTTTCCAGTGTTACATACATCAAGTAAGACAGTGTATCAAAAATGCTCAATAGAAGATCAGCTACAGAGTAAATACTTAGTCAATGTTAGTTAATTTTTCTTAATATGATGGCACATACATAAAATATTTATGATGGACCCCAGCTTCTCATCTCCTGACGGTTCCCACCCTCTCCTCACCTGGAAGCAACAGGACACTGCCTTCACCCAGCGTCTCACTCTCCTGATTCCAGGCCTTCACACACACTTTTCCCTCCCTCCATCGGGAAAGTCCTGCCCACCCTCCATTACAGGTGAAGTCCTATCTACCCTCCAAAACCCAAGTTGTATTTTACCTCCATATTTTCACTGTCACTGCTCCCTGTGGCCTGGATATAATGTCAACGTCTCCCTCTTTCATGCTGTCTCTGCGCTGTCTGCACACACATAAGGGGCTGCACATTATCATCCCTCACTTATTTTTATCCATCTTGATTTCACTGTTGGAGCAGAGGCCATGCCTTTATATCACCAGCACCTACAGTACCTCCCAGGACCTTGTACGTGCTCAATAAATGGTTGATAAATGGATAAATGAGTCAAGATCCAGTCTTCTGCCTTCCACCAATTCACAAAGACAGGAACATATCAACACGACCAACCTCCTCTGCTTCCAAAGCCCTCGTTCTTTTGGTGCCAAAGCAACTGGCACTCAATTGGGAAAATATTTGCTATCACTCCCCCACCCAGATTCCAAATTCCAGTTCAAAGCCAAGTGCCTGTCTTCCCGCCAGGGCAGCCCACAGCTTTACTCGGAGTGTTTCCCTCAGCTCTTCCCTGTGCATAACCTTAGCTATATTGTTTACTGCTGGAACACCATAATATACATTTAAATATGCTGGAAAGGTCAGACGGCAGAGCCATGTGCCCTTTCCCAGGAATCCATTTCACACCATGGCAGAGTCGGGCCATGGAAGCGCGGATCTAAAGGTAAATTATGAAGCCTTTCTCTCTGGTGTGAGGACGACCCCATCACGCATCATATTCTATGGAATAATAGCTATAAATCCATCTGTTACAAGCTGGGAAAGCATAAGTGTTGGGAGCCACAGTAGAATCTTAACTTCTGAGCCATCACCCTCATAGTCAGAAAGTTCAGCTGTGAAAATCAGGATCACCTTTCAAAAAAAAAAACACAGAGAAGGAGAGAAATCACTTGGCCAGCAGCTGCAGCTTCCCTGTCATCACCAGGAAATACTCCAAACACAGGATCCTTGAACCTACAGAAAGCTTCCCCATCCCCACTTCTTCAGCTCTCCTTCAAAGTAGTGACCCCTTATCTTCCCTTACCTGGCCACCTTAAATTTAGTGGCTCAAAGAGCTCTTAGAGAAAATCATTAAATGAGAAAGCCTCTCCCCACAGAAGCACACAACACTAGATGTCACATAAAACTTTCTACTCGGTATCAAGATGTTCCTGGATCCCCAAAGTCTCTCCAGGGACCAAGGAACCCTCCCAAAGAATTTGTTCTACATTGTTCCTCAGCTGAGATTGAGAATAAATAGTAGTAGGTGGAAGTCTCCAAAGAATATGACTGAGAAGAGAGCAAAACGCGTGTACACACACACACACACACACACACACACACACGTGCAGGAAATTCAGTGGAGAGATGAAGGAGCAGCCCAGACGGTGGACAAATGCTGATGGGAATGCACACTCAGGATTTTCCCAGGGTCATTTAGGATGCAAGAAGAACAAAAGTTGGGGGTATGCTGGAAAGTGGGCTGTATGTCACCTGTCCTTGCCCAAAAAGCTTCCCAGCGTTCATAGCCATACAAAGTGGAAAGGAACAAACCCTAAGTCAGCAAAGATACTTTGGTTCTCCTCCACATTCCTACATTATGAAAATGATAGAACACCAAAGACTATGTACTGGGGGCGGGGAGTCACCGTGATCACACTAGCCTCTTGCACACTGTTCTTTATGACTTCTTGGCCATGGGATGAAATGTCGGCCTGTGTGCAGGGCTATGATCCAGAGCACAAACCATTCTGAACCAACTCTTGTTTATACCTAACCTATTATAAATATACAAAGTCATCATATTTGATCACTATTCTCATCATAGAACAAGACTTACTATGTTTCCCTCTTTAAAAATATGATCTTTACCATTAACCTCTTTTTAAACAAATCCTTAGGATAAATTCCAAGGCACAACATTACTGAGTGAAAGGTCATGAACAATGCCATGGCTTTGGGTACATCTTGCCATACTGCCATTCAGAGCAGCTGTTCTCCTTTACAATGCCACTAGCATGCTAATTCCAGTTTCACACCAACTGAAGAGGGGTCTAGAGCTGATGGAACCATTAGTCGCATTCAGAGATGTTATGATGCTGTAATCTGAGGTCACTATTTGTACGTAATCTTATGATGTCACCTGTAAGTAGTATTCACACGTCTATTGGCCTAGACTTACTTTCTGGACACAGGACATAAACTCAGAGGAAAATGCTGGAAAGACCTAGTACAGGTATCTAGTCATAAATATCCTGTTTAGTTTCCCGCCTCTACTAATTACTAGCTGTATGGTCTTAGGTCTGTGTGTGTGTTACAACATAGATTGGGGTAATCTGTAGGAAGAAAAGCAAGATATTTGAAACAGAGGTTAAATTTAAAAAAAAAGAAAGATATACCCAAGAAAGGGGGGTTGTTAAGTGGAGAGGGGAATGTGGGAACAGGAGGATAAAATTCTATGAGAGGACGGAGTACGGTGTGGGAAGAGGTGGTCCTGGGATTGCATGGAAAATACGGAACCTGAGAAGTTTGTAAAATGACAGGCATTGAGGGCCAGTGCAGAGGGAAGGGGATCAGGAATGGGTGGTGTCCCCTGGGTTCTGTCTACTTCTAGAAGAAAAGTGGTGCTAACCTATGAGTCCTGAAGCCTCCCAAGTCCAACATCCCCTCCTTCCCCCTGTTCCCTCCCAGGGAGGCCTAATTCCTCAGCGTGAACCTTTAGCCACTCCCAACGTCATGAATGGACCCCAGCCCAGCTTCATTTTAAATGTCTTCCACATCCTTTGGGCCAAAACTGCTTGCAAACAACATGTGACACTTTGAGACATCCTGACCATTCCTTGCATGTTCCACTCTGAGCCTCTGCTCATGTTCCTTCGGTCTCCCTCTCAGAGTCAGCCAAGCTACGTGATGTGGCTCTTCCTCCAGGACAGTTTCCCCAAGTGCCCCTCCTGGAATTACTCTCATCCTGTGTTCTTAAGGCTATTTGTCTCCCTCTCCCCTGCAACCCAAATCATATTCTATTAGATCAGTGTTCCTGTGTCTCTTTCTACTCAAAAGTTAGCAACTGAAGCACAGGGCCAAGCCTTCAGGCCTCAAAGATTCACCCAGGGTGGGCATTCATCAGAGTGGGTGAGCTCTGCAGAGGACTGAATCAGTCTGGTCAATACCTGAGAATCAACCGAGGGCAACACTGGTGAAGCCAGAATTAGACAGGCAGTCAGTGTAGATAGGTAAATCGAGTCAGGTCGGATCGAGGAGGCCAATTTTGAGTGAGTCTGGGAAGTTGAAGACTGCTCCCTGTTATGCAGAACCTGCCCCTGCTCCAACCTGTTTCCAAGGTAACCTGTCCCAGGAATCGCCCCTCCCTACAGGGAGCTATAAGGTTGTTAGTGTGTCCTTGGCTACTCCATCCTGCCCTTCCCCCTTCAGCCCACCTGTGTCCCACCAAGCATTCCTGGGCCTAGTCACTAAGCAGGAAGGAGAAAGATAAGGGGGAAAGGCAGGAGAACAAAGGAATCCTAGGACATATAAAAAGGGCAGAACACCTCGCTTCTGGGGATGTCAGGATACCAGCTATGGCCCCCTTCTCCCTCCCCAGAGAAGTCTATGTTACCCCTTTTTAAATAAACCCTGCTTTATATGCTTGCCTCGGCGTGCTTCTCTAACATTCAAACTTCACCATGTGAGGATGCAGGACTCGTCACCAATAACCAGCGGTATCACTGGTAGCCCATCTTCTCCTGTTAATCAATCAATTACCTAAACCCCACCTGTTTGAATGAATGAATACATACACACACAGATGAGTGAATGAAACTCATGGAGGGCAGGGAGTCCCCTCCTAAGGCACTCGGGAGGTGCAGACCCATCAGCAAGCCATCTCCAGTCTTTCCAGGAGAAACAAAATAACTTTGCTCAACTGGTGATTTGGCACCTACTCTGTTTTTCTGCAATGGCACTAATTCTGCAAGCCTTCTCCTGTCTATGCCAAGGAGCTTTGTTGAGTTCTGAGAACTGAACTGTACATCATTACATTAAATTATTAAGATCCCATTTCCATGATATAAATACATTTTCATCCACCTCTTATCCTCTGTACAATTCAAAAAACCAAGAGTTAATGAAAGAAGAAGTCAGGAGAACTGAGGTCGAATCCTGGTTCGGCTAGTTGGTGGTTATGTGGCCTTGGGCTGGGGTTTCTTGAACCTCAATGAGACCCTGTCTCCCCATCTTTAGAATTTAAATTTAATGGTGCTCATCTCCTGGGTGCTTCTCAGAATCCCAATGAGATGCTCTGTGTGAAAACACTGTGGGAACCGTGAAGCCCCGGGTGATGTCAAGGTATTATTACAAAAATAACAGAAGCCTTTGTGCCTACAAGGTAATTAGATAATTGCAGATAAGTGGGTGATGTACACCCACCAATGTGGGGAATAAAACCCCAAAACAGTTCCCTGGGGTTGAGCTGGGTCCCAGCCTTAGGTGGTAGACAAGGACAGGCTGCTCTCTGAAGCCTGCCGCAGCCTTCAGGGTGGAGCTGGGGAAGATTCTGACAGTGGTAAAGGTAACCCAGGAGAGAGATCTGGAGCCCTGGAGAAGGCAGAGGTCCCTCCCCACCAAGGGAGGGCTGGAGGAGCAAAGGACCAGGAAAAATAGACTGCCTTATGTGAGAATCCAGAGGCAAAAACGGGGTCACTTACTTGAGTGAGTAAATGAGCCTGGGGACTCTCAACAGAAACACTGAACACCTCCTCTCTAAACAGCCGGGAGACACCCAGAGAGGGAAGAAGGATAAAGCAGAGGTAAAGAAGTGCAGGTGAAGGGCTTGTTCAAAGGGCTTACAGTGGTGGTTTTCAAGAGTATTTCAGCCTAGGAAATGTTTCTTTAAAGGAAAGTTATGCAAACCCAATGCAAAAACGCAGAAAAACTCAAGGTGAGCTAGCAGAGGACAGGTCCCAGCCCTGCTCCGCCCCACTGCCTCTCCACTGCCCAGAGGCAGCTTCTGAGAGGAATGGGAGGGACCAGACAGCAGAAGTAGGACACTGACCTGCGAAGGCACAGGATCTGCAACACACCCCAGGTCCCCTTCACTACCCGTCCCCCTTTCTTCCTTTTAAAAATAGAATGACTCCTACCAAGTTTCAGTCTCCTCTCAGCTACAGACTTGTATCCCAACCTCTGGTGAAACTAGAAGTGACCTTGGGACTAAGTTTTGGTCCCCTCCCTACAAAGGAATGTTAGTAGAAATTGTGGATGTAATTTCTGAATTGCTTCCTTAAAAGGAATCTTTCTTAGGGTTGGTGTCTCATATCTGTAACCCCAGCAGCTCCAGAGGCTGAGGCAGGAGGATCACAAGTTCAAGGTCAGCCTCAGCAATCTAGCAGGTTCTAAGCAAATAAGTGAGACCCTGCCTCAAATTTTTAAATATTTTTTTTTTAAAAAAAGGGGGAACTGTGGATGTGACTTAGTGGTAAAGCAGCCCTGGGTTCAATCCCCAGAATCAAAAGAAAAAAAGAATCTTTCTCTTTTACCACCAGCATGCACAGGACAATGACTAGCTTCAAGGACACAGAAAGGACAAACTCAAAGCAGATGAGAAAGGAATCTTCATCTTGTTCAAGCTTCAATACTCTTGGTGTAATGACAACAGACATCTAGCCTCTGTCCCATTCAGGGCTAGGAAAGGGAAAGGGAACAAGTGAAAAAACTCAATTTGGTGCCTCCCACCCTCCCTCCAAGGTCTTCTTCCTTCATTCCTCCTTGGTGCTGGGGACTGTCCCCAGGGCTGTGCCTGCTCATTACATGACCTACATGAAGCTACACTATCAGTCCCCAAGATCTTTCCTGACATCACTCCTAATCCCAATAACAGAATAATGAGCTCTCTTGACCTCCAGAAGCTTTGAATGGTAACAGATTCTGTTTATGCTTCAATTTTCAGGGGGAAAGGATCCTATAGATGCTCAACAGGTCCCAAATGGACCCAAGGACCAAACTGTGACATTATGGGTTTTTTTCTTCCTTTTCTTTCTCTCTGTCCAACCAGGACGCAGGATTTCACAGTCCCGCCAACTCTCCCCTTTCCCAGCAACTCCCAGGAAGTGCCTTCTGGAGGAGACTATGGTCTAGTATCTCCTTTTTAAAATCCCACTGAGATCTATTGGCTCAAGCTGAGAAGTGCTATCTCAATTCCAAAACCTGTTATGTTGGAGAAAAAAAAAAAAACTGCATTAAAGCCATGAGGTTCCACCTTTCCTGTGGCTGTTTTTCAGTTCTTCTCTGCTATCTTCTTAATGTTGGATTTTTTTTTTCATCGTCTAACACAACCAGAATAAGGAGCTATTCGAACCGCCATTCCCATCACCGGTTTTCTTGACTTCAGGGATCCAGAATCTTTACAAAAACCATTGTTAAATACTGAACTAGGCCATTACTGAAAATGATGATGTTGAGGTGTAGAAAAGAAACTTAAGGCCTTGGAACATAAAAGCTATTCTAATCACTACATCTAATTACCAAAAAAGAATGACTCACCAAAATATTTTAAATGTCTTAAAATATAACAAAGTAAAAAAGAGGAAATGTGAGCAATTGCTTAGTGAGCTGGCAATGGGAAGTAGGTCTCAGAGAATACAATTCCCATTTTAACATCAAAGATGCCAGGATCTTTCAAAATCATTGTAAGTTCTATTCTTATCAGTGTTTAAACTTAAGACCTTCAAAAGTGGTAGAACTTTCCACTCTTTTCATGAAATCTGAAGCCTGCCCTTGCTGTCTACTACAATGACAGTTGTGAGCTTTTACATATCTGTAAACTCACGTTAAGATTTTGGTGTTAGAATTAAATGCATCCCTCAATGCTTTAGTTCCTTCTTTTAGGACCTGCTTCAAAACATGCGTGCTTAGATGAAAGCCCAGAGACCTAAAATTTACGTTGGCAACAGATTCATATCTTACCTTCAAAGATCTCACTGGAGCTGAATCATGGCACATAATTTATTCATTCTCATACTTATTGGGTCCTCACTGTGACCTCGGCACGCAGGTGACAATTAAAAAAGGGATGTTCTCACCAATCGGGCATTGCCACGCCTAGCACAGAACTGACCCTCTTGCAGAGATGAAATCCTTCACCCTCCAAATTATACCGAGAGGTAGGCCTTCTTACTTCTATTTTATAAATGAGGAAATTAGGGCTTGAATAATTCTTCCAAGGAGGTAATCAAAGATCTGCTCAGCTACAAAGTCTGTCCATTCCCATAGACCATCTCCCTCTACGGGTGCCGAAGAAATAGAAAGCTAATAAAGGAAATTGTACCCTAACCTGGCAGCTCAAACTTCTCTATGAAATAAGCCCTCTTTACTCCCCTATCTTTACAGATAAGGAAACCTGGACACAGAGAGATTAAATTATATTCTCGAAATTACACCAAGTGGCAAAATGGCATCTGAACTAAAAAATGGCAGAACAGGCTGGGTGAGGTGATATTACCTGTAATCCCTGGGGCTCAGGAAGCGGAGGTAGGAGGATTGCAAGTTCAAAGCCAGCTTCAGCAACTTAGGGAGGCCCTAAGCAACTCAACAAGACCTTGTTTCTAAATAAAATATTTAAAAAGGGGGCTAGGGATGTGGCTCCGTGGTTAAGCACCCCTGGGTTCAATCCCTGATACCAAAAGAAGAAATGGCAGAACAGGGATGAGCTCTTTATCAATACATTGATGCTTTTTCTCTCTACTAGAAGTTAAAATATATGCATGGAAAAATAGCAACAAAATAGTGACTAATTTCTACAAATTTGGGAGTAGGAAGACTCAGTCCTGGCTTGCTGAAAAACGGGACACTTCATAAAGCAGCAATTTGTGGAACTGGTGGCCTAAGGGGAAGGTCAATGCACCATCAAGGGAACCAGGAAAGGAGAAGGTGGGGATGGGAAGGAAATTTATTTGCTCAACATTTTGTGAGCAAGCAACTCATCCTATCCACCAGTTCCCAGCTATCAGTGAGTTTAAGAATCCTTTGTAAGTAAGTGTAAGGCCCTGGCTTCAATTCCCAGTGCCACAAAAAAAAAAAAAATTAAAATTAAAGATGATGAAATAAAATAATAATGAAAAAAAATCCTTTGAGGAGCTTGTTGAAAATATAGGTTCATCCAGATTCATTGGAACTAGAGCTAAACCCTTGAAGCTGAATTTTTGCTTTTTTAAATTATGTCTCAATAGATCTTATTTTTAGAGCAAATTTAGGTTTACAGCAATCCCAAAGAAACCCCCACCCCAACACACAGCCTGCCTCACAATGGCTTCCTTGTAGCACCAGGTGGAACATTGGTTACAATAGATGAGCCCACACACCATTATACCCAAAGCCCATGGCTTACACTGGGACTCACTCTTGGAATTGTACATTGAGTTTTGACAAGTGTGTGATGTGCAGCCCCCATTATAGTATCATACACAATAGATTTTTGCTGCCATAAAAATCATCTGTGTTCTACTTTTTCATCGCTCTCTTCCCCTACCCTCACCAAACCCCTGAAAACCACTGATCCCTTTATTGTCTCCATAGTTTTGCCTTTTCCAGAATGTTGTCTGTATGAAATCATACGATATGTATCCCTTCCCCTACATACTTTCACTAGTATGTATTTAAGGTTTTTTCATACTTTTTCATGGTTTTATTTTTTAACACTGCATAATATTCCACTGGGTGGCTATACCACCGTTTGCCCTTTCACCTAATGAGAGATACCTTGACTGCTTCCAAATTTTGCCAGTTACAAATAAAATTGTTATAAATAGCCATGTACAGGATTTTGTGTCACATACATTTTCAACTCATTTGGTTAAATACCAAAAGAGCACATTTTCTGCATCATGTGATAAGAAGGTGTTTAACTTTGTAGGAAATTGCCAAACTGTCTTCCAAAGTAGCTGTAACGTTTTGCATTTCTACTGGCAATGAATAAGAGTTCCTGACACTACAACCTTGTCAGTATTTGGTGTTGTCCCTTGGTTGGGAATTTTTGCCATTTTGATGTACATGTCGTGCTATTGAAGTTGCATTTTTGAAAAACAGCATCCCTGTGATTTTCATGCACATAATTAGAGCCTTTCAGAATATGGGCCTCATGAAGAGGGGAAGCCAGCCCTAACACCAGCTTGCTGTTTCTCACAGGAGGGTTGCCAAGACTGGCACACAACTGGCATCACCGCTTCAGCCTCAGAAGTTAAAATATTGACATATCCCAATACCTGTTAAGAACAAGCCTCTACTACAAGCCCCACACATGTCCTGGACTGCTAAGCAGCCACAGATCCACTGCTCAGACCTCCAAATTTCCTAGTGTCCTGTCCCTACAGAGGTAAGTCTTGGCACTAAAGGGGTCTCAGGACCCTGCCTTCAGCTATGGCCAGCATCCTTTCTGACTGAGCAGCACCCAGGCCCTTTATTGCTTGTTAAATATTTTAAACATCATCCCTGGAATTACCTTATGGGAATATTCACCATCTCCCAGCCCCCAGATGACCCCAACACTTGCTGGGCTTAACAGATGTGATGGAGCCTCACTCTCAGAAATGCTGTCTGGGTGTGTTCTCTGTTTAGTTCATCATACTTTCAAAGCACCTAACATGCTTTTCTCTTTTTTGTTTTGTTTTCAATCTTCCAAGATTATTCTTTGGGAGCATCTTGCAATTCAGAGAGGGAAATGACATTTCAACTGAGGTTAGAACGATTCTTCTAAGAAAAATGCATTTATGTCCAAAATCAGGGACTGTGGATACAGAGACATCACTCAGAGATGTGAAATGCAAATCCTAGTCCCATTTTATGGGTCACCTGACTTTAGGAAACTGGCATTACCTATTCCTTCTGGAGCTACTATACAGGTTGCTTAGATTAAACACATGCATGAGGCATATAGAAGTTACTCAAATAATTGTAAACAATACTGTAAGCACATAGTACATGCATTCACTATCCCTCAATTAAAAAAAAAAAAAAGCCCTGTTTCAGGATTGTAACTTTGTGTTACAAGGGTGAATGGGTCTGGAGAGCTGATTTACAACTTGAGAACTATAAGTCATCAATTGCTCTGCTTATGGGATTCATACTAAATGAGTGGATTTTAGCTGTTCCTGTCACTGAAACAACAATAAAAACGGTAACTCTGAGATGATGAGCACATTTCTTTGCCTCACTATAGTAACTTTTTTACTGTCTATATGAACCCCATAACATCATGTTGTATATTTTTAAATATACACAATCAAATTTATGTAAAAATAGGGAAAAAAATGTGTTACTTTTTTCAGAGCTACTAAACTGTCCAAGGTTGGTTTAGCAAACGGTTCAGCCCCATCAAACCAATGGCAAATGTGGTTCCTCTGATCTTATCTATTTGGTGAGCAACCAGTCAATATCAATGCTTGCTGGGAAAATCATATTTGGGGGAAAAAGAAACTCCATTCTGATTTAGAAAACATTTAACTCAAACACTATCATTAGTCACTAAAGGTGTCATTTTATAGACCTCTTTCTTCTCTATTTTTGCAACAGCAAATATTCTCAGCCCAGCTCCCTGATTTATTCTAAAGCAGGGGTGTGGGTGGGAAATGCCTGCTTTCGTGGAATGTCACCCCTCCTAAAGGCAGAAGGGTTCTAGGGAATCCTGGCCCACCCCATGTCATTAGGGATGGATGCCACTTTGTCATAAGTGCTAGGCTGCAAAGAGTAGAGAAATGGGTAGATAATGAAATTACTGAACACTCAAAGTGTCAGAGACTGACAGGCTGAGGCTATCCATCAGCGATTACATGAGGCATTAACATGCTCCTTCCCATCCAGGGACAGAGGCAACGAGAATAGTAAATAGTCTGGAGTGGGTCTATGCAAGAAACCAATAATTTAATGAACTGACAACCAGCCAATACCCAGAGTAGGTGGCCTGCCCCTGCCCCACTAGTTGTTTTACACCAGGCACCTGCCCCTTGCATGACACAAAACAGCAACGTCACCCAAACTTCAATCTTTCCCTCACAATCTCCTTTCCTATAACTCCTATACTAAATTTGATGTATTTCTTTTTTTTTTTAGAGAGAGAGAGAGAGAAGAGAGAGAATTTTTTAATATTTATTTTTCAGTTTTTGGTGGACACAACATCTTTATTTTATTTGTATGTGGTGCTGAGGATCAAACCCAGCGCCCCACGCATGCCAGGCGAGCGCATTACCACTTGAGCCACATCCCAGCCCCTAAATTTGATGTATTTCTTTCAACTGCCTCATCTTTTTTTTTTCTAAAATTAGTTGATTTGGAAAGAAAACTAGATATTACTACCAAAATGGAAAATAGTATCACCTGCCATAAATGCAGAGTAATCATAAAAATAATTGCAAAGCAGGGAAAACAAGGCTATTAAAGTGCAGCCAATACTCTACTATGTTCCCTGCTGGGGGCTGGCAGCCTGAGGCCTGCTCTTTCTCTGAAAACAGAAGATTTTCAAGTATTAGAAAGGTGTCAAAGACACACTAGCCCCAAACTGAGGTTCCTCCTTAATGTCCTAAAGGGATCAATTAAAAAAAAAAAAAAGAATTCAATCAGCATATGAGCCATTGTTATTTTATTGTCACATCTATGAACTCCTGCAGTTCTTACACTTGGGAAAATACCATTAAGATCTTTGGTTACAGAGGATATATAGAGCATCGACAGTCTTTTCACAAATACAGAAAAAATTATGGAATTCCCTGGCCCTACTAAACCCAAATGTAAGAAAACCACTGTGCTCCACCAAGCTGAAAGATAGACCACACACAAGATCCCTCTGTGAAGACTCATAGAAGAAACCATTTGGTCCCTTCAAAGGGTTGAATTCAGAGGCACAAGGCTGCTCAGGAAGGTCTCCAGTCCACAGCAGGGCAAGGTGACCTCACGCGATTCAGTGTGGAGAAGGATAAAACTGGTAACTAGAGTCTTGGATCAGAGAGCCAGGACCAAAGAAGTACCATGGTGGCACATGGGACGTGGAATTGGTCAAATCAGTAGGAATCAAATTAGGCTGTGCCAAAGTCTAACCAGCCCCAGGGACAACTCCCCACAGGAACCAAGAACGGACTATAGAGAATAACTGACCCTCTTCTGTTCTTCACATCTCTCGTCTTTTCTGGCCACCATCATCTCTAAAACAGTGTCATCAGAGGGAAAGTTTCAGTCCCTTGGGGAGCATTTTGAGAAAATGTGGTGGGGTAAGGCAATACTGAATTTAGGGCAGGAATGCTGATAATTCCATACTATGCTATACCACGAAAAACTGCCTGACGTCCCACACAACTTGAAGATATCCTACCAGACATTCCCGTAGGAAAGAACCTGTCTGTCGTGAACTATGCCTAGAATCTATATTCATTGTACACAGAAGCATAAAATACATTTTCATGATCTTTGTAGATTCTGACTTTTCTAAGAATGCAGCTACCAAGTAGACTGAGAGGGAAGATTGTCTTTTGTTTTATAAAGAACTTTACAAAAAGTTATTCACCATTTTAGGAAATCACACAATAAATTGCAGTGCCATTCCTAGCATATGAATTTCCAATACCACACACCTGATAGTCTGCCTTTATGGCTGTCTTATTCATAGCGATTCTATGTATAGGAGCGAGCATCTGGCGACTTCATTATACCTTCAACTGCAGTCATACCTGAGCATTTATTGAAATGCATACTATTTTGTTATAAATTATACTCCCTTTATTTCTTCTTTGTATTACAGTTAGGGCATTATGTTGATTTAATTATGTGTGTAGGCAGGTTAGATTACCTCTGAATGTCATTTCGGTATTTTAAAGTAAATATTTCAATTTTTTTAATAAAAAAAGGAAACTGATTCTAACACTCCTAAGAAGACTGTTCTAAAGAGACTACTATGGTGGGTCTCACTATGTTTCCTCATGGAGTTCATCTAGGGTCTTCCTCAGGGTAGAGAAAGGCAGGCTGCTCATCCTCCCCAACCCCTTAGTGTACCTGGCCATGAAGTCCTAAGTAGTGGTGTGTTTTCCAAGGGGCTCATCTCTGATGTATCCCTCCTGCATCTCATTCTTCCTACAGAAATCCCCTTGTCCTGAAAGAAAAACTGGCAAGTAACTGTGGAGGTGTATTGTGTATTATTTATTGAAGTAATTGTCCCTATGTCCTCCTCTTCAACCATGCTGTATAATAATCTATCTCTACTTGTCTGTCCACGTTTTGGTCCATTTATTCTTCCTCTGGGTTCCTGAAAGTCTCTCCATCCCATCCTAAAGGCATCTTCTTTGAGCACCTAAACTTCCTTTATCATGGTTTCCCATCCACAGAACCACTTGGCTCTTTATGGCTTCATGATAGGAAATGGCCCAAGCACCAACCCTTGAAGGAAAACAGGTCCCTGGGTAATGCCTTGGGCTTTACTCTATGGAGCCAAGGATTGTCACACATCCTAGATTTTCCAAACCAAAAGCAGACACAAAGTCTGGCAAAAATATGGACATAAAATCTGACAACAGTACAAAGTATTTGGAGTCATGACTGCTCCAGACATTCAGGGATAAATGACTCCATAATGGTCAACTTAGAACTCTTTGGAAGGAGCTCTCAAAGTGGTTGGATGTGACCTCTCTCTCCCTTGGAAACCGAGAAGAAAGGAAAACCCAGACATTTGCTGACATCGTCTTGGGATTTGCCATTACTGACTGCCTCACTCTGCTCCTTACTTAAATTTTGGTCATTAACAAAGTTCCATCTTCAACCCTCCAAATATAACCCACTCTAACAGCTTTATACCAGTTAAATGCCAATGGACCCCAGCTCTCCCTCTCTAATACAGACCTTCTTCCTGATCTTCAGTCCTATAAAGCTAACTGCCTCTTGGAAGATACCAACCTCCTGAGCTACAGGGATACTTCAGTAACATGTCAAATCATGCTCTTTCTTCTCCCTTCTCACCTGCTAAATAAAGTCGTTGTTCCTCTGTCTTTTTTCCTGTCTTTGCTTCATGGTGAACCTGCCCATCCCAGAATCCCAGAATCCATACCAAAATCCTGAAGGTCTTATTGACCTCATGGTCACCCACAATCATTCTATCACTGTTATATCTTAACAATTCTATCTTTGCAATGGCAATTTGTCGTCCTGCCCTCTGTATACCCACAACTTGAGTCCACATTTCCATCCTCTCCTACCTGGAATATTATAATACCTGGACCTGACCCAATCCCTCCTCCTTCTCACAGCCTCCTACCTATTCCCCAACTTCCTAGCAATGCCATCATGTCAAATCTAACATTTAGCTCCCCAACAAGCTTTCAGTGGTCACTTGTGATGCAGAATATAAATTCCTAAATGTAGCCCCCCTCCATTATTATTACCTTTCAATCAGAAAGGGCTGGAAGCATTTGAATCAGGCAGACCTGAGATTAAATTATAGGTTCACAGATTACTGGCTGCATGACCTTGGACAAGAACAAGAGTATAGGCTCATTATTTTAATTACCCTAATTGTAGAGTCTGTGATTATTGTACATAGAGTTCAAGTTCCTATCCAGCCACTCTATGTAAAAAAAATATTCACCCGTGTGAAATGGGGTCGCACTTTCTGACATTCAAAATAACTCACTTCTAGAGTGGCAAGAATCTCTTTTTCTCAAAATTGGAGATAATGACAATTTACCCCAGCTTTGTTTAAAATGATTTAAACGCGGGAAAAAAAATACAGTTATATACACCGTGTCTGACTCAAGTTCCAATGATCCTCTCCTCCTTTGCCCAGCCCTGGTACGAATGCAATAGAACGCCTTATCAAGGGATAAAATTGGAAAACCAATGACCCCAAAACCACTCAGTCCCAGTAAGGACACAGCCATTATAGAAGACCCCCTTGGGTCCACGTATGTACCTGGAATACAAGAATGGAACACAGTCACAAAGGTGCAGGAATTTAGAGAAGGTGATTCCTTGTAAATCAAGAGTCATTTGACATTTCAGGAAGGAGGCTGCTTTTGAAGACAACAATGATACAAAGAAAAAATTCTAACCACCTTGATACCAAGAATACTTAAAATCACACTTCCCAAAGCAGGAAATGCTCCAAAGACCATAAGGATAAATGTTCCCTGCATTTCTTCCAACCGCCAGGAACCGAGCAAGCACTGTGAGCCATCCAGGGGAATGAGACACTCATGGCCGTGAAGGGCCAAATGGTCTTATCAAGTCATTGACATGCTTAACTAGCGAAGCAAAGCAGAATGGAAAGCAGCCTAAGAGAGGAGCTGACCGGGTGCCACAGGACGATGAGACTAAGTGGCACCGGAGCCGAACTGGATAAGCAGGCCGTGCCCTACCTCAGGTCCTGCACCTCCTCCCCACCCAGCCCTGCTGCTCAGACACCTCTGACCAGAGGCCAACATAATGTTGTGGAGTTTTTCAGATAACTGTGCCTTTTCTGAACCCTGACTTTTTTTAATCCAGGCCAGAACCACCCCCTGAAACAGGACTGTCTACGTTTCAAAGACTGTAGACACTGAGCCAGAGTTCCCTCCATCCTCATGCCTCCAGACCATCCCCCTCCTTTCAAAATACAACAACCCTGCTCTTACCAGGAGACTTCCATCACTGACTTTATGAGGGAAGAATGATGGCAAATGTTAATGTCTGTTTTAACCACGTCTAAAGATTGCTAACTCATAAACAATCGGTCCCGTACTCCCAGAGGGGCAGAGAATGGTAGATGACACAACAGTGCCACTAGAAGTCCTGATTTGCCTATGAATGAAGAGAGCAGAGCTGAGGGGACACCAAGACCTCACCTGAAACACGGGCCCGATTCTGCCAGAATCTTAGGTGGAATGTTCATAAACAGATCCACTAATGGGTCACCACTGGGTTACCAGCAACGACAGAGCTCTCATGGATGGTTTTAGAGCTTCCAACCCCACTGGGCCTCTTGGCGGCACCTGTTAAGTGGAGATAATGGCTTACCTGTGTAAAGGCAGGGGGATGGACCAGATGGCTTCCTAAGTTAACTTTCAGCTTCAACTCCCCCTGTGTGGCAACCAGGAAGGGAAAAGGCTGCTTTCCAAGCTTGACAAGGGATTGACGGAAGCTAAGTTTGCACAGACATATATTTGTTTACAGGGCTTGGAGTCCATAGTCCCTCCAGGAGCCCACAACAAGATAAAGAGGAGGCTGTCCATGACTATGACTTCATCAGTCATCTCAGACCAGCATAGGCCAAGCCTCTCTCATTCCACCATGAGCTTCCTCCCTAGCTCAGGAAACCCTTTTCTCCTTGCTTTCTGACAAGCTCACAACTCGACTGGTCTTGCTTTGAACAACTCCTGCATGCTCTCTCCCTAGCTCCCAGTATCCTCTGGAAGTTGCATTCCCAACTGTGGGGTTCTCCCAGTTCCACTACTTCACCAATTGAGACACTGATCAGGAAATGGTGCTGTTTGGAGACTATAAAACAGAGCAAGAAAGGAGTAGCCTAAGTTTCAGGCCTGGTGCAAGCTAGGAATGTCATCTTCTGAAGGTCAAGTAGCCACTGGACCTCAATTTCCTCATAGTTTAAAACAGGGAAGAGAGGGTTGAGCCAGTTTCATACAGTGGAGATTGCTCTTTTGTTATGCAAAGAACAGTACTTGATTCTGCAAGGTAGATGCCATTAGTACAGAGACCATGTTCTGCTCATCTCAGAATGCCTGGGGAGCACTGAGCTTGGCACATTTGAAACAGTAAGACAGCTGCTGAACTGTCAATCACCAGCATAATCTGTGCCTTTGGGGAGCTTAGACACTTGGGGGGCCATAGACACAAATAATCCTATTAGGGTAGAAAGTCAGCATTAAGAGAAAGACAAGCTGTGTGATGGAGTGAGTCTTAGAGGGGAGCTTTGTTTTGATCTGAGGCATTGGGGAAGGCTCCAGGGAGAAGGGGGGTATTTGAGCCATGAGATGAGATCTATGTGACAGCAGAGGTAGGCGCTTCCAGGGGTCATCAGTTCACATGGAATTCTAACCCAGGCCCGGAGATTTTCCTCTTCACCTTCTAGGAAAAGATGTCCACCTTTCTTCTTCCTTTGCTCTCACCGTCTTTTCAATGCAGCTTATATTTTGCCTCCCCCCACCCCCACCATCTTTCACTTTCCCATCTTCTAAAAACTCCCACCAGGAAATGGTCCTTCCTTTCTTTTTTTGTGTGCCCTAAGTTAACGGGATTTCGGCTAAATACTTGAATTTATGCACCCTACACGGTATTTTCAGCACCGTTTCTGGTAGTTTATAGGAACCGCTGTCTGCTGCGAGGTTATTTTGCTTGGTGGTGGCTTTTAGCTGAAGACTGCACCCAGGTGCTCCGCAGGGGACAGAAGCAATGTCACATGGAACCTAGATGGGCTCTTGCTCTCCTGTTCAGGAAAGGAAACCCCCCATACCCATGAGCTACTGGGCAGAGTTAGGGACGTGTTCACACAGACTCGCCTGAGTCATTCCGACCAAGTTGAGCACTGGGACCGTCAACATCCCTGCTAGTCAAAGAAAGCCAGGTGGGAAAAGCAGTGCCCCGAGAGACACACAGCAAGATACAGATTCTTATTACATGGGGTGGTGGCAGGGAGCTGCAGGGGGACAGACTGTGCTCACCCCCACACACGGCTAGGGTTTCACAAGGCAACCATTTTTTCTGAGTGTGTATCAAGTTCGATCCTCTGAACAGACATTGTGCTAAGGATGGTTCCATTCATTCATCTAATTTTCTCAGCAATTCCAGTTTTTACATTTCCTGTCGGAGAAATATACCCCGGGGAGAGAGCCTCCTGGTGGCCACGCGGTACCCCAGAGATACGCGGGCCTGACCTGAGTTCTCAAAGACAGACCCAAAGCAAGATGTGTTAACCTCTGCCCCGAGAAAGGAGATGAAAACATCTCAGCGCGCTCCAAAGAAGGAGATAAAATGGTTTCTCAGCCCTTTGGGGCAGAATCCCCAGAGATGCAGAGAGCTGGAGCGGCCTCCTGGCTGTCTGGCCAATGCTCCCCATGGGTCCCCAGGACCAACCCAGGATGATGGCTTCTGACTCAAAAAGCACCTGTCGGACACACAGGAGCCCTGTAGATGAAAAGAGGAAGGCAGGACATCAAAGAAAGTTCCTAAAAAGGCGTTGCAGAATACTGCACCTTGACCAAGCTGTGAACCCCAGGTGTTTTCTAAGCTGAAATTGTTTTCAGGAGGGACACATACACACTTGATGTCATAGCCTCCCCACTTCTTTCTCTCTCCTGTTTGGAGTTGCAGGCACTTGCATTAACTCTATGACCCCTGATTCCCAGTCAAGAAATGCTGAGTGTCCCCGAAACCAGACTGCCCACCCTCTACCTGCTGCTGAAGGATAGTAAGATCTCAGCTGAGCAGGCTGGGAGCCCTGGTGGTAGGAGACAATGATGTCATTAGAGGGAGGTTCTAAATCCTAATAGATGGCACAGAAGGAATCGGTGTAGTATAAATGCAATTTATGTGGACCATAATGTACTCCATCCATCCCCATAAATGAAGGTAAAACCGTCCCTCACCTGACAAGTTCTAGTTCATACTTATCATTAGCAGTGATAAATCCCACACAGTAATGGAGCTCCTGGAGTCAACCTTTCATTTCTGGGTAGCTTCAGTGTCACAGTCAAACCACAATTTGCTCATCCATCCAAAAGGAAACCTTGCCGGGCCTGGCTCCATTTGTAACTCATTTTTTAACCTTAAGTGATTTTTGAGAAAGTAAAGTAATCACATAGTAAAAGAGAAAAAAAAGAAAGATAAAAGAAAAACACAAACCTAGAAACACAAAAGGGTTTTCTATAAAAAGCTACCCTACCTTCTCTGTCCCTCAGTCAAGAGCTTTCTTAGCAGTAAATACCATTACAAGTTTCTCATGCACCCTCCTAGAGATCACCAGCCCTGTAGACGCAAGGTACATATCTACACATCATTCTTATTTTTGTGCAAATGAAGGCATACTATGGACTATGCACTGTACATTTTTCCCTCATTTTATATTACACATTCAGATAAGTCCTTATCAGTAGGAATAAATCATTCCTTTTAACAGCTATATAGTATTCCATTTTATAGATGGTCCATTATTGATTTAGTCAGTTCCTAACTGACAGACATTATGGCTATTGTTTCAGTCTTCCATTCCCACAATGTGAAAATAAATGGCCTTTGGTTTCATTTTATTTTGCTTTCAACTCAGCCACTGCCTATTTCAGTTTCTCTGCCTTCCTCACCTAGATTCTGGGACTTACCCTGGGAGACAGAACAAATGTCTCCACAGAGCTGTGGTTCCCGGCAAAATGAAATAAAGTAAAAGCCTCCCTCCCTAGGCCCATCTGGGGGGAGTTGCTATGAGCAGAGTCTATAAGAATAATAAATCTCTCTTGACACGGGAGTTGGAGGAAGCTGCCCAGGACACAGCAATGGGCTTCTCAGTTGGAGATGTCGACAGGCTATATTGAAAGCAGAAAATTGAGCCATATAAATCTGTAATTGTAAACCCCGCTTTCGCAGGCAAAGCGCTGCCTGCTTGTGGCTGGTTCTCATTATCTGCTTACAACTGTAATTTCTGTGTGGTCTTTTCCCTCCACTGCAGTTCTCTGGGGATTCAGAGCTGGGATAGTGGGATGGGCATTTTTTTAAAAGGAAAATGAAAAGGTACCAATTATACGAAAGCGATTTCTTCTTTTGATTCCACCTGCTGTGGACTTCACTGTCCCTCTTCAGGGGAGACTATCACCATCTTGTGCAGACATAAATTGTTTCTGGAAAAAGAAATCCTACCTGCCCACCCTGCTGTATGAAGCGCATCAGACAGACCGGCTGGACTCACAGGTAAGTTCAAAGTTTTCACCAGTGCAAACTAACAGACCAGCTCAGCTTCTCCCCAGACTTCCTGAAGCACGTGTCCTCGTCAGAAGGGAGTTGTTGGATTCTGTAGGAGTCATCGTGGAGCCCAAACAGTGCAGACAGACAGAGGGAACCGTGGCATTCACATGATCCATTGCAAACGTGTTCATCGTTTGGCAAAATTACCACCACTATCCTCAACAGAGGCTCCAGCATCAGGGAACTCCATCAGTGAGGACACAGAGATCAGAAAAATCAGCTGTGTCCCCTACCAGTGTCATTGATGAGACAAGGGTGTGACTGAACTCCCCATGCCAGCTGCCTCCCATCCTCCACCTTCAGTAAAAACATGAAGACAACTGAGGAGTCAGTCCTAAAATCCTGACATGGGGACTGTGTCCTCCTGTTTGTTGCCTAAAATAAAGATGAGAAGTCCTTCAAGCGGCCCACCACTGCGCTGGTCTGTTTGTGCTGCTGAGTACTTTGGATGTAGTTTTAAGTTTAGCCTAACCACCTGATGTCGCTGAAACAGGATGGGCATGTGGGATTTCTGTGATGCTTTGCAGAGAACACTGGAGAGCGGGAATGAGTGGAGCTACTTTGGAATGGTGGAAGGTTCTAGATGGTTTCCTAAAATGCACTTAAAGTGCTTCCCAAGCCAAACTCGAGGTCATGACCAAGTGTCAAACACCAAGGCAGACCCTGCCTGATCCTGCACAGTTTTTTCAATCCCAGCAGGTGGGTTGCAGATGGGGGATCCAGGGCCCACAGAAACAAGGTCCTGGGCCTGAAGGGCTTGCTGTCACCCAAATCATGGTCTGTGCCTGAACCTGAAGCATGCCCCGCGGCCTCTGCCTTCAGGACTCCACTTCCTTCTCTCCTCCCTTTCATTCGTGTGTGTGTGTGTGTGTGTGTGTGTGTGTGTGTGTGTACACGCACGCACCTTCCAATCCCTAGACCCTTTGTCACTAAAAGAAATGAAGACTGTTTTTTTTTACCCCCTTCGACTCCCCGCTGGTCAAAACAGAATGTGACACGCAGAAACTGCATAAATATATGCTGAGTGAATGCACAAATGCACTAAAACACAAGGAGATAACTAATTCATTCACAAGGAGGCACACAGTCATGGCCAAGAACAGTGGTGCTTTGAGGTCAGAGGCTGGGGCGACTCCTTCCCTTGTGCATCCCCATGTGATTCTCCCTGAAGAGTCACCAAAACAATCCCAGCCCTCGAGAGGTGTCCTGCCAATCGGTCAACGGCATGCATTTCTTCTGCAGAAGTTCCATTAGTTTCATCACATTTTCAAAGGGATCCATGGTCCCAAAGAACTTTATGTTCACTGACATGGAGAATCAGAACATCTGAGAACTGGAATGGTCCCCACTGCCCTCCCTGAAATGGAGCAGGATGGAATGGAGGCGGCTGCAGGTGTGAGTTCTGCTGACTAACAAGCATCATTGCTCTGCTTTATGGAGATAGATAAATCACCGAGACTTTAAGAACCCCCCACCCCAGGAATGCTCTCGCGCTTGACAGCAAGCACATTTTTTTCCACACAGTCAACATCATCTACAGAATGAGCAGCAAAGCCCTGTCAGTCCAAGAAAAAGAAAAGAGGCTTGGGGCAAGATTAAAGAAATAAATAAAGCTCCATCTGCAAGCCAGAAAACAGACTCCTCCTCAGATGGTGCTAAACCTCTTGATTCTGGAAAGAGAACACAAGATCGAGGTGATGGACCCGTGGGCCCTGATCCCAGACGCTGGGCAGTGAGAGCAGCCTCTCTTTCCTGCCCACATGGTGGAAGCCAGGGAAACGGAATCTTGCCTCTGAGCATGAAGAACAGCCCATGATTTGTCATGGCTGTGCTCAGGGAGATATTACCTGGGTAAATTCCTCCACATTGTCCAGAAAATCTCTCTCATTATAAAAAGCCTAGCTTGAGCACCTGATTTTGCACGGCTTTGTGCCCTATGTAAACAGATCCTGTGTCTCCCTGTCTCTGGAATAGTTTCTCCACCTCTGTCCTGTGTAGGGGATGGACGGCAGCCTCCCTGGCCCCTACTCAATAGATGTCAGAAGCAATCCCCACCCTAAGCTGTGACAACCAAAAAGGCCTCAAGATTTGGCAAAATGTCCCCAGCTGGGGAGCTAAACTGCTCCTGGGTGAGAACCACAGCTCTGGAAATATCCTAACTGTGCTCCAGGGAACATGGGTTCTAGGGGATTTTAACAGTTATTACTTAGAAGAAAATAGGAGACGGTGGTCCAAGCATCTGGGAAACCCTGGATTAAACAAGGTAAACAGGACTCTTCCCTGATGGATTTCTCAGCACCCAAAATAGATAAGGGTGCACCGTGAATCTCTAAGAGGAAAACATAATACCCAGCATTTTCCCAAAGGCATGTAGCCACAGAATCCTTTTATCTCAGAGCATTTAGGATTAGTATTCTGAGGATTTACTTCTGGAACAACTTCTATAAAATAAAATTGCAAATACACCTCTAAGGCAAACACGACCTGAGAAGAAAGAGATGAAAGATGCCGAGGCACGGTCCCTACATACACGACCTCCTGTGACACAAGTGATCTCAGGACCTGGGACCTCGTCACTAGAGATTCATTTTTTGAGAACATTCGAGGTTCATTTGGGGTTTGGTCTTTCAAGCTTGAGAAGTACAGATACTTGGGAAGATACTAAAACTCAATATCAGTATCAACCAACACTTCAGCCAGGGTAGGGTTATCAGATAACTTCCTCACCGCCAGGGGCCCTGGGATTGTAGCTCAGCGGTAGAGCGCTCACCTAGCACGAGCGGGACCCGGGTTCAATTCTCAGCATCCCATAAAAACAAAGACAATGTATTGTTTCCATCTACACCTAAAAAATAAATATTAAAAAATTTTTTCCTCACTGCGAACACCACCAGGCCCAAGAGTCTATTAAGAATAGAAAATGACAGAAGCACATGAAGTATACAACAAGGTAATCCTGGAGAGAAAATGGAGAAACAGAAAAAGACAACAAAACCAACCTCTCTTTTTTCATTATTTTGGCCAGGGACTGTTGTCATATCCACATACACAATCTGAAGCTCTGGACTTCAGGAAACTTTAAGGACATCAGGAAGGTTGTCTTCCAATTATAATCACTATATGTAAAACTGATTTGAAATATGGTGTTGTTCTACCAACTAGACTGCTGTAATTGCCACAGATTTCAAAGATCATAAATAACTGGAATGGCAAAGAACCTTGAACGACCCAATCCTCCTGTTCTGTGAATTGTTGGACCTACAAAAATCATTGAACGCAAAGCCTAACATGTAAAACAACTGTTTTGTGTCTATTCTCGATACAAATAGTTGTATCTATTCTCATTTACTATGGCTGGATTCCTACCCAACAACACTTGACCTAAGGAACCTTCTAGAAACTCACATCTCCCCAGAGCACCATTTGAAGCCAATCTTCCCATTTCCTTGTGAGAGGAGCTGAACCCCAGAGAGATGATGTGGCTCCCTGAAGTTCCGTGGTTTATCAGTAAGAGATTCAGGAGCAGAAGCCAGGTGCTTAGCCTGATGCACTTCCCATCTCACCACGTGGTGACCAGCCTAATAAGAAGCGTTCTAACCCCACAGTAGATGAGCTGCCTTGGAACAAGGTGATCCCATTCTGCAGGATCCAAGACCTAGCTGACGACCAGTTGTAGGGTGTGGTGACTGCACTGAGGGGAACGATGAACTAGATGTCTTTACAATCTCTTCTTATTTAAAGTCTCACTAGTGAGTCCTTCTTCCAGTTTTCAGTGACGGGATGCTTAGGCACTTCTGCCCTTGGAAAGCCACATAGCCCCTAAGGGTGAACCCCTGTCCATTCCACCAAGTTCCCAAGCTCCCTGCCTTCCCTTGAAGGGAGCAGTTCAGCTGAAATGAACGCCGGCTCAGCATGGGTGAGCAATGCTAGACGGCCAGGTGACATATCCCTAAGCCAAGTCAACAACTCCAGGCTCAGTGTGTATCAGGCAGAAATATGACAGTGACTGTCAGTCACCCAAAGTATCCTAAGGGAGGTTGAGAATACTAAAGCTGCCTCAGAACTGGCAATACAAGTGATCCATGCTCAAGATGGCAGCTCCTGCTCCAGGTTATTGAGTGCGGAGAGCAAATTCAGCCCAAGGGTGCTTGGGAACCTGTCTGTAAGTCACATGAACACCGACACACACACACCCTCACACAGCACCACACCATCAGGGTGTCCGCCAAGCTCCATGACCCCACCTTCCTTCTGTCTCCGTTCTTCATCTGAAGGACCCCCAGGGGCAAATGCCTGCAGGAGAATAGAGAAGTACCCAGGGCAGAGGAAGAGGAAGATGTGCCCGGACACCAAAAGAACAGGACAACTGCAAATGTCCACTTGGGCCTGAGGAACAGTAGGAACTGGGGGCCCTGGATGAACGCCACTCAGTAAGATCTGCTGTCACCTCCCTGGAATACAGAAAAGGACACCTGACATTTGGCAACTAGTAAGGTACAGTGACAAGTTTAAATGTTCATTTCAGCTGCAGACTCCCGTCATTATATTTTTGTTTGCTCCGTGTGGTTTTTCTCTTTGTTTCTGTGTGTGTGTGTGTGTGTGTGTGTGTGTATTCATTTTGTGTGTTCTCTCCCCAGTAGCCAATGCATCCTCCTCAAACATCAGCTAGTGGGTGGTTCCAGTCCTCGTCCTCCATGAGGCCATTGCCTCTGAAATGCCCAGAATAAATCTGACCTACCTTCTATACTCCACCTCTGTAAGGATCAAAGGAGATGAATGATGTAAAAGAGCTTTGAAAACATAAAAAAGCCCGGTGACACACGTACCACATATAGATACGTAACATTCTGTGGGCTAGGCAGCTGCCATGGGGTGGGACAAGTCCTGGCCTTAGCATCACAAGGGGTTTGAGTCTCAGATCTTTCACCTACCAGCTGTGTGACACAAGCAAGCTACTTAACTTCTCTGGGCTTCTGATGACTCACAGTGGAGGCTGCGAAGATCAAATGCGATACAAAGGTGAGATCTGAGCCATCAAGCGTTCTGCAGATGTCAGATATCAGCATTACTACTGCACCTGCCTGCAGAGTTTTCCGCCACCTGTAATCTCCAGTGATACCCATTTTCTGTGCAAAATACGTCTGCAGTGCTTCCCATCCATTACCATTATCAGTCAGTAAAGCAATATAATGAACTCATAACCGTGTCACTCTCCGCTGTTTGAGAATATGGTTCCTAGCAGTGCTGTTGATAGTAAAAATAGCATCCTATAGCTAGTACCTGTGTGTTATTAGTTTTTCTCTAAGACAGTAAAGTCCTAAAGAAAGACCTTATTTGACACTGCCACATCCCCCCAAAGACAAGGAGCATTCAGCAGACATTAAACAAATGTTTGATGGCTGACAAAAGACACAGGTAACTCTTCTGTGATGCACAACTCTCACCTGGCCTCTTTCTAAAGGTAATTCATTGAAGAGCCCTCCTTCAGCATATTCTAGAAGAAACAGTCCTTAGCTATCCTCCCACCCACCCAGAACTCTGATTTCAATGCCTCCCAAAAGGAAAGCATGCTTTTGCATCAGAGACTCCTCCAGATCCAAATAGAGGCAGGAACCAGAACTGGCCTGCCCACTTAACAAAGCAGGCCATGTGGAAATAAGAGCAGTCACCCCAGAGCCCGTGGTGCCAGACCAGTGGGCTCAAAGGTCATCAGAATATGGCCCCCAGGGCTGCTATGAATGGCTCAGTGCTGGAAAGGGAGGAGAACCCTGAGTGTTGTGTCTCCGGTTTATTAATAGCTTCCCTTTCCACCTCCTTCCTCTTCACTGTCTCCTCTCAGGGTGACCTCCGCAAGTCACACCGCGAGAGAACATTTATTATTATTATAATTATAGTGATCATATTGGTATGTATGCTCACAGATGCCTCTGAATGTGTGACGTGCCACTTCTCCTGCATTTCCAATTCGCAGTATCTTGGATCCAAAAATATTCTATCAAATTACCCTCAGTTATTATTATTATTTTTTTTATCTGCCTTTCTCAGGGTAACTCTTTCCAGCCTTCCACGATGCAGCCAGTTCGATTCTCTGTCCCACCCTCAGCCACCCCTGCGTCCACCTCCTACTCCACCCTCCATTTCCTTCCTCTTCCCCATAAATAAAATAGCCACGTGCACAGCATTGAGCCTCCCTTGGGTGAGTGGTGGGTTAATGACGCGCACATATCCTTAAATAATTCACACTTCTAATAAGCATGTCACTCAGCACTTACTCCACCCTCATCAATCCATGGGAGGAAGCACAGGGTGGGGCCGGCAGAGATGGGAATAAAGAGGGGCCTCACCTGCCAGCCTCTGTGCTTAGAGTCTCAGAGGAGGCAAAGCTGATCCTGGGATGTGCCAACCAGTGGCAGGAGCTTCCCATGTGCAGAAAGGAGAGGGCGAGAGACCAGGCTGTAAGATGGGCATGGAAAGGAGCAACGAATCGCTGGGCAAGAGAGAAGCCTGCGTTTCCAGGTGACTGAGTGTATTCACAAGACATCAACTTCAGGCCCCGCAGCCCTGCCACTGGCTCTGTGGAGTTCCCCTCCGTGAACAGCAGCAGTCGAGGAAGATACTCTCAACTTTCTTCTCATCTATTTATCTGGCTTCTTAATGTGAAGTCTCCCAGCTTCTTTCAGCTCTGTGTATGTCTCCTCTAATCGGTTAGAAAGCAGGTGTCTGGCTTCCAGTTACCACGTGGCAATGCCTGGCACAGGGCTCAGAATCTCCAGATATGAGACCACAGGAAGTGTATTAGTTTTCTATAGCTGCTATAACAAAAGACCACAACTCGGAGCTTTAAAACAACTCAGATTTATTTTCTTACTGTTCTAGAAACTGGGAGTCTGAAATGGGTCTTAGGGAGCTGAAACCAAGATGTCAGCAGGGCCTCCTCTTAGAGGCTCCAGGGCAGAATCCCTCTCCTTGTTTGTCCCCCTTCTGGAAATTGGCAGCATTCTCTGGCTCATGAGACCCCTTCCTTGAACCTCTCCAGTAACTGGCTTCCACCGCTACATCTCCCAGTTCTTCTGATCCACTGCCTCCCCATTATGAAGACCCCTGCAATTATACTCGGCCTACACAGATAACCCAGAATAATCTCCCCATCTCAAGATCCTTAACTCCACCACAGCTGCAAAGTCCCTGATGTCATGTGGGTAACCTTCACAGATTCCAGGCATGAGGATGCAGACGTCCCTGGGGTGAGTGCATTAATCTGCCTACCAAAGAGTACCTGCACCTACAATGGGCTCCAGCTCTGGAACAAGGTTGCCATGAAGCTAAAGACACCATAAAAGCTTTTTTAAAGGTGCCTGTAATCTAAGTGGTTGATGGCTATTAGGTCTCACTATTGCCAAACACAGTAGGCTCATCAGACTGGTACGAACACCCACTGCTAACCAGGAGCTGAGCCAGGCTGACGGTGATGGGATCATCCCTCTCTGTAGTTATGAGACAACACAGACTCGAAGAATAACTGAAGTGCCCAAGGTCACACAGAGTTGATAAATGGCAGACCTGCAGTTAACATCCAGATTTATTTGAAAAATCAAATAACAAGTATACAACCAATGCTGCTACTGAATCCATCATTTGCCAAAACAGGCTCAGTGTCAGCATCACCTTCAAGCCAAGTTACAATACAGATTCCCAGGGCTACTCCTGGAGATCTGATTCACTATAAATGAAGTGGGGCCTGGGAATATATCTTTTTTAGCAAGCTAAATATACAATTCAGATGCTTGGGCTGGTTTGGAAAACAGGAACTTAATCCACCTTCAGAATGACATCAATATTCTCACTGTAATCGCAGTCACACTGAACCCTGGTCTCTTTCAAATACCCCCCACCGTGCACGCTCACATGAGGTCCCACAGGCAGTTTCTGACTTCAGCCCTATTGACATTTGGGGCCAACAACTCTTTGCTGCAGGGGCTGTCTTGTGCATTGCGAGACGTGGGCAGCGTTCCTGGCCTCCACCCACTGACACCACAGCACTCCCTTCCCAGTTGTGACAAATATCTCCAGATATTTCTGAATGTCCCCTGAGAAGCAAAAATACTCCTGACCCTGTGACGGGGTAAGAAAGAAGAGGCTTGAAAGCAAAGTCATTGAGTACAGAAGTCTGGGTCCCCATTCAGATCCCACCCTTCCCTGAGCTATAGCCCCTCAAGAGCAGTCAGTGGGAGGTGGACAGCTGGGGACCAAGAGTGCAGAGCCCTCGTCCCACTCAGTGGCAGCCCTGCTTCCTGAGGACCACCACAGAGCCCACGCACAGGCCTTATCTGTGGACAGTGAGCAGCTGCTGAACTTCCCCTTGTCTGGGCCTCAGTTTCCTCATTTGCAAAATGATTAAGTATCTCTGGAGTCACCTTGACCTTCTATGTTCATTACAGGTGAGTCCCTTCCCAGCCAGCTTTTCTAACTATGAGAAGGTACCACCAGAGAGATACTTGCCTCTGGGCTCCCAGAGGGAGGGGACCAGTCAAGACATCTGCAGTTCCCAGGGACTTGGAAATGGGCGTGCCCCCAAGAGCCTGGTCCCAGCACCCTCACCTCCATCCTCAACCCCAGGAGCTTCTCCCTTTCCTGCTCCTCATGCCTTTTCCATCCGTCTTCCTCTCTCCCTGCTGCTGCCTAATGAACAGGAGCTATGCAGGCTTCGGGAGGTTTTATTTATTTTTTCCTTGCTGCTGAATAAGCTCAGGTGTTTTTATCTTTATTAAAGCTGAAACCTTCAGTGAAGATGGTACAGAGAGGTTCTCTGAGTCCTGAGACATAAGATTATTACAATTTTTCCTAACCCGGGTTCTTGGAGGAGGATGAGCTGAAACAGAGCTCTTGTGTGAAGACCCAAGAACAGTATGTAAGGTGGCCCTGAGAGGCAGGCATGAAGGATGTTTGGATTCCGCGTTGCCCTTTAAGAGAAGATAAAAAGACAACCTTCCCTGCAAACTACATTTGATGTAATTATTTGGCAAGGGTGTCCTGCCCAGAACAGACATTTAATTCCATCGGAAATTAATCGTAATTCACTTGCAGAGTGTGACCTGAAAAAAAAAATATTTTTAAAAAGCCAACAACAAAAATACCCAAATATTAAGCATAAATGTCCTGTCCCATTTTCAAAAGGCAAATGTAATTGACTTTCAGATAAGGGCTTCCTGCCAACCCCAACTACCCTTGCAATGTCTGGCAACAGTGGAGCTAGCCTAGCAGAAAGAACTCAAAATAGACCTAAGAACCCTCATCCTTGGGGAGAGTTAGCGAGCCGTGCCATGGCCTGGAGAAGACCCTAACAGCGCAGAGCTCACCTGCCCCAGGTCGCCTGCCCAGACCACCACAGACTCCCCAAAACCCTACTCTTTTGTGCCTTCTTGAGATCACAGGTCCCTCACATTCAGGCAGACTGTTACCCTGTGCCTCTACCCTGTGCCCATACTCTGTTCCAACGTCCCTGGCACACTGACACTTTGATGAGAATACTTGTTTACAAGTCTGCATCCCCAGAACCTTCCAGAGGCAAGTACAGGGTCATTCACTCCAAGACCCTTAACATTGACACCAAGGCCTTGTTATCTGTCTCTTTAATGAAAGAAAAAGAAAGGAAAGAAGGACAAGAGTGAAACTGCCACATGCTCAAGCCCCTGCCAGGGGTCAGAAGCACTTCTGCATCTCCACATCTCCTTCCCGTCCTGCTCTTCAAGGGAGCACAGTCTCCCAGCAAAACAAGAATCCCCCCTTGGCTCCGGGGGCTGTTTCTTGTCATGTGTGGACTCCCAGCCCCATGGTGTAATCCAGCACTGGGACATAAATGATGTGATGTTCTGTCTGGAAGGCTCCGGGGGTGATGCTGCCAACAGGGCATGGTCCCAACGTCATTCCCAAGCCCCGAGCATCACTCAAGTCTGTCTTCTGTTTGAGCTGAACTGGCTCCAGCTGTAGTGTATTTCCATTTCCTGAGAGTCCCTAGGAACCCAGTGGTCACTGGTTTTCTAGCTTAAGATGTTGGGAGATGAGCACTTTCCTGGGCACCTGGCTCATCAGTTCCTTACTGCAGTACCGATGCCTTCTCACAGACGGGGGCTCTGTGGGCTGGTCAGCAGGTGTCTCTCAGGCAGGAGCCTGACCTACACACATCTTCGTATTCCTAGCAGCTAAACAAGTCCTGGTGCCTGGAATAGAACCCTGGGCTTTACATGCCTCAAGCACTGTGTGCTATGGCTTCTACACACATTTCCTCTTTTATTCCACAAAGAGGAGGGGACTCACTCTCTCCCCATTTTACTGATGAATAAACTCAGACTTAAGGGCTCAGGTCACTATATGCCTGAGGTCATGGCTAACAGCAAATCTCAAACTGAGATTCGGCTTTCCATCTCCAAATCCCATATGGCTTCCAGCACACCATGCTTTATCCCAGGAGTGGACATTCAAAAATTGCCAGTTGGGTTAAACCGAATTCCCAGAGCACCATAAAATGGAACATACACATATGAGACTCCTTGTGGCTTAATGCTGCCTGCTAAAATTATTCTTGGCTAACAAGAAATAATTAGAGTCTCTGGAGTACAGTCCATTAGAAATATGTCCTTGGGAATTAGAACATAAAACAAGCACAGATAGGAATGTCCCTACTTGTTGATGAAGTTCATAAAAATCTTCATGGTAAGAGGGATCAGCTAGTCCAAGTCCCTCCTTTCACTGAGAGGCAAACTAAGGCTTAGGTGAAAAATGACTTGCTCAAGGTCACACATCAAGTTTCAGCAATGATGGGACAGGGATCCATGTTGGTCACCCGGTGTCCCCTTCTGGTTCTCAGATCCCAGTTCTAAATGCCCTGCATGTCACTTCTCACTGCGGACAACCCTCAGAGTCAAGGCGCACACAAGACCTCCTGGTCCAATCTCTTTCTTGTCAGGTAATTGAGACTCACGGCCACAGACAGAAACTGCCACATCATCTCAGCATTTAATCACCCGCAAAAGCCATTTCCCGCCTCGTTTGTTCCACTGCCAGAAATATTATCCTTAAATAATCAACACACAGCAGACGCCCTGCAAGGGACAACACAGGCTTCCCTTTTCCTAGGGAAACAGCGATGCTTCCACAGGCTACAGGGAGAAGAAGGGGCAGCTGCTGGGCCTCGAGTGCTCAGAGACATGGGGGTGACAGTGCAGTGCCTCATGTCCAATTCTAAATCCCAGGGAGTCTCCTAAATGAGGCGAACCCTCCTCCTACTGTCCCAGGGAAGGGCTGGGAGTCTGTTCAGTCCAAAGTACAGGCCAATCCCATTGAGGGCCATGAGGAGAGCCAGGGGAAGGGCAGAGGCGACTGCAGTGAACCCCTCCACTACTGGCTGGGTGTATTTACAGGGAGGCACATGTCCCATCTTCTTCCAGAAAGGATAGGAGAGGGCTTGTGCAATTAAATACAGAGAATATCATATTCTATAAGGTGACATTTAAGGCTATTAATTCAATTTAAGGCTAAAAACAATTCAAAAGGAATGGGACTAGGTATTTCTAACTCTCAAGGACCCTTGGGTAACAATTTAAGAGATGGAGGAAAGCCGCGTAGACTGGTTTGTCTGACCTAAGCTGGGCTTTCTCTTGTCATATCCATCTTTTCGAATCTGTCTCAACATCCCATTTGATAAATGAAGGAAATGAGGCTCAGAGAAGCTAAATAACTTGACTGGCAACCCACAGCTAGTGTCCATCTTTCAATTCTGAGTTACCTTCTTCTCTGCTTCCTGCTCCTCATTCCAAGCACTGTGCCAGCAGCTGTGGTGAGCTGGGAAATGTTTAAACACTAGTTCAATGAAGGGAAAAATGAAAAATCCCAGATATATAGCGTTCGCCAATTTCCATGGTGTCAATATTCTCATTGTGGCCCTTTTCTACCAACTGAAATGCATTAACCTGCTCACAATACACCCCCAAATTTACCAACCAGCTCTCAAAGTCACCAGGCACCAGCACAGCACTGCTGTTGGGGAGGGGCTGGAGGCCCCTCTGTGGAGGCCCTGCCTGGCTCATAATATGTGCCAGAATGTGGTTCTGCAAAAACTTGTAGCCTAACCAGGAGGACAAGGACAGATGAAGGCACATATATAAACCAAGAGGATGACATGCTTGCAGGATTTGACTCCTGTCACTCCTCCAGCCTCACTGACCTCCAGCCTTCCCTGAAGTGAGGCCTCCCTGTGAGACACTCCCTGGTACCCTGAGCTCCTTCTTCCAGTGCATTTACACTTGAAATTAACTGGTCATGGTGGTCATGATTTACTCAGAGGATTATCTTCCTCCCTAGACTGAAAGCCAGAGATCATTCCCATCTGGTCCACCTCTGTGTCCTCAGCATCTCTTCAGGCTCATAATATGTGCCAAAAGGTGGGTTCTGAACAACCGACTTACTGCATAGTGCATCAGAAGGCTGGCAGGTCCTAGAATGATCGGGAAAGGCTTCCGAGTAAGGGTGAGAACAGAGCTGAGCTTCCTGGCAGAGGGCAGAGGCAGAAAGAGACGAGGAGCAGGACACTGGGTGAACAGCAGGAGAGGATGGCTCCAAGGGGCAGAGGGTGAGTCCAAGGGAATGGGAGAGAACAATGTTGAGTGGGGCAAGAAGAGAAGCATTGAGAGCAAAAGGAAAGCTTGATGTGGGCTACTGGAAGCCAACAGTCCCCCAAGTGCCCAGCAGACATTGCGGGGAGGGACAAGAGAATGGCTGAGCATCAGACTCCAGGAAATCAGAGATGCCAGAGAAGCAAGAAGGAAGTAGATCTTGGGATCGATGCCACCACCGTGACTCCAAAGGGGCCCCCTGTGGGAGAAAGAACATCTGGGAGTGTGGGAGGAGCAAGGAAGGCAGCTGGGGAGGTGGAAGGAGAGCCTTACAGGCTCTGGATCCTTGTCCCCCATCCTGTTGCAGGACTCGACATTGCAACACCCCCCACTCCTCCTCCACAGGACGCAGTTTCTAAAAGGATGGAAAGAAGATTCTGGAAAGTGAGTGAAAGTGACCAGCAGCAGGAAGGGTTCCTGCAATACCAAAGACATCTACTCTGGGAGTGCCTCTTGCCCCAATCCCCTGGGGGACACAAATCTTAGCCTGGGGGTTAGCTCCTTCCTCCTACCCAAGTCCAAGGAATGAACCTGAGCATACCAGAAAACCTTTGAGAGGACAACAGAAAAAGGCAGCCATCAAATGTGTGACCCCAGAGGAAGCCCCTGCAGCTGGGCCTCTCTGAGAAGAGCAGGGCATCCTGGAGTGAGGAATCAGCCTCTGTCAGTCAGCTCGCCTCCCATCCTCCAAGACACTTCTCATCCCATCAGGCGGGATGCAGGGTGCTCCAAAAGGAGTAAAGGAGCACCTGCTACAGATGTGAGAACCTCAGTGGGTCCTGGCCTAGTCCTTTGCTACCCTGGTGTTACTGCTGCACCCACCATCATCTCCTCCCTCTAGGAGGCATCAGGGCATTTTACATGCAGGGCATAGTGAGTAGAGAGAAAGGTGAGGCCAAACGTGTGCTCAAGGTTCTCTGTCGCCTGGTTGGGCTCAGTCTCAGCAGCAGCCTGCAGTCCTGTAATCATCAGCACATTTAGGTCCAGGGATCAACCCTGGCCAAGATTCAAATTACAACATTCATTACAGTGTGATGTGTCCATCCTCTGCCCAGGGATCCCAGGGCCCCTTTACAGGGTCAGGGGCCATGCATTCATTCCATGAGCCAAACTGCTTCTACTTTTGCACACAGGGACCCCTAGGCCTCACGTCAGCAGTCCTCACTGGTTAACTGCATCCACAAAGAATTTGAGGAATAGGAAATCTTGAAATTGGAAAAAGAGGTCACCTCACATAACATTTCTCAATTTGAATATATGTGCAGAATTCCGTGGGATGGCAGTGACTGCAAATTCTGATTCAGTCAATCAGGGTGGGGCCTGAGATTCTGCATTTCTTACCAGCTCCCAGGCGATGCTGGGTTTTGGACCACACATTAAGTAAAAAAATATCTCACAGATCTGCACTGTCCAATATGGAACCTACCAGCCACATATGGTTCCTGAGCACTTGGATTGTGGCCAGTCCAAATTGAGATGGTCTTCAAAGGCAACTATGCACCAGATTCCAAAGGCTTCATAGAAGAGAGAAAGAATGCACAATATTGCAAGAACAACTTTATATTGACTACATGTTTAGATAATATTTTTATATACTTGGTTAAGTCAAATAAATTATTAAAAGATGCTTTTAACTGCTTACCTTTCACTTGTTTAACATGGTGACCAGAAATGTTCAAGTTTCACTTGTGGTTCACATTGTGATCATTCGGAGCAGCACTGCCACTGAGCCTCCCATGGCAGAGTTCCCTGGATATCCCTCTGTGCCTCAAAACAGGAGCACCCTCCCCCTGGCGGACACAGGAAACTCCATGCTCAACTTTGAAAACACTGGGTTGCTCAGGATCAAGTAGACGCCTTCTCTATCAGATTTCTCAGCATCTTGATCCCTCCCCTGTGCTTTGCGAAGTTCCAGAAAAAAGAGGGCACACAAGGCTCCTAAACTTCTTTGACTTCTCTATTGAAGCACAAAGATCCAGACTTACTGAGGCAAATTCTCGGGCTGTCCCAACCCTGACAAATTATAGTCCCTGGGGACTAGGGTGGAAGCCCACCGATGTAACTTTTCAATAATCAGATGATTTTGAAGAAATTATCTTGGAATCAATTTATATGATTTTTGATAGCTACTTGGATACCTCTACTGATGAGGAGCTCATCCCTTCCTGAGTCAGCCTGTTTCTCTATTGGACGACTATTGTAACTGTTCTCATCATCATCGTTATTCCAAATGGCCCCCAAAAGAGCAGCCATGTGTAAGATCAAGGTGCAGCTTTGGGCTCAGCAATTCCAAACCCTTCATGGTACAGATAAGGAGCCGTCCACACCTTCAGACAGAAGAGACTTAAGCCCCCTATTCAGCGCTGGCCCCTGGCAGTCCCTTCACAGACTCAGAGATAAATGCCTCTGGGCTCTGCCCAGATGTCCAGCCTCCCCATTCTAACAAGTTGTCCTGAAGACTATAGATATCAAAATGGGACCCTGTTAATGCCTATCAGCCTCTTCCATTCAATGCTGTCCTGCACCTGGGTCTCCAGTTCCTTGGCAGGCACCTCCCCACACCTGGACACACTCCCCAGTGCTAGGGCCACATTGGCCTCACTGCAAGGTATAGGAAGGTCCACTAGGGTGCTCAGATAGCTCCCCAGATACTCAGTTTGGAAACTGTCTCCAGAAACAGCCAGCAGCCCTGCTGTGGCTCAGCACCAGAGAGGGGCCCCAGAGCCAGCCCCACGCACTGGCCTCACTGAGGCAGTTGGCTGGCAGGGACCCAACATGCAGCAGTCTAGAGCCCCTGAGAAGGTCAACCTTCCCTCTCTCAGCTCATCCCTGTGTAGTTGTAAGAACCCATAGTCAGGTGACTTCCTCATCCAAGGAGAAACATTTCTCACACCACTACAGGTCCACTACCTTAAAGGAAATAAATGGGTGATTCTCTGACCCTCTCTGCCACTCATAAAAACAGAAGAGCTAAGAGGTTTGGAAAACAAATGGTTGGAAAGAGGAGACACTGAAGCCAGACAGAAACACAGGAAAACTTGGTGTCAATATTCTGCAGACAGGATGCCAAAAGGCAGAGTGACTCTCTCAGGGCATCCAGATTCTGTTTGCATAGCCAGCGCCACATGCTGTCCTGACCCCCGCACCTGCCTGGTTGCCCAGCCTTTGCACACTTGTCCACACTCTCTGTGTGCTCCTCACTATGTCTCCGTGTCAGGTCAGTCCAGTGCCAGACAGAAGGAGAAGCACCTCCAATTAGCAGAGCAAGCAGATGCTTCCAGCATAGAAAATCGGTTGGCAGGAGCAAGGAGTGACCCTTGATTGAGAAGCTCCTGGATAACAAATGCTCCATCAACCAGAGCTCAGTAAACACAGCACGGTGAACAGGCACCACAATAACACAAAACTTCAGTATCTCCTCCTAGAACCAGGGACTTGGGAGAGGTGCTCTGCTTGATGCCAATGGGTACCACACTGTCAAGGAAAATAAAATTTATTACATAAGCAAAAAAAAATTGTTTTTTCTCTATATCAAGAATTCCCTCTCCTCCTTGAGTTTTCCCTGGTCCAATCTCAAGCACAATAATCCTTTAAATATATCTTACATTATAAAATATAATTTGCAGACAGAAAAAGTAAGGTAGTATTTTTTTTAATATAACACACTCAGATTTCTCAAAGACTGCCTATTCTCCACCTCCTCACAACTGAACCATGATGCAGTATGCCTACTTATCTCCTGCTGAAGAAGGAAGAAGGACTTCTCCAGATGTTCTCCAACTTTAACACACACAAGATTCACCAGGGAGCCTGGTGCAGCTTCACAGGAGCTTCTGGATAGACTTGGATTCTATGCACTGACCTTGGAGGTCAGCAAACCTCAGTGAGGTATGGAGGTGATTCTGAGGCTGTTCTGGGAACCACACCTTGGGAAGCTCAGCTGGCACAGGGTTGACCAGGTAAGAAGACACTGAGAGGCTCATTTTCAGAAAGCATTTGACTTA
This sequence comes from Marmota flaviventris, assembly GCF_047511675.1. Taxonomy (NCBI): domain Eukaryota; kingdom Metazoa; phylum Chordata; class Mammalia; order Rodentia; family Sciuridae; genus Marmota; species Marmota flaviventris. The sequence goes on from NC_092501.1 coordinate 23,679,333, forward strand.
AGTGCTAACTCTGCTTATCCAGTTAAGCAGCTGGGTTCTAGGTCCCTTGGTCTGTCCGACCCTGAAAGCTGATGAACAACGCTAGAAAAATGATTCAGAGAGCGGCACCTACTGGCCATCTTTTATACTAAAGGCTAGCTCTAATAGACTTCAAAATTTTTAGGAGGAAGAGAAGGAGGAGGACAAGGAGGAGGACACCTGAAATTCCAAAAAGAAGTGTTGACATTCACCTTCCAGAATAGAGTCTTTAATCTTGCCTCAGTCAAGTTCTCCCTGGTGGGCATTACCAAAAGGTGTTGCTCCTCGGGCCTGTGAGGTAGGGTTTCACCTCTATCTTTAGCTGGAATGTCACTGAACATGTAGAAGAGAAATCCCCAAGCTCTTTGGTGCTATTCGTTTACTGAGTGATTCAGAATGCAAATCTTGCAACATTCTTGGGAAGTTCATTTTCTCAACCCCTCCAGCACAGGTTAAGTGTACAAACATTGCCCACTAACTCAATAAGTACTCACTGATCATTTTTTCCATGTAAATCCTGAATATAGTCTCAACATCTGGAATCCAGAAAGCCTGGCCAGCCAATTAGAGTTGGTTACTAGATAAATTCGATTTTCCATCCCTTCTCTTCACCATGCTGCCATGGAGTTTAAGAAGACCCCTGCCTTCAAAGGGTGGGAAATCTACTTAAGGAAATGAGTCACATCGTGGGACACAGGAAACAAGTGAAAAATATATCCTTAGAACCTACTGGATGAATCTTAATTAAGTGTTCTGGGGGAAAATTGACCCTTCTACAATGGTCTAGGCAATGCAGAACAATTAACTATGCTCTGAGAAGCTAATAATTCATTACTTTCTAAGCTTAAATGTCTAGAATACTTATGATTTACAAATTACCATGACATGACCCCCAGAACTACCTCATCAAGTAGCTAGGTGCCTTATAATATGCAAAGCATTAAACTCTTTTTACTTGTAGTGGTTTGCAATTTGTTCTGAAATAATTTTTGCAAATAATTTCCTTTGTCATTGTCGTACCCCTACTTTCTTCTGCACATCAATTGGAACCTGACAGCCTTGCTACTCAGTTTGTGGTCTATTAACCAGCAATTCTGGCATCACCTGGAAACTAGCTAGAAATGCAGAATCTCAGGCCCCACCTCAAACCTTTTCAAAAGAATCTGCATTGTAACAGGATCCTCAAGTGATATATATGCATGCTGCCCTACTACCTGTTGAAAAACAGAAGTCTTAAAGGGCATCAGATATGAGAATATGTCTTGTTTTCATCATTATTTATGAGCTTAATATAAGTTTTTGATAGATTTCCTGTGTCAGGTTAAACCAGAAAACTCTATGTAAATATTAATAACTATGAAAATATTAAGGTCTAAAGAAGTTAATTATATACCAGAAGATCATACAGCTTGTAAGTCACAGATCAAGCACAAAAGTCCATGCCTCCTCTACCTGGATACAGAGGGGCCATTATAAAGGCAAATGGACTAATAACAAATTATTCCCAGCCATCAATACATATTTGTTGAATGGATGAAGGAATTTCATCATACTTTGTTTAATGTCAAAGGTGTGTTTCTGCATAGCTGAATGAACATTAAATCTTAGATCCTTGGATATTTGTAACCACATGATTCAATATGCAAGAAGAAATCTCTATTTTAAGGTACTCTGCACTAAATTCTCTCACAAAGAGGTAAAAATAGCTTGCTTCATGAAAATGTACTCCCTTCGAGATTTTTAATCAACAAGTGTTGATTGGGCACAGCTGTGTGCCTATAACTGTCTTTAGTTCTAATAAGGATTCAGAAGATATAAGATAATGGAACTAAAATTTTGTATGCACTAGAATCACCTGAAGGACTTATTAAACCACATACTGCTGGTCTAACCCACTTCTCAAAGTTTCTCCGTCCAGTAGATTTGGAGTGTGGCCAATATTAGCATTTCTACTAAGTCCCAGGATGATCCCAGGAACACACTTTGAGAAGCACTGACAGAAAATATCCTCCCTGTGTCTAAGACAGTGGCTTGCTCCCCTCCACTCACCTGGGAAGCTCCTTAAAAATACTGATGCACATGTCCCTGCCATGACCCACTGAATCAGAATCTCTGGGGGTGGAACATGAGTACTGAGATATTCCACAGGCACTCAGAGGTTTTCCAATATAAAGCCAGAGTTGAGCCCCACTGCAACTTAGATTTTAGTTGGGGAGGTAAGATGGATATGCAAGAAGAGTTCCAGAGCAATACCCACAGCAGTGTACAGCAGACAGCAGGAACCAGCTGGAGAAAGTCAATTGTGCATGTTGCTTCCCAGTTTTGCATTCAGTGACATCATGTTTCTAGCTTGAAATTGACCACAGTAGGAGTATTTACACTACAGAAACTGGTGAATGCTGCAAATCAGAGCTCTTCCTGCTCCACCTAGAAAACTGGTTATTAAATATTACACCAGCACATCACTGAATAGAAAGCAGATGTGTCGAGTAGCAAACAAAAAAGGTCAGGCAAAAAGTGCCAGGAAAGACTAAAAGAAACAGAAATCCCCTGGGACTGAACTCGACAGGGAAGACTTCTCAGAGGAAGCAGGGACAGTGATGGACAGGAAGGATGAACAGGATTTATGTACAAAGAAGGCCATCTTACTGGGAGAAACTATGACTGTATGTGGGAGATGGGACAAGACCAGATGCCTCTGGGCACAGTGAAGAGCCTGAATTCCCATAAAAGAAGAGTTCTCATTGTAGAGGAATTTTTCTATGCAAACTTCATTTCAGAAGTACAGAATATGATAGAATGGGTCTCCACAGAGAAGGACACATGACGGCAGGCCCATATATTGACCAAACTTATCTATAACAATTATTAACAGAGAAACTCAGACCTCTGAACAACTGCAGCTTGCTGATATATTCCAGCCCCATCTGTGCTCCTGGGGGACCTGACTTTGAATAAGACAACAGCTTGCAGGTAGCACCTAAGAGCCACTCTGGACCAGTCCACTTAGCCCCCATTTTCTCATTCTGAAGATGCCAATCTGCTTGAGCCTGTCCACCTTCTCTCAAAAGCCTTTAGGGAGAAGGTCTGCATCTTCAAAATCCTCCCCTAATTCCCAAGGGAAAATGGAGGCGTCAAAACCATCAAGGTCTCAGGTCCTCTGTAAGAAGCAGATGTATCTCAGCTGTCTGGAAAATCAAGATGCCAGGAAAAGGAAAAAAAAAAAAAAACTTAAAAGTTGGAGAGTGGATAGAAGAGCTTTGTTTATCCCTCCCCAAAGGTCAAAGGGAGGCCTGCAGGAGCCATTCTACATACATCCTAAATCAGAACTTTAGGCCTGCATGTCTCTCCCTCCTGTATCTGGGGAGAAAGGAGGCAAGAAAAGGAAAAATACCCATGAATATTTCATGTGGTGCCTCTGCTGACTTCTTCGTTCCCTGAACACCCATTAAAATGCCACTGTAATAATGTCATTGTTTTCTCGTCATTTCCTACCTGGTTCTTAGGGTGGGAAAAGAAAAAAACAGAAATAATAATCCCTTGCTCTGATTGGGAGGTCACAGGAAATCATCCACCACTTGTACTAAGGCTCTTGAAGATCACGGGGCTAAACAATCACATTTTCATTTATTTGGCATCATTCAGGGAGATATAATGCCATAGAAGTACATTTTCCAGATAAATGAAGCTTATCCTAAAGCACTGGATTTGTTTTTGAATTTTAACCATTTCAAATGGAAATTATTATAGAATGGTACCCACTTCCCTGGTTTCTTAGACACAACGATAGAACACAATGTAACCTTGCTCACAGTATTTCAGCATCCCCATTATAAAGAGCCTGTATTTTGACCATGCTATCATGCACCATGGTCTCAGGCTTATTGTGACATTTATAAGACTGCTTGTCTCTGAATGAACAGCCTCACAGGGATGAGCTTGTTGAATTCTTAGCTGTTTTTCACCCTCTCCTATTTACTTTCTTATTGTCATATAATCTGTCTGCCCATGAGTCATGCTATAGAATTGATTCTCCACTTTCCCAGTGTTGATTTGTTGCTCTGAATTTGCGGTGATCTGAGAAAATTAACAACCAAATTCATTACAATAGTATATATTTTTAAAAAAATTGATAGGCTCTGAACAAGGACTAAAGGCAGTATTCCTTAAGAAAAAGGTACAACTTTCAATGAATAAAAACTCTCAGCATTTTGTCTTCGCCTCTCTGAATGGTGTCTGTTTGTTGCTTCTTGATAGCAGAGTTTGCCCAAGAAGCAATTGTTGGTAAACTGGTGCCATTGTTCAATGATGTCTAATTAAAATGTGTACATCCAAGCGCTTATGGTTATTCATGTATACACTAAGCACTGACCCTACGCTAGGTATTATAGTGACAAAGCTTTCAAAATCCTTTCTCCAGAAATCTCACCATCTGGCAGGAAGACAATGCCCATGTGACTCATTCCTTCTCATTTCTCCGACCTCACTCTCATCTCTCCATTGCTGAGCTGCCGTTTTCCAACCACTGCCCGTTCTGTGGCCTCTCTGGTCCTTTGTACTTTGCTCTTGCCTCTCCCTGGGATTCACTTCCTGCATATCTTTGCATGGCTGGCTCCTATTCTTTCCAATTTCAGATTAGCTCTTGCCCCTCCGAGAGGCTTCCTGACCTCTTTATCACCGGCGATCCCCCTACTTCCTCTCTCGTACCTGATCTTATTTTGTTTCTTTCTAGAATTCCATGATCTGAAATTATTCTGTCCACTAACACACTTAATATCCTCTTACCCAACCACTGCACAAGTTCCCCAAGTGCCTATGTGTCAGTCACCACCTCAGATCCCCAGGCAGCAGCAGACCTTCCATGGAACATCTGCTGAACCAACACACAGGTAAATTATAGCAAAGGAGAACAGAAAACACCTATTTAAGATTGGATACAGGAGAAAATATCCAAAGGAGATGAGGCCTGAGCTGGATCTCAAACAATGCCTTAGGCACATGAGTTTAAAAAGCCAGAGTGTTCCAGAAAAAAGGCAGCATCTAATAAATGTTATATATATATATATATATATATATATATATATATATATATATATATATATACACACACATTATATGTATATATAATATATTATATATACATACTATATATTATATATAATGCATGTATATAAAATACTAAAATATATATAATCTTAAAATATTCCTTCACAAAACCTCAGACTAATGATTTAAACATTATTCTTTTTTTTTTTCTGTGAGAATATTTGATGCAAACTACCTTAAAAACAGAGATTTCTTCTTGTATATTGAATCATGTGGTTTAAACACATCCAGTGACCCAAGGTTTCATGTTCATTTAACTATGCTGAAACACACCTTTCACATTAGACAAAGCACACTGCATTGTTGGAATGGCAGTGAGAGAGAAGCTGCTCTTCTGTTCTGTCATCTCCCCTCTCCAGGGGATTATTTTGCCCTCTGCAACTCCTGGAGAACACTCAAAATACTTTCTTTGCAGCCTGTATCTAGTTTGCTAAGACTGTTATAACATAGTACCACAAACTGGGTGGCCTAAACTACAGACATTTGTTATATCTCTGTTCTAGAAGCTAGAAGTCCAAGATCAAGGTGTGAGCAGAGTTGCCCCCGCTTAGGGCTGTGATGGAGAATCTGTTTTGGGCCTCTTCCAATTTCTAGGGGTTTCCTGGCAATCTTGGTTATTCCTTGGCCTGTAGATGCTCCACTCTGACCTCTGCCTTCACATTCAGATGGCATCCATCCGCATATGTCTATCTATGTCCAAATTCTTCCTTTTTATAAGGACACCAGTCATATTGTATCAGGGTCCACTCTACTCCACTATGACCTCAGCTTATCTAATCACATCTGCCATGAACCTGTTTCCAAATAAGGTCACATTCTGAGGTTCTGGAGGTTAGGATTTCAACATTTGAACTTTAGGGAACACAATTCAAGCCATATCTCAGAACCTGAAATTTGAAATCTGTTTTCCTAGCAGGGTAAAGCCATGCCTGGGGTCAGTTTGTGAGTACTGTGGAGGCAGATTAGCCCTGTCAGGTGGTAGGGGTGGGGGGGGGGAGTAGGGCACAAAATACTGGGTCCCTGAGCAGGAAAAGCAACTTAGGAGGAGAACCAGAGGAGAGATGGGAGCCGGTTCCTCCTCAGAGGGGGACCACAACACCCCCAGCACTGGCTGCATTGCCTCATCAGTTCCACAGGTTTCTGGCTATCATTTCAAAGTGGCGAGGCACAGAGCATCCCAGAAATGAGATATCCCAGCCAGAATGTTTAAGAGAACTGGGCCTCACTGCACAGATGAGGAAACCGAGTTTGAGTTTCCTTATCTGCAAAATGAGAGGTCAGACCATGGCCCCCCGCGGATCCTTACTGCCATCAGAATCAATGGTTCCAAGTTGGGTCACACTTCAGAGCTAGTAGCCACTAAAGGAACATGTATCAAGTAACTGAATGAAGTAATAAAGGAGTGAGTCCCCAACCATAGAGGATAAGATTCAAATCCTGCCCCCCACTATTTAAAAGAGGGGCCAGGAAAGAATCTGGGTTAAAGATCTCTGCCCTCAGGAAGTAGTTAAAATGGAATAATATCATAGCCTTTTCAACAGAGCAGTGCAAATACACCAAGGGCCTAATTAGACCTCAGAATACATATGCACACAGGTGCTCCCAGAATTTTCCTTGCTTCAAAACACAGATCTCAGACCTTTTCTCTCCAACAAAGTCCTATCCATTGTCGGGGCTCACTCTCAAAGCATTCCTCAGCATTGAGACTCTCAAACAATCTCCTCCAAGAAGCAATTATTTCTGGAGCTGAGAATTCTCCTGTTTCCACGTGCCAGCCTGATGTGAGTTCCTCCTGCAAAAGGCTGAGATGCTACAGCCAAGAATACAATCAAAGAGAGGGACAACCTATAATCTTGACTTCCCTTTGTACTTCAGACAGCCGCCATCAGCATCAAGGCAGAGGGAGAGAAGCTGCAAGTGGAGAATGAAGCACACACCTGTGCAGTGAGACTTCTCCCAGAGAAAATGAAAACACCTCTTTTTAATGCCAGCGTTGGAAAAATCTCTCCAGAAATAAGAACTCAAAAGAAAGAAAAGAGAAATGGGGAAAGTTCCTGCCCCCCTCCCCCCTCCCCCCCCCCGAACTGAATTTCAAACCTCTATCACAAGCAATATCCAGTTAAGAAAAAGCCTATTCCCCTGACAAGAACGCCACAGTCCTCCAAACAAACAGGAACAGGGACAGCAGGCAGCAGCTCTGTGGTTGAAGTGCAAGGGAGAGTGCAAACTCGCCACAGCACCTTTAAAGAGCAAAAGCAGCCTGAGAATGTGGCCTTGCAAGAGCCAGCTGTGACCCTGGACCTGCCTGTATCTGAAGGACAACATCCCCAGCTCTGCACTGGAGAGCTTTGCAAACAAGATAAAAATCAGCTCGCAGTGAGACTCAGGATGCACTGAGGACAAGAGCTAATGGCAATTATTTAGTTTTAATAACTGGATAATTGCTGACCAGACCAGCAGAAGCCAAAAGGTCAATGTCTTTGCTTTGCCAAGAAAACCAAGGGTTAGGTGTTAACTGCATAAAATTAAGTGGGCTGCTGCCCTGGTCACTTCTAATTGGGTTGTGCTGCCACATGACATGGGAACAGACTATTTGGGTCAGGGGGGTCTCTGGCAGACCACCTGGACAGAGTAAGAATAAACTTTTGTGAGTTGTGATTGGCTAAAAAAAAAAAGAAAAAAAAAAAAAACCCTTAACTTGGATAGTAGCAGCTGGAATGGGTCATGAGTCCAAGGGTAAGAGTTGATTTTGTACATGGACACAGACCTTTCAGTTCCACAAGAAGCCAAGGGATATCTCAAGGGGTCCTGAAAGCAGGTGGAACTGTTAGAAAGTCAAGCCCTTAGCATTCAGTCCTAGAAATCACTGATATGAAAATCAGGACAGTTTCCCCAGGTGCCGGTACAGATCATGAACATCCAGGATCCCAGCCAACATGCTGCCCAGAGCTTAGAAGGAAGGTACCTAAGATCAAAAGCAATTTGTCTGAAATTGTCACCCTCATCACTGTCTGAGGGTCAGTACGACATGAGGGCCACCCCAATTCCACCAGCAGCCTCCATTCTGCAGGCTCATTTCTTTTCCCTTACCTCTGACTGTCTGCTCCTGAGATGCTCTCTCCTCTCCTATTCAAATCCTGCCTAGCACCTTCCAAGTTCAACCTTATCCCCACCTTTACTCTACCAAGAAAAGTAGAGTTCATGAGGAAGCTGCTAAATAAGCATTCCCTGTCCTTCACAATTAGTGACCCCTGCTGAACTCCAAGTTCTGGACCAATTTCAAGTTCAAAGGACCCTTAGCAACCATCAGGTCCAACTTTAAAGATAAAAATAAACCAATGCCTAGGCTGGCTGCAGGGACTATTTGGACATTATTTCTATTGCATGAAGGGAATCTCATGTATCTAGTGTGTTGTACCCATTTGAAAGAGGGCTACTGTATGACCCTCTTTGCTAGTGTTTTGTGTATCCCCAGAATAACTTGACACAGAAGTAAACAGGAGTAGATCCTTAGTAAATATTAGTTCTCCAGTACTGGTCCCTTTTCTCTGTGATCCACTGATGACCTAACTCTAATATCAGTACTTTGGGGCTCAAGGTAACCTCGACTTCCTCTAGCCACACTGATGATGAGTCACATAAAAACCTAATGTTACAGAAGAGCAAACCACTTTGGCTGATGTTGGACATGTAGCAACCAGAAAGGAAAGGAAGCAGGGGTTGGTTCCTCACCCTTTAATCCAGCTGTATCACCATGCAGTCTACACACTAATTGGTTACACATCACTTACCATTTTCGTGTAAATAAGGATGCTCAAAAGTCACAAAAAAAAAGATGGTCCTTTCTCTTAAGGAGTTTCAATATAATGAGGAGGACAGATCATTATATGACTGAGGATGACAAGAATGAATACAGACGAGGCAAAAGGGCACCATGATAGATCCTTATATGAAACTCTGCATCTGATGACTCACCAACATGTTCCCCAGAAACACAATCCAGTCCACTTGGTTATTTTACAAAGCCCCAGCATTCCTTTGCTTCTAGGTTTTGGCTCACATCATTCTTCCTACCTAGAATGTCCCAAATCTTATGTCAATCTAACCACCTTTGAGACTCCAGCTTCAGATCAAATCCTCAGTCTTCAGGATTATTCTTAACAAGTAGTCTCTCTTTAACTACTTTGCCAATTACTTTCTGAAACACTTACTTGATCTGTTACAATGTTTCTTATGTAATCTCAACTCTCACCTAATCTTATTATTGAGCTGAATCTTCAGTTTTTGAATGGTGAGTCCAAGTTTTCTCCTGTAGAAAATTCACACATGAACAAATTCCAGAGGATACACAGCCAATACTCAATATATCTCCCTGCAGAATTAATGTAGGAATGAGTGAATGAATGGATGAATGGGTGGATGAGTGAATGAATGAATGAATGTCATTATTGGTCAGGTTTCAATTATCATTCAATAAGTCCAGATGAATCTATCCTCTGCCCATCTCCTCTCCTCCCCCATACACAAACACACACACACACACAGTAAATTTTCATTCAATCAGAATGAGTTCACCTGGAATGCACTAGCCACAGAGCCCTTCTAAGATTAGCCAGGTTATTTCAATAGCACCTTTTCTAATTTAATTTTTTCTTTGGCATCCTACTCCAACCCACCCTGGCTCCATCTGGATTATTTTAGTGCTTGGGGGAAAGGAGAAAATGAATAAATGAGCTGGCAGGAATGTGGCATAATTCTGTGGTTCAAATTGCCATCCTCTAATAAGTAGAATAAATCTTGATCAATGTTAATAAACAAAATGCCAATATATGGGTACACAGGTCAAGGACCAGCCTGATAGGGCCCCAGCAGGGACTGATTTCTGCAATCAGCTTCATTTTTCTATGAACATCCCAAGTTACAAACAGGCTATATGGGAATAATTTCCTAAGTAAATTCTTGTGTCCTAGAACAAGACACAAGGCCTTAAATCCAAATATTGATTTTGACTGCAAAGCTCAGGGAAGTTTATCTATTTCTCTTGACTTTTCCCAAAATCAAGAGTGTCAAAGTATGCAGTTCCCCCCACCACCACCATTAGTTTAGGCTTTGCCTCTAACATCTGCTGATACCTAGGGGTGGATGGCAAAATTCTTCCCCTTTTCTGGGTTAGAGTCTAAAGCAGGCAATAATGCACAAAGGAGGCCATGATTCCCAAACCTAGTCACATAATCAAATCTTGTGGAGAGCAGACTAGCAGAAGGAGAGATGGGCTTCAGTTTAAGGTGGAGTCTGATAATCTGATGTTTAATAAGGGCCTCCGTAATTTCAATGCAGTAAACTCACATGACAAACTGGTGAACAAAATGGAAATAGCATGTGCATTTGAGACAGGAAAGCTTAGTTGAATCCAAGTTCTGCTATGAACTGCAGAAAGAGTTAACCTCTGGATAAGAAAGCCTTCTTCAATGAGAGGCTGTAGGGATTTAAGCACATAGGGCCCTAGCACAAAACTAGTAGCACAGCGCCTGGTAGAATTTTAGCAATTAGAAACGATCCACAATTAGAGCCCCTGAACTCATATCTGGCCTATTTCCTGACTTAGTCTGAATTCCACTAAATCACATTAGGTCTACTAAATTAAGACCTTTTATTAGGATTTAAGTATCATTTCATCGTTCAGTACATGTAAATTCTCAATTAGGGGGGAAAAAAAGTATATTTGAGGTTTCTGAAAACATGCTTCACCAGAATGATGCCTCAGAATTCCTTAGCTATAAGTGAGCCTTGGATATTTGGGGCATCGATCTCTGAAGAATGTCATGATAACACTGCCTCATTCATAACATGGCACCACAATACAAACCTCAAGGGCAATGTCATGCTAGAAAATAAGATCGTGGATGAGTAAGTCCTTTGAAAAGTCTACTCCAAAGTAATGAAAGTTACTGGATTATCTTTTAAAATGAGGTTTGGAGGGAATAGAGGGGAAATACATCAGAAATTCGCATATCAGGATGCTCCTCTTGTCAAGGACGATCATTCTCGTAGCATTAGAAAATGGGCTTTTGATTAAAAGCTAAGTGTTGCTAACAGCAAACCCTTCATTCTCGTTCTTTCTAGTCTTCCTTTCTTCACACATTTTATATGCAGTATGTCTTTCAGAAGCTAACCTTAATGGAAGCTTTCATGCAGGGTTTCAGCCTATAAGTTCTCCTCTTGATATAACCTGGCCCAATCACTCTACATAAATGTAGATCACTTTCCCTTTTATATTTCTTGGCAAGAAAAATTGCTAGTAAATATCATTTAACCTTTCTCAAACAGTGAAGGTGGCCCTGGTTCTATCCATCAAATGGATTCCTCACTCTTAATTTAAAAAATTAGAAGGTGCTCTAAACCTTTTTCTATGGGAAAGACCCAAGCAAATCTTATTTGGATAGATTCCCCATGGTTGTCAAAAAGTCAATGGCAGATTCTTAAAAGATACCTAGCCAGGTATGACATTTAATTAAAAGAAGTTCAGTCAATAGGGTGGACACACTCTTACCAGAGTGGCTAATTGCTAGAAAGAGTTTTATAAATCATTTTTGAAGCCAAAGTTTCACTCTACATAAAGCATTTTTGTCATTGTTGTTTTGAGTTTTTAATTCCTTTGTTTTTTTCAATATCCACACAAAATTCCACTGGCAAATTCTTCCCAAGGTTATTGAGCAGCCCTGGACGAGTGACTATCTATAAGCATTCAGAATACACAGCAATACTTAAAACTCCCTATTTTTAAGTCCACAGGAACTATCAGAACCCTCACATTAACTTCCATATTATATCCTGCCTCCGATTATAATCCTTCACTTTTAAAATGAAATATTCAAATGAGAGTAATTAATTCCATTTAAAGGAATTAAGTGCTGATGAGAGGAAGTTATATTTCCATGATGGTGCAGAAACACCAACAATCACAATGGGACACATTTAAGATCCTATTCTCGAAGATGTGGAAGAGGAGGTGAAATGAGCCTGTGATCAGACCACAGTGAAACTGAGAAATGATTTCAAGGTGCCCCTGAAGTCCTTGCACTTTTCTTTAGCAAGGTTTCCCCCTTCCACAGTATGCCCCCCCTGTGCCAAATTTGTCAGTGGCAGCAATCCTCCTCAGCTTTGCAACCCAACACTGCCCTACGTGCCAAAAAACATCTTTCTTTTTCTTAACACCAAAGATTTCTTAACACCTTAGGCTTAGCTAGAGCTTCTGGAGGAAACTAATTAGAAAACCTAATTCCTGCTAGAGTTAAACGATGGTTTTGTACGTGTGCCTTCCATTGGCATCTGTACTGTTTAAGCAAGAAGATGAGAACTTAAACTAGATTGAATAAAATCCGAGTGATGAAATTCTAGTCACTGTTAATGTCACCATGAGAGAATATCTCTGGGTAGGAGCCACCTCCATTTCCCTCCTCATGTCACACCATTCAGGTGGGCAGGCACACAGCTATAAATGCATCTTTCCTGAGAAGAAATTATTTTAGCTCATTTCATCACAAAATGTTATGAATGAGAGAAATCCTCAGATTTCACAGTTGAGAAAGTTAAAGACCATAGCCATTTAACAATCTGCCCCAGAAGCACAGCAAGCAGCGGCCATCTCTATTTCATTCTCTGTGCTTTGCAAGGCTTTGGAACAATGGAACTATCCTAGGCTCTTCTGTGTCTACTTAACTCTTCCATCCAATAAGTTTCCAAGTTTTGGTTCACCTGGACTCTAGTAATTGCCTCTTACCTAGTCTCCCTGATTGCAAACTAGCATGTCTCTTACAGGATGGTAAGAACCTCTGTCCTTCATCTGCTCAAAATGTTGAGTCTCCCCACTGAAGGATACATCAGGAATTGACAGGAATGTCATTTGAGGGTCATCTTATGTGGTTCTTCAGCCTACAAAGTCCAGTATCTCCAAGAAAAACTCATCTCATGATTTGACCTTTCTATTAGGAGTTTATCCTTTATTTTACCTGAAAGCTGTCTTCCTGTGGCTGCTGTATACTAGCACCAGTTCTGTAATTTGATACCACGTTAAGCCATCCTAATAACTCTTGTGCATGACACCCCCTCCTATACCAATGTCCCTTCTTTGCTTTCTTTCCTTGCCACAATCCTCCCTCTCTTCTATGTCTTCCAACTTGTGTATGTCCCACTATGAACCCACCAAAGCCAAAAAATTATTCCAAATTAAGATATCACAAACACAAAATTTTAAACTAAAAAGTGCATAATACAGAGAAAGTATCCCCATCCTCATTCTAGAACCTGCATCGATTAACACAGAATAATGCTTCATGAGCTTTCTTGGCTTGTATCACAGAGTTGACTCATAGTGAACCTTGAGCTTACTGCCTCCCAAGCCTTTTAATAATATTTTACTCATGCTACTAATTCTCTGAAACATCTCCCTCATCCTATTTTGTGCAGTTTAATTTTGGGATTTGTAGAATTTTACATTTATCCCTGCTACATTTTGTTCTGTTAGACTTGGCCCAGATCTCTAGTCTATAAATATCATTTTATATCCTGCTTCTATCTTAGTATTCAGTGTCCCTCCTGCCTTTGTATTATTTGCACATCGGATGAATTCGCCATCAATATCTTCCCAACAAGAGACAAGCAATGCCTGCATCTTTTCGGTAGACTGGAGGACAGGACCAAGGACAGCACCTGCAAGTAGGCTACCAGAGGACAATTTCCAGGTTCACTTTCAACCACTGGGCAGGATCCTTTGAGTACAATTGTTTGACCACCTTCAAATCCATTCAGTTTCCCTTAAGTATATTTTCTATTGATCACAAAGATACTACCAGAAAGTTATTCAAGTATGTTGCTGAGATCCTTTCTGCTTGTGTTATTATTATTACATTTTTTTTTTTTTTTGCTCACCTCATTGATGGGTGACCATTTCAAAAGCAGTAAGATTTATGCCATCAGGAATGGCATGTCTCAGACCCTCACTGCATCTCTGTGATCACCGCCTCCTCCTCATTATTTTAACTTCTCCTTCTAAACTCTTTCCCAGTTATTTTCAATCCCACTGTTCCAGCATCATGACATTCATCACCTGACATCTGTCTACCTCATTCTTGGAGGTCCTCTGAGTCCTTATGTCGTCTCCTAGCCAATTCTGTAAGATTGCTGGCATAGTGGAATTAACTTAGATCAACATGATATTCTATCAGAGTCACCCACACGCTTTGTGTGGTTTTTCTCACTTATCCATGTTCATTTGCATAGGTTGAGCCTGAAGATCATCTTCCTTGACACAGAAGATAAATAAGAGTGAGAACTCAGGGGCTCTGCCTCCCTGTCATCCATCACTCTAAAGGAGCTTCTTTGATTTCCTTATTCCAAATATGTATAAAAATTTTTGTTCTTGGTATTATTTTTAATACTATAAAATATTCTTAAATGTTCCCTTCCATATTCTATTCTTGAAGGTAAGTGCCTTCCACTAGCTTATATTGTATACACCTTGTCTGATGCTGATCAAGAAAAAATAAAATTAGTCATTTAATAGTTTAATTTTTATCATTTATTGATTTCCAGAAAACAGTATTGATTTTCATTGTTTGGAAAGGGATATATAACTAAACAGTGTAGACTCAAGAGATTATTGGTTGTGGCTCAGTGGTAGAGCACTTGCCTAGCATGTGTGAGGCACTGCGTTCAATTCTCAGCACCACGTATAATCAAATAAATAATAAAGGTCCATCAATAACTAATAAAAATATTTTTAAAATAAATGAAAATCTTTCCATAAGGAAAGCAAAGAAATAAAATGAAAAATTTAAATATATGAAAAATAAGCAGTGAAAGACTGACTGACAACCTTTAAAGATGAGGGAATGCAGAGATTAAGATATGCAGTTTCATGACCAGCAAGCAGCAGATCCCCACTTGCAACCAAATGTCTTCACAATGCACACGTGGGCCTCCTGCAAGCTCCCTGTGTCCCCATTTGCAGGTAATGTGGTGCATTCATGCAGAGGCAGAGGGAAAACTGTTGTGCAAGAGTTGTTTCATACTTTCCCTGTGCACATGTCCATTCCTTCAACAGATATGTACTGAAGCATCTTCCACAGGAGGAACTAAGAGCTGAGAACTGTTCTAACAGAACCTCCCTACTAAACACAAACCCCCAGGGTTTGGACCCCTAGAGTTACAGGACCTATGAACAGAGTGTGGCATGGTATCTTGAACCATGCTGAAAGACAATGATCTTCAAGATTCAACCTCAGCACCACATAAGGGAAGCATTTCTTAACTCTCTGCAATGCATAGGTTTGATTAGCACCCCTCAGGGACTCTCCAGGAACCCCATGCTTCATTCATAGATCTCTTACAGCATGCTGGAAGTTTATGTATGTCTCCTTTATAAGTATCAGCTATTTGTGCATGTGACTGTGCTATATTAATCTATCTCACTAGAGCTGGGAAGTGTTCCCAACACAGGCAGATGCTTGAACAGTATTTGCTGAAGGGACGCTTGAGTATAACCCATTGGCTCTCAGAAGCCCATTCTTTGAAAACAAAAGTAACAAAGGACAAAGACTTTGAGCATCTGGTTCACTGGCAGAATTGGGTTTGTCCTAAACCAATCTTTCCTCTGGCCTCTACCCATCTTGGAGGCAACCAGTCAGATGACAGTTTCACACCAAGCCACAGGATAATGGAGCAAAGTGCCCTGGAGATCGCGCCCTCTTAGGAGGAAGTGGGCACTCTTAGTGGGCAAGCATGGATTCAAGATCACACAGACTTGGAGATGAATTCCTGCTCTCCACCCAGTAGCTGTGTAACCTTGAGCACATAAACTTTTCTGATCCAGGGTCTTCTTATTTTACTACTAGCTTCAGAGTCGTTCTGAAGATTAAGTGAGGATTACATGAATGCAGGTGTCAGAACATAGTACATTTCAATAAATGTCCCACACCTTAGCTAATGCAACATATGTATTTTAAAAGTATATACAGGTCCTTTTGGCATGGATGCACCTAAATTCTATTCATTGATGGATGAAAGAATAAAGAACATTTCTTGTATGTATATAATGGAATATTCTTCAGTCTTAATGAAGGAAATCCTGCCCCTTGTGATAACATAGATGAACCTGGAAGACATTATACAGAATGAAATAAGACAGACAAAGAAGGACAGATAAGACAGACAAAGAAGGACATGATCTCATTTATATGATGAATCAAAAATAGCCAAATTAAAAGGAGCAGAGAGTGGAATACTGGTTGCCAGGACTCGGGTGAGGAGGCAACAGTGAGGTATCAGTAAAAGGTATCACAAATGTGAGTTAGACAAGATGAGCAATAGAGATCTACTGTTCATCATGTGTCTACACAATACTGTATTATATACTTAAAATTTGGTAAAAGGGTACATCTTACATTGTTATTATAAAATACTAATAATAGTAAATGAAGAGGGCAGGACTTTGGGAGGTGATAGATAGGTCTACAGCATAGATCATGGTAATGATTTCATGAATGTATACTTATTTCCAAATTTAACATACATTAAATGTGTACAGCTTGCTGCATATAAATTATACCTGATTAAATAGTTTCTTTTAAACTATATACTGATCCTTTTATATATTTTGGAGTCTACTTTTCTACTTCCATTTTATCTTGTGCATTGGTATGCTTTTTAATGTAGGTGTGATCAAAGAGAACAGCTGTGAGATACAAATAATTAAGAAAGGAAAGCCACATCTTTAATTGAGGATGAGAGTCTCATTAACTCAGTTTTCGATAAAATCTTGTGTGGGAAAACCCCCTCAAAACCTTCCAATTCACACAGACCTAAGGCTTGCAGCCACATTCCCCATGCAAATGGAACATTGCTCCTTAAACCTCGACTAATTTTATGTTTAACTTTTTTAAACAAACCGTAACAAATACTAAGTGTAGCTAATCATTCCCTGATTCCTTTGGTATTCATTGTAATAGCACTAATTACGATAAACACATTCAGAATTAATGTGCATGTCTTATGCATATATCAATTCCGTTCTAATTTGCCATTGATTAACGCCCGGGAAGTGAACAACGAGTCTTCAGTTTTAATACGCCACTCACATCTTGGGCAGCACAGCCTAAAATGGGTCCCAGGAATGCAACATCAAACCAGCATCCTGCAGAGGCAAAGGAAACTGCAAGAAGATTCAGCCTGTCCATCACCTCTCAGAGTCCATGGTGCAGTCTGAATGTGCATGCTGAGTCCAGATTCTGCAAACCCAGCCTTTGTGTGGGAGAAAACGAGGTTTGGGGGTTAAAAAACGGGGGCTTATGAAATGACCTAGTTTCAAATCCTAGTTCTTCCTAGGTTTGCTGTAGTATTTTAGGCCTGTGACTCAATGACTCTAACCTTCAAATCCTTCATCTGTAGCAGTCGAGATAATAACATGTTCTGATGGGATTGTTGGGAGGATTACAAAAGAGAAAGCAAATACTTTGCTATTCCCTACAAACGGCTCGTATTTTAGTGAAAAATAGCATTATTGTATTGAATAACAATCACTGTTGTTACAATAGAAAAATTACTATCACAAGCTAGAAATCTCACTCAACAGGTTGCACTGTTATAAATATCACCCAAGCAGGCCCTGCCTAACAAAGGGCCAAGAGGGGGAGAAGAGGAGAGGCCAAACAAAGGGATCTTCTGACAGTCTATTAGTTTTTGGTTTTTAGTTTTGATGATGGTGGTTGTTTTATTAAAAGGCTATTTTAGAGGCTTGCGCATTGAGCAAAGCAATGAATGGAAAGGAGAGCTCTGGGAGGAGAAGGCATCATCTTGCTGACAGCCACCATGGGCAGGCCCACCAAGCTTTTATGAGTCCATCGGCTCACTTGCAATATGGAGGTGATAACCCCCTCCCCACAGTGTTGAGGGAATCAAATGAGGTGAGGATCTGGGTAGATGCAAGAGCAACACCAGAGTTTATTTTTTATCAGAATAATTATCATTGTTATTATTCATGAATGAATGTTTAAAGAAGCCCATCTTTGCTATTGCAGCCCTAGCCTCTAAACCGATGCCTGAATAAACCAAGCAGATTCCTCTGTTTCTAGACTCAGCCTAGAATTACACAGAAACATGCTCAATTTCATAATGAGGCTTAGGGAAGGATGTAAGAAAAGTAGTCTGCACGCCATCCTGAAAGTGGGTCAGTAGCACTGATAGATAACTAAAGGGCACCCAGAAACTTACCTCCCTCATCCCCACAATTATTCATCTTATCCAGGAACCCCTAGCAAAAGGCACATGCTTCCAACAGCACATCTTCCCCTTGCCTTCAACTGTAACATGTAAGCATTGAATCTGGCCTGCCACACTGGACCATGAGAACCTGCAGAGGAAAGCTGATTTGAACAAAGAAGAAATGCATTCCCAGCATCAGTTATTGGCATATACTATAGTAGATGCTTAATACATATCTCCTGAATGAGGGACAGTAGCCTGCAAGGGCAGCAATATATTTTCTAAGACATGCAAAAGTATGATTCCATCCCCCTATGGCAAGACAGTCAGCCATCACATGGTGGCTCTGGTATACAGATACAGACACTGAGAATTAGATACCAGGTGCTTATGAGAAGCTTCAAAGACTCTGATACACAGCACAACCCTTGGAAGCATTAGATTTCAAAGTCTGAAGATCCCATTCCAATCCTAACTCCACTGCATGTATCACTTAATCTCTCTGAGCTCCAGTTTCATCCTCAATAAATGGAACAACAATGCAGGTTCTACCTACCTCACAGTGTTATCATGAAATCTTAAAAAGGTAATATATATAAATTCTCTGCATGTGTGTGTATGTATCACTGAGGGGACTTAAGGAGTTGTTAATATTTATTTACATCTAAGCTTCTTACACAAATGGAATTCCTAGAACATGAAGTAAGAAAAAAAAATGAGTCCTCCTGGTCTCTTCATGAATAGACTTATGGAATCAAAGCCTTAAGCCAAATCATGGCAATGGGATAATAGCTCTCTTCCTTCCATTAGACTCAGTGTCACTGACTCCTGAGCCCATGGTATGTCTGTCTCCCTACACTCTCTAAGCTATGCTTCCTGTGTCTGCCTGGTTCCACAGTCTAAAGAATTTTGCATCTACATGTAGTGTCCAGATGCCTGCTAGATGGGGCTCAGATCAGGCCAAGATGCTAATATCTGAGAGCCCAAATCCAGCTGCCTGAGGGCTAGATCTCTGTGTCTTACACATGATCCCCTGACATGGGCCTGCATCAAAATGAGTGTCAGATTTATGGAATCACATCACCAGTATTCATTGCAAAACAACTCTAGTCACGACCTGCTGGCAATGTCCTTTCACCAAATTGCTTAAGGGTCAATGTCAGACTAAATGGAACCTGAATTTTCCATGGCTCCTTCCACTTTCTAATTCAAGGAAACCAGTCCCACGTCTCACGGGTTCACCTTCTATGCTGCCCTCTGGCTTCCACTCAGCACACCACTGACTTGTTTGTCACCAAGCACCACGTGGATTACAAATGCAAACAGGTGCACACCTTTTCAATCAGGAGATGGGAGAAAACAATTTTCCAAGTAAATCTGCGAGAGATGGTTTCAGTCCTTTTGCATGTACTGCTGCCATCCCTTCTCGGGTGTCAATTTGGACTTGTACAGAACCGCACCTGGCAGTAAGGGCAGTAAGGAGATGAAACCTTCCCTCCCCAAAACCTCCATCAGCATAAAATCAGAGAAAGCTTTCTAATACAAAAGATCCATAGAAGATTCAAAATTATATAAGATAGTACCCCAAATGTCCACACTCAGCTTAAAAAAAAAAAATCACATCAAGAACAAATAATGGCCAGGGATGTAGCTTAGCCAAATTTGGTAGGGCACTTGCCTAAGGCTCTGGGTTCAATCACCAGCATGGGACAGGGGACATGACAAACAAGGAGTAAATTTAAATGAAAATTCTTGAATGAAAAATGGTAATACATGCCAACACTGAGATGACACAGATGTTGGAATTATCTAACAAGGAGTTTAACATAACCGTCATTAAAAAAAAATACTTCAATGAGCAATCACAGATACACATGAAACACATGAAGAAATAGAAAAAGATTCAAGAAAAGAATGGGAGATATAAAAAAGAACCAGATGGCAATTTTAGAATCCACAAATACATTAGCCAAAATTAAAAACTCAAGAGCTTGGCTACACAACATATTGGAGAGGAAAGAGGAATGAAAAATGAATTTGAAGATAGAAAAATGAAATTATTCTTCACAAGAGAGGAAAAATAGATTGATGAAAAAACTGACCAGAATATGGTCAGAGATCTATGAAAATATTCAAGTATTCAACAAAAACGTTCTTGAGATCCTAGGAGGAGAAAAAGGAGAAGATGGAGCTGACAAATGATAACTGACATTTTCCAAAATTTGGCAAAAGATACAAACAAGATGTAAGGTTGGCAAATCCCATACAGGATTAAACCCAAAGAAATCTACACCAAGATGTTTTCCAACCAAAATTTTGAAAATCAAAGACAAAAATCTCGGTTTTTGCATAGAAGGGAAAAAACAATTTGAGTAACAGTGAATTTCTCATCGGAAATCTGGGAGGCCAGAAGGAAGAGGAACAACATTTTTCAAGTACTGAAAGGAAATACCTATCAACCCAGAATTTTATATCCAGCCAAGATATCCTTCAGGAATGAAAGAGTATACCAAACATGTTCCAATGAAAGGAAATTTATCTGTTTCTCCTTATCCTAAAGACAAAAGGCAGATCTTGAGGGAAATGACAAAAGAAGGAACCCCGCAAAATCAGGAAGGAAAGCAGACCTGCACTATCAAATGAAGGAAAAAGGAGACTAAATTGAAGCTGCATAGCCAATAAATCAGAAATACAGCATGAATTCAGAGGATATGAGGATCGATAAAAGCGCCTTCTACTATCCCCACAAAGGATGCTCCCCCCACCCCATGCACCAGATTCTCATCTTTTCAAGACATGAGCTACAAGTGCTCTGGAACCACTCATTTGATTTCAGGAATGGTGTTAAATCATGGGCACATCTGGTCCTTTGTTTCCTCTCCTTAAATCCAATAATTCTCCCTTCCCTTGTGATGAGTGCCTCCAAACATAATGTCAGTCCCTGAGGCACAGGCTACCCTGTGTGGTCCCCACTGTTTCTTGGCAGACTATGAGAAGAATGACACTTTCGTCACTAAAACCATACACTTTCATGGAGTCATAAAATATATAAGAAAAAAAATGCTATGTGTTCAAGGGCCACTCATTTCCCTTCCACTCAGCCTTCACTCCGCCCCTATGGCTGAGAACTTTTTTTGGCGGGGAGAATCCCAGAGGCTGAAATTTTACATATAAAGGGAATATCTATAATGTGACTGGCTCCATTTGCCCTCCATTGCAGACAGAGGACAGGACAGTTTTCTAGCCAACACTAGAAATTCCTGAATATTGTAAGGCAACTCTATCTCCCCTGGATGCAGGGATCCCACCCCTCCACTGCATCTGTACTCCATTACAGGCCGCACAAGAGTCAGAGGTGGGAATCACAGGGTTTAAATTCCAAGCGAACATCTTTTCTTGGCATGAATCTGCTGTCTTAGTGGATATGCAGACAGGAACAGGAGTGTGGAGCCCAATGGGGATAAGGCTGGATCCGGACCTCAGAGGCCTCTGCTCTGTGTGACTACAATGGTCTCAGAAAGCACCCACACAACTTCTGTTTCTCCTTGTCTCCAGCACTTGGCAAAAGACTACCAAGTTAATCTTTTCGCTTGTCCTCAGTGTCCTGACATTGCACAAACACAGAGGATTCAGATCAATGTGACCCGGCTGCAGCGGGTAGCTGAGATTGAGGGGCCAGGCCTGTGCTAATCACGCACAGCTGGAGGTTGAGGTTTTGTGTACGTGAGTCTGGATACCACCACAGCCAAAGGCTTCCTCATCCTTCCTAGTGTTATGGGTCAGCCTCTATGGGCAATGACCAAACAGACCCCATCTTACCCTGAGACTCCATATCATGTAAGAAGTGCTTCTCCCATGGGAAAGCCCCTCCTCTGTACCCATTAATAGTTAACAAACCTAGCATAACATACTTGGCAACACAAAATAGCAATTCTTATACAATGTAAAATTGTTCTCTTGGTTTTCCATTTTTCTTGGGCAATGTACCTTGTCAGAGATTGATTGTCTAGAGGTTAGCAACCATTCTCTAACTTGTACTCAACTAGGGTCATTTTTACCCACTTCCCTTCTGCTTGCTTGCTGCTATGCCAACCTGAAAAGTCCTGTGGGAAATACCAATGTACCCATTGCATTGCCTCGCTAACTGCCCAATTCAGCTTCTGTACCTGCTTGCTTATAGCTATGTCAACCCAGATGTGGTTTTTGCCTTTAAATATCCTAAAATGCTCAGGCTTGGGGCAGTTTCTTGCAGAGACAGTTATGGGACCTGCGCAGGGCAGTTGCCAGCTGGCCACCTAAATAAAGACTCTTCAATTTGGACAAAACTGGGACTTGGCGTGTTTTCTGAGCGACCTGCCCCACAACACTAATGACATGTTGTGTCACAGGTGTGAATGACCAAGAGAGGCCACCGGAGAACCTTGAGACATTCATCTCTGCACCTTGTGTCCTGGGTTACCCTGATTTCCCTTCTGGCTGGGAGGATGAGCTGGGATAGTCAGTTCAGTGGTCTGTGGGAGTTTGCAGAGAATTTGCATATTGCCAAGAAAGTTGACCTGTATCTTCAGACCTTGGATTCTGGGCTGTGAGTCTCAGGTAAAATGTGAAGTTACTGCCAGTTCTAAGTAACTGGATCCAAATTTGCAGAAAGTAAGGATTTTCCCAGGCTGTGACCTGAAAGCCATTTCATTTGTCTGTGCCTCTGATGGTCATCCTCTACGTACACTCACAAATGTGTGCGCCTCGGACGGAGCTTTTCCATCCACTCTTCTTCCCCAGATCCCATGAAGACCTGTCACAAGGAAGCAATGGACCTTGAAATTCAGCCGCAGTCCCCACAAGAAGGCCTGCAAATTCTATCCAAACCGAAGAGCAAACAGGAGAAAACTACTGGTTCATCTGTTCCTGAGGTCTTGTGATATTACCAAGTGCTTCTGAGAGGTTATGTCCATGAAATGCTGCTTCAAGAGGAATCAACACCCTATTTCTGGAGAGTGACCCCTGGGTGGGGTCAAGGTGAGAAGTCAGGATGCCCAGGGAAGTTGTGAACAAAGAACAAGCCATTCCATTCAAAATCTCAACTATCAAGCAAGGAAGACAACAAAGAGCCCAATCAAGCTTACGACTGAAAAAGTCAAAGGCTTGGGGACTGAAGCATTTTGAAAAGAAAAGGAAAAGTTCACTTGCCAAGAGTATAAGGCAAACAGACTGTAAAAGGACTCACTCCTCAATGAGAAACCAGCTATCTGAGTAAACCACAAAATCATCAAGGTAATAAGAAATTACCATAACACCATAGATCTTTGGAGATGTGGATGATAATATCCAAAATCACAAATGTTAAATTCATCATTGTCGATTAAAATATATTCCTGAATCTTGACAGATGAATGATGTGTCACTACACTCTAAAAGAGTACTCACATGCAATAAAACACAGGTACACACATTCTTGCTACTTGCATTTTTCTCTCAGGTAGACACTGGACTATTAAGAAAAAAAGATCCCCTTCCACCACCAGAATGTGAAGTCACTTTTTTTTTTGGTACCAGAGATTGAATTCAGGGTCAGTCAACCACTGAGCCACATCCCCAGCCCTATTTTGTATTTTATTTAGAGACAGGGTCTCACTGAGTTGTTTAGCACCTCACCATTGCTGAGGCTGGCTTTGAACTCACAATCCTCCTGCCTCAGCCTCCCAAGCCACTGGGATTACAGGTGTGTGCCACCGTGCCTGGATGAAACCACTTTGATTTTAACCACCTCACTTCCTCCCAAGGCTTTCCAATGCCATCCAATCTATTCCCACAAGGACCTGCCAGAGAGCAAACAACTGGCCAAATTCAAGGATGACACTCAGAGGCCCGAGGCTGAGGAACTCAGAATTAGCACTCAAGAATTAGGACGACAAATTTAGTCTAGTCACAGGAGGACAATTAAGAAGCCTGGCTGGTTTGTTTCATAAGTGGATTCCTGGGCAGCCCAAGTATGACAGCTGTTTAACATCAGCCCAAGGGAAAGAGCCAAGATGAAAGAAAGTGAGTTCACAAGAGCCTTATTCGCTATTAAAAAGAAGAGGAGGAGGAGGAGGAAAAGAGATTCAGACATTTGGCTTCACCTTGGGCTTCTACTGTATTGTGTTGGGAGGGCTAGATTGTTTTCTTGGGAGATGAGGTGGTCAGATTAAAGGGAAAGAGGTCCCATTTTGAAAGAAAAGCAGGTGGGTTATTAGTGAGCAAATCAGAACCAGTTCCAAGAAACCTGAGGCCTGGCTAGACCCCCATGGCATGTGTAATAACTGTATCCCAAACAAAAATCCTTATCGGAATGCTCATCCCCAAAGCCGACTTCAATTGCTGTCTTTTCATCTCAGCAGCCACCAACAGGCCAGAAGCTCAGCAGCAGCCGTCATTAATTTCCGCTATCACTGCTGATCTCCGAGCTTCAGCCAGGAAGGGAGCCAAGGGCTTTGTCTTTTTCATAGGTAATTTACAATTACAAGGGCCAGGTTTCCTTGAACCCTACCGTGGGGCACAGGAGATTGGGGAGCAAGCTTCTTTCTCTCCCAAAGAAACAAAGGGATTGGTTTTAAAAAAGAAAGAAAGAAAGAAAGAAATCAGACAGTGAGAGCTCATGAATACCCAGCTCTGGCTCCAGCCAGAAATAAACATGAAAAATAATGAAAGTCCCGAAAGTGAGCAGCTGAGGACGCATCTCTGGCTGCATTTGGGGGCAGCTCTCAAAAGCCACCTGGAGTTTCCTGAATCCCAAGTAATAACTTTCAAACTATTTCCTAAGCCAATTTTTGAGAGCCCTGAACGGTTGGCATAAGTGCCAAGAACAATGCAGAGGAGCAGCTTCCTCGGGAGCAGCCCGGCCCCCTGCCCGCCAGCATTCACCAGCAGGAGGACCTAGTGAAAGGGAATCCGCGGGGGACATCCCCTCTGGGAGCCCTGCTCTTTCCTGAGGTTCTTCCCCAACTCTTCAATTTACATTTCACTCATCCTAGGGAAAGAATTTCTAAACTAAATACCTTACAGAGTAGATTTTTAAAAATTAATTGCAAAAAAAAAATTTTTTTAAGGAAGAAACAACTAACTTGCCAGGTATATTCAATATATTGTTAATAAGAGATCCTCAAGGATATGGGGGAAAGGGCACACTCTACATTACTGGTGGGACTGAGAAATGATGCAGCCAAAATGGAAAGCAGTATGGAGATTCCTTGGAAAACTTGGAATGGAACCACCATTTGACACAGCTATCCCACTCCTTGGTTTATACCCAAAAGGATTTTAAAACAGCATACTATAGAGACACAGCCATAGCAATGTTTATAGCAGCACAATTCACAATAGCAAAATTGTGGAACCAACATAGATGCCCTTCAGTAGATGAATAGATAAAGAAACTGTGGCATATATACACAATGGAATATTACTCAGCAATAACATAGAACAAAATCATAGCATTTGCAGGTAAATGTATGGAGTTGGAGAATATAATGCTAAGTGAAGTAAGCCAATCCCAAAAAACCAAATGCAGAATGTTTTCTCTGATATGAGGATGCTAATCCATAATAGGGTTGCGGGGGCGGGGGAGCATGGGAGGAATGGAGGAACTTCAAATAGGGCAAAGGGGATGGAGGGGAAGGGAGAGGGTATGCAGGTAGGAAAGATGGTGGAATGAGATAGACATCATTACCCCAAGTACATGTATGAATGCACAAATGGTGTGACTCTACTTTGGGTACAATCAGGGACACAAAAAATTGTGCTCTATATGTGTAATATGAATTGAAATGCATTCTGCTGTCATGTATAACAAATTAGAACTTTTTTAAAAAAGAATAAGAGATCCTGCATACATGTCATCTCATTTAATAGTCCCATTACTAATGGAAGAACAGTTTGGGTTTTAGCACAGGTGATTAGAGGGGGGTTAAATCATTCAGTCAAGACCACAAAGTGCCGAAGCTGAGGGGGACCTCCAGTATTGCTTGCTCTGTCTAAAGCCTGCAGATGTACTTTACACTGCAAGATGTAGCCTCTCCTCCAAGGGAGGGCGATAATGGTGCAGGCTATGGAGAGGGGTTGCAAAGATGAGCCCCTGCCCACCTATGCACCTCTCATGACTCCTTCTGACTGTGATGGTTGCTAAAGCCATCGTGTCCACATGAGACTGTGACCCACAGACAAGTAAGGACAGCATGCAAGGCCCTGCTGAGCTCCCCTGCATGGCCACAGTGTCTTCTGTGCCCTTGGTGCTTAGCAACTGCTTCCAAGGGAGATATGCATCATGCATCTCTGAAACTCTTTGAGTCTACTTGGAAGATAGGAACAAGCTCTTCTCCCAACCAATTGTATAGTAAGTTAGTCTTTGGTTCATGAGCGTTTTCTGTTGCTTTCTCTGCCCTTTCCCCTCTGAGGTCTCCTCTAAGGGCTCCAGCCTCCCTCCCCACCCCCCGCCCCCCACTCTCTCTCTCACTACTGTAATTTCTCCCAGAGCTAAAAGAACAGAACACTGGGTAAATCATACTAAAGTGTATGGAACTACAGATGTCCATACTCTCATTTCTATGAAGTACATTTCTAATGATAAAAATGAGAGCACACTGGACTAGGAAACACGACATATTTCTAAGGACTAGCATCCCTGAAATCAAATCATAAAAGCAGACAAATTTTTTTTTTGCATTTTAGATGAAGCTAACCCAACACACATATGCAAGTATTCTCTCTCTCTCTCTCTCTCACACACACACACACACACACACACACACAAAACCTAAAAATAGTAATATCTCAACAAACCCAACCCAGTTATTGCATGCTGAGTGCCTACTATTGTGTGAATGCAGGAGACCAAAATAAGCAGGACACCATGACCCTTAAGAAACATAAGGCATTCTGAGTCAGACCGGCCTCTAATGGCATCACTGGGGAATACCATAGCCCAGTCTCTAGGTTCCAAAAAATACAGCAGCCCCATGTGAATGGGGGCAGGTTTGCAGGCTTACTCAACAAAGGGGTCCCCTCCTCCTCTTGTACCACAAAACTAGGATTGAGGAAAAATAAAATAAGATCTCTAGGCATTACGGCAATGCACAAAACATGGTGTTTCTCAGAGGAAAAGATGACAAACAAACATCCCAAAGCTACTTTATCGAAACACATAAGCTTTGGATATTATTTTGAAGGCAAGTCTCTGTTTCCTATATTTCTTAAATATAACTCAATGCTTGGCACCAAAAAGTGCCCCAAAATTTGATGATTGAATGAATGAATGAATGTATAAATTAGGGTGAATCAGGTCCAACTCTTTGGGGACTAGCTGGGTGACCTTGTGCATGCCCTGAGCCCTCTGTAATTCTGTTGAGGGAAGAACAGTGCCACCCCCAACACCACCCCTCTAAGTTCCTGGGAGCATCAGAGGAACTCATAGATACAGAACATTTTGAGAAGCATAAAGCAGTCTGCAAGTTCAAGGGCAGTTATTCTTCTTTTGGTGATGCCCATGACAGTCCACAGTTCTGGTAGAGAAACTGAAACCATTCCTGATTCACCAGCCTGTTTCCTGTAGCCTGACTTGCCCTTGCTAGATCGGGGATCCCTTCTCCCCTGTCTGCTTAATGTCTTGACCTTCAGACCCCAGAGCCCAGGAAGAGGACCTGAGGACAGGGCCTGGGTCCACCTCTAGCCCCTCTACCATTTTAAGTATACCAGGCTGTACTCGGTGTACCTACACAAAGCACCCCAGCTAAACTGCTTTTCCAGATGTCAAAGTAGTGCTATAACCCCTGCCTTTCCAAATCTGCTTGTATTCTAGATTATTTTTAAGAGCAGTGAAAAGATACTTCAGCTCCATAATGTGCACATTTTAGCAAAAGATACAGGTTTTGAAACAACAGCAAGAGCGTGCTTGCATGCAAAAGCAGAGTCTGACTCCAGTTATGGAGGCTGAGATGGGATTCATCCTTCTTGTAATTTGCTACTGCCCCCACCCCTTCTGGGGAACCTCAAAGGCACTTGCCATTTGGCATTTTTCTTCCTACAGCACAGCCTGGTTCTGAGTGCTTCTCTCTCACCATCATTTGTGATGATCTTTAAAAGCAGTGTCATCCTAAAGTGACTTTCCTTTCAAACCCAAGCACCACAGTTTAGAACATCATGTCCAGAGACAACAGAGGACACTGGTGTGACAATGGAATTGACCTCATGTTTGTTTCTCTCTTTGTACCCAAAATGTCTCTCAAGCCTCTGTGCTAGCACAGCCTTGTTTTATTGATGTGTCAGGCCTCTCTGCTGAGCCTTCACTTGTCTTCTTTGAATAGGCACATAGATCCTTAATAATAGCCATAAGCACTCAAAACGGATTTATTAAGGGTCAATTTAACAGCAGACCAGTAGTAGTCATACAAGGCAGTGTCCTGTTCTCCTGATATCTACACTAGAACTACTACTATTTTCCGAGGGCTTGCTATTAGTAAGGACATTGCATCCAAAGTCTCATCCAACCTTCCCCAAAACCCTCTGAGATCATTTCCAGAGCTGAAGAAACTGGGTTGAGAGAATTTAATTAATGTGTCCAAGTTAATGGAAGGGCAGGAATTTGAACCCAGGTCTTTGATTGCTAAGCCCACAGCCTGAAGGCAGATCAATAAGTCACCAACATGAAACAAGCAGGAATAGATGAAGGGCTCCATGGTGCCATTTCATCTCATCCATTGATATAGCAGTATTGACTGAGTGAGGGAGGTGGGGTGACACCAGATATCCAGGCACATGCTACAGACAGGTATCCGTGTGCCAGCCCTTCAATTGCTCATAGTTCATTAAAGATGTATAATTAATAATCTAGGCAGATCCAAGGAGCAGGCAGGCTACAAAGCATTTAAGTTCTAGAAGTACAGAACACAGACGAGACCCATGACAGTGGACAAAGCAGCAGGGACTGGATCCTAGAGTGTGGACAAAAGGTGACAGGGAAACTGAGGCTCTTGAGCAAGTTAAAGAGGCCATCAGAGTTGGTTAGGTCATGTTTTCTTCTAGAAAAGAAAACTCTCCAGCAGTGACTCCTGTACTAAGATGATTTAGAACCCTGATCTTTCTCCCAAATGGAACATAACTCAATAAATGAAGATTCCAACAAAGAAAACATTCATTTGCATCCCTGCCCCTGGTTGGGAGCCATTTGAAAGGGTCACCATGATATTCCAGGGGTCATTTCTTACTCTCTATCCTAGAGAAGCAACTGACTGTACAGTAGTGGGGGGTGTTTCTCAGAAGAATCCTCCAGGCCATCTCACCAGGCAGCCACGTCATCAGGAACAAGGGCAAGGGAAACAGGGAGGGGGGATGACACCAGATATCCAGGCAGCTTCAGCTGTCACTGGGAATGCTTTCATTCACTCCACCATCCGCTCACCCTTGGCACCTTGGTCCCTTGGTCCCTTGGCCAGGCCATCCTCAGCATAGACTAGATGCCAATGGTCACTTCTCTCAACCTGAAATGGATGTTGGCAATTGTCCAGCAAAATGCCCTAAGGTCCAGCTGAGGATCACTGGTAGTGAGGGTGGAGAAGGGAACGTAGAGATGTCCCTGCCAGTCAGTGGTAGTACTGCACTCACACTGACATCTGGAGCCCAGTGCAGGTGGATCTCTCCACTTACCACTAACACCTTCCCCTCACCCCTTGCCAATTTGCAAGATCCTTCCAGAATGAAAAGGCTGCAACAGGGTAGTACAGAGAGGCAGAAGATAAGGTTCTAGTTCCAGGTGGGCTGCTGATTAACTGTGGAGCCTTGGCCAAGGCACACCCCCCTGCAGTCTCAGCTCCTTCACCTACAAACTGCTGACAAAAAGATAATACCAACTTCAAAGGACAATTCAGAGGGGTAAATGAGACAATCCACGTGAATTCCCCAGAACAGTGCCTGGTAGATAGTATGCACGTAGTTCACATGCTCCCAAATCTACCTTTCTCCAGACAGCACACCTTCACTTGACCTGCAGATTAACCTTTCCCTGAATCTTATTCATTCCCCGTTAGCAGAGATAACATAAACAAATTCAAGATCTACTGAGTACCAAGTTTAAACAAGAGCCTGTTGCTCAAAGCAATGTCCATAAATTTTATTATCCTCATAGAGCTTGATAAAGTATTATTGCTCCATTTTACTGATGAGTAAACTGAGGTTTGGAAAGATTGAGTACATTCCCCAAGGTGCACACAGCCTGTACTGGCAGATGTGAAAGTTGCCATGTTCTTTCCCCTACCATTGTCAGCCTTTTGTTTTATTTCAGAGTGCTGTGCAGAGAACAAGTCACCTCATTCCAGGTGTGACAGGGAGAAGGACTCTCTCTATCATCCTAGATCCTGTAGTTCCATTCATGCAACCGGACACATACTTCACTTGACACTTAATTTCTTCTGAAATATGAGTAAGCTGAACCTTCCCATTGTGCACTTGAGC
Organism: Marmota flaviventris; assembly: GCF_047511675.1. Lineage (NCBI taxonomy): Eukaryota > Metazoa > Chordata > Mammalia > Rodentia > Sciuridae > Marmota > Marmota flaviventris. The sequence continues at coordinate 23,710,191 of NC_092501.1, forward strand.
AGTTGTTTTATTCTTTTAATGCAAGGATAAAACCTAGCATATGACCCTATTAACCATCATTTTGATAAATTAAATTCGTTTTCTCAAGCCTGAGCTAATCAATTTGGATCTCAATTCTTTCATCCAACATATCCATTATCTCTCCCATCTTCATGTCACCTACATATTTCTTTCTTTGTCATTGATTAAAGGAAATGTTAACAGCGTGGGATCAAGAGTAGAACCTTGTAGTTCTAGAAACCTGACTCTGGCTTAAGAATGCTTCATTAAAAAGTACTCTGGGCATATCATTCCATGAATAACTCATCCAGTCCAAAGCTCTCCACCTTGAGTCCGAGGTTATCCTGAAAGACTTTTCAAACACCTTGTTGAAATTAGGATACACACATCTACCACCCAAAAAGAGGGGGATGGGGGATGGAGCTAGCTGAACTAGCTGACCGAAACTTGCTCCTTTATTTGACCAATGATGATTGCTTATGATTACTATTTGCTCTTCCAAGGTTATACAAACCATCTTTTAAAATCATCTATTTTAGAATCTTGCTCAGGATTTTAAACTGGCTCACAAGCCTGTAGTTCAGAAAACTATTTTGAAAATAGGAACAAGTGTCTGTCTCCAGTCTTCTAAAACAATCCCACTCTGCAACGATATTCTCAAATATTCAGCAATATTATATTATATCAACATGTGACATCTGACCTAGGATGTAACGGTCAAGATCAAGAGACTTTTAATCTGGCTAAAGGAAGATGGAATACTCTTGAAACCAGGTCACCAGACCTGGTCATTTGTACTCATTAGCCCTAAGTCGCCTTGGGTTGTGACCTGCAGAACTAGCCTCCAGGGAGTTTCTGCCATCACTTGCTGAGCTCCAACAAGCTAGAGCTGGGAAAGACCAGCCAGACACTATAATATATCCAGGGCTTCTTCAGAGATGCTCTTTGAGTCTGTAGGTCACAGGGAAGCCCATCACAGAAGACAAACTTCAAGTTATGGAGCACAAGTGTAAAGAAACCTCATGCCTGAAGCAGTATTCATCATTTCCAAGGTCCTCATGTTTAATATGATATATCCCCAAATGCAAGGGTCTTTGTCCTGACATTACCTAGCCTGGCCTTTCACACTGCCCTAACCCAGTACCCAAACACCACCTAGCTTAGATGATCCTCCTAGCACCCTCTCAAGAACACACGGACTCCCAGAATCCAGAGCAACCATAAACCAAGTTCATCCTCAGCCTTGCCTGGATTTTCTCAGCCCTGCAGCAGAACCCAGCCTCCTCAAACCTTCACTTCCCAAGTCTTAGCACAGCACTAGACTTTAATCATGGCTAAAGTCAAGGTCTAAGCAAAGGTTTAGTCAGGAGGATGGCAAGTTCAAAGCTAGCCTCAGCAACTCAGTAAGGTTCTAAGCAACTTAGTGAGAGCCTGCCTCAAAATAAAAAATAAAAAGGGCTGAGGATGTGGTTCAGTTAAGAGCCCCTGTGTTCAAACTCTGGTACCAAAAAAAAAAAAAAAAAAAAAAAGAATTAGGGAAATAATCAGGGATGGAACAAACACAGAACCATGACAGCCAGATCTCTGAACCAAACTTAATGCCCAACAATAGGGGAATGGCTACAAAAGGAACCAAAAGTGGTGGTGTAGCCACAGATTGAATGAGACAGGTCCATAGGCAGGTAGGCAGGTAGATAGATAGGAAGAACTTTCATATAAAGAACATGCATAAGAATATATGTAAATGTGTATATGAAAGATACATAGATATAGATCCCTTTTTATAATTATATACAGCTATATGTACTATAAGACCCAAGTATTTCTTAAAAGATTATAGACATATGGTAATTGGAATAGACAGATGGAAAGGAGGGTGGGAAGATATTGGATAAACAGACACAATATATTAGTACTAGTTACTTTTGGATGGTGTGTACTTTTCCATTTTGTTCCAATTTTGGGGCAAAAGCATAGTTGATTATTTTTTGTAATCAAAGAAAACTAATTAAAATCCATCAGTGTAGTTATGATACATCCTCTCACCACAAGGATATGACCCACTCGTCACTCACTCATGCATCTAAAAAAGATCTGAACGCATGCAAGGCCCTGTGCCAGTGGTCCAAAGAATCCAAAGGGTAACACATGTTCCTTGTCCTCACATTGGTTACACTGTAGATGAGCAAACAGGAAGTGAACACAAACACTATGACAAAAGACAATGTAAATAGTCTGCACCATATGAATGCACAATGAGAGCTATGGCTCAGAAGCCCAGTGGGAATTCAGCAAAAACGAACAAAGTAGCAATGGGTGGATATGGTATGAGACAGGGGTGACTCTCCTGGTTGGCCAAGGACTTACCAGTTTGAGCACCAAGAGTCCTGTGTCCCAGGAAAACTGAGACTGTTGGTCACTCTCTGTGGGAGAAGCTCTAGATTAGAAAAGGCAAAGGCATGGTGATGGGATTGGGCAAAACTTGTCCAATGGAAGGAGGAAGGCAGGTGACCTAGAGGAAATGTAAACGGGAGGCAGATGGCTCCAAAATCAGCCGGGGGGATACCTTCACTCCAGTGGCACAGAGCTACTGGAAATTTAAAAGGAGAAGCAACTTTAAAACATCAATCCATCCTTAGCCTACTTGGCAAACTAGAGGGATATAGAAGAAGAGGTGCCCAGGGGGAGAGCCCCAGGAACAGTGGAGAGGCAGTATGGCACTCAGGCCACTTGGAGCAAAATCCCTGAGAGAAGCTCCATGTCCCACTTGAGGTTACGTCAGATAGACCCACTCTTACTGAGCACAGAGGTTCTCATGTCCACCCACCATCTCACCTCCTCAGCACGACTGCCTAAAGCATGATGTCGTGGTGTAGGTCTGGAACATTCCCCAAATACTCGTGTGTTAGGCAAGGCAGCAAATGTTCAGAGGTGAGGCGATTAGATCATAAGGGCTAAATCCCATCCACGGACTTACCCACTTGATGGATTAATAATTTCAGTGGACTGCTTGGTGGTAACTGTAGGCAGATAGGGAATGGCCAGAGGAAGTTGTTCACTGGGGGCCTGGCCTTGGGAACTAAATCTGTCCCAGAGCCCTCCCTGTCTCTCTTTCTCTGCCTCCTCGCTGCCTGGCCCTTCCAACGTGATGTTTCTGCAATGGAGTCGGCAACTGTGGACTGAGACCTGTGAAACCATGAGCCAAAATAAACCTTTCTTCCTCGAAGTTGTTTTGTCAGATCTTTGAGTCACCGTGGCAAAAAGCTGACTCACACCAGATAAAAAGGCACAGGTTTAAGTCCAAGCAAAAACTGATGGCCTGGCCAAGTAACAACCCCACGCAAGCAAGTGCCTTCATAGCAGTGGGGAAACACAGGCACAGGGATCGCAGGCAAGGATGAGGCCAGATGTTCCCGAGTCTCCCCAGGGAGAGGCCCAGGCTGCACAGATTGGTAGCACACTGCAGTGAGCCTTTTTCTTTTTTATTTTTTTTTTTAGAATTTGAAGCCACCAAACACATGAATAAGGGAAATGCGCCTCTGATGGTTCTAACTGCCAGACTTGTTTACTTTAAAGACCTCTCTGAGCAGAAAGCTCTGCTGGCTAATTGGCTTTCTGACGGCCTTACACACTAAGGGGGGCATCTTTTTCAAACAGCTTTAAGATCCAATTCCATGTTTCCTTCACCCCCACACAGACCTTAACCCCCCCCCCCTCCAAACTCACTGTCAGCATGATCCTCATGAGTATATTTCCCAAGGCTTCCTGCTGTCCACAGGGTCATCTTGATGCCAGGGATCGTACAAAAGTGGGAAGAGGAACCAGCTGATTTCAGGGAACGTAAAATCATAACTACACCTTGCCTGCCATGGGCCCTTGTTTCACCTTTGCAAATGTCCTTTACATCCAGTGTTCCTTCATTCTCATTAAAATCCCGGAGGCTGGTATAAATGAGCCCAATACTCCCATTTAATGAAGAAGGAAACAGTAATGGAGAGGTAAAGTGATCTGGCCTAATGTCAGACAATGACACATAATAATGTCTTTTTGTTGCATCTACCATCTATTCTCCACACCCTGCCAAGGGCCTGAGTCAAGGAATACAGAGGTAAAGGACTGTAGCTCATCCTCAGATTCCTTCCATTCAATTACAGTGGCCAGCCTGCATTCCTGAAACCATTACCCCAATCCGTCCATGAGCACCTAGACGCTAGACATGCAGGCCCAGAAGGGGAAGCAAAACCAGTGAATCCTTATAACAAGGAAAGAATAAAAGAACAAGGATTGTACAGAAGGAAATAGACCTTCTAGGCCTGTGCTGTCCAATATGGTCACCGTTAGCTACACATAACTACCAAGCACTTGAAATGTCACAAGTCAGAAATGAGGTGGTCTATGGATACCACATAGACAACGGAGTTCAGTATGAGAAAAAAATATATATAAATTAATATTTGAATGTGGATTGCATGTTAAAATGGTAACATTTAGGCTGTACTGGGTAACTTAAAATACATCATTAAAACTAATTTTACCTGTTTCTTTTTAAAAATTATTTTTTTAGTTGTAGTTGGACACAATATTTTATTTATTTATTTTTATGTGGTGCTGAGGATCGAACCCAAGGCCTCGCACATGGTAGGCGAGCGCTCTACCGCTGAGCCACAATCCCAGCCCCTGTTTCTTTTTTAACTATAATTTCTGAACTTGGCGTTTAGAAAACTGTAAGTTACATATGGGGCTTCACATTGTATTTCCATTGGACAGTACTGTTCCAGACAATTTTCTAACTTATTTTTATGAAATAAAACCAGAATTTCCTACTTTGCCAATGCTCATAATAATGTTAGGTAAACAGATATTTCCACCATGGGATATTACTGACATTTTCCCCACTTCTCTGAATGTCACCAAGGCTCTTTGGCCTACTTTGTTTATCGTGTCTACCACCTTCCCAGACAATCTGGGTTTCCTTTCGTTATGGTCTTTACTGAAATTCCACACCCAGCCCACCAATTCTTCAAGTGGAAGTCCATTAGTGAAGCCTGCGCCTCCCTTGATGGGCTCGAGATTTCCTTCCTAGGGCAGAAGGTGCTGGGCAGAGCTAGCACAGGGCCAGACTTTTCAGACTCTAATTATACTTTAGAGGCAAACTCCCAAAGTTTTATGCTTTAGTGACATCATTCAGTGTCCCAAGACTTGTGTATCTTAAATTTCATGAGACTGCCCAGCTCCTTTTTCTGCTGCAATAGCTTTCAGTCAACAGTGTGACCATCCCACAAGCCCAATATGCAGACAGTGCCCTCAAGGGCCTCCTCACTGTCCCTGTCCCTGGGTTTGGCATGTGACCATCAGGTAGAAGATGCTCCTAAGCAAAGGAAGCACTGAAAGGAAGAAAAGGACATCTAAAGGGCCCAGTGAGGGGACCAGATCCCAGACAGCAGGCAGCAAAGCTGGGTCAGCAAAGGACTGAAAAGGAAGAAGGTAGGCCCCTGTAAGGGAGAAGACCTGGGGCAGGAGGAAACGGGGGCAAGCCAAGACACCTTCTCTTCCCTTTCATTTTACTGGGTGCTGCATTGTCAGGGCTAGCACATACCTTTTTGGTGGAGGAGGGGATCTTCTCTGACTCCTTATCAGAGAAAACATTTGGCGTTTGATGTTTGGGGATTGACTTACTTCACTTAACATGATATTCTCTAATTACACCCATTTACCCATTATTGCCATAATTTCATTCATCTTTAAGGCCAAGTAGTATTCCATTGTGTATATATAACACATTTTCTTATCCACTCATCTATTGAAAAGCATGTAGGCTGTTTCCACAGTTTAGCTATTGTGAATTGAGCTGCTATAAACATTGAGGTGGCTGCATCTCTGTAGCATGCTGATTTTAAGTCCTTCGGGTATAGACTGAGGAGTGAGATAGCTGGGTCCAATGGTGGTTCCATTCCAAGTTTTCTCAGGTATCTCCATATTGTTTCCCAAAGTGGTTGTACCATTTTGCAATCCCACCAGCAATGAATGAATCAGCGTACCTTTTCCTCCACATCCTCACCAGAACTTACTGTTGCTTGATTTTTTGATAACTGCCATCTGACTGGAGTGAGATGAAATCTTACAGTAGTTTTGATTTGCATTTCTATAATTGCTAGAGATGTTGAACATTTTTTCATAAATTTCTTGGTTGATTGTATGTCTTCTTCTGTGAAGTATTCGCTCATTTCCTTACCCCATTTATTGATGGGGTGGGGAAGATGGTAGAATGATATGGGCATTATCACCCCTATGTATGGGTATGCATACATGAATGAGGCAACTCTACATTCTGTACAACCAGAGAAATGAAAAGTTGTGCTCCATTTGTGTAAAGAAATTAAAATTATTTAAAAAGAAAAGAAGTTGAAAAAGTAAAGGTATAGAAATAAATGTATAACTGGTTAAAAAAAAAAAATGACTCCTCTCCCAATGGCAGGGAGGGTTTCAAGTGCTTTCTCCTTTCCAGTACTCAGACGGTAGTGTCAACTGACTTATCACTCATCGAAAGAAACTGTCCAATAAAAATGACGATGGTCACGGTACAGAGGGTAGCTGGGGGAACTCGCTCCACTGACCTGAGACTTAACTTTAGAGAACTTGGGTGAGCTAAGTAACCCCAAACTTATTCCCAAACACCCCCAGAGAATAGATTTCAAAGACCCCAAAGGAATGAAGATGACATCTTGTCCCCAAAGGACTACCTAGTGCCTGTGTGTCCACTCTTGGCTCTCCTTCACCCTGATGATTTAAGTTCGGGAGAGAACATAGGCACTAAGAGCTCTGGTTTTGCGTGGTATGAGAAGGGAAGCCAGAGGAAGAGGTGACATGGCCTGACTGTGTGCAGCAGGGTCACCTGGTGTGGTCACACTGAGAAGAGGATGAAAGTAGGGAGAATGGATTTGAGACTATTGCAATAACCCTAGTGAGAGATCCTGGTGACTCGACTGAGGTTTCAGCAGCAGAGGTGATAAGAACTAGCTTTTATCTGCTTTATCGTTCTATACTGGTATGTTCCATTTATCTAAAAATATCTGCCAAAATAGAAACAGAGAAAGGATGAGTTTCAAAAACAAAGATAGAAGATCTAACATTTTGTTCTATCCATCCAGTGGAATGCCGTGTCCCCTTTCTGAGAAACAGAATCAGTGGAATATACCAAGATGTGGAAGAGGAGATTTATTATGAGAATTAACTCATACAATCATGAAGACCACAAAGTCCAGAGATCTGCCACTTTCAAGCTAGAGAACCAATAAAGCTTGAGGTACAATTCAGTTCAAGTCCAGGGGAGAACCAGAGGAGCCAATAGAATAACTCCAGGAGCCCAAAGCTAAAGATTCAGAAGCTCCAATGTCCAAGGAAAGGAATAAAAGGAAGTCCCGTTTCAAGAAGAGAGGGCATGTTTCCAATCTTCCTCTGCCTTTTCCTTTATTAGTATCCTCAGCGCAACTGGATGAGGACCACCAGTATTAATGAGAGCAGATCTTCCTTACTCAGCCTACTGATTGAAATGCTAATCTCTTCCAGGCATATCCTCACAAACACACACAGAAATAATGTTTTGCTAGCTATCTGGGCGTCCTTTAGCCCAGTCAAGATGACACATAAAATTAACCATCATACCTACTTTGGAACATGCTGGTGTAGATGACACAAAATTATGTGTGAAAACCCCAAAGTACAAGTGTGAGAACACAGAATAAGTTTAATGACATGGGCTCCTCCCATCCACAATCCTTATGTACCTAGGCCTAGGACCCATCACCCAACTCCTTCCTGGCCTCCTAACTGGTCTTCCCAATGCTGTCTGTAAGATGGTTGCTTATCTGATTAAAAGTTACCCTAATGTGACTCAGCCATTCTAGGAGCTTCTCTCCTGGGAAGGCACCAACTTCTGGGCTGGGAGGGAAAGTGAAGAAATTGCCAGTTTGGGCCTAACTTTAAAACTGACATCACACTCCACCCAATAACAGCTGACACATTCTTTCCCAGCTGGCAGTGCACATTTGCCAAGATGGAACACATTTCATCGACCTTAACCATTTTAATGTACCTTAATTCATGCTCCTCAACAAATTTCAAAAAGCTAAAATTAGAAATCATACAAAGTATCTTCTCAAACCACATGGAATCAGACTACAAAACACTAACAACAACAACAACAAAAAAGATGACTGAAAGAATTCCCAACTAGCTGTAAATTAAACAACATACTTTTAAATAACACTGGATTCAAAATGAAGAATTAATACATATTTAAATATTTCTAACTAAATTAAAATGGCAATATAACTTTTAAAAATTTATCCAATGAAACCAAAGTTGTGCTTCAAGGGAAATTTACAGCATTAAATGTCTATGTTTGAAAACAGAAAAGACCTAAAATCAATAATCTAAGTTTATATCTGATGAAACTAGGGAAAGAGCGAGTTTTAAACAAGCAGGAAACAAGGAAATAAAAATTAGAACAGAAATCAATGAACAGGAAAAAAAAAAACAGAAAATTAAACCTGATTCTTTAAAAAGTCAATAAAAATTATAAACTTTTAGTGAGGAGAGCCAAATAGTAAAAGAAAAACCACAAATGACCATATGAAAAATAAAACAGTGGTCAGTGATCACTACTGATCCTACTGACATTAAGAAAATAATACACAAATATTAAAAATAACTCTATGTCCACAAATTTGACATTTAATATAAATGGACTCATCCCTGAAAAGACACAAACTAGCAATTTCCCAAAAAACTTAAAAATAACACTGGGTCAAATATGATTGGTCAACAAATATATGAAAAAATGTTCAACATCTCTAGCAATTAGAGAAATACAAATTAAAACTACACAGAGATTTCATCTCATTCCTGTCAAATGGCAATTACCAAGCACAGACATAACAATAAAGGTTGGCAAGGATGTGGGGGGGAAATGTACACTCATACCCTGCTGGTGGGACTGCAAATTGGTGCAACCACTCTGGAAAGCAATATGGAGATTCCCCAGAAAACTTGAAATAGAACCACCATTTGATCCAGTTATCCCACTTCTAGGCTTATACCCAAAGGACTTAAAATCAGCATACTATAGTAATGCAGCCACATCAATGTTTATAGTAGCTCAATTCACAATAGCTAAACTATGAAACCAGCATAGGTATCCTCCAACAAATGAACGGATAAAGAAAATGTGGTATATATACACACAATGGAATATTACTCAACCTTAAAGAAAAATGAAATTATGGCATTTGCCAGTAAATGAATGGAACTGAAGACTATCATGCTAAGTGAAATAAGCCAGTCCCCAAAAAAACAAAGGCCAAATTTTCTCTCTGATATATGGATACTGATTCGCAATAAGCTCAGGGGCAGGGAGGGGGTGTGTCACCGGATTGGACAGGGCAGAGTGCGGGGAAGGGAGGGAGGAATGGAAACGGGATAAACAGTAAAATTAAACAGACATAACTTTCCTGTGTTCCTCTAAGAACACACGACAGTGTAACTCCACATCACGTACAACCACAAAAATGGAAGTTATACTCCATGTATGTATATATCTCAAAATATATTCTACTGTCATGTATAAGTAAACAGAACAAATTTTTAAAAATTAAAAAAAAAAACACTGAGTCAAAAATGAAGACTAGGAAAACTCACGCAAGGACAAATAAGTCACTTAGCAGTGTTTCTATTAAATAAATTAGATCAATAATTAATAACCTTCTAACAAAGAAATCACCAAACCTGGAGGTTTCACCAGTGAATTCTACCAGTCATGTAAGGAAGAAATGAAACCAGTTCTCTGCAATCTCTCCCTGAAAACAATCTATGAGACCACAATTCCCCTAGTGTCCCAAACCAGACATTACAACAAAGGAAAATGACAGACTGTTCCTCTCATGAGCACAGAGGCAAAAGCTCTCAGTGAATCCAACAATGTATAAAAAGAATTATACAATGCACCACATGGGATCTGTCTCATGTATGTAAGACTCATTCGATATGAGACCATCAATCAACGTAAGCTATTACAGCAATATAGAAAGAAGAAAAATCCTCTGATCAAATCGATCGATGAGGAAAAAGCATTTGACAAAGGCCAACATCTATTCCTGATTAAGAAAAAAAAAAAAGCCCTCAGCAACCTGGAAATAGAGGGGAACTTCCTCAATTTAATAAAGACTATCTACCCCCCAAAAGCCTACAACCAACATGGTGCTATGAGCTACAGTGAAGAGACAGAAAGCTGTCCCATGAGAAAGGACAAACGTGAAAGCTGCTTTTCCCCTCAGGTTTGAAGAGGGTTACAGAGGCTGAGCAGGTACCTTCCTTGGTATCCTTGCAAGGAAGATAATGCCCTTGTTGGTTTAGGATAGGGCTGAGAGTCAGAAAAGAAAAAAAAAAAAAAGGTGTCAGAACACTTGCCTGGGTCAAAGCTCTCTTGTGGCTTTGAAATTTTTATTTTACACAAGCTCACACATGTTAGCCTGTTAACATGACTACAGCTAAGTCAAGCTGACCCCCTTTCTGCCCAGACACCTTACCCTGCTCCCCCTCCCCTTCCCTTCTCCTGCAAGAGCCCACTCACCCAGAGGCTGACACCTCCACCCACCTGCACCCCGACCACAGCGCTCAGAGTTTCTGAGTACAGACAGGGGCCTGCCAATTCCCGGAGCCCGTGGCAATGTGCCTGCTCCTCCTGCCCACTGCCCTTTGTGTTTCTTGAGGTTTTGAAGCTTGCTCTCCACCTGCCAGAGCAAGGGCTAAGCCCACCCTCAATGCATAACCCTGGCTCTAACTTATAAAAGTTTACTTCAGAGAAGTCTGCTGCTGTTCTCTCTGCACAGAAGAATCCTTGTCAGATTTCCTGACAATAAACTTGCTTCTGCTTAGCCTAGGTGTGTGAGAGTGATTTCATCCTACGCCACTTTCCTAACAGCACACATACACTCACACTCCCAGGGAAGGCTTGGAAGGCACAGCTCAAGGAAGGCACAGCTCTGTCTGCCCCTGTGCAGGTTTTAGTGGTAGGTTTTTGTTTTGTTTTTTAACTGAATGTGCATCTTGGAAAATAAATAAAATCCTGCCAAGCTACTGTGAACCCAGTATAAACTGCAAACCCACCCATAGCTCATTCCCATACCCTTTCTGGGTTTTTTTTTTTTTTTCCTGCCTGGCACTTTCTAACATGATGTTTAATTCACTTTGTTTACTGATTCTCACCCAATAGAAAGGAAACTCCCTGAAGCCAGGGGTTATTACCTGCTGAATCCCGACACACTATAGGGGGATATTAACACCTGTAAATTCTCCTTGACTGGATGATGCAGTTTGTCTTCATGGAGACAAACTGCTTAGGGCAAGACTGCTGGTATAGAGGGTCACAGTGCTGGGAACTGTTAAGTCAACAACTATCCTTTAACTGTGGGCATTTTCCAAAAAAGAGGAGCACTTACTACTACATGACGGAGGCGCCCTCTGTCTCCTTCCCCAGACCCACTCACCCTGCAAGGGACATGCAGCCAGGCTCCAGGATTTCTAAGTGGCTCACCTGTGACAAGAAAGAAAACCCTCCTCCGCCTCCGCGGCCCTCCCCAAACCTGGAGTGGCTTTCTGAGCCAAGATACCCATATGTGAGGATGGCTCAGAAAATAGCATCGTGCAAATGTTTTCATTCAACAGCAATATCATTTGATTTCACTCAAGCTTGTCTTTACGAGGGCAACTGAAGCCAGCTTGACAGAGAGTCCTTAAATAGACTAATTAGGAGATGATTTGGAGAGGCAGTGCAGAATGGGGCAGAGTCAAGTAACTGGGATTGGGGTCTGGCACTATAACTCAGTAACTGTGTGACTTGAGGCAGGACAAGGAATTTCTCTGAGCCACCAATTAGTTGCCCAAAATAATGATCTTTCATAAGACTATGTTGATCCAAGAAAATGATAAATGTGAAGTGGGAAGAATTATCCAAATCTATTAGTATTACTGTGCTTTTAATAGTAGTAGGAGTAGTATTTGGAAGAATCACAAGAGTAGGAAAGGGGAGAAACTCATGAATAGAAGATACAGTAGAAGGGGAGAAGTCTACATTCATTATATGAACCAAACCACAGAAACATCAAGAAGTACAGAAAAACAGGGCGAGCAGTGGAGATTAATGTGCCTAAACTAACTAGCTCCTTTCTGTGTCCTTCCCAATTCTTCTGAGCACAGAATTAATATCTCACTACCCTTACCTCCAATATCCTCATCTCTGAACTGCACTCATGGTATCCCAGAGCCAAACTGCCCTGTCACAGTAGCCTGTGACACTCCCCCAAATCATGCCAGCACAACTCAACCATCATCCCAACAGGCTTGGACCTCAGTGTCTGAAGAAACTCAAGGGCTAAACAGGCACAGCTTGATACTCCGGAATTACCAAAGGCTGGTGCTAGAGCTGGTTCTCTCTGCACCCAAGAAGAGCTGTTACGCGAGGGCCAGCTTAGCCACACTGTTAAGAACACAACTTTCTGGTGGAAAGAATGTTTCATGTTAGATTCTGAGCTCTGCAGCTAGTTGACTATGTGACTCCAGGAAGATGCCTGACATCTCTGAGCCTCCTTTTCTCATATGAGGATGACAGCACTTAGCCCACAACTCCTACCACAGTATTCCGCCTGCAGAAAGCTGTAGATATTCACTCTGGGGCTACTTGGATTTACATCTTGGACCGGAAGTCAATGTGCAACCCTGGGCCAATGACCAACTTCACTGTGCTTCTGTTTCCTCAATCATGAAATGTGGACAATGAAAAGGACCCATTTCTTAGGCGCGGTGTGAGAATTCAATTACTCCATGTGAAGTGTTCAGAACGATACCTGGCCTACTGTAAATGCTCCGTGATAATGAAAGCTAATATTTATTTATTAATAAATGGTAATAATAAAGTACTGCTGCAGGGGCTAGAATACCAAAGCAATCCCACACCTACCCCACAGCCTCTAGCACAAAACATGAAAAAAACAAATATTTATAGTGAATGATCTGGAAAACCTCCATCTAATCTCTCAACATTCAAATTCTGCTTCTTGGCCAACAGAGGTAGCAAGTACAAACCCAAATTGCTGTCACCCCTTCAAATGTACTTCACATATTCCCTACTCATGTCTATTTCCTCAATAGACTTCTTAGTGATGGGGAGATAGAATACACATTCTCCAAAGGAGCTCCCACGACTTGTGAGCATGGACAGAGAGCTCCAGAGCATTTAGTTCAGGTCAGTTCACTGTGCCAAATACTGTGGGCATGGGGTGATTTGGTCTGAAGCATCAACTCCCAGGTCTGCTGTTCCCTCTGGCTACAATGCTTTTCCTTATTTCCTTTGGGCTTTTCTCAACTATTACATCCTCAGAGAAACTCTCTCAAAAGCATCCCCAACATTTTATATCCATTATCCTGCTTGGCCTTTCTTCATCAGATTTTATGCTGCACTTGTTCATTAGTTGATCATCTGCCTCCCCTAGCAGAACAGCACAGAGACTTGTCTGTTTTGTTCCCTCCTGAACCAGAACAGTGCCCTGGACCTGCATGACAGACACCCAAGACATATTTGACAAATGAATAAACGAAACCAACAGAGGTCTCCCCTGGCAAAGGTGACGGCCAGCAGTTCAGCTGTCTTGCAGGTTTGACACTTCTCTGCCGAATGACTTTTTTCAAGCCCAGGAGGATGGGCCGGGCTGGGTTATAGTGCAAAAGGGAAACAACAAACCCACATCCCAGCTCTGTTCTTTCTGATGGATGGCAAGACTTCAGCTGCCTTTTATCTGTAAAACACACTCAGTGACATTCCATCATTCAATTAGAATGTTAAAGAGTTACAACAAAATTAATTTGCTATCACCAGGGAAATTAAAATGTCTGCAAATAAATTCTACCCCTGCAGCCCAATTTCAGGTGGTTGATACATCTGATGTGTTGGCAGCAGTGAGAACCAAGAGGGGAGTGTTGGGAAAACTAGTTTCTAGCTGCAAGGGAAAATTCAGCAAAGGTAAGAACAAAACACTATACACACACACACACACACACACACTGCTGCCTGAGTCTGTTTTTAATGCCTTCTCCAAAATGAGCAGGTGATTTAAAGAACTAAAATACAGACTACACAGATAACATCTCACACTTGAGCAAGATTTAAATCCAGGGTTTAATCCCCAAAGGACTGGAGTCCTGCACCTTAGCACAGGGTGTGAGAGTGTGGGCTTTGCAATTGAATAAATCTCAGTTTGGACTCCATCTCTGTCACTTTCTAGCTGTATGACCTTGAAATATTTGCCAACTTCTCTGAATCTGAGTTCCTCATCTGTAAAATGGGAATCATAAGATTAAATCTCATTTATTGTTAAAAGGATGTGTCATTACAACATCAAAGTAAGTGTTCAATATAGGAAATACATTTTTATTCTGTTACCAATGCTAAATAATAGTAATGTAAAAATTATGCTAATAATAAACATAAAAATAATGTATGCCATGTTTATAAAGGAATGGTATTAAATAAATAAAAAAATAGAAGAACTGACTTCTATTGCTCTGGGTCTTTTCTCAAAGAGCTTCTGTTCAAGATCCAAGATGACATTCCTATTCTATGTAGGGACAAAGTGAAATGACTCCCAAGAACTGAAAGAATTCCATATGACCCATTTATATACCCAAAAGCCCAGCTCAAATCTCCCTTCTACTCAGCCTTTTCAAACTCACTCTCCTTCCAACACAATAGGAGAAAGGGAAGGTTACACAATAAGGAAAGCTAGGAAGAGTGTGCAAACCTGCAGAATAAGAGTGGGACTGGAGAGGTGGACAAGACTGCTATCAAACCCAAAGCTAAAGTGAGGGGACAGACCAGAAGGCCAAGCAGAGGAAGTAGCTGCGGTGAGCACCACTGCATACTAAGGAGTCTCTATGGGGAACAATAGCACGAATGCACAAGCCCACTTGACACTCTCTCTTTGGTACTGTTTCTCCATCTGTTTCCCTGGAGTCATCAGCGATTACACAAACAACCCAGATACCTCAAAAGGGTGATGTGATGGCCTGAGAGACAGAAGTCAAGAATGAGCTGGAAAAGACACCCTATTCAGCCAGGTATCCAAAAGAAATAAAATTCTAAGGAAAAAGAGATTCATATGTGGCTGCTGTAGGGAAATCCAACTCAATGCCAGGAACAAAAATAAATTGATGACAGGGACAAAAAAAAAAAAAAAAAAGTGAGTGCAGAGTCAGCAAGTTTTAGAGGATTTATAGAAAAACAGGATATATAACTCAACTCCTTTTTTCCCCATCCCAGAATCCAACATGAATTTTTGCTGGCTATGTGCACCAAACAAGTTGTCATGAGCAATTTAGCAATGGGCTAAGCCAGCGTAAGTGGACTTACTCTCCCTTTACCAAATTCTCTGGCCCAGTATCTCTCCCTTTACAATGACCACAAGGAACCTCATTTGCTTTGCTACTCTGTATACCCTGGGAGGAAGAAGGGCCAGCACATGGGCTGGTAAAGTCTGAGCTTAATTGCAAGGCTGTAGTAGCATGCAGTATCATCAGGAAGGCTGCACCAGGTGACACTTGTGCAGTCCATATTCATTCACAGCTGCAGGCGGGTTGATCCAGGGCACCAATTATCTAATTGCTGCTAATGTTCCATATATTTACTCAGCTGCAAATTTGCAAGATGGGACCTGACTCACAAGAAGAGTATAATAATGGAAGATATATTTCCATTTGAAATTTCATGAATAAACAACGAGAGCCCCGATTATAAAAATTCAGATGCAGATAAACAATGAGTATAGTTCCAGGAATAATTGCAGGGTTTTCACAGTTACAGAAAACCAGGCCTTTTGTCAACACTCCATTGTTCTATTTATACCTTAGGAGATATTGCACCAAGCTTCTATAAATACAATGGAAACTCATTCATCTAACCGTTCTCACATGTCAAGTCCCAACCTTCTCTGCAATAAAAGAGCCACATCCCGAGTGTATCTGACAGGAGGTCTCAAGACTGTCATGGGCGAATCCTTCCTAATATAAGGGATAAAAAGAACAGGCTTGGATTGGGCTGGGCAGGGGGAAGAGGGAGCAACAGGCATTCTATTCTGGTTTCTAGAATAAGTATGGAGCAGCTACATTGTAGCAAGGTCTCAGCCCCTGAGTTTTAGGAATCTCAGCGATTAAAAGCAGATGAAACAAACTGCCCCAGGTGTCTGGACCCCTGCAAGGCATGGGATTTCATCCGTGATATTCATTTAGATATTTTCTTTGAATGTGACTCACATCCCCCTCTACAGATCTTAGGCCCCTCTCTCCTATCATATTGCAAACCTATATCCTGACAATCATAAATCTACTACTTTGATCTCCCCATCCCCAAATGACTTAGCACTACACTTTGTACTTCCTCCGCTCTATCAGATAGCCTGATTCATAGAACCAATGAGCCCCCAAAGAGTGCCCCCAAAGCAGGCTCCCTGTGTTATTTCCAGATACAATTAATATTTATAGGGATATCACATTCTTATGCATTTTACTGTGTGGCAGGCACCGTGTGAATTTCATTCCATATAAAAATTTAATCATCACACCAGCTCTGTGAAGGAGACCCTGTTACCCCTACACACACACACACACACACACACACACACACTTTTATTTATAAACCAAAACATGAAGGAGTAAGTTTCCCAGACACATAGCTAGTGAGTAGCAAGGCCAGAACTAGAACTCAGAACTATCTAAATATAAATATAAAATTTTAGCATCTACATCACCACATTTTTCTGCCTCTTGGACCCAATTCCATATTGCTGTTTTGTGGACAGGTTGGTCCCCAAGTGTCTTGTCTCTGCACCATGGCTCAGACAGAATTGGCTTCTCTCTGTGAACTCATTACCTGAACCACCCTGCATGTACGCATGATGTGCTTTAGTCTCTGTCTCTCCACAGTCTCTAGAGTTCATAAGAGCTGAGAGTTTTAGTCAACTTTTTTGCTGCTGTGACAAAAAGATCTGACCAGAACAATTTTAGGGAAGAAAAGTTTATTTGAGGGCTCATGGTTTCAGAGGTCTTAGCTCATAGAAGACCAGCTCCTTCCTCAGGGCTTGAGGTAAAGCAGAACTTCAAGGCAGAAGATTGGGGTGGAGAGAAGCAGCTCACATGATGATCAGGAAGCAGAGAGACCCTACTCTCCAGATACAAAGTACATACCCCATGGCCGTGCCCCCAATTAATCACTTTCTCCAGTCACACCCCACCTGCTTCCAATTGCCACTCAGTTAATCCCACCAGGGATTAATTCACTGATTAGATTAAGGTGATAATCCAATCATTTCTCCTCCAGACCTTCTTGCATTGTCTCACACCTGAGTTTTGCGGGACGCCACATCTAAACCCTCCATCCACAACAATCTTTCCTGTGATCACACTTTATCTCTGGTTTAGAAGGAAAATACCATCATAGATATATAGCTTATATACATATATATACACATGTGCATGTATATGTATGTTTATGTATATATTTGTGTATATTTGTAGGAATATATATGTATTTGTGCATGTATATATATAAGCTTCTTGTCACTGCCTCCTTACAGGTAAGATAAAAAATATCCACAGGGAAGTAAGACAATATCCGAAACAGGCCCTGGGTATGTGTGTAACACTCTCACCAGCTGACATTCCATATGCTGCTGTGGAATCAGATTCATCAAAGGGCTTCATACATACTGAATTTTAATACAAATGGCTTCCTTCAGTGGTGTATCTCTCCAGAAACTCTAGTCCGTGAGAATTCTTGGTTTCAGAGCCAAAAGGGAAGGGACTGAAACAAGAAGCAGTGGCAGGGAGGATACCCAGGGAGAAAAGAGCATTTTACAACTTCACTCATCAGCCACAGCTGGCAGGCTCATTCCGGAAAACTGTGCACTGTTCATGGGAGGGAGATTTCTCTTCACGGTATGTGGCAGATGATAGTAAAAAGTCTAGCCTTTTGATTTGGACCCAGCATCCCTACAGATAGAAGAGGTGGTCATTTATGAGTTGGAATACTGGTGATCCTGAAAGTGATAGCACCAAAAGTTTCTCTCTTTCACTTCCTGGATGGTTCATGCATCTCTTTAACATATAGTTAAACAGACAATAGTTAAACTGAGTATGTGTTCCCTTAACAGAACCTTGCTCAGCTGACCTGCTAGATTACCTGGTGTTCTCCATCATTTCTGATGCCCACCTCATGCTACTCCTACCAACTGGGTCACCTGTTACTCTACTATCTATATCCAACCATTGGTCCTCCCAACAGGTGAGTTATGTGTTTATAAGAACCAACTGTGTTTGTTCTCAAAGCAATTTATGGTCATCAGCTTTGTTATTATAATCACATTATTTAATTCAGTTGTGTATCAATCAATAATACAAAAAGGTCCATGTTTCTATAAAAGCTTAGTCATATGTTTTACAAAGACTTGATAAAAAGAGTCATTTTTAAAAATGCAGTTGAATTAGGTATGAATGGGAAAAGTACAAAATCCTGGGAAAGGAGAAGTATTCAGAACCTTTGAATTGCATTTCCAGTGCTTTCTACTTTACACACAAACACAAAGAAAAAAATCAGGAATCGAAAATTATAAATCATGTGTTTGAGGTGTGATAAAACATAATAAGTAATCTGGAACTCCAATCAGCAGATCATTATGCACAGAAAAGAACTAGATCATGCCGTATCCAAAGAGGGATAAATACATATACCTCCAAGTCTGAAGTTAAAATAATCTGTTCAGGTTATTACATATTTTCTTCATGATCCACCCAAATTTCAGAAAAACTTTTTGATTACCGACAACTGGTCTCCATTGTGATACCAACCCAAATAAGTAAGTCATGGGGTGTCCAAAAATACATCTGTAGGGTGGGGGTGGGGAGAGGGGAAAGGTGGAGCACTGGAATCAGACTTCTTGTGAGGGAAGAGAAGGAGGAGGAGAGGAAAAACCTTGCAGAAGGAGGGGATATCTGTGTACATTCTCACAGTAAGAGCTAGCAAGTCGAAGTAGGGGTGCAGGAAATGCCAGGCACTAAAAAAGTTCCAGCACACTAATTGGTATGGCTGAACCCTGAACATATGATGGCAAAGGTGACCCTTTCCACCATTATCTACACATCTGCTGATGTCAGGCACCACAGAAAGATCTGCACTGATAGGGTACACATTCCCTAGAGCACTAAAAAAGTTAGCCCAGGACACTCTGCAAAGCCTTTTCATGTTTATTCTCCAGAAAGACTCCCTCAGAAGTCTGTAAGCTATGGGGTAAAAATGGGAGTTCATAACCCACTTGAATCAAAGTGTGAAATATGATATATCAAGAACTATGTAATGTTTTGAACAACCAACAATAAAAAATTAAAAAAAAAGAAGTCTGTAAGCAAGTCTCCCCTGCCTCCTTCCTACCCTACCCCAAGTTTCTAGTCCCTCATAGGACCTAAAGTTACAGATTAGTGAATATCACTGAAGTTAACTGAGATGGGCTGTCTGATCTGACAGAAAAGAAATTCACCACTGGCCCAGAGACCTCAAGAGTTTCCAATTACCACATCATTTTCCTTCCTGTATGGTGATATTTCCTTACACAATGCAATGCTTCTCCAGCCCCCTAAATGCCACTGAAGTAGGTGATAGATTGGATTACCTGATCCACTTCTACACCTTCCAAGAAATTTCCTAGTAATCACAGGAGCTGCCATTTGTTCCAGCTGGTTGCTGACAACATTTCAAAATGAATCCTCCTACACTCTTATTTTTACCCTTGACTAGCTGACTTTAATGGTAATCTCCTTAGGTTTGGAGTCTAGATGGCATTGAAAAATCTTTCATTTCTTTCAGAAGGAAATTTTTGAAGGAAAGCAGTTCCATCAGTCCACTCTCTTTGCAGTGCTGGAAATTGAACCCGTGGGAGCTCTACCATTGAACTACATCCCCAGAACTATTTTATTTTTTATTTTGAGACAGAATCTCACTAAATGGCCAAGGCTGGCCTTGAACTTGTGATCCTCATGCCTCATACCTCTGAGTTGCTCGGATTACAGGCATGTACCACCGTGCCTGTCCAGCCACCCTGAAGCTTTGTTTTCATCTGCTCCCTGCCCCAACCCCTAAGCCTTATCATTTTACTATCCAATTAGCTTTCTTGAGAGGTTAACTCCTTAATAAAGAGGTCAAAGCATCCCTTGGACTTTAGGATAATCTTTGCCTTAAAAGGTCAGGAAAAATTCATGTCTTGTATAATTGATTGATATGAAGCTTTCTCTCCCTTACATTAATGAATATAATCCCCTGAAGATAAGCTTCATGAGGGTAGGTCTTTCCCTTTCTTTCACCATTCTATCCCCAATGGCTAGCAAAGGACATGGTACGGAGTAAGTTCTCACTAAGGCCAGAATGAACAAATGACCCTCCCAACAACGCCGTGGGCGGAGAGGGGTGACATTCTCACAGTTGAGGGCCTACTCAGTAAGGTTAAGTAGTTTGCTCAGCCATGCAGTCGAGTACTCCATTGTCATTTGTCTAGTACCATTCCACTAGACCGTGTACCTGAACTCCCAGCACTGGAGCAGAAAGGCTCTGCAAAACTAAAATCAGGCACTTGAGCCAGAACAAAGTCCATATATTTCTTAGAATAGAAATGCAGTCATTGGAAATGAGAAATATATAGAAACTTCACTTGAAAATTAAATCTTATAAAAGTTATGCAAGGAAAGGGGAGAGAACAGAAAGGAGGCTAGGAAACACTGGGGAAACAATGAGTTGCGGCTGTGGCCAATGTATTCAGACTCCAGAAAACTACACACCAAGGGTCTCTAAATACTGCCCATGGGCCAAATCTGGCCCTCCGCCTGTTTTACAAATAAAGTTTTATTGGAACATAGGTTTGGATTACCTTTTTAATCCCTAAATAATATTTTATTTACTGCTTATTGACAGTGCACATTCAAAATATTCTTAAGGGAATAGAAGAGATAGAAACAAAACATTGTGTTCAGAACACAGAGTAACACCTTTTCAGATGGACAATATTCGTCCATATTCTAGGACCAGTATTCTAGGACCATACTGGTATGGCTGTCTTTGCAGAACAGCAGAGTCTAGTAGTTCACTCTATGGCCCATAAAACCTATAATATTTACTATTTCACAAAATAAAGGGGTCCCTGTCCCTTTACAAAAGAAGTCTGCCAGCTCCTGGTGTAGTGTCATGTAATAACCACATCAACAATAGCAAGAGAAATGAAGCAAAATACTACTGGTATTCAAAGAGCTAGGAAGGATAATTTCTCTACCCCATACCAAAAAAAAAAAATAATCACAAAACCAATTACCTCAGCACTTGATACCTGCTTAGCAGCCTCTTGTCAATAATATCTACTCTTGCCTGAACTCTTGAACTAGTCTGCTACTTCCTTCATTACTGCTACATTTAGAATTAGCAATCAGTGGAAAAGCTACAGAAAACAAACTCTTTTTTTTTTACTCTCTTTTAAAAGAAAAATCAGAGAAATGCACATTTAATGTAGTGCTACAATAAAACTCAGCATGTCTTGTAAAATGGTCTAGATCTCATTAAATGATTTCTTGGTTATTATCCTTTGGGCTCACCAATGGATTTGAATGGACTTTTCAGTGAAAGTGAATGTTTAAGGTGCTATTCTTTTGAAAGGAAATAGCACACTGGAATAAGAAAAAGATGAAGACCAGTGTTACAAAAACTGATTTGAAATTAAGGGTGCCATTTTCTGTCTTTGGGCTTTACCACTAATATTCCCTTACAAGTCTCTTAACCATCCCTGAGTCTTACTTCCTAAATGTACTAAATGCAGAAAATCATATCCATCTCTCATCCCTTCTCCCTCTGCTCCAAACTAGTGATATGGAAAGCATACATTTTTAAGAGACCCTCATAGGTAAATGCCAAATACCACTTAAATATATTTTCTCCAAGTCCAGATTGCTTTCCAGGGAAGCAGAAACCACAGTAAATAGGAACATGTTGCTGTAGAACAGAAGTCAGAGATTCAAGGGCAAAGGATCTATTAACTCCTATGACAGCCTTACTCCAGTGCAGGATAGGAAATTCTCCATGGATTAAACAGTGGTAAGTTTTAAGAGAAGAAATTCAGCATCATCTTCCTATGAAGGCTAAGAAAGTGTAGCCTTCTTCTGGTCTGAACAACTCAAATTTAGGATGAAATTTCAAAGAATTAAGTCATGTTCTCCAGTCTTAACGATCTTGAGTTGGAGTTGGATGCAAGATGCAATTGGTTCCTGTCTCTAATAGTCACATCCTTTGTTGTCATCCAGCTGAAGTTAAGTCTTTGCCTTTTATTCTAGGCATCAGTACCATATGGGTCCAACCCAAGCCAGCCAGTATGACCTGGTATCACTTTGATCTGCCCTTACCCCTTACCTTCTCCCACTCCATTATATTCTGTTGTGTTTTTGTGTGGGGGGGGGGGGGGGCGGTTACTAGGGATTGAACTCAGGGGCATTCGGCCACTAAGCCACATCCCCAGCCTTATTTTGTATTTTATTTAGAGACAGGGTCTCAGTCATTTATTTAGCACCTGGCTTTTACAGTGGCTGGCTTTGAACTCAAAATCCTCCTGCCTCAGCCTCCCAAGCCACTGGGATTATAGGTGTGTGCCACCTCCCACTCCATTATATTCTGATGAGGCTGTCAATCAGAGAATTCTGCCTCCTCAAGTTGACCAATTAGTCCAGGGTTATGGACACATGAACCTAGGAGGGGCAAAGTTTTCAGGGACAAACCTGGAAATAGGGAAAGGTAAAGGAAATGGAGAGAGAGAGAGAAAAAGGACATCTGATTCCCCTTTGATTCATACAAGATCAAATCACCAGCAGTCACTCTTCCCACCACACAGAGCTCAATAGAAAACAAAGCTAACAAGGAAAGCAAAGCTGGAACTAGAAAGAGACAAGAGAGACTCCTAACCACACTGACCCTCCGGATCCAGCCATAATTGAAGCTACTTCTATTCTGGACTTCTTAGTTTTTAGTTTAGTTAACTTTTGGCTTGAGCCAGTTTGAGTTTTTGTTCACTTGCCACCCAAACCTTCTTAACCAATACAGGAAACAGATAGCTCAAGCCATCTTACTGACTTTAACAAAGTGATCAAGGGACAGAAATTGATGGCTCAGGGAAAACCACCCCACCCCTAAAATCACAGTTCAGCACATGCAACCCCTCAAGAATGTGAGGCACAACTTTAGGCAATGCTTCAACTTATCCGTGCTCGGTGGTATTCGCAATTTGTCATCAGCTCCCTTGGATGGGTATTTATTATAGTTTTTTAAATATTTTTATAACAGCATCATAATTATACATAGTAATTAGGTTCATTTTCACAAAATCATACGTGCAAGGAATTTGATTTCAAGTCCCATCTCCCCATTTCCTCCTCTCTTCCCCCACCCTATTCTCCATCCTCTACTCTATTGAACTTCCTTTCTTCTACATATACATAGAAGCAAAATTACCTTTGGTATCTTTATATATGACTATAACATGATTTTGTTAAATCCATTCCATTTATCTTCTCCTTTCCCTTTCTTCCTCCGTCTCATTCTCCTACATCTATTCCACTGATTTTCCCTATATCTTTATGATACCTGATCCCCTCCCCCACTGCCTTCTTTCCCTTATTTTGCTCTAGCTTCCACATGTAAGAAAAAGCATTCACCCTTTGGTTTTCTGAATCCGGCTTATTTCACTTAGAATGATTGTCTCCATTTCTGTCCGTTTATCACTCTTCTTTATGGCTGAGTAAAATTCCCTTGGTTGTATATATACCACATTTTCTTAATTCATCCACCTATTGATGGGCATCTGGGTTGATTCCATAATTTGGCTATTAATTGTGCTGTTATAAACGTTGTAGTGACTGGGTCACTATAGTATGCTGATTTTAGATCTTTTGGATAAACACTGAGGAATGGGTCAGCTGAGTCATACAGTGGTTCCATTCCTAGTTTTTGGAGGACTCTCCACATTGCTCTCCAGAGTGGTTGTACTAACTTTCAGTCTCACCAACAATGTATGAGTGTACCTTTTTCCCCACATTCTCACCAGCATTTATTATTATTTGTGTTCTTGATAATTGCCATTCTGACTAGAGTGACATAGAATCTTAGTGTAGTTTTGATTTGTATTTCCCTAATTGCTAGAGATGCTGAACATTTTTTCATATATTTCTTGGCCATTTATGTTTCTTCTTTGAAAATGTTTCTGCTTGGTTGTTGGTTTTTTTGGGGGGGCAATTTATTGATTGGGATATTGGAGGGCGGGTGTTTGTTTTGGCTTTTGGCATTAAGTTTTTTGAGGTCTTTATATATCCTGGATATTAGTCCCCTGTCAGAAGGGCAGCTGGTAAATATTTTCTCCCATTCCATAGGCTCTCTCTTCACTGTCTTAATCATTTCCTTTAATGCACAGAAGCAGCTTTTTAATTTGATGGCAATTATTTATTCTTAGTTCTATTTCTTGAGCTTCAGGAGTCTTTTTGAGGAAGCTGATGCCTGCATCTGTAGAATAGAGTTCTGACCCTGTGTTTTCTTCTAACAGTTTCAAGGTTTCTGCTCTACTTTCTAAGTCTTTGAACAATTTTGATTTCACTTTTGTGCACGGTGAAATATAGGGATCTAAATTCATTGTTCTACACATGGATATCCAGTTTTTCCAGCACCATTTGTTAAAAAGGCTGTCTTTTCTCCAGTATATATCTTTTGCACCTCTGCCCAGTATCAGATAGCTGTATAAAAATGGGTTTGTGTCTGTGTCTTCTATTCTATTGGACTTCATGTCTACTTTGATGCCAATATCATGCTGTTTTTGCTACTATAGTTTTTGCTACTTAGCTCTGTAGTATAATTTGAGATTGGGTACTGTGATGCTTCCTACATTACATGCTCGGAATTGCTGTGGCTATTCTGGGTCTCTCATTCTTCAGATAAATCTTAGGATTGTTTTTTCTAGTTCTGAGAAGATTGTCATTGGTATTTTGATGAGGATTGCATTAAATATATACATTGCTTTTGGTAAGTATAGCCATTTTGACAATGTTTTTTTCCTGCCTATCAAAGAACATGGGAGGTCTTTCCATCTGATGAGGTCTTCTTCAACCTCTTTCTTCAGTGCTCTATAGTTTTCACAATAGAGATCTTTCACCTCCTTGATTATATTAATTTCCAGGTTGTTGTTGTTTTGTTTTGTTTTTGAGACTATCGTGAAGACATGGTTTTCCTGATTTCTCTCACAGCTGAATCCCTATTGGAGTATAGAAAAGCAATTGACTTATGAGTGTTGACTTTGTATCCTGCTACTTTGCTAAATTCATTTATCAGCTCTAGAAGTCTTCTAGTGGAGCTTTTTGGGTCTTCTAGATATAGGATCATGAATAAGCAAAAGGTAATAGTTTGACTTCTTCTTTTCCAATTTGTATCCCTTTAACTTCTTCCTCTTGACTAATTGCCCCAGCTAGCATTTCAAGAACTATATTGAATAGAAGTGGTGAAAGTGGACATTCTTGTGTTGTTCCTGATTTTAGAGAAAAAGTTTCAGTTTTTCTCCACTCTGTATGATGTTGGCTATGGGTTTGTCATATATAGTCTTTATTATGTTGAGGTAAATGAACTCCTTCTATCCCTAATTTCTCTAGTGTTTTTTAATACCATTATTTTATTTATTTCTTTTTATTTGGTGCTAAGGCTCGAACCCAGTGCTTCACACATGCTAGGCAAGTGCTCTACTACTGAGCTAGACCCCCAGCCCCTCTCCAGTGTTTTTAATATGAGGGGTTGCTGTATTTTACCAGCATTTTTGAGATGATTGTATGATTCCAGTTCTTAATTATATTTCAGTGGTTAATTAAATTTATTGATTTGTAAATGTTGAACCAGCCTTGCATCCCTGGGATGAAGTCCACTTGATCATGGTGTATTATCTCTTAATATGTTCTTGGATGTGGTCTTTAAATATTTTATTGAGGATTTTTGTATCTGTGTTCATCAGGGATATTGGTCTTTAGATTTTTTCCTATATATATGGTCTTTGTCTGGTTTTGATATCAGGATTATACTGGATTCATAGAATGCATTTGGCAGTGTTTCTTCCTTTTTAATTTCATGGACTAATTTAAGGAAGACTGGATTTAGATCATCTTTGAAAGTCTGGTAGAACTCTGCTGAAAATCTATCTGGTCCTAAGCTTTTCATAGTTGTTAGGCTTTTAATTGTTGTTTCAATTTCATTACTTGAGATTAGTCTCTTTAGGCTATCTTCCTAGTTCAGGTTGGGCAAGTCCAATGTATCTTGAAAACTTCCAGATTTTTCAGTTTATTGTAGTATAAATTTTCAAAATAGTTTCTAATAATCCTCTGGATTTCAGAAGTGTCTGAAATAATAAATTCTTTTCACCTCTAATTGTTGATTTGGGTCTTCTCTCTTTTTCTTTTGGTTAATTTGGCTAAGGGTTTTTCAATATTATTTATCTTCCCAAAGAATGTTCATCCTGTGTATTCTTTTATTCTTAATTTCATTAATTTTGGCTCTGCTTATTACTTCTTGTCTTAAACTGACTTTGGAGTTATTATGTTCTTTTTTTTAAGGCTTTGAGATGGAGCATACATTGATTTATTTGGAATCTCTATTTTTAATGCAGGCACTCAAAGCAATGACATTTCCCTCTGTACTGCTTTCACACTGTTCCAGAGATTTTAATATGTTGTACCTTTGTTGTCATTTATCTCTAAGAATTTCTTGATTTATTTTCTCATTTCTTCTTTGACCCATTCTTCATTTTTTAAAATATTGTTTAATTGCCAAGTGTTTATATGGTTTCTATTTTTTTTCTTACTGTTGATTTCTAGTTTCATTCTGTTTGATCCAATAAATGCATGGGATCATATTGATCTTTTTGTATATGCTAAGATTTGTATTGTGACCTAGAATATGATCTATTTTGGAAAAGTTTCCATGAGCTGCTGAGAAGAAAGTGAATAAATTCATTTTTGGATGAAATACTCTGTAAATGTCTATTATGTGCATTTGATTTATAGTATTATTTAGGTTGGCTATATCTTTACTGATAGTATGCTTTGATGCACTTTCTATAGGTGATTAGGGTGTGTAGAAATCACCAAGTATGATTGTTTCTGGATCTATTTGGGATTGGATGTCAAAGCATATTTTTTAAAATGAAACTGGGTACATTGATATTTGGGGCATATATATTTGCTATCTTTATATCTTCTTGATGGACTGTTCCCCCTACCAGGATATAATGACTTTCTTTGTCTCTTTTGATTATTTTTTGAAGTCAGCTTTGTCAGATAGGAGAATAGCTACTCCGGCTTGTTTTCAGAGTCCATTTGCATGGAATACTTTTTTTCCATCCTTTCACCTTCTGCCTGTGAGCATCTTGGCCTATGAGATCAGTCTCTTGCAAATAGCATGTAGCTGGATCTTAGTTTTGATCCATTCTGCTAGCCATGTCTTTTAATTGGAGAATTCAGATCATTTATAGTCATTGTGATTATGGATATGTGTTTGTGGTTTGCTGCCATCTGGGTTTTTTATTATGTTTAATTCTGTCTTGAGTCTCATTTAGCTGATTAGTCTTCTATTGAATGTCACTTATTTGAGAGTTTGAGATTTTATTTTTGGATTCCTCTGTGTGCAATTTATCTTTGAGCATTCTTTGTAGTGCTGGCTTGGTTGTCATGTATTCTTTTAATTTATCTTTGTCATGGAAATCTTTATTTTTCCATCAATTCTGAAAGAGAGTTTTGCTGGGTATAGCAACCTTGGTTGCCAGTTGTTTTCCTTGATTTTAGTGTCTGTATTGTAAAGTCAGAAGTGAGACTTTCTGGTTTGCCTCTAAATGTGACCTCATGTTTCTCTCTTGCAGCTTTTAATATTCTTTATTTTCTACATTAATCATTTTGATTAAGATTTATCTTGGAGAACTTCTTTTTTGGTCCAGTCTATTTGGGGTCCTGTATGGCTTCTATATGTGGATGTCTTTCTCATTTCTGAGGCTTGGAAAAAATTTTGCAACAAACTTATTGAAAATGTTCTTAATGCCCTTAGCTTATATCTCCATGTTCTCTTCCATCCCAATGATTATCAGGTTTGGGCTCTTGAATTTCTCCCAGATTTCATGTATATTCTGATCATGTTCTATTTTTCCCCTTTATTGTATCCCATATACTCAAACTTATGCATTCTCTCTTCAAGGTATGAGGTTCTGTCTTCGAGGACTGAAATTCTGTATTCTATACAATCTAATCTTTGGGTGATGCTTTCAAGTGAATTTTTAATTTGATTCTTTGTGTCTTTCATTTCCAGTATTTTTCTCACTGGTTTCTTTTCACTTTTTCTATTTCTTTACGAAAATAGTTTTTAATTTCCTGAATTGCTTTCTTAATTTATTCTTTAGATCTTCTTTTAGTTCATTGAAAATTTTAATAATCAGTTTTTTTTGTAATCTTTCTCTGGAATCACATCAACTTCTGTATCTGTAGGATCCTTTGTTTGAGATCTTTATCTGTAGAATCCTGAGTTTTGAGAAGAGATTTGTTTGCCTGTTTCCTCATATTTTCAGAGGTCCTGGACTTGCACATCAATTGAAGTGGATTCTCCTTCCTCTTTAATTCACATGTCCTTACATATGTAGCTGTTTGTTTGTTTGTTTGTTTCAGAATTTCTATTTTTGATGGATGTGTGCTTTGATGTATGTGTCAAAGGGGGCAGGAACTGAAGTTCCCTTCTGGTTGTTTCTCCATATAGCCTGTTCTTGGTTTTTGCAATTTTGTCTCCCCACTTCCATGTGTTGAATTTATGCTCAGGCTCGTTTGAGGTTAGATCTTGTGTGAGGTGAGACTCATTATTGTTTGGCTAGATTATAATAATTTCTAGCATCAGGCTCTATTCTGTAGGCTTGAATTACCCCAGTCACTTTCCAGCCCTTCTTAGAGGGAAGGGTATCTAGGAATAGAACTAACATCAATAACTGATGTATGAAGATAAATGTCCAGAGTCTACTTTGACGTCTGCAACATTAATTGTCATTACTGAGATTTCCTCTTGCTTCGTGGGTCTGATGTTAAGGAACTGCTATGAGATGCTTCTTTCCTCTGAACTGCCATCTTCTCCACTCTTATTACATTTTTATTTAGGACTGGGTAAGAAAATAATTTTGATTATCCCAGAATGCACTGCTACTAAAAGCTCACATTGCATCCAGATGCAACTAACCTAATGGGTAACAGAAAATCATCCACCTTTTATAATTATATGTATTTATAAAAAATCTATTAGCACCTATTATTTTCTGAAAATCAAGAATTTCCTAATGATGGCTTTTTAACACTTTCTGTCTAAATTTTCAGAGGCTTTAAAGTGACATTGAAGATCCCTGTATTAGAACACTTTTCTCCTCCTTCTACCCAATTGCATGCAACTACTCACCTCCCCCAAAAAACTTGGCAACTCTTTCCTAAACATGTCATTACATTGCCACTTCTGTACATTTCCACAGGTAGTTCTCTTGACCTCTTCACTCATCTAGCAATCTCAATCCTAGATACTCTTTGTAGGCCAGTGGGTCCCATCTGTTCTTTGAAGCCATCCTAGATCTCTTACCCAAAGTTAACTCTCCTCTGTGAGCTGTGAGCTGTTTGCCAGTTGATATATATTCGGTGGAAGAGTGATCCATATGGAGGATAGTTTTGTATTCTTGAGGAGGCTCCCTGAAGAGAAGTCTTCCAACACCCTGGCAAACCCCATCAAGTGCTCTGCACACATGTCCAATGGTGATAATGACAAAAGGGCTGACACAGTGATGGTGACCAAGTAATCAGGTACTCTTTGAGCTAAAGCCCAAAGAATTAAATCTGCAAGTTATTTCAGTGGTCCAAGCTTTTACCTTTTATACCTACACACTTTGGCCTTTTCTGTGCAAAGGAAAACAGTGATTCAGGCACCCCATTAGCTCCCCTGGAAGCCAATAGACATGATATGACATGATATGAAGCAACTGCTTATGGCTGCCTGGACATTTCCTCGATGAAACCCAGACGTGTAGAGATCATTGTATGTGAGAATAGCCTTCCCTTTCCCTTTCCCTAAGACCATCCTGCTGTAAATGCAGGGATGTGTGCTGCTTCCCAGACTCCTCCATCCCATAGTGACCCTACTTTCTCCAAAATCCTAGAGAAGAAAAGGCTCCCATGGCTTCTGACGAACAGCTGGCTTCACATTTTGCCTGTGTTTTTAAATCATGTCTTCCAGACTCCCCAACAAGACTGCAAACTGCTCAGGGCAGGGATAATTCTTTGCATAGCTCTGTCCTTTTCTGTGTCCACCCCTGACTTGCACAGGATAAGCATTCAATATCCATTTATTTAATGAGGGGTCAAATTGTGTTCCTTTATAATGAAATTTCTCTTCTTTATTCCAAGACATTTTAATTTGCAAGAGCTGGTACACATTTGTGTGTATACATATCTCTGCTAAAGAGAATGGTTAGAAATGGGCTAAAACGCAGGTGCGGCCGTTA
The DNA here is from genome assembly GCF_047511675.1 of Marmota flaviventris. Classification (NCBI taxonomy): domain Eukaryota; kingdom Metazoa; phylum Chordata; class Mammalia; order Rodentia; family Sciuridae; genus Marmota; species Marmota flaviventris. Next base: position 23,740,895 of record NC_092501.1, read on the forward strand.
AAACACTATTCAATATCAAAAGCAAAACAAAATCTCAATAATTCTCCTCCACAAACTTGCACATATTAAACGTGTTTTGTGCAGAGGGATGGGTATAATTGTATGCAGTCTTGTGTGCACACTACTTTGATTTGTCCGATGGGTTGCTATTCACAGAAAAGAGAGTCGCGACTGCAAAACAGGAAATCTGCTCTTAGGTCCCAGACCTGTTACCAGCCCAGTGTGACTTTGCACAAACTGCTAAACTCTGATCCTCAGGATTCAGATCTGTAAAACGGGGCTTCTAAGGTCTGCCCTACTTCATAAGTGTTGTACAAAAGAAATAAGGAAATGCCTAATGGCCTCGCATGGACCACAACTTCCTAGAAAATAATTGTTCCAATTAATGGCCCTCAGAAAAACCTCTTCCTCTGAACATGCAGTAATGAGGTATGAAAAAACTTAAAAAGTCACCCATGGATAAGGCACAATGTGAACCAGCAGCACTGAGCATGCTCATCCTGCCTGGATTCCTGGATGGTGGAACTAAATCATAGGCAGGACCATGAATATCCCGAACAGCATCATTAAAGCAGACCCTTCACTTAGGTGCATTAATGGTGCTGTAGATCAACCACGATGTCACATAGTGTGTTCTGGATGCATTTTAAAATTAATTATTTATCCAATACATATTTACATGTTGGAGGCTCAGCACCCGGCAGTGCCACCTGTTGTCTTGGAATAGGCCCCTTGTCACGTAAAGCCTGAATCACCTGTGAACATTTTAACTGGCTGGAGTGATAACCTTGTGATAATCCATGAGTGCACTCAAATCAAAACCAGAGCCTAAAACTACAGGAAGAAAACACTGGTTGTGCTAAGCATTGGTGTGCAGGCAAATCCTGCTATACAGGAAAGGCTCCCTCTGTGACATGAAGAACGGCCAGGAGGACCAGTAACTTGATAATCAGGAGAAGAGACATTCTCCCCCAGGAGAACTTCAGCACACCAGAGCCTTTCCTTGTCCAAATCTATGTATATTGGTCAATCTTTCCTGAGAAATGAGTGCCTGTTTGTGGGCAAAAAGAGCTATGCCCTTGGACTCTCTCATCAAGCTGCACTTGGCCTTCCATTCAGTTCAACAGTTATTGATCCAGGCCCTAGTCAAGAGTCATGTATTTAAACACACAATGGGTGTGTGAACGGAGTTATTCACTGCACCAACATTTACTAAACAGAAAAGCTGGAAACAACCTGGATACCCATCACAGAGTAGTTTATTGATCTTAAAATAGTTTATTGAAAAAGATTGAATATACTCAAGAGGCACAATGTAATGATTTGACATATGTAGACTTTGCATAATGATTAACTAAATCAAATTAGATACATCCCTCACCACTCACGCGGTACATTGGATCCTCAAAACTTGTTCATCTTGTTCACTGAAAGCTTGGACCCTGGGACCAACAGCTTTCCATTTCCTCCCACTCTCCAGCCCCTGGCAACTGGTGTTCGACTCTCTGCTCTGTGAGTTCCACTTTTTTATATTCTCTCTATAAGTGAGATCATCTTTCTGCACCTGGCTTATTTCACTTAACAATGTCCTCCAGATTCATCCATCTTGTCACAGGTGGCAGGATTTCCTTCTATGTTATGGCTGGATAGTATTTCCTTCTATGTTATGGCTGGATAGTATATACAGTGGATATTCCACTGTATATATGTACCCCATTCTCTTTATCCATTCTCATCTGTTAACCAACACTTCAACTGCTTCTGTATCTTATCAATGGTGAATAAAGCAATGGTGGTCATTTTAACTCGAGTACAGCCTTTCACGGAATATTATGAACAAATATTAAGAAGAATGAAGTAGATTTGTATATGCATATACACATGGAAAGATGTTCAATTAAAGTAAGTGGAAAGAAATAAGTCACACAGAAGGTGTGATAGGATCCCATTAATTTAAATACACACACACATACACTTGATGTATGTGATCATACATGTATAAAGAAACACTGAGGAAGATAGACACTAAATTTGTGAATGTAGTCGCCTCTGAGGAATGGAATTTATGTTGGGAAGTACGGATGGAGAACGGCCTTTTGCTTTTGCTGTTATACATTTCAGTGATATATGAATTTCTTCCTATTCCTTTCCTGTTTCTTATAAGCACCTACAAAATATGTGATTTTAAAATGTTGTACAAGACCCCCTTCCTTTAATAGATCCTCCAGTATCCTAACCAGTCCCACTGGGAACTAGTAGCTAAGCTCCTTAATGCTCCAGCAAATAAGAAACCACAAACACATTCTTAGACACACACACACACACACACACACAGACTAGGTGTGAGCCATGCCACTGCATTCACAACTTTTCTCTCATTAATTCTTCACCCAAAGATCAAGCATGTTTAATCTCTTCCTATAAGTGACAATGTCTTTGGGAAGATTTTCCTTCCCAGGGTATATGATTTCTTGTAAAATAGAAAAAAAAATCACCATGATTAAATTCCATTACACAAAGCCTGTCTGAATGTCCCGAACCACTTCTGATAAAGAAGTTTGACATGAATCAATAGGTCTTCCTTCACAGAGCCAAAGAATTCCTATTTTCACTGAAATTTATTGAGCTCTGACTACGACTGCATACTCAATATTTTCTCAAAAATACAGAAAAAAGCTGCTTGCTCCAAGAGTTCCTATGAGATTTTTAAAGCAGATAAAACACAAGCCATGTATACAGAGTACAGGACAGTCAGTTTTCCAAGCAGGATGCCAGATACATACATCAATGGTCTCATTTACTCATCACAAAACCCTGTAGATGAGATGTCTCAGGATGGGTCCCCAGGACTGGGATAAGCTCTGCACAGAGGCCACTGGCTGATGTGGAGCACCTAAGCATGAGCATCTGTGGGGCAGCGAGGTCGCAGGACTGCACAGAGGAGGTGCACTGGGACGCAACCGGATCAGAGTGCCACCCACCCTTGGGGTGTCTGGGTTACCCTGCCCTAAGGCAAGATGGCCACTATACCCTGGCGTGGACTCGGGCTGCCCCAGGAGGCGGGCATGACCATAAGAAAGGCAGTTTTCTTAGGCAAGGGCAAATCTTCAAGAGCAACTCAGGTACCAACACTCCCAGCAACCAGAAAAATGAAAGTTCATCCTAAAGGGGGGGGGGGGTCTTGGGTGTGCTATGCAGGGTCTACCACACCCACAGTTCTGTTTCCCACAAAATAAGAGTGAGGACACAGCCCAAGGTACACTGGAGAGACACAATTTGAACACATACTTCCAAAGTTCCTTCTCTAATGCCCCAATCCAAATGCCCACTCAGGGAGCCCACCTGGAGTACCACATCTCACTCTTAAAACTTAACTCTTAAATTTCTATTTGTTCATCCAGAGAAAGGGGAGTGAAGAACTTCTGGATCTAATTTAATTTTAAAGGAATCTATCAAGCAGAAGGCATCCATCGCAAACACAGAAGAGGGACTTTGCTAACAACCACACTGATAATCAGGGCTCTGCTGTTTCGTAATCACTTCAACTATCCAGTGCCCTGCACACAGAAACCTCCACTCATCCTGTGGTCTTACTGATGAGAGGTTTAGTTTCAAATGGATGCTTTGAAAAACTTATTTATTCTATTCCATTTCCACACTCCATGTCCTATAATAAACTACCAAAAATAGAAGCAATATAGGATACATGGGATGAGAGAGAAATGCACATTTTGTCACATAGGGAAAGAGAACAAGAAAGAGGAGAGCGGAGGGGTAAATCAAAGAATCTCCTCATCGCATGACATTTCAAACCTAGGGCCTGGCGTCCAATCTGGGATCCACCTATTACCAGCACAAAACCACTGGACACTTTCACACCTGTTTCCTCAGCTGTTAATGGGAAGGATCATGAGGAAGAGATGGGATCATGAGCATTCAGTGCTCAGGACTGTGCAAGTACAGAGTGGGGGCTTCATAAACGTCAGCTCTCTTTGTTACTAACAGAGATGCCATCACAATCATTAATACCCACACCCCAGCAGCCACCTGCAGTTGGAAAAGTCAGAATGAAAAAGTGCCAAACAGGGGTTTTTTCTGCAAAGTAGGTTGCCTTATAAATGGTCTTGCTCTCCTAATCTTAAAGACACCCTCTAAAAGAGCAAGTTCCCCCCAATATTTTCTATCCTTTCTTGCATGCTGCAGCTTCCATTGTGTCTGCTGGAAATGGCCGCAGCTCACCCTCTTCATCTGCAAGCCTCCCCTCCCACTCCACACACTGGAGCTCAGCAGCCTGCCTCACCTCCTGCTCCCCAGTGACTGATAAAGAAGGACTGCACTGATGCTTTCTGCTCTGCTGGGGAAGGCGAGGGTCCTGATCCATCTTACCGTTTGTTAAAACTATTTGTGAATCCCCTAAGAATACCAAGCCCTGAAGCTCATGTGGCCCAGAGAGGCATCACTGAATGAGGACTGTCCCTGGTGTGCACTCCCCGCCGAGTTCCACCACAATCTGGGGAACTTGTTAAAAATGCTGATTCCCAGGACTGATGCATCAGAATCTTAGGGGTGGCCCTCAGAAGCTTCATGTTTTAAAAGATTTCCAGATAATTCTGATTTAACTAGAGTCTGAGAGTCCCAGGGATACACAGTTGTCTCACTGGACTACAATGACAGCCCTGCTTGGAGAATAGAGCGGGGCTTTCTTTATAGCCTAGACCACCAGCCTTGGTAATCACAACTTTTTTTAACTTCCTTGGTCCCAACTCCTGCCCCTATGTGCCCCAATTCAGTGGCCATTAACTCTGTGTTTTATACATGGAAATACATAGCCTATTAATGTTCCTGGAGTTTGATGATCCATGGAGAAATGTTCCATTTTCCCAGTCAGACTGTACACTGAGCAAGGACAAGAATAATGACTCATTCAGCAATATAGAACACCTACTGTATGCCCATCCCTGTGCAGGTGCTGTGGAGGATTGAGATGTATAAGTCACAGCCCAATGTTACAGGACCTTACTGTATAAACACACAGGAAACCCAAGCCATCTTGTGCCTAATAGCCTCAGAAACATTCTGCATCTTAAGCTGTCTTTACCACTGAGACACCTGTGGTTCAAGCACATGACTAGAAAGCTGAAATCCAGTGTTATTTCTCTGCTGCTTCAGGTACAGATCCTCCCCAGCCAACCTCCCCTCCATATTTCTCCCTAAGGCTTCCCATACCCTCCGTCCTCCTGACCTTCCCTAACTAAGGAAAATAAAAGCTCAACTCCTTCCCCAGATGAAAAGAGATGCTCCCATCTCATAAAGATTCCCAGGTTATTAAAACACACACACACACACGCACTGCATAATACCCAGTTACCTGACCCTAAATCAACGACTGATCAGCTCATGAATATCGGTATGTATCAAAATGCAGGGCAGAAAATTAAAAAAAAAAAAAAAAACAGACACTTGTCTGGGATGGAAATAAAACATAAAAAAGAAAGCAAATACACACCATGGTCCATTTACTTCACCAAAATGGACCCACATGGACACAATCAGAAGCCACACACAATGGAGGACACAAGTAGTAAGGGACAGAGCAGTGATCATAATTTTAGCATCAATTCCATCTCTTCAGTCAGCAAATGCAGCAGAAAACAACAAAGGAGCAAAAACCAGGAGTGAGTGTTGTGCACAAAGCCAGGGTCAGATGCTCCAGGCCCAACCAGGAATGGAAACCCCAGAGGGCTCAGGCAGGGGACATGAATCAGAAGACACCTCCCAGAGGCGGCGAGACCAGGCCTGATATTTTTCTTTTATTGATATTTATCCAGGGGAGAATTCTCCATTTGTTTCTTTTAATGATTTTTTTTTTTTTTTTAGTTTTCCAAACCCACACAAATAACTTCTTCCAACCCTCCCACTCCAGTCTTTTCAGCCCCCTCCCATCGCCACCCCCATCACCAGGAGCACAGTCTGGTTGCTAATGCAGTGGGCCAGCCCGCATCTGATAGGTCCAGGGGTCCCCTTGTCACCATGTGGATGGAATTCCTCCATTTGGTTGCTATGACACCATGGCGCTAGGGCTCTCTAGCCTTGTTACCATGGAATTCTTCCTTCCCCGTCCCTCACTGCAAGTCAGGAGGGCAATGACTCTGCAGGGCAAGCTGCCCACAGGATACTGGCCAAGCTCATCTCCCTGGACACCGCCCTAGAGGAGGCAACAGTGCGAGCCAGCTGCAATCACACACCTGGACCAAGGAGGTCTGCAGAAGTTTTCCAGTGGACCTCTCCAAAGGTTAAATACATAGAAACAGACTTTTAAAATCCATATCTGGAAAAAAACAAAGTGCTCTGAACACACGTGGGTGCTCTCTTCCATAAAGGAATCACTGGCTGTTATTACAGAGGGGAGCCCCCAGCAGTCGTGGCTGGTCCCTGGAGGTGCAGCCAGGGGTCAGCAGTGCCCTTTTAGACCATGGATCAGTGGGAAGAACCTATTGTCCTCTACCCTGGAACCCAAGACCTTGTCCTTATTAATTCAATGTCCTCGTGATGATGAACACAGAGAGACAAGAGGGGCTGTGAAGAAGGAAAGATGTATCTTTGTACACAGAAAGTAAATGTTAAGTTTGCTGTGGCACCAAAGTCCACATCTCTGAGTTAACACTCTGTTACATCAGAGTCCCACTGTAATTAAGGGCGCGGTACCCAGATAAGGTAGCAGGGGACCTGAGTGCCAGTTCTGCCTCAACCCTGTGACTTTGGACAAAGGACTTCTTATGCAGGAGCCTTGACTTCCTCTTCTGAATAGTATGGTGCTCTGAGCAGATAATCTCACCAGGCTTTTCCCAAACTGACATTCTTCACCTTTTAAGGGGTACTCCAGGGGACTTCTGAGTCAGCCTTTCTGTGAGGAGCAGGGCAGCAGAACCAGGCCACTAAGGACTGAGGTGTCCTGTGCCCCTGACTGGAGACATTCCAAGGTCCACAGAAAATGCTTCAGCTCCAAAAATTTAGGCCCCTGTGGGTGCTGCCACCCAGGAGCCCCCAAGGATACAGAACTCAGACCTGACTCGGTTGCTGTAGCTGTCCTTCCTCAAACATTCCATGCTTTCAGAAAATGAACTTCCTGTTGGCTAGACGGCAAGCAAACCTAAACAGATACACATTAAAACTAAAACGTGCAAAAGGAGAGGCGGGTGATGCCGCAGAGCAGAGGTATCTGCTCTCTGATGATGCCACCATCTTGATGGGATCCTGCTGGGTTCAGAGAAATCAGTCCATACATCCCCACTTCCCCACCAACCCCACCTAGGGAATCCTAGGCTGGAATTCCCTTTCTCCAGGCCTCAGTGTGCATGCTCCCCATGCCTCACTGTCCAGCCATCAGCAATGACGGTCGGCTTGGTGGGGGGGATACAACGTTGGAGCAGCTGAGAGGGCCCTTGTCTCATAGATTTTACTGTCCAGAGGGGAAGCCTGCACACTGTAACAAAGCACCAAGAAATCCAGCAAGGTCCTGCAATAAGTAAATGATTGTCCATGAGTCAGGGGAGTTTGAGAAGTTCCAGCTGAGAGGGCATATTTAGCTGAGATCTCATGAGCAATGAGAGGATGAGGGTGTTCCATGAAGAGCCAGCAGCATGTGCAAAGGTCCTAGGGCAGAAATTAAAGATAAAATTCCAGGAACTTCTGGTCTGTATAAAGAGACAGATGTGAAAACAAACAACCATATGTCCATAAGGTGTGGTGGGGCCAGGTGGCAACATGGACAGAGTGGGCAGATCGCAGGACAAAGAGGCCAAGTTGGCCAAGACTGGCAATGGGGGTCGGGGGTCCCTTTAAGATGAGTGGATCTTGTTAAGGCAGGAGAAACGCAGAACATACAAAGGTTTGAGGGCGTCGGGGACACAGAGCTTTTTAGAATCAGGAGCAGCTCCATTTACCTGGAACTTCAGGTGGGAGGTGCAGACTGATGAAGCTCGAGCATGAAGGGAATAAGGAGAAAAAATGAGAGGGACCTTGTGTACCAAGGCAGGAAAAATGGGCAGCTGGAGTTTCCATCCCCTCAGGAGGTGAAGCACAGAGTGTTCCCTGGACAGAGGCCACTCCCAGCTGCCCTCAAGCCCATGGCACTTCTAATGACGCTGCCCCTCCTGCTCCCACAGGTCACGCAGCACACTCTGGGCACATCCTCACCCCTGGGGACTCGAGGCCTTGTGGCCAAGGACTGGCCATGCTGAGGAGGCTCCTGGGAGAGGTCAGGAGCCTGTGGTAGTGACCAGCAGGTGACCAAGGACTCATCAGAATCCCACCGGGACCAGCGCCCTGGGAAAGGCTGGCACGAAGGGGATTCGAGGGAGAGGAAGAGGAAAGAGAAAGAGACAGGAGAAGAGGAAGAAAAAAGGGAAGAGAGCAGGAAAAAAGAAGAGGAACAAGGAAAACTGGAGTTGAGGCCCAGACGCAGCCGGGGATGGGAGAGCCCTGAGCTACGTGGGAGGTTTCTTTCAGGAAGGAAACAGGAGCTGTCCTGCGGCTGTTCCCCTGCCACCAGGAACCGCGGTGTGGCAGGTGTCCGCACACTTTGCCACTCTGCCCACGGCCAGCTGTCAGGAGCTGGAGTCTGCTGCTGATTCACAAGCCCCTCTGCCTGCGCCACGTCCCTGCTGCTGTGCCAGGGAGCTCCCCACACACAGCCTCTGCCTGGACGCGTCCCTGCCCGCCCCCCCCTCCAGCTTCCAGCCTGCAGGCTGCTGGGCAGGTGATGGGCCAGGCGGCTTCCCTGTGACGTCCCCCACCACTTCTGTGATTGTCCTACTTGGAACCAAGATGGGGGAGGCGATGGGGCCAGAGACTGATGAGGCTTAAGAGGCAAAGTACAAGGCACCCAGTTAAGTTCGAATTTCAGACAGACAAATCCACTGCCTTTTTTTGTTGTTGTATGTTTCTATTTTTGCTGAATCTGGCAGTGCTGTGACTGGTGGTCCCTGCCTTTGGTTCTAAGTCTCCCTCATGAAACTGCAGACAAGAAAGAGGACGATCACCAATATTTTTGAGCTGTTACATAGGTACCAGGTCCTGTGCAACAAAGTACCTGCCTTAGGTCATCAAGTTCTGCCAACGCCACATGGCATCATTGTGATTATACCCTCAGAACTTGTCTGAGGACACACAGCTAGGAAGTGAGGGGCTGAGATGGGATACAGAGTCAGACTCCAGAGCCTGTGCCCTCCAGCCCCAAGCTCCCCATACCCTCTTGAGACAGGCGGTGGGTGAAGGTAACAGTGAGCCAGAGAGGGCACATGCTCAAATTATTAGCAGGGAAGCCTCTCCCACCTGTCCTTAGTGTCCAGCCACACTGGGGAGAACTTCATAGAGACCCTGCACAACTCAATGTGTATTTACATTGGGGGTGGCCTCTCTTGGGCATTTGAATGTGGGATTATTACAGAGAGTAAAGGTATTGGTCATCATCAAAGGAACCTCAGCCACTGGTATTTGCTTTTGAGAAAGAGCTTTTCCAATTACCCCACTCCCTGATGCCTACAGGCATCAAAACAAGGTAAGGGACCCCAAGAGGAGTTACCAAGTATGTCAGGCAGCAGCCCACTCCACAGGCCAGATGGGCTGAGGGACTTTTACGGCCTTGGGAACTTACAATAGAGCTGGGAAGGAGAAGCTGTCTTGGTGGAAGGACTCAAGGCCAGGATGGGATGGATGGGTATCCATGGGGGGACGCATGGATGGGTGAATAGAGAGGCCACAAGGCAGGCCAAGAGAGACCACTGACTACCTGGAGCTCCTAGCAGGTGCCTGGGTCTTTTCCATCATGTGCAGGTCCCTGAATTCTGGGCAGTTACACCAGCATTGACACTGCCTGTGGGGACATTTTCCCAGAGGCAGACAGAGGCTCTGTAGAAGTGCTCTGGTGTCTCAGTTTGGGGAAGGGGTATTTCTGGATGAGGAGGGATGACAGGAGCAGTGGTGAGCAGTCGGTCGGAAGGGAACCACCAACTGCTGCAGACTCCGACTGCGGTGACTTCAGCCTCCTGACTCACTCCTGCACCAGCCTCCTGGATAAATAAAATGACAAATAACATTGTCGTGAGCTCTGGAACACCCACGACTGGTAAACCATGGAGAAGAAAATCCTTTGCCACAAAGATTGGCCTCGCTTCCCAAAGAGCTAATCATGCCCTGACTGAAAAACACTGGCAAGAGCCAGGCTTATTTCAAGGCATATATATGCATTTTTTTAAAAAAAAAAACTTAGTGGTGGTATGGTGGCCAGGGCTTGAGCCAGCAGACTAAGGAAATCCAATGAACTTGGAGGCACTGCTGGACCAAGGGACTTAGCAGAGGTGACAGATATGATATGGGTAAGGATGTGCCACTGTGCCTTGAGCAGGTGACCCTTGCAGCTGCTGCCTCTGGCTGGGCAAAGAGAGACAACCCCAGGCTGAGAGCACCATGATCTCACTCCAGAAGAGCACTGTTGGATGGCCCTAGACGCCTCTCTGTTCATTACGAGGATTCCCTTGGGGTCAGGTGGTGGCAGCCTGAGTGATAGAAGCAGCCCCAGGAGGAACCGTGAGCTCATCCTTGGGCAGCTGAGAGCACTTTCTTTGCCCTCCACCATGCAGATGGGTCCTGCTGGCATGATGCTTGCTTCAGTCCTCTTTCAGAGCTTCATGCACAGCATGCCCACTATCTATTCCCTAGTACATCACTCCACCTGTTTGTCATCGTTAACATCTATTGAGGGTTTTCAAAACAAATGCCTGGCACGCTGCTCTTTACATGTGGGAGCTCATTCAACCCCCCAACTACCTCAGATGATTTGTATTATCATCACCATCATTTTTCAGATCAGACACCTAAGGAACAAAATAGGTTAAAAAAAAAAAAAAAGAAAAACTATAGAGCGGTCCCTCAGGTGACCAGTGGTGGAGGAGCCCAGGCATCCTGAGTCCAGAAAGGAACCTCTGTGCCCCTCCACAGCCCACACCAGGGTGCGAGGTGAAGATCCAACATGATTTGCTTTGTGTCCCTGTGGTGGCTCCTGTGCCTGGCACATAGTGGGTGCCCAATAAATGATGCTCAAATAGAACAAATGAATCAGTGAGCATCACTGATGCCATGTGTCACTGTTCCAAAGAAGACAGGCATGTCACCACCCTAAGATAGGAAAAAGAAATGCAGGAATAAGAAGTGTTTCTCAAAGGAAACACCTTACCAATGTCACCATCTTTAATCCTCACAGCCCCCCTGTGAGGTGGGCACCATGACTCATGGGCTACAGCTGAGCATGAGGCTCACAATTCTTCATTTTTCTAGGATCATCCCCCTGGAGAATGGCAGGACCAGGCTCCCTGGCCCAATAGCAGGTCCTGGACCACTGTGAAAGAACCACTGTGACTCCTGCAGCCTTCCAGACCCAATCCCTGCATCCCCACTCCAGTGAACGTCCAGTGCCTGGCCGTGTCTCTTCTGCTCCCACAGGACCCTCAATAAGAGGCCCCATCATAAACTTCACAGGCTTTCCAAGGCACTCCTTCAGACTACTGTATCCCAACGAGAAAGCCAGCATCTTCCCATCATGCCTTCCCACACAGAGCCCTGAGCCCAGCATGGGATGATGTACCCTGGACACATGCTCATGAGGTAAGCCAACTGTCAAGCAGGACACTAAGACTGCTCCAGAAGGTAGAAGGGCCATCTCAGGCCTTGCTGGCCACTGGCATTGCCTAGCCTGTCGCTTCTGAATTCTGAGGCCAGCACAGCCCAGAAGTACCATATCTAGCTTCCCCCATCACCCTCCAAACTGCTGAGACAAAGAGTCAGGTGACAAACAGCAGCTGGCACTAAATATTACCCACAGCATCAATACAATGAGCCATCCTCCTGATAGTATCAAGGCAAAAGGGTGGAAATATTTTTCTCTTCTACTCGTTCCTCCCTTACTCCATCTTCACACTGAGGGCAAAAATCATCCTGAAGTTGCATGGCCCCCCGGATGGCTCTTGTCCAGCCCCTTCAGCTCCATATTCCCCATAAAGAGCAAGGGTGAGGACCAGCAGTGGCCAGGCAGCTAGGACTCATTTCCAAACCTCTGCTTTTTCTGAATTTGAAGCATTGAGAATCCTGGGCATTCTGGCTCTGAGAAGTATATTCTGTCTTTAAGGCCAAGAGGCAAACACAGACTTATTCTCAGACTTACTATTTGAGTACAGTGTCTCAAATAAAAAGATTCTCTCTTTACAAGTCTTCCTTGACTTCTTGGACTCTTCAAGACCCCAATTCAAAGTCAATCTATTGTAGGAGGTAGCAGAGATGCCTTAGGTATAAAGCAACTGTCCCTACCCCTAGGACATTTAAGGCCTTCCTCTCAGCTCCGTGAGAACTGGGCTGAGAACTGTGGCAGAGCCCCCAGAATGCTTGTGGAAAGCCAACAGCCCCAAACTGGCAACCATGCCAAGGAGGATCTGAATTATTAGATAAGACCCTGGACCAGGACTAAGCTAGCCTCAGGAATAGAAAGCAGAAATCTCCCTGGGCTGCTCTGTCTGCCTCAAAAGCAGCTCATGGCTTGCTTCAGTGACCAGAATCAGGTCCCTCCATCCCAAACTCCCTTCTGGTACCAAACAGAGGTCATCCGAGTTTCCTAACTCAAGTGTCATTTTGAAATTTTATTTTTCTGCCTGGATACCCATTTTCCAAAGATTTGCAGTAACATAAAAATGCCGATGAAAGGTTCATCTCATGCAATTTGTCCAAAAGTCCCCATCCTCCACCGGGGCAACCTCAGGAGGAAGGATACACTAACCATACCATTGCCCATGGGAGTTATGTCTTGAGGGCTTGACCCAAGTTCCATGGGAGGTATCCCCCTGCCTGGAACTGGAGCTGAAAGCATTTCTAAAAAGAAGAGCTAACCTGATGAGAGCTTACAAGATTCAGGCCTGTTGAGAGCCACAGCCGAAGGGGCCCCAGCAAACTTCCAGCTGCCGGCTGATGATTGGCTCACAGCGGCCCCAGCAACATCTAGCTGATTGGCTCCTCTTCGGTGATGCTCATTGGGCTGTTTCCCTGCCCTTTCAGACCACGGAGCTGCTCATTGGGGGACTTTTTTGGCTCTGCCCACGCGACCCAGCCAATTGGCCTCAAGAGCAGGAGGATTGTGGGAGGTGGAGAGGCTTGGGGTTGAGGGAGAGGCTTGTGGGAAGCCGGTGGTGGCAGTTGGGCTCTGAGGGTTTTTCCTGAGAGGCTGTTTTGTTTGGCGTGTGGGGTTCTAAAAATAAAGTTCGTTTCTTTTGACAAGTGGCTCCTGAATCGTGCCCAGCCAGACTGCGGCACAGGCCTTCTTCAGATTTGCACGGACTCCTACAAGCACCTCTCAAGGTAGTTACACAGTTGTCCCCTTTTTACAGGAAAGAGAATTACAGGCAGAGAAGGTACTGGCCCACTTCACTGAGTTGATACACCATGGGACCCCTGGCCTCACTTCCATTCATTCACCAAATAATCATCGGGTACTTACTTCCAGCCAGATAATGCAAGGTGAGATGCTCGTGAACCACATGAGGGCTTCTTCAAATAAACTACCTTCAGGGTAGGCCATTTCTTCTCACAGCTCTAGAGATAGGGGAAACCCAGGGGCTTGAGATCCCAAAGTGTCTCCATGCCCTAATTTTGCCAAGTTTCCCTACCTTTATCACACACCTAGTATCCGCCATAACCTATGGGGGCTGGAAACAGAATAGACAAAATATCTTCATGGAGCTTGCAATCTCATAAGGGAACAGATGGTAAATAAGTAGTAAAATGTATAAAGTAAAAGATACCTAAAGGAAGAAATTTAAAGCATGGAAAGAAGCCCACGTAGTTTTAATCTGGGTAGCCAAACCAGCCTCACTGAGAAGGGAAATTTAAGGTAAGCCAATGAACCATGCATCTATCTGGCAAGGAGCATCCCAGAGAGAGGGAGCAATCATTGAAAGGCCCCAAGGCAGGGCCTTGGCTTTGCTGGTTTGTTGGGGAACAAAGAGGCTGGACAGTGGGCTGAGTGAACCAGGGAGATGAGGGGAAGATAGTAACTTGGATTATGGGGCCTTGCTGATCAGAGCCTAGACTGGCTTTCACTCTGACTGGTCCCCTCGTGATGGATGGGGAACCCTCAAGCTCGAAAATTCAGTAAATGCCACCCAGAGAGGGAGTTTAAACCAATGCCCTGAAACATCAACCTGAGCATTCATCAGATCAAGCAGAACCCTGGGGCCTTTCCTCCTGCCCAGCCCCTGACAACCCCATCCATCTCAGACTTAAAACAGCTATGTGCAAACTGACGCAAAAAGGCAAGTATTGGCGGCTTTCAGCTCAGCAGCCCCCACGATGCAGTCAGGGACGGGGGAGGATGACGGAGATGCCTTCTGGCACCAGGAAAGGTTCGCCAGAGTGCCAGGAACCCAGCGGCATGGTAAGCCCCCTCCACTCGCCTTCATCTCTCTGGCTGTAAAAAGCAACCGCCCTTCCAGGAAGTGGGTTGGTTTACTTGGAGCAAGTCCCCTGTGCTGGTTCATGAGTGTCTCCCCATGTGTGCGCTACAGATAAGTAACTCGCATTTCCCATTTTAAAGTGGGAAACACGACCCACGGAGTGTGGCATGTGTTACACCCACACGTGAGCACGTCTTCTTCCCTAGAGAGAAGGGATTGCAGGAGGATCCAGGGCAAGGATTCGGGGCGGGGACTCGGAGGCTGGTCTTCTGGAAGACACATATTAAGTCTTTACCTCTTGCTGGTCCTTGAGAATGGCTCTCAGGACCAGTTCAGACTTCCCAAAGGGCTCACCTGCAGCTCACCTGCAGGACCAGTTCAGACTCTCAACAAAGGCTCACCTGCAGCTCACCTGCTTCCTCATGGAGCAAAACCTCCCAAGGTCCTTCCAGAGGACCGGGGACTACAAAAGTGAAAAGCGCCAGGAAGTCATGAACCAAAACCTCAAGGCAAATGACATGATAGCTGGTATAGCTCCCCTTCAACCCTTCCTTTCTAGGGCCAGGCACAGCTCTCAGTCTGCCCATGCATTAGCTAGGTTAGCCCCCAAAACCACCCTCTGAGGAAGCTTCTGTGATTATCTCCATTTGACAGATAAGGAAGTGAGGCAGAGGGAGGTGAAATGACCCCCAAGGTCATGCAGCTGTAAGTGTCTTGAACCTAAGTGTCTTGATTTCCACAGTCTACATTCTACACAGCCTCTCCAGGACAAGGTTGAGGGTCCACCCCATTCTGGGGCACACCCAGAGATGAGGCTCACTAGACTGAAAAAAAGATGCATTCAGGTCAGGACCCCCTTAACTACTAGTCCTGATGGAGACCACCACCTCTACAGCACCACTCTACCACCCCGAAGGTGACTCCCGCCCCCTGCCAGTGCTGTGTCGACCTGTTTTTGCTGTGTGACTCTGGCATGGCTAATTCATGCATCTGTCTCATCCATCACTAGACCCTGAGCTCCTTGGGCTCCCTGTTATAGTCCAACTGTTTCTCTCTGAGAGGTTCTACAGGAGCTCACAGTAGCAATCAATAAATATGTGCCAGGTGAATTAATAAATGCATTTGTGAACAAATGAAAGACTCTGGCCAGTTCAGATGTTTTAGGTGTCTCCTCGTCTCCTTTACAAACTTAATATTCAGGTAATCTTAATATCCAGGTCAACATTTCCTATATGTCTCTCACAAATCCCAGGGCAGGTCTGAAATATACATTTTATAAAGATCCATTTTATGTATTACTATATAGACATGTGTGTGTGTGTGTGTGTGTGTGTGTGTAGTCTATTCCTTTTATTGAACTTAATGCCATGTTTCAGTTTAATTTTAAAAAGCACAGTAGCTTAAAATGCTGGATATTCATGCACTATGTGATTCATGAATATTTATCAATCTAGGCTGTATAAAATTGAATAATTATTAGCAATTAAAAGAAGGTCAAAAGAAGGCTTTCTAGAACCCTCTACCAAAGGGAAAAGGTAGATATGAAATCCTGCCAATCCAGAGCCCTCAGCAAGGATTCTGCAGAAAACAGAAGAAAGTACTACCAAAACCCTGTGCTTAAAAGGCTGTTCAAGCCCCTGAAGAAAGTTCCAAAGGTTTTGAAGCAGGGATGTTCTACCCAAGAGTCATTTATTTTAATGGGAGAAAAACAGACTTGATGTGAACAGAATGTGATGAACAACTCAGGATTCTCAGAGACAATCATACAAAGAAAAGATGAGCTTGGTCAAGTTCCTCTACCTGAGTGAGTATGTTTCCTTCACTACTCACCTTACAGTGTCATGAGACAAGGCACGTCAAGAAAGCAATGCTCCTGACACATCCTACATGCTCAATAAGTGATGAGATCCTATTTTCCTCTTTCTAGATGACAAGGTTCCCAGCAGCCCTACTGGGCCTACACAGGCCATCCAACAGGTTTTACTTCTCTCCCCGTAAAAACAAGTTTTTACGGTTCTCATCTCACTTAATCCTGCACACATTAACTCCTCAACAACCATCCCAAAGGGACCCCCAAGACTGTGAATACTTTTTCCCATTGCAAATTTCTCCTTAACAAAAGTCAGCCTTCTGCTATTTCTAACCCCATCTGGCTTTTGTCCTCTTAAGACCACAGAGAACAAGTCTCATCCTTCTATATACAGGCCTTCTAAATATTTAGACTTCTTATACCCAAAGACTCGTCTTCTCTAAACAAAATGAACCTACATTTTTAATGTGTGTGTGTGTTTGTTTGTTTGTCCTGTGTCCTTCCTTGTCCTCATCTCCCACATCAAATGATTTCTCATTTGTCTTGAGCTCCCAGATCTGCACACTGCAGACAGGGCAAAGAAGGTATGACATGAACACATTGCTGTTATGTCTTCAAACTTCAGATCATGTTAACTTTGGGGGATACACGACTCATTAGGAGTTCATTTTTGAACACATCATTTAATTGTTTCAACACTATATTTTGAGCAGATTGTATTCCATAGGCCCTCGGGAGGCTAACACTGGGGACAGCAATCCTGAGCATGTCACCAAGAGGTTAGAACCAACGAAGACATCAAAGGGGCAGGAAAAATACTTAAAAGCAAGCGGTCACACTCGGTCTCCCTTACTTTCCAGCAACGGACACTTCCTTTCATCTTATATAGTGTCCTGGCCTCCAAATCCTGACCACAGGGATATGGTTACCAGGCACAGATGTTATTTGTTAATTTTCACTTGGTTTTCCATCAGTCATCCTATTCCTACTATTAGTGGAACACTTGCTATGTGCCAGGTACATGCAAGCGCTTCACATGTATGAACTCATTTAAGAGCTGCCTTTGCAACTCAGAACCCTGTGAAAGTCACTCACACAGACGAGGTCTGGTCTACACAACCAGTCAACCACGAGTAATGGGAACCTCATCACTCGGACAGGGTTTTCTATTACTAAAGTCTCCTGCCATCGTCACACATCACCATCCTGAACTCAATCCGCTGAGGACAGACTGCAGGAAGACACGGAAGGCTGAGATCCCTTCCATGCTTATTTTCAAACTGCACTCTATTTTTTGATTGAAGGGGTCTACATCCAGTTAAGAAATTTAAATCTGGAATTCTTGCAATTGCTTAGTTGTTTGAAAACCATGCACATGAGTGTGCAGCATTTACATTGGTTCTATCACTACTAGAATTCAAGCTCCTAGGAACTGGGAGTGCCCACTGCCTAAACACCATCCCTCATACTGTAAAATGTTGCATAAGGAGAAAAATTGAAAATATCAGAAATTTTGGTGTTCATGCACCCATGAATGTACATACACACACACACACACACACACACACACACACACGCACACTGAATGATTTGTTTCAGGGAATAGGATGGATCATTCTGAATCACACTTTCTCAAAGAGTCATATTCAATAGACAACTGGCTACACTGGGGGTACTGGCAGGTAGTGGCACTGACCTGAGGTGGTATAAAAGTTACTGTCTTATAGAACAATTGATAATGCAGATAATGGCCTCAGTCTCACCACATTTCACCTTCTGAGCCCACCCCTCTGATTGCCAGCCCAGGAGACCAGAGGGTGTTTAATATTTCAATAATGAAGGTGACAGGCTCAGAAGCCCTTGGACAGGCAACTTCTCAGCCCAAACTTCAGCCTTTTCCTCAACAAACTTTTTTGCCACAGAACAAATGAACCAGGTTCCTAGGCAGGATGTGACAGATGGGCTAGTGTTAAAGGAGCATCCAGAATATATTAAAACCCTGCAAAATTTGCATTCATCTTTCAGAGAGCAAAACACCTTCTTTATTCTGTTTTTTCTTCAGTTCTTTTTCATGGTTGTTTTGTTGTTGTTGTTTTATCCCCACCTTAAATGAAACCATCCTAATTCAGTCAGGACTAGAAAGCCAAATAATAGCCTCAGGATAGATTGGAAAAAGAGCAAGAAAAATAACACAGGAATTGGTCCAGCTGCAGCAAGCTCAGACAGCACAGAACGGCCTCCCTTCTAAACACTCCCAGGTTGGGTCCACAAGAGTCCTCAGACATGGGTGATAACCTTGGCTTATCATCACAAAAGCTTGGGTTCTCTGGGGTGAGGAAGAGCGGTTACAGCTTTCTCTCTAGACTCACCTCTCTTATTCCATGTGTACCCAATGACTGTTGGACAGCCATGATTTGCAGAGAGCTGACACCCCAAGACACCAAGGAGAATCCAGATGTGACCATTCATTTCATGCCCCCATCATTGTGATCTGACCAGTAACCAGGTCAACTAGCATTATGTAATGGGTGTCTCAAAAGCTGAATTAAAATAGAGGCATCCCAGAGCAAAGGAGCCTCATATGATCTGGGTGAAGCAGGAAGAAGGCATGCACCACCATTCTGCTACTGCAAAGAGAATGAGATCAAGGTAGAATCCAAAGTCAAGGTCAAGACCTAAATGGAAACAGATTAAGAAAGGGAAAGAAATAAAGACTGAGACAGCCTGAAAAGGAATGCATCCTCCTAAGCTTTTATGTTCTCTTCCTTACAGATCTTCCCTGTTGTTTATTCTTCCTGGGAGCAGAGTAGAAAGAATAAGGTCCTGGTTCCCAGCAGAACTGGGCTCTCAAGCAGTCTCTAGCCCCCCAGCCACATGCCCTATCTCGGGTTACCTCATCTCTCAGAGTGTCTGGAACACAAGAGACATCTGAGAAACTCTTCTTTTTCTCTCATTCTTAGCACACTCCTTCACTTTTTACTCCCCTTCCTCTCTTATTCTTATGCATGGTATCATTATGATTCCTTCTATATATTCATTTTTACTTTTTCCATACAGAGACAATCATCAAACATTAGGCCTGAAAAAAAGGCTTTTATCCCTAGCCACACAAAAGGTATCTATAACCACCTATAGTGAACGTGACGATTCACAGGGAAATGCTGAATGTTTTCCCCTGAACTCGGGAACAAGAGAAAAATGCCCAGGATTATTGCTTCTATTCAATACTGTGAGAGGGTCATAACCTGTGCAATAAGGCAAGAAAATGAAATAAAAGGTCTAAAGGAAAGAAAGGCACAAAACATCATTCATTATTCACAGATGACATGATGATATGCAAAAAAAAAAAAAAAATCCAGAGGAATCTAAAGATAATTTTAGCAACAAAAACTAGAGAATAAATTTTTTTAATTTCCACTTTAAAAGACATCAAAGAGTCTCAAATTTCTAGGAATAAATCTATTGAAATATTTTTAAGACCTTTACAATGAAAACTATGGAACTCTGCTGAAAGAAACTGAGAAAAACTAAGATATATCAGTTTCCCCAAAACTGACTGATTTATATAATGCACTTACAACCTAAAATCCTAACAGGCTTTTTTTGTGGAAATTGGCAAGCTGATTCTAAAATGTATGTGTAAATGCAAAAGATCAAAAAGAGCCAAGACAATCAGGAAGGGAAAAATAAAAATTAAAATGACAAGGCTGACAAATTACCATGTAATTACATCCATTACAAAGCTACAATATTAAAACAGTATGGGATTGGTGTTACAAAAGAAAAACAAGTCAATGGGGCCAAGAAGAAAATTCACTAACAGACACAAACAAGTAAAGATACCCAGCTTGCAGTAGAGATTTTCTTTAAGAGATGGTGCTGGATCATCTGGAGTTCTATAGGAGAAAAGAAAAACTGACTCCCTTCCTGGCATCAGAAACTCAACACATTAAAAAAGAAATGCAAAATGGATCATGAGCCTAAATGTAAAAGTTAAAACAATAAAACTTCTAGAATAAAACATGAGGAGAAACAACGGGCAAAAATTTTATAACTTTAAAAGAAATAATAAATTTTATTTCATTAAAATTAAGAACATCCCTTTATAAAAATATACTACTAATAGAAGGTGCATATTTTAAGATGATATCTACAATAAATACATATGGCAATGAACTTAACTCCAGAATCTAAAAACTCTTACCAAATCTAGTTTGAAAAATAGAAATGCAATATAAAATGGTCAAAATACTTGAAAAACAAGCATTTTGTTAAAGAGGATATCCAAATGGACATTAAGCATATTCAACAATGCTCAACATCCATCAATTATCAAACTAAAAATCTCAAGGGGATATATTACCACATCTACCAAAAGGACTTAAAATGAAAAAAAAAATAGAATATTAGGTATTGACAAGAAAAGTGGTATAACTGGACATCTACTACATTTCTGGAAGGAGTATAACTGATACAACCACTTTGGAAAATTAGTATCTACTAAAATCTACTCTACGGCCCAGCTACTAGGAATATATTCAAGAGAAATGAGTAACATATGTCCAAAAATGTTCTGCTTAATCAGAGCAAGTAAGAAGGGCCAGAGAGAAAGAAAGCAAAATAAAAACCAAAGTCTGTTTTTGTAACCTAACCTTGGAAATGAAAGCCCACCACTTTTGCCATATGGTACCAGAATATTCATATAGCCAAAAAAACAAAACTACCCTGATGTCCACCAATTATTGAATGGATAGACAATTTGGGTGTATTCCTATACTAAAATATTATACAGAAATAAAAACAAAGTAAAGCTACCTGCTAAAGGGATAAATTTCACAGATACAATGTTAATTTAGGGTGGGACAGGGAGACACACAAAAGAAAACACATCATGCATATCAGTTAGCTATTGCTGTATAACAAAGTACTCCAAAATTAAGTGCCTTAAAGTAACAGAACTTTATTGTCTCACAAACTTCTGTGAATCAGAAATCTAAGCACAGTGTATTTGAGTCTCCCAGCTCAGGGTTTCTCACAAGGCTTCTCTCAAGGTATCAGTCAGGCTACAATAATCTCAAGGTTCAACTGCAAGAAGATTTGCTTCCAAGCCCACTCATATGTCTATTGGGCAAGGGCCTCAATTCTTTATTGGATGTTGCCAATAGGAAATCTCAAAACCTTGCAGCAGTCTTCATCAGAGCAAGCAAGAAGAGCCAGAGAGAAAGAAAACAAAATAAAACCAAAGTCTTTTGTTGTAACCTAACCTTGGAAATGAAAGCCCACCACTTTGGCCATATTGTGCTTTCTATAAGCAGGTCAATGGGTCCAGTTAACACCTAAGGGGAGAAGATTTTAAAAGGGCATGAATATCAGGAGTCAGATACTGTTAGAGTCCTGTGTAGTCACTGCCCACCACACCTTATTATTCCATTTATATGAATCTCATAAACTGACAAAACTTAATAGAAGTCAAAATATTGATTACTTCTGGGGGAGAGGCTACTGATGTGAGGGGGCATGAAGGAGCCTAGTGGGGTGCTATGAAAGTTCTGCATGTAATACTTATGTAGGGCATGTTGTAACATCAGTATATCCAAGTATAAAAACTTTGCAGATATGCACACTTAAAATCTGTACACCTTAGCTAATGCATTTTAAAGAATTATTAATTTCCTCTGGCAGGGGGTCACACAACATGTAAAAGTTAGAGTTTTGTGACATCGACAACCAAAATGGCTAGAGATGGAGCAGTTAAAGGAGCAGAGTTTTTGTATGTTATTGAAGTTAAGCTGATATAAATTCAAGTTAAGAGTATTATAACTTTAGAATATTAAGAACACTCTGTCTGCATGGTAACCACAAATAAAAACTGCTACAGAATTCAGATTGCGTATCCATCCCTTGTATAAAGTGCTTGGGACCAGAACATTTGTTTTCAGATTTTGGAATATTTGCATGTACGTAATGAGATGTCTTGGAGATGGTTCCCAAGTCTAAACATGAAATTTATGTATGTTTCTTATGTACCTTATACACATACCCTGGAGAGTAAAAATACAATATTTTTAAATAATTTTGTGCATGGAACAAAGTTTCATGATGTGGCAACATGTCCACATTCAGAGAGTTTAGGATTTTGGAGCATTTTGGATTTCAGATAGATGGCAGTCATGATTTCACAATATTACGAATAAATTTAATATCACCAAACTGTACACTAAATAAGCTTTTAAATCTTTGCACTCCAGTACATACATATTATATATCAATTAAAATGTTGAGGGGAGAAAAGGATGTAGTGGCCACCATCCTCTCCTCTCCTATATCTAGCAGATGGGGGCCAAAAAAAATGAACCAGCTTTCAGAAGGTCACAGAGCCCATTATGATGGCAGGGCTGGCTTGTATCATTTGTCTCTGCTTCACGGAGCTGCGTCCCTCACGCAGTCAGTGTGTGGGCATGTCAGCTCACACACATCTGGCTGAGTCTCCCCTCTGCAGTAATATCTGAAGAGGACTGTGTGCTCTTAGAGGCATGGGGTTACATGCGCTTGATTTGCTTACACTTCTAAGGTCAGGATCACACTTGAAAAAAATATCTCTAATATCTGACAAAGCTCTCAGAAATCAATTTTATACTAGGAGTGAGTCTTCCTTGACCCCTTTACCTAGGGTGACTCTAAATGAGGAACAATTAAAACGCCAATTATTCTGATCCTTCTAATTCAAATTAGAGAAAATTTTGATATAATGTCTGTTATCATTGAAGTTTTGCACTCAGTTCAAAGGGTTTTCCTTAAGTTTGGGGGGTGGATACAAATAGCACATTTGGCCCATTTTATAGTTAACTTTGATGAGAAGACATCACAATGAGACTTTACAGGCGAGTCTCACTGAATCTGAACACCACTGTTATGGAGTGCATACCAAGACTCATGGCCTTCTTGTAAATAAAGACATGGAAATATAGAGAATATCGCTTGCCAAGATCAGATAGCTATGAGAGGCTCAAACCCTGTTTACTTCACACAAATCCTGTGATCTTAAATTCACATTCTATGATACATCCCCCCATGCATTATTTTTTTTATAAAAGAAAAAGCCACTCAGTAGTTCTGGGTGTGCCTGTCATAAATGGTTCTGATAGACTCAATAAAGCAGGTCCAGAAGGGCCCCTCAGCTGCCGAATTGAGTTACTCTAGGTCCTAGGCAAAAACAAGCAGGGGTGGCAAATGCATTTAATTTGGCTTACTAATTAGAAGGTGCACATGTGCCCAGACACACACACACACACACACACACACACACAAACACACACACACACAATGCACCCAACACAATAAAGTGCAACAGCAGAGCTCCAACCAGTAAGGTGCTTAGCTGAGTGATGTAGCAGCACTTTGGAGAGCAAATAGAGACCTGTCCACTCTAAGTCCCAGGAGTGCAATACAGGGGCCTTGAACTCAAAGCAGCAAACACTCCTGAAACCCAGAAGAGTCACAGAGAGCTCAGCAAGGCAACACAAATGGAGAGAAGCAGGCTTCCTTAGACCCAACCACTGCCAGGTGGAACAGCAGGTAGGGCACCAGGACAGCAGCTCCCAGAAGTGCTTGGTAGCAAAAGACAAGCAGCTCTTAGAATCCTGTGAAGCACCATGCTAAAGGATGCCATCCCACAGACTGGAGAAAACGGGGTTTGATCACACGAATTCAACATGGAAGCACAATCCAAGCAAGCCCATGCAGAGTGATGGCAAATAAGCTCTGCACACCCACGATATGAGCCTCTCGCTCTGGGCTGGGTTTGCCTTGGGTTTTTGGTGTTTGGGTTTGTAGTTTATATTAATGCTCAGTTGTTACTTGTTCATTTATAAACCAAGGTTTGTTAAGGAAAGTCTATGACAACATTTTTAACTATGAAAAAAAATAAGCTCTTAAATTTTTTTTTCCTGTAAAAAGAGACAATTCATTTATTTTACAGCAGACCTTCAAGCCTTGGATAAACTTGATTCTTGACTAAGTTACAAGATATAAAAACAGATGTGGGTTGAGGGTGTAGCTCAGTGGTGGAGAGCTTTCCTAGCATGCACCAAGCCCTGGGTTCAATCCTCAGCACCACACACACATAAAAAAGAAAGAAGTAGAGGAGAATGTCCTCTCTCAAAGGCTTATAGTCTAGAGGAAGAGAGGTGGGGGTCACTCAGGAAGAACCTAAATGGAAGGAAGAGGACTGGCAGCAAGAGCTTGGGAGGAGGGACCAGAGGGCACAGCAAGATAAGATCCAGGCAGAGGCAAAGTGGCAGGGGAAAGGGGTGCTAATGGCAGGGCCCAGCAGGGGAACTCTGGCAGATGGTGCATGTATGACCACAGAGCAGGGACTTATAAGCGCACACCTCCTGTCAGAGCTGGGTTCCAAAGTATTCTGTTCACTCTCCAGCCAGTCTCACGGATGCACCATGTGGATCCTCTTCATGACACCCACCACAGTCTTAACTATGTATATTCTATTTGATAACTGCCTCCAAAACACACACACACACACACACACTGTAACCTGCACAAAAGGACAGTTCACATCTCATGCTCCTGATTCCCTGCTCAGCCATTCTTCAGCTGTGTAACCTCAGGCAGGTTATTTAACCTCCCTGATTCAATAGTTCATAGAGATTTTATGAGGATCAAGTGAGAAATATAAAATAGAGGATAGCTCTCATTAAAATCATTCCAGTTCCTCTGATCAAAACTGAGTAAGAATAAAGAATTCAGGCTCCACAATCCATGAAAGCTCTTCTTTCTTATCCTCGGTCAGGTTTATTCAAGCAGTCCATGCTTAGGCTCTCCACTCGAGGATCCTACTAGGAAAATCCTATCTTTCTCCCGTTGGTGGCTATCTTACTGGCCTTTCATCTCTCCAGGCAGTTTCAGTCCTTTCCTATCCTCTCCTCCTCCCGCTGCCTGATCCTATGATGCCACAATCCAGTCTCTGTGACTCGGGGGAAATGTTTCCATGGTGATGAGCAGTGATGTCATAAAAGGGGGATTGTTACAGGATTGAATGAAATCTGGCACCAGATGCGCCCTGCCTCCTTATATAAGAGGGGGCGGGAAACGAGCCATGTGGGCACAACCAGAAAATGGGAAACCGAATCACTCAAGGGATGACAAGGAATGACCAGAAGGAGGGAAAGTTCCAGTCCGTTCCACCATACACTAGCAGCCCCATTTGGAAAAGAACAGATTTAATGGACCTCACCAAGACTAGGATCGTTTTTCACCAAAGGAAATCCGAGCCACGAGCAAGAAGCAGTGGCTCCTGGAGACTCCACCTTCTGGTCTAAGAAGACACCAGCAGACTATGGCTTCATCCACCAAAGCCCAAAAGATCAGATACTTATTGAATAAAAAGCCATGGACTCTTCCTTACCAGACCCTTAGATAGCAATGTGTGTCTGACTGTTCAAAACACAGATTGTTGTGATTTGGGACCCACAATGCATTTAGAGTAACATGTCTTACCAGAAAAATAGCAGCTAGCCCTAGCTTAATTCGTAAAAGTCAAACCACCTTGTTAAAATTCCTAGAGAGCACATGGTGCACACCTCTAATCCCAACAGCTCAGGAGGCTGAGGCAGGAGAATCACAAGTTTAAAGCCAGCCCTCAGCAAAAGCAAGGCAGTAAGCATCTCAGTGAGACTCTGTCTCTAAATAAAATACAAAATAGGGCTAGGGATGTGGCTCAGTGGTTGAGTGCCCCTGAATTCAATCCCTGATACCCAGGAAAAAAAAATTCCCAGAGATTTCATATTAGCAAGCACTGCATAATGCCATTTTCCATCTGTGGGCACTCGAAAAGGCAAGCCCAGCCTTGGGAAAAGAATGCCTGCCATCAGGTCAATCTGGCTGGATGGCTGGGGAAGAAGAACTTGTCACTGACTGGGAAGAACTTGACCCTGACAGGGAAGCTCAGAAATAAAGATGTGCTTGTTGCAGCAGCAAGGCCTGGTCAGGGAGATCCTTATCACCGTCTGGTTCTTTCTGTGTCCCTTGACATTGCAAAGTAATTGACTGCCACATTGCAAACACCAAGCAATGGGTCCCTTTCCCTACAAGGTTTCCCTTGGACCCACAGGAAGCTCTTGGGGCTGGGGCTTTACACAACACATGGTGCCTCTGTCTCTCTTAGGCAGCTGGCTCTCCTGAAGGCTCCACTCCCAAAGAGTGACGATCCACAGCAATAGCCAGGTACGCGTGCAATGTACGTACTTCATGGCCTTTGTTGCTATTTATGAACTGACTTCAAAAGGAAATAATTTCCACCCAGGAAACCTGACTTATGCTTGCCCATACTCAGACATGCACAGAGATAAGATAACTGCTTGCTTACGATTCCAGACAGCAGGAGGCAGTATCTTCAGATGTCAGGATGAGCTGTACCAAATCATCTACCATGTATCAGAGAAAAGCCAAGATGGCCTGAAGGCTCCATCCTCAGGCCAATCTCGAGCCCCTAACATGCCACCACCTTGCATGCCTCCTTACCTTGGCCCACACTGCCCCTTTGGCCTGGAATGTGCCCCCCCACCTTCCCACCCCACAGCTCCTTCACCATAAGAACTGAGCCCAGGTCAGGAAGCCCAGATCCACCTCTGAAGGCTTCCTTCCTGTTTCCTTCTCCTCTACCACAGTGAGAATTTTGAGGACAAGGGATCATTCCTTATTCACATTTGAACCTCGGGCCAGGCACATGCCCCTAGCAAAACACATATGCCAAGGTGAGGGACAGAAGCCAAGATCCTTGAGCTCCGCCAGTCTTCAGTACCAACTTCAACTATTACAAATAAAGGTTGATTTTTAAAAGTAATTTTGAGTGAGTGACTCAAGCAACTAACTTTCTGACCAAGGATCCCATGATAAGATCTAAAAGGAGCAATGTGACAAAATGAGGCACCTGGGACTCTGAAGAGTCCACTTCCCCGTCTATAAAAGCAGAAAAGGAGTCGGGGTTCCAGGTCCAGGTCTAACATTAACTTTCTAACTGCAGCATCCCCACATCCTTCACGTGGAGCACGGTTACCCTTCAAAGAGGAGTCCTCAAGGCTCTCTGTTGCCCTCCCCAATTGAAACTGTCCCTTTCAGTCTCACCTTAAAAATCCCCCCTCCTGCCGATTGTTCCAGATGCTCTGGAGGCTGAGACACACTGCAAAGACAAAGGGAACCAACCACTACCTAGTCAGGCTGCACTGGTTAATGCCATGTAACCTGAGGACACCTGACCCCTCTTTCCAAATACCTCTGAGCCCACCCTTTGCCAGGCCCCTGAAACAGCAAGCTTCTTCCCAAGTCCTGCCTCCCCGAGACTAATTTCACTATTTTGCAAATGCATCTCTGTGTACCTGTAAATTCCATCACTCTCTTTGTCCATGACAAATGCCTAGCATAAATTTACCTTGGGAAATGTTTTAAGGCAGACAGCAAGCACATTCAGAGAGGCCTGGGGAAGGTGAGAAGGCTGGGGAGTGCTGGAGATGTTCTTCATTACTGCACACCCATAAAAATAAAAGGAGAAAAGCAGGGAAGCCCAGAGTGAAGGGAAAAACGACTGGTTCATTCAGCAGCAGATGCATGTGTTGAAAGTCTATCCGAGTTGCTCAGCAACCAAGAGAAAGCATTTCAGAGAGCAAGGGGCTAATTGGACAAATGAATTAATTAGACATTTCCGGAGTCGTAGCTATAAATGACAATAGGCTTGGGTGGCCGGTTTTTTTGCTAGTGAAAGTGTCTTCCCATCCCTACCTGATCTTTGGTCCCGCAAATCTGAAGAGCTGGGGACGGTGGAGAGATGGGGAGCCATGTAACTAGGTGTCAGAGATACTGGGAGTGCAGGCAGTGAAGGGGACCCTGCCTTGGTGGAGAAGTTGAACTAAATGACCTTAAAGGTCTCTTTCAACTCTTAACATTTGATTGGTTTTGCACTGCAGGGTAGGGAGGACAAGAAAGGAGTAAGTCCCCCTCTCTGGCAGCCTGAAGGTAACTTAATAACCTGCTTTCCCCCACCATCTGTGGGGTTTCCCTTTGCTGTATTTAAAGCAAGCAGCTTCCCATGAAAGCAGATAGATGGCAGTTGTTAGGGAGTTTGTGTGGGAAATAAGATGTTTTGTTGGTGGTTGCTTTTTTCCCTTGCTCTGCTTTGCTTCCCCCGTTGGCTTCCTTTAATTACAGCAGAACCCCACTGGTTGCTCTAATGATGGAGAGGACCGCTACTGTGAAGATCATGGTGGAGAGGAGAGAGCAGGCAAGAGCCACTGCTGATGGAAAGGGAACAGGCAGAGGGAGAGGAAGGCAGCCAGCATCTGCCGAGCTGGAAGGAGAGGCAGCAGGGTGGGCTTCTGCTCCCAGTTGCAATTTGCTGGGTGTCCCTGAGTAAGTTGCCTCACCTCTCTGAGTCTTTGTTTCTCCTCTTCCAAAGTAGGGAGAATGAGTTTGCCAATGTTTTGAGAATGATTGACACCACTGCTAGTGACATGTTCCCCCTTGCTCAAAATTACTAACAGCTACCCATTGCCAACAAAATAAAACACAAGTTAGCCTGTTGGTCGTACAATGCCTCTGTAACCCGGCCACATCTAATCTCTGCCTCTCCCAGTTCCCAGACACACCTGGTTTCTCCTCCCCTGTGCCCTTTATTCAACCTGCTCCTTGTCTAGAAACACCAAAACTCAAGTGTGATCCTGGCAATCTAAACTCTCTTGCTCAGGGTTTCCTCACCTGTAAAATAGGGTTAATAACAAACCCAATTCCTAAAGGTGCAAAGAGGGGAAATGCAAAGCTCCCATGGTGGTACTGGCACACAGCAGGCCTTCAGTAGATGTGACACCCCGTCCCCAGAGGCTTCACTGTGGTTCCAATGTCAGGGTGAATCTCCATCCTTCTCTCTGCACATACTTCTCTCAGGTCTCAAGTTCCCAAAACTCCAAGTCTGAATGGCTCTTCATTCAGCTTCTATCCCAGTACTGAGGCACAATCAAGTATCTGTCCCCATGTTAAAGATCACTCCTCACAGGGGGACATGGGCAGGACAGGCGCCTAAACTATAAGGGCGTAGCTCCTCCTTCATGGCTCTTCATGACCACAACAATACTGAACATAGGAAATACCATCTCAAGTGAGGACCATGTTTGTTGCAGACCTCAGCTATCCAGGAGCCATCTCATCCCCAAGTCCAGGGGACCTCTGATCCAGGAAGAATGGGGAAAAGAGATGGAACCGGAGAAGGCAGAAGAGAAGGAAGAACTGGAAGTGCCCATACTTGCTCAGACACTGAAGAAGTGAAGCCAAATGTCTACAGAACAGAGCTGTGGGCAGTCACATGGCCAAGAGCTTCAGAATCCCACAGCAATGACTGCAAACAACTTCATCTACGGATAGAGCAGCTCTGCTTAGAAGCTTAGAGGTATGCACATCGGTGGCCTGCCCACTATTTTCTCTCCTTATCTCAGCTCCTGAACAGGCCTTGCTCACCAGACATGCTTCCTTCAACATCCCTCAATCAGCTCCTGTAAACTGACTGGGCTGAAGCAGTGGCTCATCCAGGAACCTGAGTTGTTTTGTTGTTGTTGTTGTTTTTCTGCTGCCTATGTTCAGTTACAGGTTGTAACGATGATGTTTCATACAATACAATCAACTCTGCCCCACCCATACCATTGCCTAAAAAATTCATAAGTGCACAAGAAAGGAAGGAAAACACAAAACAAAACCAGAAGGGGGGGAAAGGCAATCTTGAAATGAATTCGACTGCAGAAGCTTATGTTCCTGCAGGCACAGTAGATATTAATAATTCAACAAAATATTACAGTAATTACTATACTTTGCAAAATCACAACAGTGCACTTTAGCACAACTCCTACCAATCTCCCTGCAACTGCCATTAATAAATAAAACACAATTCCCTATATTAAATTTGTTGTTTAAAAGCTAAATATTTTATCAGAACTAAGATATTTTAAATAATCAGTCAAGACCAAGGAAATCCCTGGCCCTGCATTTCTCCCCCCTTTTAAGTGAAATTCCATCTTCCCAGTTAGAGCAAAAATTGACTTCAACTCTCACAAGAAAATACTGAGTATTAGGGCTTGAAGGCCCCTATTGAGAGACCTGAGGACCACTCAGCTTCAGTGCTCAGCAGGAATCCGATTAGGCTGCAGGGGAGAAAAAGTGAGAGGGGAAAAAGAGGGGAGGATTAATTCCTTTAGACCACAGATCTGATCTACCTCATTCAGAAAAAGCAGCCATGAATTGTAAGGAGAAGGGAGTGGCAGGCAATCACCAAAGGGACACACCTGAGGATAACCCTGAGTTTGTATATACGGTTAATGACCTTGAAACAGAGGTGAGCCTCGCTTTACACAGTAATTACATTCCCCCCAAATATGCTACACCCCATCTCTCAAGTTCTGTTGGTTTCACCTACTATCTCAGTTAGCTTTTGCTGCAAAAATGCTACAGAATCATCAACCCAAATCTCAATCAGTTCTGATTCTCACAATCATCACTTATTCTCACAAAGATTCAGGGCATCCAGGGGAGCTGGCTGATCACAGCTGGGCTCAGCTGGGTGGCTGTACCACTCCCAGCTGGGCTGAGCTGATCTGGGCTGGGCTTGCCTGGGAATGGCTATATACTCTTTGTCTCTTATCCTCCCCTGGAAACCAGTGGGCTAGCCTGGGCACGTTTTTCTCTTGTCCACTACAGAGGTGCAACACAGAGTACGAAACACACAATGCCTCTGGATCACTAAGCTTACAACTGACAGTGTCCCTTTTGCCTCGTCTCCTGTTAAAGCAAACTGCACTGCCAAACACAAAGTTAGCCAGTGGAGAAGACCCCTGCTCACCCAGAGAAGGCACTGCACAGGCCCAGTATGCAGGAGATTGCAGCAAGGAGTGGAGAACAGGGGCCACATGGGATCAGCTACAGCCCTTGCCAAGTAATCCCTCAGTGGGCTCCTTCCCGCCCACACCCACTTCCACCACCCAAGCCATCACCCTTTCCAGCTTCAGTATCAGTCCAGCCTCCCAGCCTCCATCCTTCTCTCCCTCCAACCCACAGGGCAGCCTTGGTGATTCTTTTTTATGTAAATGTATCACTCTCTTACTTTGAACCTTTTTACAACTTACCCCTTTGCCCATTAGGGCAAAGAACAAACCCATAAGCCCTGCTTGGTCCTACCTGTACCTGCCTGGCTGGCTGCACCTTTCAGTCCCCAGCCCCCACACTGTCCTTCTTTCTATCCCCTTCAGAGACTTTGCTCCCTCCTGCCACTGAAGTCTAGAACGCTCTGCTCTCTCCACTTCACCCAACAGGCACATCTTTTGGGATCTCAGTGCACCTGCTGCTTCCTCTACGCCTTCCCTAAGTTAGATGGCCCTTGTGCAATCTCTGACAGTATCACGGACCTCTCCTCCAGTAGGACCTCAGACACCAGCAGCACTGGTCACACAGAAGGCACTCCACAAACACATGTCTAGTATTGAGTACTGGCGTAGTTATAAATAAAAACAAATAACTAAAAGTATCTGACTACCTTTAATATAAAATTCAGCCAGAAAACCTTTAACAAATGTCAATGACAGATTGTTCGATTTCACCCCCCCACAACATATTGCAGATTTTGTTTCAACCTGGATTGAATGCTTCCGGGTTTCTTAAAGGAATGCACCTCACCCATTTGAACATCACAGGCTTCCCAGGTCAGGCACCCGCTTTCCTCACCCTCATCAGTCCCTGAGCAGGAAGGGAGACACACATAATCCAAAAATAGTAAATGGTACAAAACCAGCAAATCCAAGTAATTCACACATTCAAGGGAATTTTTTTTTTTTAAACCTGGATTCCTATGTCCATGGAGCCAGTATGAGAGCAAAGTAAGATTTTAGACAAGCTGAGAATGTTTTTTCCTAATGTATCTCCTAAGTTCTAGGTTTCTCTGTGATTTATCCTCCAAGCCAGAATCTTTTGAGAGTTAAAAGAAATCTATGTGTATTACATGGGGACAATAGATACAAACAAGGACAGTCCCATGTACTCTGTGAAGATGACGACTGAGGATGTAACACACAAAAATGCAAAACCCGCCCAACAGAGGAAGGGACGCCAAGAAACAGAAGCACAAAGCCAGGAGTGAAATAAATGGAAATCTCAAGAGGACAGAAGGGAAACAGACCTAGAAAGAAAGAAATCCGTAAAATTAGAATATCAACTAAAAAAGTCTTGAGTACTATGGTAAAAAGGCAGATGCTTCCTCTGCCTGTATAGAAAATAAGACAAGTAGAAACACAAAATTAAACAAAAAGCACTATGAGAAAGTTATAGGCCAAACCAAACTGGCAGAATTCTCAATAATTACCAGAGCACAGGATAAGCTATTTGACCTCAAAGGTCAGAACGTGTGTTGTCAAGTGTCCTGGGTTTAGTGGTACAGGTAACATCTATTTCCAATCACAGGACTAGATTTTGTTGCAGATAATAAAAACAACCACACTATTGTTAATATTTTTATTGCTTTTCATTCAACTATGGTTGAAATTCAATTTATTTCCTAAATATGTTTTAAAAGAGCATGTATTTTAGGCTGTCTTGCTCTGTCCTCTACAAAGCTGTCCAATATGTTTCCCAGGCATAAAACTGTAAGCTTTGGGATGTCCAGAGGCATCATATGGTTTTTCATATATGCTGCAATACCAGGCACATAGGAGGTACTCCCCAAATAAGTCGCATTATCTGAAAGGAATAAGGCAAAAACAATCAATACAGGTCAAGTTCTGGAACAAAATCTTTTTAAACATCAAATTCCACTCCCATCTGGGAATTTTATTATATTAGATGTGACTTGAAATAAATTGTACACCATGCCTGGAATAAGAAGTTGGGGCTTTTAATACTACTGCATGTGTGTTAACAGAAGTTTTTCATGTGTACTGAGAGAAGGCAAAAGAAGACAGGTGGTACATGTGGTCTCGAATCTGTCACCGAGGGAACCTCCAGCTCCTTAAGGAATAAAGGAGAGATCAAGTCAATGAACAAACACCTTGAGTTCATATCACCCCCGTTATTTTCAAAATGTTTCCAGGTGCACCATTTCATTATTTAACTGTGATACAAAGGGAGCAAATAGGATTGTCCCAAATTCACACATGCATAAATAACTAACCTGATATCATATCAAGTTTGTGATGAGATGGACTTGCATGAACCTAGACAACTCTTTCTTCTTAGAGACAGGGAAACTAAATCCCAGAAAATCCAAATAACTTAATTAGCACTGCCCTAAGCCAATGAATTATTGAATGAATCAGTTTATTTTTCCCCAAAACAACCAGTGTAATAACTTTATTTTTTCAGGCCAGAAAAATGTTCACTAAACTGTCACAAAGAAATAATGTGCATCCATTTGAACTAATATATATATATATATATATATATATATATATATATATATATATCTCCCATGCATCCTAATCTTGCACCAAAGACAGTGTAGTGATATATTATTTTTAAGTAATACTGGCATAATTTTTTAAAAAAACTTTATATAATAGATGGGTCCATTTGTTTGCAAATATATATATATATGTATATATATATATATATATGTATATATATATATATGTATATATATGTATATATACATATATATATGTATATATATATATATGTATATATATATATATATATATATATACATATATATATATATAAAACAACTATGTGGTAAAATATGGCATCCTAAAATTCATGTGAAAATTCAAGGGATTCAGAATGGCCAGAGCATTCTTTAAAAAGAAAAACAAATTTGGAGAATTCACACTTCCCAATTTCAAAAGCTACAAAAAAGCTACCACAAAGCTAAAAGACAGACATACAGATATGTGGGAGAGAACTGACAGTCTGGAAATAAACTGATATTTGTGATCCATTGATTTTTACAAGGATGCCAAAATAGTTCAATGGGGGAAGAATCTGTGTTTTAAACAAACAGGCAGAGATAGTGGGACATCCACATGCAGAAGAATGACACTAGAACCATCCAACCTCACATCATATACAAAAATTAATTCAAAGTCGACCAAAGACCTAAAGAGAAGAACTAAAACTATAAATCTCTTACAAAGAAATCATGCATGAATCTTATGACGTTGAATTAGGCAAGAGTTTCTTAACTATGACACCAAAAGCAAAAGCAACAACAAAAAACAGATAAACTTGGCTTCCCCAAAATTAAAACCTTTTGAACTTTAAAGGACACCATCAAAAAAAAATGGATCAGTTTTTTTAAGGAATGAAAATACATCTACTTAAGGTAAGAAAACACCTATACATGCTGGAAAGAAGTATTTTCCAATTTTTTTCATCACAATTCCAGATCTTCTTCTCACTAATAATGTACCCAAAATAACACACACTTGCAACTCTTCCTCATTTCTTTTCCATCTTCTCTACCTGGAAGGGTCTTCATTTCCTTACACCTAAGAAACAGTTAACTTGCTGAAGACATTTCATGTAAACCAAGAACACAGCTCAAGAAATTCCCAATCCCAGAACCAATATTCTTTCCAACATAATATGATGCCCCTCAAGGATGTTATCTTAGACCCATTTCCTTCTCCATTCCTAGTATTTACTATGGCAAGGCCCATAACAGGTTTTTAATATAATATTACAAAGGACTGAGGATATAGCTCAGTGGCAGAGTACTTGCCCGGCATGCAAGAGGCCCTGGGTTCCATGCCCAGCATCAAAAGAAAAGAGAGAGAGAGAAATTCCTGACTTGGTGTGATGGATAACTGGGTCATAGGGCACCCAGATATTTGGTTGAACATTCTTCTGTCTGTGTCTGTGTGTTTCTGGATAACATTTGAGCCAGTAGACTAAACAAAGTAGAATGCCCTCCCCAATATAGATGGGCCTCATCCAATCCTTTGAAGATTCAAATGGAATAAAAGGTTAAGTAAGAAAGAATCATTTCTGTCTGCCTCAATGTCATTAAGCTGGGATATTCATCTTCTCCTGCCCCTGGACTAGGACCCAGCCTAGAATTTACACCATTGTCTCTCCTGCTCCTCAGATCTTCTGACTCAGACTAGAATTATACTATGGGTTCTCTTTGGACTCCAGCTTGCCAACTACAGATCCTTGGTTTCTTAGTTACCATAATTGCATGAGCCAATCTCTTAGAGTAATCTATACCTACACACTATTGGTTCTTTTTCTCTAGAGAAACCAAACCAATACACTTGGAAATAACTAAGGATCTTAGTTGAGGTTCCTTCAGGAGCATACCCTGAAACAAAGATTAGCATTTACATAGTTTATATGGGGAGTCCACGGAAATACTCACAGGGAAGTGGAAAAATGAAATAGGGACAGAAGGCAGACATAAAAGCAAGCAAATTACCATGGTAAGCAAATGGGTCTTAATCTCAGACACAGTTTTGAAGACCAACCTCAGGTTCTGTTCACTCCAAAGGACAAGGGAGCTGGATACTTATCCACCAACTTCCCTCAGTCATTGATAAGTGGCTTCTCCCTTCTCTTTGAAAGGCACTGACTCTTCCAACCTGTGTGTTGTATAATCAAGTCAGCACACGGAGAAATGGAAAGTGTTTGGGAAATGGGCAGAGTGCCTAGAGGTCTGCTGGGAAAGAAGACATCCCAGCCTACCCCATCTCCCATCTGAGCACTCATATCCCCACGCAATAGTCTACTGTGCTAGTTAGACCCTTTATGTGTATCATTTCTGAAATTCACAACAATCTTACAAGTATTATTCAGTATTATTCTCATTTTGTAGGCAATGAAACTACGTTGTAGAGACTTGTTCAAGGTCATTGCTGTTCATGGGAACTTCTCATAAGAAAAAAAGACACTTTGGAGTTTTCAAAAATTTTCCAATAAAAAGTTTGCTTTCCAATTTTAAGCAAAAAAAAAAAAAAAAAAGATGCAATGTTGAAGGCATCACAATACCTAGCTCCAAATTATACTATAGAGATAGAGTAACAAAAATTGCATAGGACTGGCATAAAAAAAACATAGACTGATGATACAGAACAGAAAACACAGAAACAAACCCTCACATCTACAGTCATCTGATCTTTGACAAAGATGTCAACAATGTACACTGGAAAAAAAGACAGTCTTTTTAACAAACACTGCTGGGAAAACTGGTTATCCATATGTAGAAGAATGAAACCAAACCCTTATCTCTCACCCTGTACAAAAGTCAACTCAAAATAGATCAAAGACCTAGGAATTATCCCCAAAACTATGCAACTCCTGGAATAAAACATAGGGTCAACACTCCAATACACAGGTACAGGCAATAACTTTCTCTTTAGGAAAAGCTCAGGAAGTAATGCCAAGAGTTAATAAACGGGATGGCATCAAATTAAAAAGCTTCTGCACAGCAAAAGGAACAATTAGGAATGTAAAGAGAGAACCTATAATATGGGAGAAACTCTTTGCTAGCCACTCTTCTGAAAGAGTATTAATATCTAAAATGCATTTTAAAAAACTCAAAAAACCTAACACCAATAAACCCATTAATAAATGGGCAAATGAATTAAAGAAACTTCTCAAAACAAGAAATAAAAACAGCCAACAAATATATGAAAAAATGTTCACCATCATTAGCAATTAGGGAAATGCAAGTCAAAAATTACACTGAGATTTCATCTCACACCAGTCAGAATGGTAGTCATCAAGAATACAAATAATAACAAACACTGGAGAGGATGTAGAGAAAAAGGAACACTTTTACACTGTTGTAAATCAGTACAACCACTATGGAAATCAGTATGGAGGTTCTTAAAGGCCAGGCATGGAACCCCCGTATGACCCAGCTATAGCACTCTCGGGCATTTACCTAAAGAATTAAAGTCAACATACTAGAGTGCTACATGCATATCCATGTTTATAGCAGCACAATTCACAATAGCCAAACCATAGAACCAGACTAGGTATCCATCACTGGAAGAAAGGATAAAGAAAATGTGTTATATATACACAATGGAGTTTTATTCAGCCATAAAGAAAAATAAAATTGTGTCATTCATAGAAAACTAGATGGAACTTGAGACCATTATGTTAGGCAAAATAAGCCAAACTCAGAAAGTCAATGGTAGTACATTTTTCTCATATATGGAAGCTAGAAAGGAAAAAGAAAAAGAAAGGTGTGGGAGATCAGTAGAGGAAAGGGACAAGGGGGTGGGAGGCAGGGAAGAGAAGAAGGGCTAGAAGTGAATGATACTGGCCAAATTATATTGTTACATTGTGTGCATGTATGAATATGTAATAATAAATCCTATCGTTATGTACAACTATAACTCATCAATAAAAAATGTGAAGACAAAAATAAATAAAATTGGGGGTGGGGGGGGAGTTTGCTTTCCAGCCTGGCTAGTGCTAAAAGCAACACCTGAGATGAGCAACTCTTTCCTTCATTTCTAAGGATCCTCCCCCTTTCCACCATCACCCTAAAAACAAGCTTCTCTATATCCCCAATTTCAGGGACTCAAAACTCTTAGTGTAGCCAGGTTCCCCTACCTATCTAATCAATTAATTTGTTTTGTTTTTCTGGTGCTGGGGATTGAACCCAGGGCCTTGTACATGTGAGGCAAGCACTCTCCCAAATGAGCTATATCCCCAGCCCCAAACATTTTTATTTATTTTAGTTTTAGACAGACATGATAACTCTATTTTACCTATTTGTTTTTATGTGGTGCTGAGGATCAAATCCAGTGTCTCACATATATAAGGCAAACGCTCTACCAACTGAGCTAGAACCCCAGCCCCTGAGGTCTGACTTTTAAAGAATAGGCTCATTTCTCATGCAGTGTAATCTTTAACCTGGTTCTAACCATCCAGATGAGAAACTGCCAAGCTCACCATAGAGGTGAGAGGACCAGGTCAGACATGTGGGACCTAAGAAATGAAGAATGAAACACCTGTGATGTTTCAGTCGGTACAGACCCTAGGGACAGCTGGAGCAGACCAGACCTTCTGATCCACAAAACATTCTTCACCCCTACAGTGTTAGGCACTTAAGAAAGTACATATCCCATTCAACTGAATAGACTTCTATTGACCAACCACCAAACAAGAGAATGACGGGGGCATAAAAAAAGAATATGCAGAAGAGACAGAGGAACCAGCTGCACGTGATTTCTAGACGAATCTATTTGTAGGATATTAGTTCAGTCATTCATAGGTTGAATATCCCATCGCTGACTGGATGTAACTTGTACAACCTTTTTTTCTGCAGGAAGAGGAAGATTAGTCAACCCAGGCCTGATCCGCCCTCTTACCAACCAATCATTCATTGCCGAGTTGCCAAACAGCCCTCCACACAATGCATTTACAAGTTACTTTTTCTCATTTTCTCTCCTTTGGAACAATTCCTGGAACATTTTTTTTTCATGATTTCATCCTATTTATTTTCCTGTCTTTCCCAAGGCAACACTCCCTCTAGTGTCTGTGTATTCATCTCAGGTTCCATTCTTGGTGCACAGGGTGAAGGCCAAAAGGGAACCAAGCCTGAAACTCGGTGGGCGTGGGAGTAGATCACTGCAAAATAATTTGGCCACTGTGAACCTTCTGAGAAAGAGGCTGCAGATATGCTGCAGAGTTCCAGTCACGGATATTTACTATTCACACCAGACACAAACACACAGCTAGGAGCTCGGGAAGAAAAACAGCATCAAGGTCCATCCCATGACTTTGATGAAGGTTGAGTCCTGGGTACTGTGGGCTCTGCTTGCCTGGCCCCCAGTCATTCACTTGTAGATCTCTTCACTGTCCATCTCAGCACTACACAAAAGACAGACTCCCCTGACTGTGAACAGGGACCATAGGGATGTGTGAAATCAGCATCCTGATGATGTGTGGGTACCAAAATGGCCTTGACATCAGCTCACTGGGCAACTTTGGGCATGTAGCTCCTTCCTCTGTTGCAATATTTGAAAATAAAGAGAAGGCCCCTTCCAGACGTAAAAATAATAACTAAACCAACATACAAATTGGGCACTTCTTTTAAATACTATACAGTGTATAATCTCATTTAATCCTCACAGCTACCCAAGATAGGAGGTACTATTATCATCACCCCTTTTTACAGATGAAAAGATAGCAAAGAGAGAGTAAAAACATGCTCAGTGTCACACAGCTACTCAGAGATAGTGGGAGGATTTGAATCCAGGCCTCTGGCTCCAGACTCCACTGTCCTATTTAGTATGTGACCTTGTTCCATGTTCTCTGTCTATCCATTCTCAATAAATCCTGAACAGAACAGCATTCAGGATGTAAACCCTCTGCAAGTAAGAATTCACCCCTGCCATATATCCTGTCATACTATAAACCCATGCTCAATAATCCCACAATCCAAAGCCTAATAGGGTGCTTGCTTATCCTACATAATTCTATTTCTAGTTTTCCCCTTAAATAAGGTTTTCTCCAGAGTATGCCAAGTAACAGGCCCCTACTTAGCCAT
Source organism: Marmota flaviventris (assembly GCF_047511675.1). NCBI lineage: Eukaryota > Metazoa > Chordata > Mammalia > Rodentia > Sciuridae > Marmota > Marmota flaviventris. The sequence continues at coordinate 23,780,733 of NC_092501.1, forward strand.
GGTACAGTTGTATTGACCAACATCCCTGAATGGTCAGTCCCTCTGTGCTCTCAGTCCCTCCCATCTCAGTCAAGAAGGAATGGTTTCCTCTGCTCCCTAACACAGACTTAATAGCAGAAATCTATCACGCAATCCTGAAGTTCTTAGACTCCATTACCTTTTACAAATTTACTATAGCACATTTATTAGTGTACCATAGAGAACAATGTTTCCATAAATAATTAAACTACACTGATCAAAATAAATAAGGAAAATGTTCTTGGTCATGTAACCGGACTTGATTTCCTCAGTAATTCAAATAATCAGGTGATTTACAGAGGTCCCCGTCAACAACGGTTAGCAAGACAGAGCTCACCCAACATTAAGGAGCTTGCTATTTATTGCCTGGAGTCACTGTGGTGGGTTGGATGGGTGGCTATGGGGCTCAACCCTGGAACAGGAGGAAGGAAGCTACTCCTAAGCCACTCTGGCTAGCCTTATGTACACCCATCCTGAGTCTTAATCTACTCTACCTGTAACTGGGCAGCACCCTACATGACAGAGTTAAAGAATATGAACCCTCTTGGAAGGAAAATGCTGTTAAGGAGAAAATAGGTATGAACAGGAGAGGGCTATTCTGAGAGAAAAGAGCAGCTGGGGTCCGGCTGTGGGGTGGCATGTTACTGCCTGAGCCTCACAGCCCTCCTCTATGCTGATGGTTTGATGAAGGCAACTCCCAAATGCACTTCCAGCCCCGACAATCTGAGTCTGAGGCCCACAGTGATCTCCTCTCCTCGGAGCTCACAGCCTCAAACGATCACTTGACAATTAACCACATATCACCCCATGGCATCTGTCTTGTTGTCATGTGTTATTTAACTTTACAGAACATCAGCCTCACATTCAAAGCACATTAGAAGCACCTGAGGCAAACACTGTCGTTTTCTTGGTTGTCTCCCCTCCATCACAACCTGCAGCCCCAGAACAACGCCACATACACAAGAAACGCCCGCCCAAAGGCTATCTTATGAGTATCCATCTGATCTCTGATGTGCATGAGAAGAAGCCAGGATCACTGCCTAGTCCTTATGTCTATCCTCCTGTTTAGTGGGATAAGGGTCTCTCTGAATCTTATGAATCTTATGTTAAAATAATAAACCAGGTGCATAAATTCAATGCTATTAAGAGATAGTGTTAAACTATTTGCCACCTAAGGCAGAAATGATCTCCCCTTCCCTCCCCTGCTCCACAGCTAAGGCAGGTCCTGCTGCCCAGGCTAGTGCAGTGTTCCTGAGCCAGGTCTCCCTCTCTGGGCCTCACTCCACAGGGTATCCATGAGAAGAGCAGAGGCCACATGGGGGGGGTGCTCATTTAAATATTTCATCCCTTGCCCTCAAAGTACTAAATAATATGGGATTAAAGTTACCAAATAGTAAACTAAAAATGACCAGACTTGTGTTACCATCTGTAAATTCCACAAACGACTAGAAAAATAAATGCTTCTCGGGAAGGTTTCATAGAGGCCTGTGTTGGAGACATGAACAGAGCTGTGAGTACTGGGTGCATCTTGATGGAGGAGGAAGGATGTCTCAACTGGAGGAGACTCAGGAGCAAAGGCCTGGAGACAAGCAGGGGCTCGAGACAACAAAGAGGCTGCCCTGGTGACAGTGGAGGACTGGATCAAGTGGAGGACCAGATCCAAAGCTGGAGAAGCAAACCCAGGACACATAAAATGAAAGGCCCTGAATGCAAGGACAAAGGACTCTGGATTTGAATTCAAGAAGCCATAGGCCCTCAAGCCAAAATGCAGACATCCCCGATGAAATATTTCTCATCACAGTAGCTATCAAGTGATGAAATCACCAATATCCCAAGCAACGACTTCCAATTCCTTTGTAGCCTCTGTGCTCCACGAAACAGGACTGTCACTCGTTCACGCACCTAGACAAACATTACTAAGTACCAGACCTCTCTCCCAACCATCAACACACCAGGGGGATAAACATGGTTAGCCTAATTCCATTCATCCCACAGAGCCAGTTCTGCTTACCAAAGGTGGCCTACTAGGCACTCACATTCTGTATTTTCTAGCTCCTCCACCACAAGACCTCTTTTCTCCCAAACCTGCTGCAGAATCATCCTTTGGCATTTTCTCCCTGTAAAGGTAGTGTCTCAAGCCAGTTGAGAACCCAAGGAACGCAGAAAGCAGGAAACCAACAGGAGGTCAAGCCACAGACCTCAAATGACTTGCCCATGTGCACCTCACCTTGGATGAGCCACCAGCCTTCAGAAAGACCTGCTCTCCCATGTCTCCCACCTCTGCTCCTCATGGGATGATTCAGGGCCCACAGATCATCCTGTTCCAGAACTCCCCCAGTGACAACAACAGATTTACAGAGCCCAAGGCAAGAGCCTCCCAAGACTTCTTCCCACTGGAGCCCCAACCCCCCTTCCCTTAAACCCTATGCAACAGGAGAAGCCACTTCCCAGTGTTCCAACCACTGCATCTCTGCAATCATTAAATCAGGCCTCCCAATTAAGGAGTTTGCAACTTCTGCTCACCTTGGAAATCACTGCAGGATCTGAGAAGCAAATCAGAGCCTGTAAGCCAGCTGTCAGAGGAAACACAGAGCAGACAAATAATCTCATCCAGCCCCCCCTTTCCTCACCATCCCCTGGCTGACAGTGACCAGGAGCAATTAGTGCTGTTATGTCCCAGTGCATTTCCCAGCTACATCTCAACTGAGATGGCTCTCCTTGTAATATTAATTAAAAACAGATTTTTTTTTTTGGCAAACCCCTGAAGAATGGCTTCTGTGGCAGGCTTCTTTATTAAGCCTCTGAGAAGGCAAAATGCATTAAGAAATTGTGACACAGGGGACTGTGAGTTGGGATGAGAAAGGCTGGGTGAGCCAGCCAAAAGCTATTTGAAAAATCTGTTTGGGAGCCACTATCAGATGCTTTAGTGAGTGAAATACAATTAATCTGACCAAATCTGTCACTATTTTGCACATTAGGAGTAAATATTTTAGAATACAGTTCAGCTACATTAGTTAAGGGTAGGAAATCTTGCCCTGGGGAATCTGAGTACTACACCTCCTAGCACATTCTGGAAAGGTGATCTGGCAAAGACCTGGAATGATAAGCATCTCCCCATTTCTCCCCACTGAGATACAATGTTGGGCACATTTATTCAAAACTACCTGGTAAGTCATTCCAAGCAGGCACACTGCAGGGACAGCAGCCTGCAAATTGCTGTCACTGAGAGTGAGTGGCTGGAAAGAAATGGAACCCATTCTCACCTCAGCACCAGGAATGAGGGACCCCCATCAAGGGGTTCACCCAAGAAGGAGAGGGCTCTCCAGAGCAATTGGCCATCTCACTGAAAAAGCAGGGAGGCTTCTTCCTTCATTGGAAGGGAAAGGACAGAATAATGTGTTTTTCTGTTCCTCTGTAAGCCACAGGGACTGTGCTCCCCCTGGGTGTTTGTGAAACACTCTCTAACCCATTAATCACCAGGATCCCAGCTGGAGACGAATGGTAAGAAAGAACAACAACAGCAAATCACTCCTCCAGAGTAAAGGTTCCAAGGCCAAGTCCACTCATCTCCCTCCACCTGGAACATCTAGCAGAGTGACATGGTCAGAGGTGGGACCCAGACTCCCTCCCCTTCCTGCTTCCTTCACCTCCAGCCTGCTGGGGACCTCCTCCTTTGTTCATCAAGCCATGCCATTCCAACCCTGGGACCAAAGCAAACACCTGCTCCAAGCCTCGGAGGAGGTTCTCCTCCTGCCTCTAAGGTCCTGGGGTGGGTGCTGCATTAGTTAAGGGTAGGAGATCTTGCCCTTAACTCTGTGGTGGGGTGAAGGCCCTTCTCTATGTCCAGCTCCACATCATGGCTGTAAACTACCAGAGTGGAATTCAATTTTCAGTTATATGAGTGACTAAAAACTCTCCCCATAGGGGGACTCTTGGGAAGTAACAAAGTTTGTCAAAGGCACCTGGGAGAAAAGCAGGAAAGCCCTAATTGTCCTAAAACTGAAACTGCTGTTCTTCCTGAAGGAGGACACACTTAATACCCCAGAAGCCAGAGGGAAAGATGGAATCATCTCTCCAAGCCAAAAGAGCCTGCTAGACCCCAAGGTCTCTGCCTTGTGACATCTCCTTCCATCCTGAAACAATGAAGGAATTCCTGAGGCTTCCTCATCCCCACAGCGACTCTTTTCTTCCCAGGGAACCCACCTGGGGAATGGTTTCCCAGCTCTTCTCACAGAGGGTGTTTCCTCAGAGTGTCTCAAAGACAATTTCCCCTTCTTCTTAAACAGCATCACAGACCTGATAATCAAGGACACCTTTCTCTCTGGTACTGCCAGCAAAATGTGGTCAGAAAAGGCAGGCACAGCATAGGGGATAATCATGTGGTTCCCTCTCCAGACTGGGGAGGGGACAGGATGGGCCCTGTGCTCACCCGGGCTGCCTTGCCTTTGCTGGGGTGGTGAAGTAGCCAAAAGCACAACCAATAAAGTCTCCAGGGGCTGCTCATGATGGCTTAAATCTCATCACTGTTACTAAGGCCTTCCAAACCCAACGGTCCACTGCCTAGACCCTTTGGCCCTGTTTGATTTCCCTAGGGGCAAAGGCCAGGCTGCCCCTTGCTTCCTTTGCTGCTCAATTGCCCCTAGGATAGGCAGAGAAGGCCATGCACATTTAACTATTTGCAAGAAGCATTTTCTCTCTAAAGTCTCATCTCCCGAGGCTTTGTCAGCACTCAAAAAATGAACCTTTAAAGCAGAAACATATGAAAACTCTATAGGCAGAATGAATTTATATTGTCTAAATATGGCAGTAATAAAGCCTCAGATATGCCAGGACATGGCCCCCTCTTCCTAGGATACATTTACTTCCATGCAGCCTACCCATCTTCCTCACCTAGTTAAAATGTGAACACACAATTCTTAATTACCAAACTAAAATGAAGTTAAGATTACAAGCCCTGCTGTTAGAGAATTCTCTCTCCACCTTCCCTACCTCTCACTTCCTCCCCCTTCTCCTTTTCTCTTTCTCTCCCCTTCCCTCTTTAACTTTCTCCCTCTCTTTCCCTTTTTCCCTCTAACACTCACACATATGTCCTCGGGGACTGGGAAATCTTCAATCACCCAGCCCAGCACAAGCACACCTTGCTCAACCAGAAAGCCCAGAACTGTCCAGCAGGAGGCTTTGGGGTGTTCATCCAAAGTAGATGAAACCAGCTACCGAGCTGCCCTGAACTGGACTCCACTTGTTCTTGGAACCCAGCATCTGGTATAGAGGCTGGGCTCCCTGCCCTGTGTTGGGCATCACTGAGAACCAGGAAATCTGCGCTGCTCTGCGGTACCCTGGCTTTCCTGTTACTACCCATTCCTGTGACACCCACAAGCTCTGTTAAAATAAGGAGAATATTTCCCAAGAAAATCTTTTCACACGCCAGTCAAGACGGGAAATACAAACGGGGGAGATGGGCAGCTTTTCCATCAAGTGATTTCCCCACAGCTGCTTGTACAGACATCCATCACCCCACGCCTGGAGTCCAGCTCTACCCCATGCCAAGTTCTCATCTGAACCGAGAACCAGACAAGAGCAAACGATTTGGATGGAGTGGGAAAGACTGTGAGATGAGTCCTTTGCCCTTCTTTGATTCGGCTCCCGGGCACCGGGTGGCAGTGAGGTGGGGAGAGCCCCTCGGGCAAGCGCTGCGGGCTGCTGCAGCTGCCCCGGCAGGCGATGCCCAGCACCGGAGCCCCAGTCCTGAGTGCAGGGGCCGCCAGAGTGGGCTCCACGGCGCCACCTCTCGGTACAGCAGCGTTCAGGGGACCTGGAGGGTGGAAAGGTGAACAGAAAGCAAAGGACCCAGCTTGACTCCGGGAGCAGGTCGCAGAGGTGAAAGCGAATCTTGTGCTAGGCCACTTGTGCGAGCTTGTGCAGGAGTGAGGGCGAGAGAGGTGGAGATTATGCTGATTTCTCTTCACGCTTTAAACTTTTTCTACTGCCTCTCCCATAGCCTTCCAGGGCAGTTGTCTGGGCTTTGAAGACGAAACTGGGTTTTCCTGAAGGCCAAGGATTGAGCTGACTTGGACAAGCCTCGCGCCTGGACCAGTAGCAGACCATGAGCCTAGAGCGAAGAGCAGCGACCCCAAAGCGAGCAGGAGTCTGGAAGTCCGAGCGGCATCAATCTCCCGGGTTCCCTTTCTCGTGATGGGTGCGGGCGGTTGGGTGTGGGGGAATTCGTTAGTCTATCCAGCCGCTTCTTCACATCAGCCCGTGTCCTCACCCACGAAGTCAAGCACCCCACAAACAGGAAAACTGACTCCAAGCGGAGTATGGGAGAAAGTGACCACAGATCCCTGCCCTGCTCATCTTTAAGACACCCACTGCTCCTCTCCTCTCCTCTCCGGACGGCCCCAGTCCTAGGGTCTCCAGTAAACAAATGCACACACCATCTTACAACAAACTCCGCTAACCTGTTGGGGGCAGGACAAACCTTCTCTAGAAGTCCAGGTGCTCCCCCATTTGTATGGACCCCCGAGCAACTACCTACCCCTCGCTCCTGTCCCCCATTCCCCCATGCTGTCAGGAGACAGATTCGCCGCCAGGTGGGTACTCACACTGCTGTTGTGTCCGGACCAGTGCACCATTGCTTGATTGTGGGCCGAGTCCCCGGTCAGCGCGAAAGAAGTGCTAGGCAGTCGGAGCTCTTCAGCCACTGATCCCCCAGTCCGAGGGGCCTTCACCTCCTCCCGGGAACCTTTAGCCAGAGGGCGGCTTCCTTTGGAACCTTCGGCAGAAGCCGTAGCCCGGGCGTCCCCGCGCTCCAGGGCGCTGGGGGGCTGTGCCCGGCGACTCCTCCTCGTGCCGCCAGGCTTGCCAGGAGCCGGGATGCCCTGGACCCACCGCTCGCCTTCAGGCGACGTACCCTCGGCTCCAACCTGCATCTCAATGCCCCGAGACTGGGGCGGCAGCTCTGGTCTGGGCCGGCGCCCCAGCGCGGCGGGTCTCCGTGCCGTCGCCAGCTCCTCCGGCCACTGGTTCGCCACTGCCCGCGGCAACAGAGGAGACAACGCCGGTGACCGAGAAGCCGTGAGGCGCCCGGGACCGCCCGTTGAGCCCCAAGTGATCTCGGCACCTGCCAGGACCCACGTTGACAGGAGTAGAAGCCCTGTCCGGGCGAGGGGCGCCCCTGGCCAGCCTGTGGGGCGCTCCGTGCGCGCCGCCTCCATCCCGCTGCGGCTACAGTGGCTCGGGCTGCCGAGTGTGTGGCGCCCGCCGAGGTGCGGGTCCGGCGCGGGGGGTGTGCGCGCGCCGGCGAGCGAGCGTGTCGGGGGAGTGGGGAGGGGGCGGCCGAGAAGGAGGTGGTTCAGGCTGGCGCGCCTCGCCGGTCCTCTGCACTCTTCTTCCCACCCCCAGCTCGCTTACTCGGTCTCTCGTCCAGAGGGGGACTCCAAATCCCAAGGAAAATTAATAAATGCTCCTTCAGTGCTTTTGTTGTTGTTAAAATAAGATCTCCTAAAATCGTTCCCCCTGAGCTCCTCCAGAAATTGTATAAAAATGAGTGTTCAAAGGTAATAAGAAAATCCTCTTTTTAAATATGAAAATCAAGCCGGATCCAGAGGGACTGGCAACGGATCCCAGTCCTGAGTCTCTGCGAAATCCAGCCTCCAACCTGCTCCGGGTGAAGAGTTGGGTGCCGCTTCTCGTCGCGTTTGGGGGTTTACTCTTCGGCCTGTTCCAGGAGCGGGAGATGGCGCACGGGGAGGTATAAGGGTCTCGGGGGAGGAGGAGGAGGAGTAAAGTGTTTTCAGCGCCAACTGTTCGCGTTTGATAGCTTAGGGGGAGCCCAGAGCCTCCGCGCAGGGAGGCAGCGCGCGGAAGCCAAGCGCGGGATGGACCCACCACTCTGCTCACGGCTCCCCGCCCCGCGAGGCCTGCGCCCCCGCCCGGTGCGGGGGCGCGAGGAGTGCGTGCGTGCGCGTGCGTGAGCGCTGGAGGGCGGGAGTGAGGCTAGGGGTGCGCCGGGGCTGGCGGGAGGGCGCCGCAGGGTGGGGGGGTACCTGACTGGGCTGATTAGGGGGCCGGCTGGGTGAGCGGGGGCGCGCGGCTCCGTGCGTGCGCGTTTACACAAGCTTGGGTGCGTGTGTGAGCAGCAGGGCTGGGCTAGGGGTGCGCTCGAGCCGTGGGCGCTCGCGCATCACGCACGGGCTGTGTTTGCATTTCCAGGAGCCTGTGAGTCGTCAGAAAGGCAATGTCGGGAACAAGGCAGGCTGCTCTCGGCAGCCCCCTCTCCCTCGCGCCGGGGGCACCCACGGCCCCCAGTCGCCCGCAGATGTAACCTGATTAAGCTTCTTAGGGGGCTAGGAAGGAGAACCGGAAAGCGTCGGCAGCGGGGGTAGGGATTGCCAGCTCCTCCAGTTCAGGGGCTCTCCTTCCTGGGACCCTCGGCCCAAAGTGGAGAGAGGAAATAAGTAGAGACCGTCAGCTTCCACGGGAAGATACAGGCCCCATCTTGTTGCCTAGGACTGCCGAGTCTTGCCCTCCCTTTCCCTACATCGGTTTCTGAGCCGGCTCAGTTGTTTCAAAGTGTCCGCCCAGTTGGAAGGTCCCGGCCCAGCGCTGCTTTGGGCTTATCGTGTCCCCAGGACCCCGCTGCAGGAGGGCAGCCTGGACACTTGGTGCTTCTGGGATCCCTCGTGACCACTAGAAGACGGAGAGTTCGGGTGATTTGGAGAGAGGGAGCTAAACCTGAGGATGATGCCGAGCCGCCGTTCATGGGCACATGGACAGGTGTAGCCGGCCGTCTCTGAGAATCTCTGGGATTTTTAGGGTGGGAAGTCCCAGAGATCGGAGGAGCAGGAGGAGGGACTACTGGGAAAGGAGTAGGATGGTGGGAGGGGGCTTGGCGAGGAAGAAGGCTCCCAGGCTCTTCCTTTCCTTTTGGGAACTGAAGAGTCCCTTTGGAGGAGGTGGTTAAAGCGGAACAAGAGAAAGGAAAATAAGCAAGAGGGCAGGAAAGAATTGTGACATAAGGTAAAAGAGAAAGGGAGAAGAGAGATGGCGAGGTGGAGAGAAGGATGCGAAAGAAAGAGGGAGATAGAAAGGGCGAAAAAGCGCCGGGGAAGAGCCAAGAGGGATGGAGGAAGCCGAGGACTCGCCCGGGAATCTGAGACCCCTGAGGAAGGGGGACAACCAGCGATTCCCAGAGCCCCTACCCTCGTGAACTTGCTTCCCCACCGAGCCAAAATGGAAATTGGAGGAGGAGGCTGGGCCGGAAAAAAAAGCCAGTGACAATGTCTGACCCAGAATGAAATGGTTCTTGGCGTCTTGTGGAGTCTTTTCCAGCCTCCGCAAGAAAAGTTCCAGCGCCGTGGGCCCAGGTGGGCACAGGATTCCGCGCGGTGTAGGAGCCGGCCATCTGCGTGTGCCCAGCGCCCCTGGCGGAGAAGGCCGGGTGCTGCAGCCTGAGCCGAAGCTCGGCGTTCTGGAGCTGAGAGGCACTTATTCACTCTCTGGAATATGCCTTCTGCACAATTTCCATCATGGTTTGATTTTAATGTCAGCTCCTCCATGAAGCCTTCCTCCACAACCTCATGGTACCTGATACCCTATCCATTATTATCCTCATCATCATCAAAGTTTTTGTCTTCTGCTGTAGGTTGGGAGCTGTTCATATCAATTTGGAATTTCAAAAAGAGCCAAGGTTAGAAGGAATTCCCATTTCCATTTCTGTTACTTCACCTGGGACAGGCCGGTTAAGGACTAGGATTAGCCCTCACTGTGTCCCCAGGGGAAAATAAAGAAGGTCATTTTCCTACCAGGGCTTCTGTCCCTGTTACAAACAACTGGAGAAAGCAAACTATATGTAATCCATGAGATTACACTAAATGTCACCAAATAAATCTTCTTTCGTGTGGTTGTTGTTTCTTAACCATCATAATGAAATAACACTTTAGGAAATTGTACTGCTTCTCCTACCACTGTATACATAACATAAATACACACATGCACTCACACACACACACCCTTCGAAACCCTTAATTGTCTGACAAATATCTTGCCATCAGCACCCATGGCAGATATATATAGGGAAGCATCCCAATTATGCCTATTTCCTGTATTTTATAAAATATCCATCACTCCTTATATGAAGACCAAAAGACAAATTCCTTAAAAAACTTGGAGCCAGGGAAAGGCAGATTTCTCCTGCAAAACCAACATCCTTTTGTAAAGGCTTTCTTTTTTTTATTAGTTGTTCAAAACATTGCAAAGCTCTTGACATATCATATTTCATACATTTGATTCAAGTGGGTTATGAACTCCCATTTTTACCACATATACAGATTGCAGAATCACATCGGTTACACATCCACGTTTATACATACTGTGTAAAAGCTTTCTTAAACTGGCTTTGTCTTCTCATTTTGCATTCTTCTTGTCTCAGTAGTTGAGCTGAGCACCTGGTTTACTTGCTTTAATGGTCTTTAGGACAAGACATAGCTTCTGCTTACTTTTTACTCAACACTGTTTATTTTCATCTTTTGATAGTCTGATCTTACTGTATCTATGCATTTTTGATAAGCCACTTTACAACCTTTGTAGAACTAAATAGGAAATTAATTAATTGATTAGTGTCAAAACAGCAGTCCACACTGCAATTCTCTGAATTTCTACAGAGGCCAAGGTTTATAATACAAAACCTGAAATGTCAGCAAGTTCAGCCAGGACTCCCTTCCACTGTGTGTCCATGAAGGTGAGAAGAATCTATTTTGCTCCATACTGTATCCTCAGCATCTGGCCTGATGCGTAGCACAGAATTGACCCTCTATAAATGTACAGTAAAAGACAAAACAGAAAAATGCAAATAGTCAAACTTCTGCTGCAACCACTAGCCACCTGTTCTTTCAAGCATAAAAATACTTTCAAAAGAGACAATCAAGCTAGTATTTGATTGATATTATCTTCCACCACACCTTGTTTTGTGGTATCAGTCAGTATTTGTATTGTAAGCAACAGAAAGCAATTCTATTTTAATCCAAAAATTATTTTAAGAAAGATATTAATCAATATTTCAGGGAGGACCTGAGAACTAAATTCAGGGGGTCTACAGGCAGAATGACACCTGAAATCACATTGTAAAATAGATCTTTTAGGGACGCTTTACCAGCATCACCAAGCCTGAGATGCTACAGCTTTGACCAATGCCACCAGAGTTGAATGCTGGATGTTCCTGCCAACAGCTGTCTCTGCTTCCTTTGGAATCTGAATGTGGCCACCTTCTCTATTACCACAAATTAACTTTCCATTTGTCTCTTTGTATCACTCACATTGATTGGCCAAGACATGCAATAAAAAGCCAGATCTACCTCCTAAGGTAGGAAATTCTCCAATACACAGGAAGAGAGGTCAGATGCTGGACAGTCACAAAAAGGAAACAAGATAAATGTCCGCTACAATCATTACCAAAAAATATTTCTTAGAGGAAAAAAAGAGAATCTGTTCAACCTCATTATGAACTTAGAGTGGACAAAACGGAAACAAATCCTGAGTAGATAACATTTTAAGCAGCCCTTATGTGGAATTCATGATTAACCAGCAAAACCCTTCTTCCCTACAAAAACCACAGGTTTTGGTAAGCATAGGTGGTATCATTACAAATCCCAACCACCAAATCACCCAAGAAGTCAAGTTGGAAAAAAAATAGGAGAGAAAGAGAAAAAGGTAGAAGAAATGAAGGAAGAGCAAAAAATAACTATCTAAAAACAGACATCTAAGAAGGGCTTCCTATAAGTCAAATACTATGTCTTTTATGGTCATTGCTTCATATTATTTGGACAAAGTGAATTTCTTGGTTTCAGTCAATAGATGGAGAAACAAAGGTATGTGCAGGTGAAGCAGTGGTGACTGGGGAGATGATGTTAAAGATAAGGATGAGTGTTTACATATGCAGTGCACTATCTCTGGGCAAGTCAGCCTAGCAGATTGAGAGTCCATACTTTGAAGCAAAATTACCTAAGTTCAAAACCCAACTCTACCAACCCACCAGCTCTGTGGACTTAAACAAATTATTTACTTGTGCTTCCAATTCCTCCTTTGCAAATGGAGATGGTGATAAAATGTATCACATAAGGTCACAGTAAAAGTTAAATGAATTAATGAATGTAAAGTACCTGGAACGGGGTCTGGTTTATACGCTAGGTACATTTGATCATACATGTTCTTACTATTCTTAATAGTCCTATGGAGGCCAGCACTTTATCCACATTTTACAGAATAGGAAATCTGACTCTGACAGGTTGGCCTTCTTCGCTTGTGAGGGACAGAACTAAAGGTTTGAATCTGGGTCTGTCTGACATTCCAGCTAAGTTCTAAGGTGCAGTCTAAACTGTTCTCCTACCCACATCACACAACACAACCCTGGGCAATATGGGCAATTAGATCTATCTGCTGTCCACCTGTCTTTCCTGGGGGAAAGGCACATGCCATGAGAACTAACATTGGTGACTAGTCCCCACTGGACATGTGGCTCTACTACATGCCTTACAATTTGAGAAGAGGATGGTGATTTAGTTGGTGACATCCTCATTTTTAGATGGCATAACCTCCCTTATAAGGGAGAGAAAATTGTGGCCACCAACTCCAAGCCTGTGTATAGGTAGCAAATTCAAGTTGAAAAAGCCAAGTCAAAAATGGAAACTTAAACTCTGGAAAGAACATGCTCATTAAGTTGCTGAGAGTCATCAGCAATTTTGTCAATATTTTTCTTTTAGTCATATTTCCAAAAAGAAAGGAGGGCATCCACCTAATGAGATGAATGCCATTGGAAAAGAAGTTTTGCAGGAAAATAGGTTTCGTTTTTACTCTTCTCTCTAATGATTCACAATGCAAAGCTGCATTTAGAGAAAAGGTTGTCTTTTCACAGTATGGGAACTGGAAGCATCCAACTGAGACCCTTCACGAGGGTGATAGGATGGGCGAGGAAAGATAAAACTCAGGAGGGCCAGCTTGAGAGGTAGGAGGAGAGCCAGAAAAGTATAGGGTCCCAGGAACAGGGAGACATGTATTTGTAAAGGAGGAGTGAACAGTGTGGTCATCCCACAAATGCCCACGCTCAGAAAAACAGGTTGCAACATCATCCCCAGAGAAGAGAGCCTTCTCTCTATCTTGGTCTCTTTACTCAAAGGCCATAAGTGGATTTTAAAATAAAATTAAAGAAGGAAGGAAGGGAGGGAGGGAGGGAAGAGGGGAAAAAAAGGCGTGGTTAATCTAGTTCCTCCGAGAAGCAGACACCCAGAAAGATGAGAAAAGGATGGTGAGGTATGAAGGTAAGTGTCCTATTAGTGGAAATGGGTAGGAGCAGGAGTGCTGGGAGAGCCGTCATGCTGAGACACGGAGCTGACTCTTGTGGAGGAGAGGGAAATAAGGAAGGAAATTTGGATAGAAGTGTCTTAGATGACCATGGCTTGTCATGTAGTTCTAAGAAAGTTTGGCAAGGCCAAGGCAGAGTCCTCCAGTCAGTCACCATGCAAGGAGTCCTCTGTCTCCCAGGAATGAGCCTGCATGGCCTTAGTGCTAACACATGATGGACCCTGAGCGCCACAGCAGGGGATATTGACCAACCAGGCAGAAAGAGACACATCATCCCCTTTTCCCATCTTAAAAGGAAGTATTCTAAAATCTTCCTCAAAGGATTGTTCTGAGAAGAAAAAAAAAAATGGAAGAATGTATGTAAAAGTTTAACCTGATCCCAGATCCCCCATAAATGTTTGTCAAGTAAATGAAAGAGTAATGGAATGAATGAAACTTTTCAGCAGACAGAAAGATTTGGGCAATTTGATTCAAATATCTTACAACAAAAACAGCAGGGGATTGTCTAGAAGAAGTAGATAGGAGGATAAGAGAGGATTGAAAGTCTAGTCCTGGCTTTGCCAGTGCTGGTTGAGAGATTCTGACAAGGCTCATGGTGGCCACAGGGTTATAACTGGTCCTGAGGATTAAAGAAGACATTTTGCAAGGAGACACTAAGCAAAATTTGAAGGGCTACACAAAAGCAAAGGCACAGGCTTGTTGATTTACTTGACATCAGTATTGTTACAGATCTCATCTTCTCATCTCCTTGGATATGGCATCATCTTGACCCAGGCAACTTGCGATTCTGATTTCTAGACTCCGGTGTATGTTAAGAGACAATCGTTGTTGCCCACAGCCTCCCTTTTCTGTTTTCCACTCCTTGTTCTGTGCTTCCCCAGCAAGCATTTCACACAGGAGTGTATCCAATTCATGCCTAACAGGTGACACCTAATGCACACCTTCCCAGGAGTACGACATTAACATTTAAAAAGGCACACTAGGCTGTTTCACCTGGTTAAACAGGGGGATTAGACAACCATGGGAAATGTGGGCAGGCTGATGCCATGACAGCGAGAGCCTCCCAGAGCTGCCCTGTTTCTCAGGGGTGCCAATGGCAGGTTAAACTGTAGGTAATAGAAAACAAAATGGGTCTGGGATAAAAAATAGTTAAAGAAGAGGGAAGGGAGAAGAGAGATGTAGTGGGGAGTAGGGATGTTGGGGACAAAAAAGAGAAGAGTGATGTGCTTTACTGGAATGGGAAATGGTCCCCCATCTCCAGAGACGCTGCACAGAATCCACACAGCGATGCTGGATTCCGATGGTGGAAGCTCTCCGTTAGATGGGTGGAATCTTAGGCAAGGTGCCTGGCCCTTCTGAGCTTCCGATTTAACATCTATTAAAATGAATATATTAATATCCATCTCTCAAAGAGTTTTGTGAGCATCCAGCGAGATAATGTTGGAAGCCTGGCACATAATAAGAACATAATAAATCACTCTTAGACCCCCTTTACCCCCTCTCTTCCCATCTCTCCTCCTCTTTTTACCACCACAGCCAAAGAAATATTATCTTCCATGTCCTGTGTTGCCTGGATTTCCTTCATGGCAGCTCAAAACTTTTAATTCCCCAAAACTAGATTAGATTTAAAGAGTAAATAACCTCACAGAAATAGCCTTGGTGGCAGACCTCAAGGCTATGACTCTGAATAGCTGTCCAAGAGTCAGAGTCTGCAAGTTACACACCCAGACCCTGGATGCTCAGAGAGAGCTTAACCCACAGTCCAAGGTGAGTAAGGGGAAGTGGGGAGGAGGTCCCAGGAGCAAGTTGGATTCCAGGAGGAACCTGGGTGGTGAAAGAGTGGAAGGAGCAAACTCCCCAGAGGGCAGGGATAGCCCAGTAAGGATGAGGCTACAGCTGCGAAGAGGTGACTTGCTGGGCAGAGGGTATGGGAAAACCCTCATGAACAGCCGGAGGCTGCTGAAGCTGCTATTAGATCATGGATGTGCCTGTGATCATCCACCCCTTCACTCAGGGAAGGGGACCCATTCATTCCAAACCAGAGTCAGAATCAAGAGCACTACAGGGGACTGAAGAGAGCTGGAATTCTTGGGAAATTGTTGAAGCATGGCAGAGAGAGCAAAGCAGGGAACTAAATATAGCCTTCAAACAAACATGCAGTCCACAACCTAACCCCGCTATCAGGGTGCAGGAGGAAGGGAGCTCGCAGATTAGAGCCAGAGAGGCCTCGCCTGCAGCCCAAGTGCTCCTACAGGCGGAGCAGAACTGGGAGCAGCCTGCACACTCAGCCTCACAGGGCTCCAGGTTCCCTCCATATCGCCATCTATCCTAGCTGGGTTCACAAAATCTATTCCAATAACTTAAGAAAATGACAAAGAAAGCACGCAAGCACACATAAGTACCTTTTCAATAATCCGGGGACAGCTCTGTGACCTTAAGGGTCTGTGGATAGAGAGCAAGCCACTCAGAATTCTTTATTCTTATATTGAAGACATTCATCAGGACTTAAAGATGTGTTCATCCAAGGCAGCTCCAACACCTCCAGCCAGGGGTCTTGGTCCTATTCTCTACCCTTCCCTGCCTGCCCAGTGAACTCTCACTCTTCCTTCTGATCCTAGGTCTACCTGCTCCTCCTGCAGTGAGCCTCCTTTGACCTCGCTCACCAGGTCCAGATATATCTCCCTTCATTATTAGGGTGACCCTACATCCCAGTGTAAACATTTCCCTGCTGTGATTACTAATAACACCTCCGTTGGTTCTCAGATGCGTTCCTATTTCAAACAATACGTTATGCATTCACCTCGTCCGCTGTATGTTCTCCTAGGACTATATACACCTCTTCTTTGAAACATTATAGTTGAATTTTTATGTATGTGTAGATGTTTAATTAATGATCCACTGGCTTATAAACTCCATCAGCAAAGGGATCACGTCTATTTTTAATTAAACTTTTTATGTTAAGATCATTGTAAATGCACATGCAGTTCTAAGAAATGACGTGAACAGATACCATTGTGTACCTTTTTACCCTGTTTTCCCCAATGCTACTATCTTGCAGAAGTACAGAACAATACCACAGTACACTGACATCAAGCTACAGTGCCTTTTCATCACCACCTGCTCCCCACAGGCTGTCTATAGCCACACCCACTTTCAGCCTGTCCACAATTGTGAATTGTGCTGCAATAAACATTGATGTGGCTGTGTCCCTGTAGTATGCTGTTTTTAAGTCCTTCTTATCCCCTGGCAACATCACTGCTCTCCATTTCTATAATTTTGCCATGTCGACGATGTTACAGGAATAGAATCACACAGTCTATAACTTTTAGGATTGGTTCTCACTCAACACGGTCCTCTAGAGATCCACGCAGGTTGTTGTGTGTATCAATAGTCCTGTTCTCCTTTTATTCCTGAATTATATTCTGTGGTATGGATGAAGCAGAGTTGGTTTGGCCTGTTGGAGGACATGTGGTATGTTTACAGTTTGGGGTCCACTCTGAATAAAGCTGCCATAAATGTTCATATATAGATTTTCATTTCTCTGGGATAAGTGCCCATAAGTGAATGCTGGGTCATACTGTATGGAGTTGAATGTTCTGTTTTTTGTTTTATTTTTGTTTTTGTTTTTAACAAACCACCCAACTGTTTTCCAGAATGGTGTACTATTTTACGTTTCTACCAGCAATATATGAGTGGTGGATTTTCTCTGAATCTAACGCAGCATTTATGTTATCACTATTTTTTATTTTACATTCTGGTGGGTGTGTAGTGAAATTGAAATGTGGCTTTAATTTGCATTTTCCTGATGGCTAATGATATTGAACATGTTTCTATGTTCTGTTATCCATCTATCCTCTGTATGAAATATCTCTTCATTCACTTCTTATACCATTGATTTTTTTAATCACTTTAATGATTTACTTAACAGAATACAATGAAGAATTTCTTAAATAGCAAAATACAATGTAATCTTCATCTGCAAATAAAATCATGTTTTTAAAATATTTTTATTCTAGATTTGTTATATATGACAGCAGAATGCATTGCAATTGACATTACACACATAGAGCGCAAATTTTCATACCTCTGGTTGTATACAAAGTATATTCACACCATTCATGTCTTCATACATGAACTTAGGGTAATGATGTCCATCTCATTCCACCATCTTTTATACACCCCTTGCCCTCTCCCTCCCCGCCCCGCCCCTTTGCCCTATCTAGAGTTCATCTAATCTTTCCATGCTTCCCCTCCTAACCTCACTATCAATCAGCCTCCTTATATCAGAGAAAACATTCGGCATTTGGTTTCTTGGGATTGACTAGCATTATATTCTCCAACTCCATCCATTTACCTGCAAATATCATGATTTTATTCTCTTTTATTGCTAAGTAATATTCTATTGTGTATATATACCATGTTTTTAATCCATTCATCTACTGACAGGCATCTAGGTTGGTTCCACAGTTTAGCTATTGTGAATTGTGCTGCAATAAATATTGATGTGGCTGTGTCTCTGTAGTATGCTGTTTTTAAGTCCTTTGGGTATAGATTGAGGAGTGAGATAGCTGGGTCAAATGGTGGTTCCATTCCCAGTTTTCCAAGGAATCTCCATACTGCTTTCCATATTGGCTGCACCATTTTGCAGTCCCACCAACAATGTATGAGTGTGCCTTTTTCCCCCACATCCTCACCAATGCTTATTGTTTGTATTCTTAATAGCTGCCATTCTGACTGGAGTGAGATGAAATCATAGAGTAGTTTTGATTTGCATTTCTCTAATAGCTAGAGATGTTGAACATTTTTTCATATATTTGTTGATTGATTGTATATATCACCTTCTGAGAAGGTCAGTTCAGTTCCTTGGCCAATTTATTGATTGGTTAATTTGTTATTTTGGTGTTTAGCTTTTTGAGTTCTTCAATATACCGTAGAGATTAGTGCTCTATCTGATGTTCAAGTGGTAAAAATTTGCTCCCAAGTGGTAGGCTCCCTATTCACCTAACTGATTGTTTCTTTTGCTGAGAAGTTTGAAACCATTCATTGTTAATTTATTAATTTATTTTAATTCTTGCACTATAACTGCTTATTAAGGAAGTAGGGGCCTAATCTGATACATTGGAGATTAGGGCCTACTTTTTCTTCTATTAGACACAGGGTCTCTGGTTTAATTCCCAGGTTCTTGATCCATTTTGAGTTAAGTTTTGTGCATGGTAAGAGATAGGGGCTTAATTTCATTTTGTTGCATATGGATTTCCAGTTTTCCCAGCACCATTTATTGAAGAGGCTATCTTTTCTTGTACACATTGGCATTGGTGGTAGAATGGCAGGCATAGCTGTTTTCCAATCCGTATGCCTTTTATTTTTTTTTCTTGCCTTTTCTACTGGCTAGAACTTCTAGCATTGTGTTGAATAAAACTGGGAGTGAACACCCTTGTTTCTGATCTTAGGGGGAAAGAACTCAGACTTTCGCCATTAAGTATAATGTACAGGTTTTTGTGGGTATTCTTAAGTAAAGAAAGCTCCCCTCAATTTCCATTTTTCAGAATTTTTATCCTAAAATGGTATAAACTTTTGTCAAATTCTTTTTCTGCATCCATTGACATGATCAGATTTAATTCTTCTTTAAACATTTATAGAATTCTCCAGTAAAACAATCTGGGCCTGAAATTTTCTTTTGGGGGGATTTTTTAAATTATGAATTTGACTTCCTTAAAAATCCTAGGGCTATTCAAACCATATATTTCATATTGGGTAAATTGTGATAATCAGTGTTTTTACAATTGTTTTGAAAAATCATTTCGTCAAAATTGAAAAATTGATGTGTGAAAATGTTAGTAGTGTTAATTTATTTATTTGTTTGTTTTTTATGTCTGAAGAATCTGTAGTTATTTCCCTCCTTCTTGGCATTGCTCTTTCTTTTTACTTTGTCAGTCTTAGAAGTTGGTTGACTTTATTGCTCTTTTCAAAAAGCCAGCACTTTGCTTTGTTAATTTTCTCTATTTTTCTGTTTGGGATATAACTGATTTCTTCTCTTTAGGTTTATTTTGCTTTTTTCCCCCTAGGTTCTTAAGGCAGTTCAAGTTATTAACTTGAGATTTTTTCCCCTCTTTTCTAATATTTGCAGTTGATGCTATAAATTGCCCTTTCAGCATTATTTTAGCGGTATCTCACCAATTATCATCTGTTATGTTTTATTTTCATTTGATTCAATTTTTTTTTTTAGTCTCCCTTGAAACTTCCTCTTTGGCCTGTGGATTCTTCAGGAGAATTCTTCTTTTGTTTCCAAGTATTTGGAGATTTTCCTCTCACCTGTTATGGATTCCTAGAATGGTTCCATTGTAGTGGACATTCTAGATGACTTCAATTTTCTCAAACATTTTGAGGTTTTTCCCTGACACCCAGGATGTGGTCTACCAAGTGAACACTGTAAAAAAAGTGTAGGCCATCATCACTGGGTGGAGTGTTCTAGAAACATCAACCAGAACCTGCTGGCTGATGACCTTGTGTTCTTCCATGGCCTTGGGGACTTTGGTCTTATTTTTCTATCAATTGTAGAAAGAGGAGTGTTGAAGTGTCTAACTATACTTGTGAATTTGTCTGATTCTCCCTTCACTTTTATTTGGTTTTACCTCATAAATTTGCAGCTTTATTGATTGATGCCTAAACACTTAAGATTTCTATGTCTTCTTGAAAAATTGATCCTTTCGGCATATATTTTTTTTTTATTTTTTGCAGTTTCTTTTGTTCTGAAGCCTACTTTATCTGCTATTAATAAAGCTTCTCCTGTTTTCTTTTGATTAATATTTGTGTAATGTATTTTCTAATTCATTTATAGTTACATTTAAAGTGAGTCTCTTTTAACCAGCATAGAGTTGGTTTGTGTTTCTTAATCTACTTTGCCAATCCCTATCTTTTGTTGTATATTTACAGTTAACATAATTAGTGATATATTTAAGTTTACCATTTTTGTTTATTTATTTTCTGTTGTTCTCTCTGTTTTTTATTTCTTTGTTGGGTTTTTCCTGCCCTCCTGTGGGTTACAATCATTTTTTTTTTAAATTCCATTTTGACTTATTGATAGTATTTCTTAATGTATCTCCTTGTACACCTTTTTTAGTGGTTACTGTAGGTATTGTATAAAATATACATCACATTTCATTGCTTGCTGGGCTTTTATTCTACCAGTTTCAGTGAAATACAGAAATCCTACCTTTATTTATAGCCCTTTGCTCTCCTCCATTTATGATTATCTTACTTTCTATACATACACTCAGAATCACATGAGACACTGTAATAACTTTTGCTTCAGCCATACAACAAGTTTGCAAAACTGAAGAGAAATATGAAAGTTTGTTTTATTTACCCTTATTTCTGTTTACCGTGTTCTTTCTTTCTTCCTGGTGTTCCAATGTTCCTTCCTTTATCATTTCTTTCCTTTTTAAAATACTTCCTGTAGCTATTCATTTAGGGTAGGTCTGCTGGTAGCAAATCTTGTTAGTTTCTCTTCACCCTTGAATGTCCTGATTTCTTCTTCATTCTTGAAGCATATTTTCCCTGACTATGGGATTTGGAGTTGGCATTTCTTTACTCTCAGCACTTGAAAAGCACTGTGCCAACTCCTGATGACCTCCATGGTTTTTGAGGAGAAATTGGTTGTCATTTGAATTGTTTTCCCCCTTACATAATGTGTTGTTTCTCTCTTGCTGCATTCAGGACATTTCTGTCTTCCGTTTTCAGAAATTTGATTGTGATTAGTCCCGTTGTCGATTTCTTTGAGTTCATTCTGTTTGGGCTTTGTGCAGCTTCTTGAATATGTAGTCTTTTATTCTTTCTTTTTCATCATCCTTTGAAATATATTTGACAAAAACTGTATATATTTAAGGTATATAATTTGACCATATGATACATACATATTATGAAATAATTACCTCAACTAATTTAATATCCATCACAGCAGATAATTATTACATTTTTGTAAGTACATCTTTTGTCAGATTTAGAAAATTTTCATCCATTATTTGTTTTATAAATACTTTTCCACCCTGTTCTTTTTCTCCTTTTCTTTTGTGACTCTGAGTTCATGAGTGTTAGATATTTTGCTGTAGTCCTGTGAGCCCTGAAACTCTGATCATTTTTTCCAGGGTATTTTCTCTCTGTTGTTCAGATTGGAAAATTTATGCTCTTCTGTCTTTAAGTTCAAGGATTATTTCCTCTGTCCCCTCTATTCTGCTGTTAAATCTATTCTGTGAGCTTTTTATTTTTAGTTATTATGGTTTCCAGTTCTAAAATCGCCATCTGGTTCTTCTTTGTATCTTATTTTTTTCGAGAGAACTTTCTCTATGTTCACTTATTTCAGGCATGTTTTTAATTATTTGTTGAAGTGTTTTGGTAATGACAGCTTTAATGTCTCTATCAGATAATCCTAACGTCAACATTGTCATCCCAGTGTTGGCATCTGTGATCACATTTTCACTTTCAGGTTGAGATCTAGCTGGTGTTTGGCATGACAAATGGTTTTGATTGACACCTGGGTATTTGGGGTATTATTTTATGAGACTGAGCCCTATTTGAACCCTCTGTTTTAGCTGGCTTCTTCTGATATAGCTCTGGCAAGAGAAAGTGGGGGGTGCCACCCCATTACTGCCAGGAGAGACTCTGAGCCCCTTTCCCTCTGAGCCTCCATCAACACTGGGGAAGTGAGACTGGGAAGAAGTAAAAGTTCTGCTGGACAAAAGTGAGAGTCTTCTGTCCCCACAAAGTCCCTGGCTGGAAGGGGCAGGAATGTGCCTCATCCCTGCCTCTCTGGTGACCTCCACCGATACAAAGTGAGATTCAGTTTCCTTACTACTGGGCAGTGGTGAAAGTCCTCACTGTCTGCTGTGCCCTCTGATGTCACCGCGGCAATGGGGAGAGGAATGTCTTCACTACTGCCAAGAGCTTTCTCCTGACACCACAGGTGGGGATCAGGGTGCTCATCACTGCCTGGAGCAAAGGGAAGTCTTGACTCCCTATTGGTCTCTTTAACACCCAACAGCACAGCACCTTGTCCAGCCTCAGGAGGCAGGAGCCTGGCTTACCCAAGCAACTTTGGGTAGGGTGAAGCCACAGTCTTCTCTGTGGTGTTGGCTGAAGTACAGACAGACACTACTGTCTAAAATCTTCTGTCTCGCTAGGCTGCACTTTCTTGATCCTTTGACTAGAGACAACAGAATTTTTATTTTCTGTGCCTACTGGTGTGTCTCCCAAGTCTGGGATATATGAGATGAAAGGAAAACCCAAATAACTCACCATTGCATCACTTTTTGGGCCCTAGGGTCTCTAGCCAATCTGCCTTCTTTCTATCTTTCAGAATTTTCTTTATTTTACATGTAATTTCTAGGGATTGTGTTTGTTTGTTTGTTTGTTTTGTATATAGTAGGAAGAATAAGGAAAAGTACATCTTCTCCATCTTCCCAGAAGCTGATCATACCTATTTTTGCTCACCACTGAATCTTCAACATTAAATCCAGTTTCTGGCACAAAGAAGACCTTATTTGAATAGTTGTTCAGTGACTGGATGAGTACTACTAAGTCAAATTCAAGTACGCCCCTCCCGTCTGTAAGCTTTGCAGTGGGTCTGTATTCTCCCAGGTTATATAGAGGCTTCCTTAAGAAGCAGGTGACCTTTCCCTATCTGTAGTGGGTGCGTCCCTGAAGAGTTGAGGATCTGTAAAGTTGTGAAAATCGTAGAATCAATCTTGTAGGTTGTAGTAAGGATTAAATGAGAAAAGCACTTAGAAACACCTCTGTCAAGTTGTAAGCTCTCAATACACACTATTATTGTGCAAAAAAAAAAACAAAACTGAATTTTTGTCTGTTAGATTCCATTTCTTACTGATTTGCCTTATCATTTCAGAGGTGATGTCACTTCATTTCTGATTCTTTTACAACCTGACAACGGTCCCCCATGCTTTGTTTCTCAGCCTCCCTCCCAGCCTTTATGACAAGCCATCAGTAATCTACAAATGGACTGACTGTCGGTGCAGCCAAGGGTCTGTAGGATTCATTGAATTCTGGTGTTCCTTCTTTTATCCAGCACTTACATCACCCTGTAGCTCACATGTTGGTTTCTTTAACTCTGTGTACTTGAATTCCAGCAAAATTAGCTCTCACATCTGCATGCTATCCTTTATGGGGATTTTCCACTGGACCCTCATGTGTGGCCCCGCCCCAGGGCTCTTGCCCAGGGAATGGGGTCCACCTTCTCCAGCAGCAATCACCACCTCGCTCTTCAACCCTAACAGGGGCTTCCTCTTTGGGGAAGTAAAGCAGTTTAAATTCCAAACAAACCTGGCTTATGGAAATGAAAAATTCAAACAGACTAACAGGAGGAGGTCTGAGTTCTGCTTAATTGACCCTGTATAATTATTTCCATTGAATTGCTCTACATCTGGGGATGGATATTTACCAAGCAGACTGGCCCAGTGGTTCCCTTCAGCACCTGCTTTAGTCTGGAGGAAGTTAATTGCATGGAAAGTTCTCACCTAAATCACTGAGTTGCTTATTCCTGCCAAAGCCAGAAACACATACATGTACACACACACACACACACACACACACACACACACATACACACACAGTGTCAAAGGGCTTTGCTAGAAGGACTTACCCTTTAGCTCAGAGCCTGTTTCTGAATGCGAAACTCAGCCTATTTGGAGGGTCTTGTTAACACAGTTTTTCCAAACATCCAGAACAGGATTCTCTGCACTACAGAGACTAAAGAGGAGTGAGCTTTGTGTCCCAATCCAAAGACCCCCGCCCCATCCCCCAAAAAGAAACAAACCAGGAATAGGAGGCAGGGAAACTACCCTTGGTCAATGTTGCATTTTTCTTCTTTATGAATTATCATTTTATAAAAAGAAGATAAATTACAGCTTCTGTTAGTAACATAATTACTTTAATTAAAATTTAGGTGGTCGGAAAGGCCAGTTCTGAATGTCAGATTTCCAATGATGTGTGTTAAGCCTGGGAGAACAGAAATACAACCCTGTAAATAACTAACATATTACAATTGGAGCAGCATGTGGTGCTGTGTTGGCTTAGTTAGGAGAGCAATTAAATGATAACCAGGACTCCATTCTCTACCCTCCCTGTCTCTGCCGTCCATTCACACTCAGGTAATCATTATACACACAAGATTGTGGTGGCTTTTCCCATGCCCCATCCAAGCAACAGTCACCCTCCAAGGCTCGGCTCAAATTCTTCCTTGAGACCTTTCCCCAAACCTCTGTCCCACATAAATCCTCCAGTCCTAATGAGCCACATGCTTGTTTTCTACACCAAGTGTTTTCTCTTTTAATTGAATTAATTTGGGCTTTGTGCTGAAGTCTTTCATACACAGACATCTAATTGTGTCATGCCTCCCTAACAAGATGATAAGCTCTCAGGAGGCACCAAACATGTCATGTGAAACCACAGACATTTAGAGCTGGAGGGATCTCAGAGACCACAGCATGAGAAAACAAGTCACAGAGCTGGGCAGAGGCTGGGCCAGAACTGACTCAAGGATTCGAACTCCTCGTTCAATGTGGATTCCAGCATGCCCAAGATCTGAGTGAGTTTCCAGCAAATATCATGAGGGAAAAGATATGGGAGGTGTGGTGGGGGGGACTTCCCCGATACCTGTTTAAGTAACACCTGTTTAAGTAACCTGGGTCCAATTTCCATTCCAGGGGACTAGTGCCATTGAATGGGATGGTAGGAAGGTGTGTCCACAGAAAGCAGGTTAGACAGAAGGTTGGGGAGAGAACCCCAGTCCAGATCAGTACAATGCTTTAGATCTGAAATGTTTTATTGAAGGCTTAGCCCCCAGTGCAGCCATGTCAAGACATAGGTCTTTGGGGAAGCAAATGGATCAGGAGGGCTCTGATCTCATCAGTAGATTAACCCATTTGATATATTAATAATTTGAATGGACTACTGGGAGGTGGTAAAAATGATAGGCAAGTTGGACATGGTTGG
Source organism: Marmota flaviventris (assembly GCF_047511675.1). Classification (NCBI taxonomy): domain Eukaryota; kingdom Metazoa; phylum Chordata; class Mammalia; order Rodentia; family Sciuridae; genus Marmota; species Marmota flaviventris. The sequence goes on from NC_092501.1 coordinate 23,806,107, forward strand.
AGGAAGTAGGTCATTGTGAATGTGACTTTGGGGACTATATCTTGTTCTTCCCACACACGTTCCTCTCAGGATGCCAGATGCACACTCTTCCACCATGATGTTTTGCCTCACCTTGGGCCCTGAACAATGGAGCCAGCCAATGATGAACCAACATCTCTGAAACTATGAGCCAAAATAAACTTTTCCAAGTTGTCTGTGTCCTATATTTTGGTCACACTGATGAAAAACTAAATCAGTATGCTCATGGCTGAGGAATGACTAGCCAGCTGCTGTCACTTGGGGAGGGGAAAGGGTCCACTCTAAAGGACAATGAGAATCATCAGCCTGCCTCAGCGTCCCTGTCTCCCTTTGATCTGGCAAAGAACGGAGCTTGTCCTGAAGAGGACTCTTCAGTTCCCCGCTGCTTCTTTCCCATCCCAGGTGTCTCAACTCAGGTTCTCCAACAGCAGACTCTGAAGCCCAGGCACCCAGAGAAACCTGCAAGGGAGACAGGGAAGCAGGAGGACGGTGGGTTGGAAGCCAAGCAAAGGTGCAGTTCCAGGAAGAGTCCTACAGAGGGCTGCTTTGCTACCCTCAGAGTTGAAGACCTGGGTTCCCAGTTCCCTTATCTTCTCATACAGCTGGTGGAGTGGGCTCCACGTGCCCAAGGGCATGCCTTGGAAAAGCAGCTACTGGTGCTGACTGCTAGGAAATGCTGAAGGGGAGGCATGTAAAATGGATGAAAAGGAAACCAAGGACATCCAGACAAAACACCTGATGTCAGTCTCACTGAGATATTTTTAGTCAACATGCAACTTGGAAACTTAATAAACAAGTATCTGTGGCCTTTGCTTTCTGGTTTCATAAATTGGTGAATCATGTCTCATTATCTGGACCAGAAGAGGTAGGGAGCAGCCAGGGTCTTCCTGAGAGAAAGACCCTCGGGGCACAAGTGAAGGATGTGATGGTTTAAGGAGAAAAAGCATGCTGATTAATCCTTTGAAAAATTCTCCCACCACACTTAGTATGCATGGTAATGAGGGAGTCACTGAGAAGACTGGCTGACAGGCTTCCAGAAACTTCCCAAGGTAGCATTTATCTTGGTGCATCAGGAGGCATACTGTTTAAGAATGCCCATTAGTTTCCAAAAAACCAATCCTACAACTAGATGACTATAAGTCCCTGGAGAGATTATTTAAACTCTCTGAGCCTCAGTTTCATCATCTTTAAAAATGGGGAATTAGAAGAATTATCTTATGGATTTATTTTGAGGAATAAATAATGAGAGAGAGAGAGAGAGAAAGAGAGAGAGAGAGAGAGAGAGAGAGATTTGCAGCAGAGTGTATTTTGCAAAGAAAGCCACCCTTTATCTCCCATCCCACATGCTTTTGGGAACACTAGTGTTTTCTCATCAAGAAGTGGGTGCTATTTGCCCTCCCCTTGAGTATGGCTGGCCCAGGACTCAGTTGTAACAAATGCAAGGCAGTGGAAGTGACATGACTTCTGAGGCTAAATCAGAAAAGTTGATACAACTTACACCTGGTTCACTGGGAATCTTGGTTTTGGAGTCCTGGGTGACCATATGGTAAGCAGTCTTAATTAGTACACATGGAAAAAAACAAACAAAAATGCCATGTCTACATGAAGACAGATGCCAATCTTCCCTCAGCTGCTTCAATCATTTACCACAATCCAAGCCAGAGCTGTTTAGTCACACCCTCCCCAAATTCAGGGTGCACAGAAACAGTGGGAAATAATAAAATGATTGTTTTTGATTTAAGTTTCTAAGTGGTGATTTACTACAGACAATAGAAACAGTGCTTTATAAATGCCAGTTATTGCATTGCTATTCACCACAGTATTGGAATCTCACCCACAGCCTTGCAAGTTCTGAAATATGATTTTGTTTTATTCCACTAAGACTGAATTAGTATCTCAGCGATGAGGTCTCACTAATCAAGGTTACAGGGGACTGATATACAGCCCAGAATGCCAATTTACTACCATAATAGAATGGCAAGGGGGTTAAATAACCTATCCTCAGACCAGATTATTTCCTTCATATAAAAAAATTTACTTGGGAAACCAAATGAGAATTATATAGTTTGTCTAGGGAGCATAAAGTGAGAGCAAGAGAAATTAGTTGTCCAACTCAAATGATTTGATGGTAGCAGGTCAAGGGAGCATGCTGTGTTTATCTCCCTGGATGGATCCACCTGCTATCAGGACTCAGTAGCCCAGACCTCAGGTGAAGATGTCACCTCCTTCAAATGGCCCTTGGATAGAAATTGAAGCATTAGTCTCTCTGATTTTCCAGCTTCAATACAGACTAATGCCCCTTCTAATTAGCACAGTATTTCTTTAATTCAGCAATTATTGATAGTGTTCCATGAAAAATAAAGTCAGATAAGTTAGAGAAATCCTGGATTCAGAAAAGTGGAAGAAAAAGTTTTATTATTACAAATGTATCCTTGGCTGTCCTGGGTTTCCAGTTTGCCTACTGAAGATTTTAGAACTTCCCAGCCTCCATAGTTTTGTGTGTGTGTGTGTGTGTGTGTGTGTGTGTGTGTGTTGATACTTAATCAGTTGATACTTCTCAGGTTCTTGAATAGGCTAACTCCTGATGCAAACCTCCAAAAGGAAGATATAATAGAATAATAAATTCTCCCATACAAATATATCTCCCTTACCTCTGGATTACAGTGTGATGAGAGTTGCTCTGACAGAGTTGCTCTCCGAACCAGGAATCATTGTGACTACTAACATTGTCTTTACATATGACTTTTCTGGACCCTCAGGTTGATTTCATAAGTTAATTGTCAGAAGATTCATCTAATTTGCCTTTTGTCCAAAATCTCTTGACTACTATGTTCTCTTGCTCTTAAGGAGTTCTGGTCTAGGGGGAGGAAGGAAGGTCTAACTCAGGGGAGGTACTAAGATAGACATTCTTTAGTATTGTGATATCTACTGGAAATACCAGAAATGACTAGAGAAACATAGCACTCCAGGTGGGCTTTGAGGTCAGAATAGGAATTCAACCAGAACTCAACAAGCAGAGAAGAAGAAAAAAGTACCTCTGGCTGGAGAAGTAGGACGAGCAGGGACTTGGAAAGGAGTAGGGAACAGAATATTCAAGAAGTTGGGCAGAGCACACAATGAAGCTGGCCAGCAAGAGGAGTCTGCGAAGCCCTGTCAAAGAGCTCAGGCTTCAGATGAGGGTAGAGGGACCCAGAAATGAACTGTAAAAAATGAGGGGTGACATGAGAAGGCTCAGGTGAGCTGGGAGAAGAGCCAAAGGCACAGGTAAGTCAAGTGTGGGAGGTCAGTTAGGAAGTTCCTGCTGAATCCCCCAGGGACGTCAGCTGATACCCAGAAATGTGTGGCGGCTCCACAATTTCCTTGTACTTCTCCAGGCAATAGGAGACTGAGTACTAAAACATCTGCTCTTGGGAAAAAAATTAACAACCAAGCTCTGTGCAGAAGGCTTTTGGAAAGATCATCGTCAGATCATTTCAGGCATCGACTTCACATGATGACAAGGCAAAGAGAAAGTGTTTCGTGATGACAGCACATAAGCAAACCAGCCAGGATGGAAGAAGGGACTCATCCCGGCTCTCAATACAGGGAGACGTGAGATGTGACGGTTTATCCTATGTGTCAACTTGACTGGGCCACAGGGTGTCCACCCAAGTTCTATAATCCCGTAGGGCATCTGACTAGCACTATTCAGAAGCACCAGCATTCTTGTACATCCTAAATTTTTAGAGAGAAATCCTCTTGTCCTCTGCTCTCACTGAATACACCAGGTGATCCTGGTCCAAGCTAGACTAGTCATCCAAGGGGCAAATCCAGGCTTGAGCCCAAGATCTTCCATCACAAGAACAAAGTACCCAGCCTCCCAGGAATCTGTAAGCCACCTCACAGAAGTCCCAAAGTGGGGAGTGGAGCTGCTCCCCTTATAGGACCCGCAAAAAAAAACAGTCCTCTAGCTGCTTCTGAACCCTCTTCCCAAAGCACCAATTTAGCCCTGATTTACCTTTTAAAGGAGACAGCACCATTGCTAGCACTGCAAATGTGGGAAAGTATTGACTAAACATTTAATTTTCTGGGAAAGGCCTGAAATCTGGGTTTGTATGTAGGAATGCTTCCATTTTTTAACCTTAGCAAATATCAGACTTAAATTCTGTACTAAAACCATTCAGACCAAACCAGATTCTTTTCTTCATTGGCTTCATCCTGGGCTGTTTGTATGAGGCACCTCTATCTAGTCTGTTTCCCCTTTCACAGAACCTGAGCTTTCAAAAACAAAATACGGGTCTGCTTTATTTTATGGCACACAATGAGAAGTGATGTGATGTTATGAGATTGGGAGGCAGAAGAGGGGCAGTCAGGGCACTGCTCCCCATCTCTCTGCTTTAATTGGCATCTCCTCCGTGGTCCTGCCTAACATAGTAGGCAGTCTCTGTTACAGATCCAGCTCCTGCTGGCAAGTGACTCCTACATTGTCCTTCATTAGGCAATTATAGCCCAAACCCTATAGTTAGGCACATGACCAGATAGTCCAGTCAAAGAGTAACACACTCATGGCCACTTGTACAGGAATGAGCACATGACCTGATCCAAGCCAATCGGGTCAAGCAGAGCTAGCCCTGAGACTTTTGCAAGTAAGCATTGTATTTTTCTCAGGGGTTGGAGCTGTGAAGATATCATTCTGGAAATCCTACATGGAGGGAGACTGCTGCAGAGCCAAATCGGAGGGAAATAACACTGCAGAGAGATGAACAGAGACAGAATCAAAGTCCTAATGGCTTCATTTGAATTTCTACAGCTAGCAGAGTCTGAAGCTTGTCTGGCATTGAATCATTTCATGATATATTTCTTTTTTAAAAAAAAAAATGTTTTGTGGGTTTGAGTTGCACTTCTGTCCCTTACTAATATGCCTATAGCAAATAAGACATTGTCAAGCACTGAGCAAGTTCCCAAGTAGTTCAGAGAGTAAAGAATGGATCCATTACTTGAAGCAGATGGTATAGGAGACTAGGAGACAGGAAAAAAGCATAATAACTCCACTTCTGTTTTGCTTCCACCTTTTCAGGGAAAATAATCTTCATATGCAGAGAGTAGAACAAATGTTTTTTTTCAGGGTTCAGAAATCTGAGATAAATGAGGAGATAGAGGAAAGCTCATTGCTGCTTTGAGTCAGTCCAAATCGCTTGTCCCAACTGAGGCACCTTGAAGTGTACTTAAAGGATTTTAAAATGAGAATGCCAAGCCACTGTGGGGTACACTTTGAAGGATTGTGGGAAATTGGAAAATCATCTGGATTTTTAAAAATGGATTTTGTTATTTATAACCCAAAGAGATGTATGTAATCCTTGGAAAATTAAGCAGTTGGTTTTTGAAGACATTAGAGCAGGGCAAAACATGGATTCAAAAAGAATAATTCATCCCCAAATTACCCCCAATCTCTTTTATTTAATAGAATTATGAAATGGACATAAATAGAGATGTGACAGACATCATGTATCTAAATGGTGAAATGATTGACAGTCCTGTTTTTTGTTTTGAAAATTCTTGCATTCAAATGGAGAAAAAAAGACACATGAAAGTATAGCTTAGATGATTAATTGATCAGAGCCGAAGAGTGTTTGATCAATGGAGTAATGAAACGTGGAGGGTGGACCCAGGGAAATGCTATGAGGCTGTATCCTCACAGCAATATGTACTAGCATTATAATACCTATTGATTTTAAAACTACATACATCTGGGGGCTGGGGTTATGGCTCAGCAGTAGCGCACTTGCCAGGCATGTGTGAGGCACTGGGTTCGATTCTCAGCACCACATATAAATAAATAAAATAAAGGTATATCAACAACTAAAAAAGTAAAACAAAAACAAAACTTCGTACATCTGGAAGAAACATTCTGATAAAATCAAGATTGAAAAAATTTATTACAAGCTCTTATAATTTACCTTAAAAGCAACTAGATAATTTCTAATAATAAAACAGAGTTCTGTATTTACATTTTGAAAAATAACTTACAGAAATACAGGATGAAGAAGAACTGGCTCAACTGCACATTATACATAAAAAAAATAAAAATAAAAAAAAGATTAGATGTTTCACTTGACTGCAAAAATATGATGCGATGCCACACGATGAAAGATAATGTCAGAGATTTACTGATGTGGGGAAAATGCCTATAACACTGTGTTAAGTGGATAAAAACCAGTTTACAGAGCACACACACACACAGACACACACAGAGACACAGATATTAATAGAGAAGAGAGCAGAAGGATGGTAGTGGTTAGTTCTCAGTGGTGAGCATTCTAGCAAAATCATTTTTCACTTTGTATTGTTCCATCATTTACATGTTCTGCACTTATTTAGTATAATTAAAATGTCATTCAGGCTCAATGTGGATTAAAAATATAACATGCTTGATTTTTTAAAAAAGGAGTGCAGTGTTAGGCTGTACACACAGGATTAAATTTTCCAGAAAAGGGATATTGATAAATCCACTGCACTCTGCTCAGGAACAACCATGTCTGGAATCATGAATCAAACCCTGAATGCCATGTGTGAAGCAGGACCTCGGCAATGGGGGCTGGAGATGGGATTTTGGAAAGATGTGAATGATGTGAAGGTTAAAGGTACTGGTAAGGAGGACATGTTTAAAAAAAAAAAAGATACAATGGTGAATGTTTGTTTGTTTCCTTCATATGCATTAAAGGCTCTCTCATATGGAAGGAGCAGTATATTTATGATAGGTTACAGATACCCACAAATTTTTTGACACTCATTCCACCGAGAGGGAAAAGTCTCAATCTTTTGAAGGTGTATGGTCTCTAATACACTGAATGCAGCACAAGGGACACTGTACCATTTCTAGGACCAGGCTTTAAGAGGCTGGCAACTTCTGTTTCCTGTCCCTGGAACATCAGCTCTGATGAACACGGTGGCCATGTCAGAAGGCTGTCTGCACTGGGAGCATAGTGCACACCAGTGAAGAGACTGGGCAAAGAGAGACAGGTCTGAGCAGCCCCAGCTGATCCAGCCAACCCAGTCCAGGCACCAGATGGGGGAGTGAAGAATCTTCCAGATGATCTCTTCTGGCTGTATCCATACGAGGAAGCCGGACATCCAGATGAGTCCACCAAACCCTGAATCACTAGAGATATCGTAAATTGTTATTTGAAGTTTCTGAATACGGGGAGAGTTTGTTACCCAGCAATAAAAATTGGAACACTTGTTATATTTAGCCTGATAGCCAGTAGTGAGGGCCATGGAGGGATTTTTGCATTAAGAGAACAATATCATTGCTCTTTACGATAAGGACTCTCAGCATGCAGTGCAGGATGGATGAGGGGTGTGTGGTACCTGAAGCAAGTTCAGGGATGACACCTCAAAGCTTTGTAACTGTTAGCTGTGAGGTGAAAACAAACTATTGGGGACACTGGATCGAGTTCAGGGGCATTCTCTGTTGCATACATGAAAGAGTTCTGAATTAGTATCAAAGAAGAGAGAGAAGAACTCTGTAATTCCACAGCATCTTAACCTTAACAATCCCAAAAGAAAAGTCTAGAATGCTTTCTAGAGTTTTCCCTAGAATGTATTACTTATATACACTCAAAAATCCTTTCAATAAATCCTCTCAGAAAACTCGCCACAGGGTCATGGTATATTTCACTGCTAGGTCCACTAGTAGATCATCCAGAGGCAGCACCTACTTCAGCAGAGGGTCAGCTAAGAACTACTGGTGTAAGTTTGGGGGAATTACTGATGTCCGACTTCTCATCCATGAAATGAGGCCTTCCGGTGGATTTACCAGGTAACACCATGTGATCACTCTATACTTTGCTTTTGAAACATCCCTACTTTTTCTCTTCCAGGTATTGATCACAATGTGAAAAAAATATGCCTATATCTTTCTTGCTCTGCAACTGGCTTTTGCCCCACTAGCCAGTAGGTGTGTTAGGACAGGGGTTCTCTCCTCTTCACCATTATATTCTCAGCACCTCCCAATACACAGTTAAAACACTCACAAGTATTTGCTAATTAAATTAATAACTAAGGTGTGTTTTTTTTTTTTTTTTACCTCTGCCCACCTTTGAGTCCAGGATTCATTTACCGGGTACATATTTGAGAAACTTTCCACACACACATCAAGCTCAGAGGGAAGGGAGAAATAATAGAATGGCAAAAAACTAATTATCAAATATTCAGCGTTTTGGCTTGATACATATTCACAAATAACTAAGGGACAGCGCAGTGTTGTGGATTAAAAATAAATCGCTTTCACATGATGAATGTTGCTATCATTCCAAACATTGTCATTTAGTCTCTTTTGACAGGACATCATCAAGCAGAGAAGAATGCTATGACAACTGTTGTGGTTGGACAAAACATAACAAAGTTACAATTCTTTTGAGCTCTGAATATTTGTGTTCTCGGAATTCATATTTAAATCAGATTCTGAGGAGATGAAAGGAATGCACAAGAAGTCAGCTTGAGAAGAGAGACAGGCATTTTTGCCCCCTGGAAAACAGCCAGGTCTGTGGCAGATGCCAGTACTTTGGGAAAGTGGGGTGGGGGGGCGGCTGGCAAGACGGTGGGGAAAATAAGCTGTCATCCTGTGTACCACTTTCAGATCAACAGTAAGTACGATTCTGTGGCTTATTACAGCCTGGAGGAGTCAGGGATCTTGAAATGAAGATTTCCATATGGTGATGCAAATTAGGACCCCACTGCAGAGGTGTCTGAAAAGAACCAATAACCTGGGGAAATGTTTGGAAGCAGCTTGGAGAAAGGAAAGTTTGGAGAAGGAAGGAGGCAGAGTGTTTTTGCCTAAAAGGAAGTTGCTGTGGTTGATGGCCTTGTTGTTTTATTATTTGGGGGTTTGTCCACACTGCTGCTGCTGCTGAAGCCGTTTGATTAACATTGTGTTCTCTAAAGTCATGATCACAGATAATATTGAGCTGAGTCTGTTGCCTTTATCATTTAACACATTCAGCACTAAAAGAAATGTTCTCCTCTTGCACTCTGGTTTGAAGACCTCACCTGATTTCCCTTGCATCTCAAAGCTCACAGTTCTACTTTTAACCCCTCGCTGCCAGTGCATGGATCTCTACTCTGCACCTCTGAAGATACAACTTGCACAGTGATTTACAGTTGGACAAGCACAACCACATAATTTGTCTCACCAGATCTTCATGATAATCCTTTGAGGAACTCAATAAAGTAAGAGGGAAAACCATCTGTATCTACTATAGGTACGAGCACTGAAGCTCAACAGAACTGAGTTTGAGTATTGACTCTCAGTTCTCAGCTTTGTGGCTTCAGCAAGTTAGTTAACCTTTCTGTACTTCACTTTCAGCATCTGAGGCTGACTTAGTCAAGGAGGCATATAGAGTTTGGCTAAGAGCTTAGACCTGGGTGCCTGACTTCATGGGCAAAATCACTACCATTGACCAGCCGTGTGACCCTGGGCAAGTTAGTTCAGTTTCTGTGCCTCAGTGTTGACATCCAGAAACCTAGGATAATGACTGCATCCCCTTCTCAGAGGGTTGTCGTAAGGACTAAAGAACTTCAAACATGCAATGCATGTAAAACAAAGCCTGGTGTAACAGTGAACACTTGCAAACTTTACTGTGATTATCTTATTATTTTAAAAATATATGCATATTTTTAACCTGCTTATAAAATTAACACATTGGTGTTATAAAAATCCTGGAGAATTTCTATGTAGTTCTGCCTACCTAATGTTTTTTTTCAGATGTTCACTGAAATATATTCAGCCAATCCCTCCTCCCTGTGATACCATCCTCCCTTCCACTTGGCTGTAGTAAAATTATAACTGAGTTGGAGCCCGGGGATGAGGACACAGGGCAGTGCCATACTTCTCCATCAATCACTTTCCTCTTCCCCTGACAACAATAAACCACCACCATAGAACAGGACTGAAATTAAGGCCAGAAGTTTTTTCTTTAAGACTCTATGCTTATTTCATATAAGAGTTTTGTTGTTGTCATTTTAACCTGGCATCTCAGCATCATTCTCTCTCTAATAAGCAGCCAGCCGCTCGCTTTCAGAATCTAAGAAAATGGCAAAGTTCCCAGAATGTGTGCTGACCTGGAAAAGGAGAAGAAAGAATAAGCACCCACCTACACCTTTTCCAGGAGATGGAAATGTTCCCTCTGTGGCCGTCCCTCCTGAGACCTCTCTGGCAAGACCAGAATTCCCCTCACCTTCTCTATCCAATAAGATGACAGACCCCCCTTCTCAAATGCTACCCATGGCCAAATGGTACTTTTAGCTACACTTGAGCAAGGCAGCGTGTTTTTCCTAAGTAGGTCAAGGATTGGGAATCATACAATTTCACATCTAGCTCAGGACTGTTTTAAAGTGAAAGGGGGTACAGTTAAAAGCACCAAGATGGCTATTAACCAAGCACAGAGTGGGATGGGTGGCCACCTTACAAGCAAACATGGCCACTTACCTGTCAGCTACTCACTAGCTGCATGCCTGAGACCTCTTCCCAAGGCCTCTGACCCTGAGGCCAAGTCTCCTTTATAGGATTCAAGCCACCTTTGTCTCTTCTCCAGATTTTTTGTACATTACAGCGTTCTGACCAGGAGAGAAGAAGTAAATATTCCTCCCAAACAGAAAAGATGTGCATGCCTCCTCATCAGGAAAGAAGAGGTTTCATTCTAGCACCAGGCCCACACTCAGCTCAGGTTTCACAAAGATTCAATGAATGAGTGCTGTTCTTAGGATAGTAAGATGGATAGTGATGACTGAGTTCTCTCTGTGTGACAGGCATGACGCAAAATACTTTGCATGTGTTCTCTCATTTAATCCTCATAATAACCCTAGGAGGTAAGAGCTATCCCCAAATAGCAGATGAAGATGAAGAGGCTTAGAAAAGGTGAGTGGTTGTCTAAGGTCACAAACCTGATAGCAATTGGCAGAACCAAGATTCGAATCTAGATCTTTCTGCATTGAAGTCCACTCTCTTCATTATAACAGACAATAATTATGATAATGTTGATACTAATAAAATAAACTATGTACAAGGCACAGTTATAAGCATTTCACACACACACACACACACACACACACACACACACACACACACATTATTCCTAGGACATTCAAGTTATCATTATGCCCTTCTTACAGGTGAGGGACTACAACACAGAGAGGCTAAATGATATGTCTAAGGTCACATAGCTCTTAAAGTGCCTGAACTAGAAACACAAAGCCAAGAAGTGGGTTTTAAGGCCCCGTTATTCACCATTAATCTGCTGTCTATTTCTGCTCCATTACTTAGGATGACCCAAGGCAGCATTGTTAGGGGGGAAATTTTTCTCTGGGACTCTGAGAAAATTAAGATCCAGGTAGACTTTCAGCATGGTATGGCTGTAGACTGCACTGTTATTTATTTGACCCATAATTTCCTAGGAACTGTCAGGGGCATAGAAGAAAACAAATATATGCCTTAGCCATCAAGAACTTTGAGGTCCATTCAGGGCTGAGATAGCATCAGTGCTAGGAATCTACTCAGCTGGGCAGGAGCACCCTGCCAGGGCCTTTTGCATTCTCTGCTTCTCTTGTTCTACACAAACATCCTGGGATGAAAGCACTGTTTTCCCCCATTTCACAAATGAAGAAAGAGTGACTTTCAGGAGAGAAAAGGATCTTTAAGCTGTCAGCTCTGCTTCCACCTGAGCTTGAGTTCTCCTGGGCCTCGTCTTTGGATCAACCAGCTTCACATATCCTTGCAGCACTCACATCTAATTTTTTTCCTTAATATTCTGTGTGCATGCACACACGCACACGCACACACACACACACACACTCACTCACACACACAGAGGCCAGCTTTTAGGAACTAAATATAGAACTGATTGCTGGGTTCAGTGTTTATTCTAATCTGTGCAGGTTCATAAAGTCCACTTTAGACAAAAATAAGGCTGATGTGCATATGTAAAAGAAAATCAGTTCATATTTACAAGCCCCATAAAACCTGCTGCAAATACTTAGGTAGAAAGATACAGCAAATGCATTTACAACTTTACCCAAATGTCTCACTATCAGTGAGCTGGAGGAGGTTCAGAGAGGGCTGGAAACCCAGGGCTCTAGTAATCTATGAGGATAATATATTCTAATTACTAAATGAACAGGGTAATCTGAGAATATTGGATTCAAATGGATTTTCTTGTGTTTGCAAAACCACTGTAGAACATACCATAAATGGGGCTTATTACATATTTAGAGGGCCAGATTCATGACTACACACACACACACACACACACACACGGAGGAACAGAGGATATGCCCTCCTTGCTTGAATGTTCCAGCAATTTTGACATGTCTAGGGATAAATACACTCCCTGTGCCCAGCCTATGCTGCTAGGCTCGTAATTCCTTAAACCAATAGCTACTCTGCCTCCTGCCCTATTCTTTGCATTCAGAGGGAGATAAAAAAGCAAATGTGGTCGCACCCCAATTCTTGTCATGTGATCCCAGTAGATTTAAAGAAGAAAACAGTTGGGACCTATTGACAGGCACCAGGGCCCACTTAAAACAACTCTAGGAGAAAGGAGATTGTCATCAGGAAAAACAGAATGTTGAGGGACCCAAGTGCTGAGTGCATAGCCAGACTTCTATCAATTTCTCCTCTCCAGGACCACCTGATCTCACTCCCTCATCTCCACTCACTCTGAGGCTTCTCTCACCTCTTTGTTCTCTCTTCACCAGCCTCCTCTGCCTCCACTCATCAAATTATATATAGAGGGGCAAGTGCCCTTGATTTGACAACTAACCCCTGCTGCAAAGAAATCAGGAGACTGCTTAATGTTGAAAAATACTGAGCGCCTCTCAGAATCATGGTATCAGAGAGGAGGAGGTGCCACCATGGAGACTCTTTACTCCATTGGCTGTGCCTTCCAAGGAGGAAGCCGACTGGCTCATTTTGCATAGTCTTTGAAGTTAGCACCCCAATCTAATTCCTTCTTGGGAGAAGCCACTTCTATAAAAGAGTCACTTATGGAGATGTCCCACACCTATGGAGACTGGAGCTCCAGCAACTACACCTCCTAGGACACAGAAGGGAGAGAAACTTCCTAGGGCCTGAGTCCCTGAGCCTGCAGGAGCAAATGCAGAGCTATTTCATGGCTGCCTCAGGGACTAACAGATCAGCTTACATGCTACACTAGCGTCCACTCTACAAGCACTAATGGACCACCCCAGCAGCCTTCTGCTTGACACACGGATACGCAGGACTGGGAAATGCACTCATCAACCTCAAAATCCTACCCAGTGTCCCTCAGCAACACTGATGCAAGGCTGAGGCTGAACATGCCTCCAGATGAAGGGAAGAAGCTAGCTTGTCAACGACAGCCCTGTGCAGGCTCTTGAGCCTCACACTCTCCCTGCAAGTCAGGTGTTAATGCAGATGGGGAAACTCAGACTTAGGCAGGCTGAGGACCTTGTCCTAGCTATACTGTTAGGTAAAGAACCTGGAGCCTGCTCTTCCTGTGATGGTAAGTGGCTTGTTCCCAAAGCAATGCATTTCCTAATAGAGATAGAGAAGGCCTAGAGAATGTGAAGGTGAAAGGGGTGGCTCCCAAGGGGAGCATGCAAGACTGCTTGGCCTAAGACCACATTGCTGAGATTTTCCACAACTGGTTTGGAAAAACTGTTATGCAAAGTTAAAGGACTAACATGCTCTCCCAGTTAACAGTGTAAGGAAATAGATGTTGGAAGATTTGTTTGAGGCAGACACAATAAGCTATTAATGAAGATGAAGACAGCCTAAGATATACTAAGACCCCCAAAACAGCACTAAACAGGGCCACTTAGTGTAGGAGCAAATAGACCTCTACCCTCAACCAGCCCTCTATGACAATGTTATTTGAATTAGAACTCCTAATGATATCTCTGAATTATCAGGAAGTGAATAAATTACACTCACATACTGTCTAAGGTAAGTAGATTGTGCAGTTTGTACTCTACTTATTGAGACTGAGTGTGCCTTGGGCTAGCTGTGTGATCTTGGACAAATCAATCAACTCCTCTGGATCTCATCATCTCATGGGTAAAATGAGAAGTGAGCAACTCAAAATTTAAACAAGGTGATCCTAGGGAGAAATTATTCCTGCCCATCCCATTCCCACCATGCCAGCAGCCCTGGAGAGGTGACCCTGCTCTTCTGCCTTCTGTACCAGAGATTGTGAGGTGGAATGAGGCCTGGCCAGTCCACTTCTACTCTTCTGGGAGCCTTGGCAATGATGGGAGGGCCTGGGGTTTATTTTATTGCCTGTCCCAGTTGCCCTACCTCATGGTCAAATGCCAGAGCCAGACTAGATCAGGGAATGTGAGCTGAAGCCTCCAGCCCCCTGTTCGGTCCAAGGAGGGTACTTGAAGTGGCAACATCAGCACATCCTCGGAGCCTTGGGTTTCTTTAACCTCCGGAGCACACTGTTTAAACCAAATACCTCTGAGGGAGGTGAGACTTTAATCCAGGGATGATAAAAAGGCTTTATCCCAAGTACCAACTTTGATCAATTGGTAATGGCTATCTGGAGCATTGTACTGAGATTCTTAAACTGTACCCCAGGGTGATATTCAAAATATTTAAGAATCCACCAATCAACATGAACACAATCAGTAGACTGAAGCAAGGCTCTCAGACTCCCCCCAACCTCACCCTTCTAAGCTCTTCCAGGCCACCTGTTGATTTGGGGGTTAACCCATTAGTTTCTGGGTCACTCTGGGGAAGTCCAAGGGCAGGCTTCAAGTCCCCAGCTATTTACCAATTGATGCAGGAATGATTCCTTGTTTAAATCCTTGGATTCTAAGTTGAATATCAACTCCAGCTATCCCCTGGATTCTGGAGAAGTGGCAATAATGAAGCCGCATCAGCCTTAGGTGGGAGACAAAAAAGAGTACAGACCCTTGTCAAGTATTTTTCTGTCACTTTTACCTCCTGTAGTATCCATGTTTTCCTCAGTGGGTCATAGGACCAGACACTAGTCTGTATGGGCCTTGTGAATCTGTACTGCATACAACTAGAGCTTTGGAAGGGATGAAACTTAGACAAACACACTAGGCATGGGGTCCATTGACTTATTTTTCTACTGTTAGGAAGCTTCTTGTAGACATGAAACCAAAGTTGTCATTAGTCATGATGAAATTTTAGTGAAAGTAACCTTCTAAAGTTAAAATTCATAGAATTGTTTCTATTCAACATCAATCAAAAGTTAGGATAGGATCAAGCCTATTAGTCTAACACAGATGATGACTTTCAGATCCTAGGAACCCCAGAAAGGTGGTCAAGTTCTCCTGGACCTCTGTGGATGCTCACTAATTAAGGCTCTTAGGCAGAGGAGAGGGCAGCCCGGGTTTGCTTGGATGTCAAACACCACTACCCAGGTATAGCAGCTCACTACCCAGCCTTGTAAGACTCCTGAGTACAAAGGTCTAAGTCTCTCTGTACTTCAGTGTATACCAGACCACCTAGAGAGTGTATTAAAAAGCAGAGTCAGGGGCCCCACCCTAAGACTCTAGCAGCATAAATGTTCGTTTTAACAACTTTCCAAATTAACTATTATTCAGGTTGTGGATCCCACTTTGGGAAACCTTAGTCAGCAAGAATGAAAAAATCCAAGAGGCTTCTGGAGAAGATGGAAGCAGACCCTAAAATGGAAAAAGAGAACTCAGGGAGGACACAGGGGCATCTGATGAAAACACAACCACATCTAACTTCCTAAGGGGTAGCCAAGTTCTGCCTTCATCAAAATAATGAATTAGGTTCCTTCATTGACGCAAAGTGACTGGTGCTTGATTCATCTCACACAGTGGCATCCACCTTCCAAGTTGAGCACTGCTGTTATGTTTATTTTAAAATAAGGAAACTGAGGCCCAGGATCACCAAGCTTGAAGGTGATGAAGCCAGGATTTGATCAATCAGCCTGACACTGAAGCCCAGATACTTAATATTAGCCTGCTCTGCTCACATAGAAGAATAATTACAATATATATGAGGCTCCTACTCTAAACTAGCTAGACTATAAAACAACTATCAGATCTTATTCAATTTATAATGAATATTACTGGTGGAAAATAAAGAACGGAAAATAAAATTAACAATGGCTAAAAGTGCACATAATAAAATTTCATTATAATCAAAACTTGACTAAAGAATCATAGCTCTTTGAAAAATATTGACTTTCAAAATTAAACCTTAGAAAACTGAACCCCCCCCCCAAAAAAACAGTCATCCAAAAGCCAAAATTTGAAATGCTTCAAAATGGAACAAAATTGATAATGATGGCTGGATTCTATTGTATGCTTAAAGAAAAACTAGCAATCCTTCTCAAACTCTTGCAAAAAAAAAAAAATTGAAAAAGGAGAATGCTTTCAAAATCATTTTCTAACACTACCATCACTCTGGCACCAAACTCAGAAAAAGACTACAAGGAAAGAAAATTATAAGCTGATATCACTGATAATTGTAAATGCAAACGTACTGGCAAAATATTAGCAAGCTTAATTTAACAGCACATTAAAGACATCATCTTTACATCACCATGATCAAAGGGTGATGTAAAGAAGGCTCAACATATGCAAATCTATAAATGTGATGTACCATTTTGACAGAATGAAGCCCAAAACTTTATGGTCATCTGAATAGATTTTTTAAAAAACCCAACTGACAAAATTCAACATCTTTTCATGATAAAAACTCTCAAAAATTTAGGTATAGAAGGAATGTACCTCAATACAATAAATACCTTATAGGACAACCCCCTCCCCCAAAGCCATACTCAATAGCCAAAAGTTGAAAGCCTTTCCTCTACAATGGAACAAGACAACGATGCCTTCTCTATTGAGCACAATACTAGAAGTCCTAACCAGAACAATTAGGGAAGAAAAAGAAATAACAGGCACCCAAAATGGGAAAAGAAGAAATTAAACTGTTTCCGTTTGCAGATGACATGATCTTATATATAGAAAACCCTAAAAATTCTACCCAAACACTGTTAGAACTAAGAAACAAATTCACTAAAATTGCAGAATACAAAATGAACATACAAAAATCAGTAGTATTTCTGTACAGGAATAATGAGCTATTATTTTAAAAGCCAAGAAAATAATGCCAATTATAATAGCTGCAAAAAATACTTTAAATAAATTTAACCAAGGAGATGAAAGATTTGTCCATTGAAAACTATAACACATTAACAAAACAAATTAAAGGTACAAATAAATAAAAAGTTATTCCATGTTCATAGATTGGAAAAATTAGTATTATTAAAATGTCCATACTACACAAAGCTATATACAGATGTGAAGTAATCCTGTCAAAATTCCATTAACATTTTTTCTCAGAAATAAAAAAAGAAACTGTAAAATGTTTATGGAACCCTGAATAGCAAAAGCAATCTTGAGCAAAAGAAACAAAGCTGGAGGCATCATAGTATATAATTTTTAAATATACAATAAAGTGATAGTAACCAAAATGCATGGTACCGACATGAAAACAGATAAATAGACCCATGGAACAGAAGAGGGAGCCCAGAAATAAATGCATACATTTAGAGTCCATTGATTGTCAACAGGCATCAAGAACAGTCTCTTCAGTAATGGTGTTGAGATAACTGGATATCCACATGCAGAAGAATGAAATTAGACCCTTATCTCATACCACATACAAAAAATCAACCTGGAATTCAGTAAAGACTTAACTGTAAAACCAGAAACTGCAAATCTACCAGAAGAAAATATAGGAGGAAAACTTTATGGCATTGGTTTGGGCAATAATTTTTTGGATATAGTCCTCAAAGCATAGACAATGGAAGCAAATTTGACAAGTGGGATTATAACTACCTAAAGAGCTTTTACTCATCATGGGCTAGGGTTGTGGCTCAGTGGTAGAGCACTTGCCTGGCACATGTGAGGCACTGGGTTTGATTCTCAGCACTACTGAAAAATAAAACAAAGGTATTGTGTCCATCTACAACCAAATATATATATATATATATATATATATATATATATATATATATATATATATATATATATATATGGCTTTTACACATCAAAGGAAACAATCCACTGAGGAGATGACCTCAGTGAAAAAATATTTGCATACATCTGATAAAGAACTGGCATCCAAATGCATGCGGAACCCAAACAATTCAATAGTAAGACAACAAATGACCCAGTTGAAAAATGGGCAAAGGAGCCAGGCACAATGGCGTGTGCCTATAATCTCAGCTACTCAGAAGCCTGAGGCAGGGAGATTGCAAGTTTGAGGGCACCCTGGTCAACATAGCAAGACTCTGTCTCAAAAACTAAATAAATATGCTAGAGATTAATGCTTTATCGGAGGTGCATGTGGTGAAGATTTTCTCCCAATCTGTAGGCTCTCTCCTCACTTTATTAATTGTTTTCTTTGCTAAAAAAAAAAAAAGCTTTTTAATTTGAATCCATCCCATATATTAATTCTTGATTTTTACTTCTTGAGCTTTAGGAGTCTTGTTAAGGAAGTCAGAAGTAAGATCCTAGGCCGATGTGGTGAAGATTTAGGCCTATATTCTCTTCTATTAGGCAAAGGGTCTCTATTCTAGTGCCTAAGTCTTGGATCCACTTTGAGTTGATTTTTGTGCAGGGTAAGAGACAGAGGTTTAATTTCATTTTGTTACATATGGATTTCCAGTTTTGCCAGCTCCACTTGTTGAATAGGCTATCTTTTCTCCAGTGAATGTTTTTGGCACCTTTGTCTAGTATCAAATAACCATTTTATGTGGGTTTGTCTCTGTGTCCTCTATTCTGTACCATTGGTCTATAAGTCTATTTTGGTGCCAATATCATGCTGTTTTTATTACTGTAGCTCTGTAGTAGAGTTTAAGGTCTTGTATTGTGATGCTTCCTGCTTCACTTCTCTTGCTAAGTATTGCTTTAGCTATTCTAGGTCTCTTATTTTTCCAAATAAATTTCATGATTGCTTTTTCTATTTCTATGAAGAATGTAATTGGGATTTATAGGAATTGCATTAAATATGTATAATGCTTTTGGTAGTATGGCCATTTTGACAATATTAATTCTGCCTATCTTGGAGCATGGGAGATATTTCCATCTTCTGAGGTTTTTTTCAATTTCTTTCTTTAGTGTTCTATAATTTTCATTGTAGAGGTTTTTCACCTCTTTTGTTAGATTGATTCCCAGGTGTTTTTTTGTTGTTGTTTGTTTGTTTGTTTGTTTTGAGGCTATTGTGAATGGAGTAGTTTTCCCAATTTCTCTTTCAGTGGATTTATTGCTGATTTATAGGAATGTGTTTGATTTATGGATGTTGATTTTATATTCTGCTAATTTGCTGAATTCATTTAGAAGTTTTCTTGTGGAATTTTTTGGATCTTCTAGTCATAGAATCATGTCATTAACAAATAGTGATAATTTGAGTTCTTCTTTATCTATTTGTATCTCTTTAATTTCTTTCTTTTGTCTAATTGCTCTGGTTAGAGTTTCAAGGATGAAGCTGAATACAAGTAGTGAAAGAGGCCATCCTTGTCTTGTTCCAGTTTTTAGTGGGAAAGCTTTTAATTTTTCTCCATTTAGAATGATGCCGGCCTTGGGTTTGGTATATATAGCTTTTACAATGTTGAGGTATGTTCCTACTATCCCTAGTTTTTCTAGTGTTTTGAATATGAAGGTATGCTGTATTTTGTTAAATGTTTTTTCTGCATCTATTGAAATGGTCATATGATTCTTATAAAGCATTAATCTCTAGGATATATAAAGAACTCAAACAACTTAACACCAAAAAAAAAAAAAAAAACCAATCAATAAATGGGCTAAGGAACTGAAAAGACCCTTCACAGAAGAAGAAATAAAATTGATCAGATTATGCTAAGTGAAGCTAGCCAATCCCTAAAAAGCAAATGCAAAATGTCTTCTTTGATATAAGGAGAGTAACTAAGAACAGAGTAGGGACGAAGAGCATGAGAAGAAGATTAACATTAAACAGAGATGAGAGGTGGGAGGGAAAGGGAGAGAAAAAGGAAATTGCATGGAAATGGAAGGAGACCCTCAGGGTTATACAAAAGAACATACAAGAGGAAATGAGGGGAGAGGGAAAAATAATACAAGGGGGAGAAATGAAGGTCAGTAGAGGGGGTAGAGAGAGAAGAGGGGTGGGGAGGGGAGGGGAGGGGGGATAGTAGAGGATAGGAAATGTAGCAGAATACAACAGACACTAGTATGGCAATATGTAAATCAATGGATGTGTAATTGATGTGATTCTGCAATCTGTATATGGGCTAAAAATGGGAGTTCATAACCCACTTGAAGAAAAGTGTGAAAGATGATATATCAAGAACTATGTAATGTTTTGAACAACCAACAATAAAAAAAAATAAATAAATAAATAAATTAAAAAAAAAAAAAAAAAAAAAAAAAAAACAAATATATGAAAAGTGTTCAACATCTCTAGCAATTACAGAAATGCAAATCAAAATTACTCTAAGATTTCATCTCACTCCAGTCAGAATGGCAATCATCAAGAATAAAGGCAACAGTAAATGTTGGCAAGGATATGATGAAAAAGGTATGCTCATACATTGCTGGTGGGACTGCAAACTGGTACAACCACTATAGAAAGCAGTATGGAGATTCCTCAGAAAATTGGGAATGGAACCACCATTTGACCCAGCTATTCCACTCCTTGGTTTATACCCAAAGGACTTAAAATCAGGATACTGTGGTGATGCAGCCACATCAATGTTTATAGCAGTTCAATTCACAATAGCTAAACTATGGAACCAACCTAGGTGTCCCTCAATAGATGAGTAGATAAAGAAAATGTGGTATATATACTCAATGGAATATTACTCAGCTTTAAAGAAGAGTAAAATTATGGCATTTGCCAGTAAATGGTTGGAGCTGAAGAATATCATGCTAAGGGAAATAAGCCAATCCCACAAACCCAAAGGATGAATGTTTTCTCTAATATGCAGATACTAATTCACAATAAGGTGGGGGGCACTAGGGAAGAATAGCATTACCTTAGATTAGGTAGAGGGAAGTGATGGGAAGGGAGGGGAGAGGATGTGGGGATAGGAAAGACAGTAGAATGAAACAGACATTATTACTATATGTATATATGGGACTGCATGACCAATATGACTCTGCGACCTGTACACTCAGAAAAATGAGAAATTATATCCCATCTATGTATGAGATATCAAAGTGCATAAATCTATTCTACTGTCATGTATAACTAATTAAAATAAATTTTAAAAATTAAAAATAACTAAACAAATAGAGAAAGAAAAAGACAAAGGATCTAAATAGACATTTCTCAGAAGACATACAAATGGTCAATAGGTATATGAAAAAATGCTCAACATTAAAAAATAAATTTAATTTAAATTTTAAAAATTCCCAAGATCATTAATCATCAAAGAAAGGCAAATTAAATCCACTAATGAGTTATTGCCTCACTCTAGTTAGAAGTCTTTTTACTAAAAAGACAAAAGGTAACTAATGTCATAGAGGATGTAAGAAAAGGAAACACTTGTTCATGATTGGTGGGAATGTAAATTGGTGCAGCCATTGCAGAAAGAAGGGCGGCAGCCTCTTTAAAAATGAAAAACAGAACTGTTATGTGGTCTAGGACTCCACTTCTGGAAATGGAGTCCGTGTGCTGAGATATTTGCACACCCACATTCCCACAGTGCTGTAGCATTCTTCACAATAGCCGAGAAATGAAGTCAGCCTAAGTATCCATCAATGGGAGAATGGATAAAGAAAATGTGGTGTGTATGCACAGAGGAATACTATACAGTCTTTAAAAGAGGAAATTCTATCACTTGTAATAACATGGGTGTATCTGGAGGACACTTTATTTAATGAAACAAGCCAAGCACAGACAGACAGATACCACATGATCACACTTATTGTTGTGGAATCAAAAATGTCGGACTCATAAAAGAAGAGAGTAGAATGATAGTTACCAGGGGCTGAGAAAGGGGCCAGTTTGGGAAGATGTTAAACAAAGGATACGACATTTCAATTTGATAGGAATAGAAAGTTGAGGAGCTCAATTGTGTATCTTGTTGACTATGGTTAATCACTCTATGTTGTATTCTTGAAAAATGCCAAAAGAGTATATTTTAAATGTTCTCATCACAAAAAAAATACAAAGTATATGAGGCAATGCATACATTATTAGCTTGATTTAGTTATCCCACAATGTATGCATATTTCAAAATATATTATAAATGATAAACATATAAAATTTCATTGGTTAATTAAACATAAATCCATTTTAAAACTAAAGTCTGAGTGATAAATTAAATATTTATTGTAAAACATATGGGATAGAATTTATTAAAAAAAAGGAAATGAAAATCAAAATGAATGGAAATTTTTTTGCACCGGATAGAAGTTGAGCAAAAAAGTTAAATTTACTTAATAGAGTGCTCTATAAAATAATTTTTTACAAACAACTAGTGTCTTTATTATTCTAATAAAATTACTTTATGAACATGGAATCAAAATGTCCTTGGGGGTCAAAATAGCAAAGAAGAAACCCTCAGTACAGTGAACCAGCTGCACTTACAAATGCTTCCTGTTGCTTTGACCACGGATCCTAGGTCCTCATTCAGAGTTAGAATCTGTGTCATAAGGACACCATACACTCACATGGCAGTGGGTGGGGTACATGGCCCCCACATCCCTCCAGCAATACTGTGCTACTTCAGGGGAATCCCGCTGGGAACTGCTTCTGAACTGATAGACAATTGATTTTCCTATTAGGGCTCGAAAAAATGTTTGAGAAATATTGCTTTAAACATTGAGATCCTCCTTTATCTCCCATGCCAGGCTGTCCCCAAGCACGGTCCCCTGCTCCGCAGTCTATGCCATCGCCATCCTCACATGGACCACGGCGGGTGGTCCTCACCAGATGTCCTGCTTCTACTCCTGCCTCCTGGCCATCATTCTTCATTCTTCAGAAACCATGTTTCTCTCCCGAAAATCATTCATTGTTTTCCTATTGCACTTAGAACGAAGTATAAAAGCCTCCTCCTGGTCTGTGAAACCCTCCACAATCTGACTCCAGTCTACTTTGCTGGAGGTCTCGGACCCTCCTCTTGCCTCTCAGCTCTCTTCTCCAGCACGGCCTCGCTCTCCTTCCTGATCCCACCCAGACCCTGGGTGCTGGTAGATTCCTCTGCATGGAGCTCCCTCCCCTATCTTGTCCTGGTTGGCTACTCCTGGACTTTCATTGCTTGGCTTAAACACCAGCTCCTCAGAGAGATCTTTGTTCACCACTGCCTCCAGATCAAAGAAACCATTACGACTTCCTCCTATTTTGATTCTCTTTATAACACAGCATCTCATATTTTTGTTTGTTCAGTTTTAGTTCGATCCTCCATTACCATGATAAGCTCTACAAGAGCAGGGAATAATTTATCCTGTTCACTATTTGTAAGCACCCAGTACACATTCATGAATGGATAGATGAAGGAATGACTGAATGGGCAAATGTGAAGTAACCTGTGACCCACTGAAATTGTTGGAGCCACTGTGCTTGGAATATCAACAAGAAAAGAAAAGAAGCTCACTTTCTCTCTCTCAACGCAAGATCCTCCTCAAATTCTCCTTTCTCTTGGATCTTTACCCCATCCACAGAGGCTTGGCTTTGCTCTTAGTTTCCATAGGGTAGTTTACATTTGCAATTAACCCTTTATTCCACAGTGTTAGCGTTTTCCCCACTATATTGCATTATCTTCCCTATTATATTGCTCTGATTCTGTCCTGGTTTGGGTTTCACCAACAACAGTAATCACCTTGCGAGTCTGAGCTATGATTTTTTTTTTTTTGTCACCTGTAGCACCTAGTAGGCACCCAATAAATAATTCAAAAGTAATAGAAGTTCAGGGTTGGAACTAATCTCAGGGATCTCTTTCTTGAAACTCCCATCATAGAGATAGAAGAGCACTGAGACCTAGAGGCATGAAGGGACTTTCCTAAGCCTGGGAGACATCTATGCATAAGGCTGGTCCACAAGGACCTGGATTTCCTGTTCCCTGGCTAGTTCTCTTCTTACTATACCAGTGGAGAGGCCTTGTTAGAAATGCAGATGCTTCAGCACCTCTTGGACCTGGGATAATAATTGGAATCAGTGCCCTAAGACAGCGCTGCTTCTGTAACCTCATGATGGGTTGAGACACACAAAATCGCTGACATTCTGCAGTTTTTGACATTCAAAAACCACCATTTCATGTGGTCCAGCTTAATAATAATCTCTTGGGTATAAAGTGTTAAGTGTGAAAGAGGAAAAGTCTCAGTAAAGAGAGGATAGAACTCTGAGAGAAAAAATTGAAAATCTGAAAAGAAAAATGATAAGCAGGCCCCCCAGCCGAATGTTACAAAGACAGATAGAACTTCCTTGCTGGACAAAAGCTGCCCTGAGTTTATAGCATACAACTAACCATACTAAGGCCTTTGTCACTGGAAAAATTATAGCGGTAATGAGTTTTGCCCTTTATTGGGGGTTGCTCTTTACAGGACCACTTTAGCACAAGTGTTAACTATTCTTATAGCAATCCCATTCGGTAGATGCTCTCAGTGTTCCCACTTTACATATAAGGAAACTGAGGCAGGGAGAGGGCTGGGTACCAGGCTGTGGTTTGGAAAGTGGTCTAGACCAGGCCTATACCCTCCTCACTATTTCAAAGATGTTTTAGGGAAATTTGGATGATCGTTCAGCAGGGACCTTAAAAGGTTGTCACCTGCATGAAGTGGATAATTGAATAAAAGTCCTTTAAGGAAACTTATGACTCAGGGTTTTAGGATTCTAGTGTTAGGGGGGATTCTGGTGGAGGGATGCCTCCTCACCGTGGATGTTTTATTCCCAGAACACTCTGCTCCCCACCTTCCTCTTCCTCTCCTCTTGTTCTAGCACATGGAGTTCCTGGGAAGAACCAGGAATACAGGGTTAGGAATTCTTATTTATTATATGCCTCCTGTGTGCCAGGCATCTTCTATCCACATAAGATATTGTGTCTGAGAGAGTCTCCCTAACACCTTCCAAGTAGATATTTGCCCCCATTTTACAGATGAGGAGACTAAAGCATAGGACAGGGGCCTGGCTTGAGTTCATCAGTGACAGAGCACAGATGGGAACCCATGGCTGTGTGATTCTAGAAGTCGTTAACTTCCAATGCCTGCAGAATGTGGCTGCAGAAAAGAGCTGTATCTTTCTTCCCTATTCTTTCAGATGCTGTGGGGCCTGAGAGCAAGGGAAGCGACAGGGTAGGAAGGGAGTTTTAAAATGATCTGTCTGGCTGCAACAGGCCTACCCTCCTGCAGCCTCAGCCTGATCACATAAGCTGGCCACCCAGAGAAGCTTAGCCCAGGCTGTTTCCACGTACCGCATCCTATCAGAAGCCATAAGATGGGATACTCAAGGTGTGTCTCCTAACCTTAAATGATCCACCGCTTGGAAAACTGCAAGAGACTGTCCAGGCAATCCAGCCACACAAAAAAGAGAATCAAGACGCTCATTAAAGATTTAAAATCTAGACCTCACCCAGCCCTCAGGAACAATCCTCCTCATCAGGTGAGCTCAGTGGGGCCTTGGCGGAGCCGCGGCTCCCCTCTCCTGGGTGAGCTGTCCTGCATGGTCCAGGGAGCAGCCCCCTCCCCAGAATCCTAATGCTTGCTCCTGCCACAGCAGGGACAGATGCTGTTTCCTTTACTTGCCTGATAATGATATCATTTACCTTGCGGGTTCCTTTGGCTGGTTTTGTTTTATATGCTGCAGGAGTTCTCAATTAGCCTCACTCCTCCACCATCTGCTGGTGAGAATGATGGAGCGCTTGAAAAGCGGCCACACCCCCTCCTTCCTCTCTCTATGGGGAACCAAGGAGAAGGGGATGCAGGGCAGACCACAGTCACTGCTTCGCCATTAGGTGCTGGGGGTGGGGGCAGGGGAGGTAGGCAGAGAGGACCCAGAAGGTTAGAGTCTGAGGTTCTATTATTAGAGGGTGATCCAACCAGAGTGGTCACCTGCTCCAACTGGGACTTGTCCCTCTCTGACCGCCCAGCTCCTGAGGACCTGCCAAGGACCTGCTGAGGACCTGCCCAGCTCCTGAGGACCGCTCTGCCTAGTACACCCAGAATCACTCCACTCGCTTTCCTAAATGCCAGACTAGCTAGGGCCTGGTCCAGTGACCTCAACTTTGCCCCTAGTGAGCACAGCAGGGATAGCAGCCTAAATGATGCTGACCAGCCCAGCATGTAAGCCAAGTTTCTCAGACTGTATTTTTATGAATATTCATAAACACACGTTCAATTTAAGTGTCCCTTGATCAAACTGAATCAAATAATTCCAGCCCTAGGTGTTTACCCATGAGAAATGAAAACAGACATAACACAGGCACTTGGATGCAAATGCATAGAAGTTTTATTCTTAACTACCTAAAAATAAAACAATCCAAGTTGGCAACAGCTGAGGAGTGGATAAACAGTGGTACGTCCATACAGTGGAATATTACACTAAGAGGAACAAATTCCTGATAGGACATGACTGACTTCAAAAAACACTAGGTAAAGAGAAGGGAATCAGGGACCCAAAATCTACTTACGGTGACTCCATTTTTGTGAAATT
This sequence comes from Marmota flaviventris, assembly GCF_047511675.1. Lineage (NCBI taxonomy): Eukaryota > Metazoa > Chordata > Mammalia > Rodentia > Sciuridae > Marmota > Marmota flaviventris. The sequence continues at coordinate 23,832,778 of NC_092501.1, forward strand.
CTAGAAAAGGTAAAACTCTAGTTACAGGAAGCCAAGCAGTGGTTGGCAGGGTTTGGTATTTGGTAAAGAAGACTGACTACAAAGGGTCATGAGGGAACTTTTTTTGGGAGGATGGAAATGTCCTGTTCATTCCATGAGTGTATACACCTGTCAATCCTCAATGAACTGCACCCTTAAAAATGAGTTAATCGTATTGTATATAAACCATGTCTCAAGAAGACTATTATTTTTAAAAAGTCAAACAGGTTAAAAAAAAAGAAAGACCCACAGGACTTTTCAAAGTCCTTAATATGCTAATGTGCATTTTAAGTCTTCAAGAAAGAACTTGTAATGTCCAAGGTTTCCCAAGTTCACTTGACAAAGGATTGAATAAAAATTTTTACAGAACATCAATTAAAATCTTGAGGAAACAGGTAGAGAAAATTTCATTAGAGAATTAGCAATCTGGATAAAGCAATGCTCTCTTCAGCAGCTTCTTTTAAAATTCAAGCACCCTTGAGAAAGGAAGTGTGTTCAGCTTGACATCTCCCTGGGAGCTGCTGTAGTAGGCAATTTCCTGCAGATTGGAGGGCCCGGTGTGAGCCTGAGTACACCAGGGCAGGAAGGGGGCATTGGGAAGGGAAGCAGCTCCCCGTAAGCTGTGGCCATTGTCCATTCATCCAACTGACCGTTCATCCTGCTCTGCCAAGTGCCAAAGAAGCAAGGCATGTTTGGACCCTGTCCTCCCTGAACTCACAACCTTGCTCATTCTAGTAAACAACTGTTCTGTTCCAGGGCTCCACTGGTCACCCCCACATCTGTGGTTTTCTTCTCTGGCTTCTCAATCCCTTTTCCTAGCAGGAGAAGAGGGTGATTCTCTGATGTTTGGCTTCTGCACATTTTTGCATCCCTCCAGCCAGAGTGGTCACCTGCTCTAACCAGGATTTGTCCCCAGGCTCATTCATTGATCAACAGAAAGGATTCAGATCTGACCTGAGGAGTTTGGGCACATAGCAGCAAAGGGAGAATCTTCCATCTCATCTCATCTCGAGCCACATCCAAATTCTCCCTACCCCTGCAGGGGCCTGCCCTGCTGCTCAGAGTCACGGAAAAAACAGACAAAACAGAGCATCGAAGAGGCGGCTGCGTGCAACATGCTCGCTTTGCTACGTGGATGAAGTCCTGGTCCCAGCAGCTCTGCTCCCTCTGCCTGTCTCCTTTTGCTTTTCACGCGGCTCCCTGACATGACCACCTGGCTCCTGTCCAAAAACCGCAATCTCCAGAGAAGCAGAGCACAGACCCGGCCTGTCTGATTCCAGAAACTGAGCTCTTAATTGCAGCACTGAACTGTTAAGCTTCTTCCTCCCTTTCACTAGGCAAGGAGGCAGGGCCTGTCACGTAGCAGACTCTCCTCTCCTCTTCTGTATTCCACGCATCTTGCCTGTCATCAAGCCACAAAAGGTCCCTAAGCCTCCAAGGCTTAAAAACAAAAGTGCACTGAAGACTGAGCCAGAATTGCTAACACACGCCTGCCCTCTATTGCTAGCTCCCCTGAGTTCTCAAGGGATGTGTTTAGAGAAGGCAACCAGAGCCCAGAGGAGTCCGAAGAAAGATGCCATGGTGCAGGGAACTTCATCGGCAGGTTCTCTGACTGCCCTTCACTCTCTCTATACACGGGGGTCTTGGTGTGAGACGGCGCCCACCTCCCTCTAACGTGTGAGCCCAAATGGTCACACTGGCTCCAGAGGCTCCACGGCTGCTGGGCCTTGGATGCAGAATCCAGACTCCACAATGGTGTGGTGTGTCCACTCCAGACCTCAGAGAGGAGCTGGGAACCCCAAGAACCAGGGATGGCAGAGAGCCTGACCACAGCAGCCTCCGCCAGTTTCTAGGGCAGCAAGTGCCTGCAGCAGTGGTGGACTGAACATCTTGGCATCCCATGGTAGCAGAGACAGGGGGTCCTCACCAGGCTGGCTCTGTGCCTCTTGCAGTAACTGAGCCCCCAGCTTCCCTTGATCCTGCTAGTTTTTGAAGGCTAGTTTTCTAGGGACTTCCTACAATTGTTCCCCTGATATCCTTTTAATAAATCCCATTGCTATTGGGAACGCTGACCAAGTGCACACTAATGACCCTAAACCAGCAGCTGTCAAGCATTTTTGTCTGAAGATTCTGTACACCTTAAAAATTAAAGACCCTGAAGAGTTTTTATTTATGTTGGTTATACTTTTTTTTTTTTTTTCAGTACTGAGGATTAAACCCTGGGGGTGCTCTAACACATCTCTAGCCCTCTTTCTTATTTTGAGAGAGGGTCTTGCTAAATTGCCCAGGCTGGTCTTGAACTTGCTCCTCCCACCTCAGCTTCCTGAGTAGATATTTACCACATTAGAAATTAAAACTGATATTTTAAAAGACATTAATTTATTTAAAAATAATAATGAACTTTTACGCCTTAACATAAGCTCATAACATGTTAACATAAATTAGGTGTTTTATGAATAATATAACCAAAATTGTTTTTAAATACAGAACCCAGGTACAGTGGCACATGTCTTTAATCCCAGTTACTCACAAAATGGGTCAGGAGGATCATAAATTCGAGGTCAGCCTAGGAAACTTAGTGAGATCCTGTCATAAAATAAAAGAAATAAAAAGGGCTGAGGATGTCGCTCAATGTTAGAGTGCTTGCCTAGCATGTGTGAGCTCCTAGGTTCAACCCCTAGTACTGAGATTTTAAAAAAAAGAAATGAGCAGCATTGTTTTGTATGTTTGCAAATCTGTTCAATAGCTAGCTTAATCAAAGACAGTTGGATTCACGTGTCTGCTCCTACATTCAATCTCTCTTTTTAAAAATATTTAGTTTTTTTTTTTTTTTTAGTTTTAGGTGGACACAATATCTTTATTTTATATTTATGTAATGCTGAGGATTGAACCCAGTGCCTCACACATGACAGGTAAGCACTCCACCACTGAGCCACAACCCCAGTCCCTCAATCTCTTTTAAAATCACGTATATCATGTAGCCTTTGGATAATTCTGCCATATATTCATGACAGAGATTTAAAAAGAGAACAAATGTTTCAGTGTATAAAAAATACATTTGGCCTCACGTACCCTTGTAAAGGTCTTGGAAATCCACAGGAGTGTCCAGGCCACACTTGGAGGAGCACTGATCAAAACCTTCCAAACTTGTTTGTGGGGTCAACAGGCTGGCAAAGGATTGGGGCTTGAGCTTGTGGAGGGACAAACAGCCTTGACACTCCTGCATTGCTGAAGGGAGTGGGACGCCAGTAGCAGACCAGTCAGACTGAAGGCAGAAGCAGTCACCACCCCGTCCCCCAGGACGGCAAATCCCACGGGGGCAGCTTATTGGTTCTGTTCACTGCTCCACTCCTAGAGCCTGGATTCCTAGTAGGGGCTTAAAAAATGGCATTAATTAATGAAGGAAGTGCATGAACATCTATGTGTATATGTACATATATATATGTGTATGTATATATGCATATGCGCTTAAAGGACTATTAAAATGTTTTACTGTTTTTAAGAAAGAAGAAATAAGGAAGAAAAGCACAGATGTCTCAGGTGATAAACCATACAAGGAGAACTCCCAGCTGTTCAGAAGAAGAACGGGGCAAGGATCATCTCAATGGCTGCGCTCCTCAGGGACTCAGAAAGAGCTCACCACCTTTAATCAGTTCTCTGGATGGTTGCAGAGCTAAGAGATGGGTTGTACTGACCACCGCCTGAGTTTGTTGTGAATATTGTATCCTTGTGATGCTTTCCCCAAGAATCTCCTGGAGGCAGATTCTTTAAAGCCACAAAATCTGTGAGGAGGCCAAGGCATTTTCCAGTTATTTCCAATGTCTTTATTCACAATTGAATCATTATTTCAAAAAGACTCCTAGGCCGCACAAGGCAGGAGAAGGGGTGTTGCTCCAGATAAGGCTGGAGGGGAGTCCAGAAGTTGGGGGAATGAACATCTGCTTATCTGCTCCTCTATTTACCTCCATGTAGCATACATCCCAGGAGATGTCGGTGGCCACAGCCTGCCCCAGGCACACCCAGGACATACCATGATTCTATACAGCATTGAGCTTCTACTTCCAAGTGAGCTAAGGTTCAACCTCATGCTCATCTCTGATGTGAGTGAGACGCCCCTTGCATTCTTAATCATTTTCTATTTGTTGCCTAGGCCAGTTTGAGGAAGGCTTTTGTCATTTGCAGCTCAAGTGGCTTACCTTGGTTAGTCTATCTACTGAGGTTGCTCTCACAGGCACCCGTACACCTATGCCTCTTCCCAGCATTTTCCCACGTGGGCCCAGTTGGGAGCCCACAGACTGAGGATGGAGAAGCAGCCGGCCATAACCTTCTAGAACTTTCTAGCTGACCAGCACATTTCCAGCCTACAGGGTGGGGGAACTTCACACTAGATGAAATCAAAGTTAATCCCCTTACCTTTCTTGTAGCGATTGAAAGAGGTGGGAGAAAATACTTGCATTGTTAGCAGGATCTAAATGCAATTATAGCTCAGTGGATTCATGAGAAAATTGACAAGAGCCAATCCTTTGCACAAGGCATGCTCTGATTTCATGCCATGAAATTATTTTTAAAGGGCATTAATATCACAAGCTGATGACTTTTAGCCCTGAGCAAATGATGCATTTTAATGTTTCTTTACACATAGCTCTCAGCCTGAGTGAAGCTGTCTTCAGCAAAGCATTAGCAAACATTTACATTTCAAAACTCAACAGAAGGGTTGTTGTTGGGTTTTTCTTTCTATTTTTTTCATATATGCCCAGGCAGATAAATCATATTTCACATGTTAAGTGGTGTGTAGCATTCCATTCCTAACCCCTGGCATACCTTTAGAAGATAGTGGCACCTGGTTCTCAAGCCTAGAATCTAAAGATTGATTATGAAAGGGAGAAAGAAATACAGTAGCATCATCAAACACCGTGACTTTTGTGGCAGGCCTGATCTTTCTGAAAGGTGATGTATTTTCAGGTTTTTTTATTCCTCTGCACGGGGAAGGGCACCTGATACCTTGTGCTGTGGGAGGGTTAGAGCAGGATCCTCTGAGCAAACCAAGCCCATTGGTTAGTGTTTATTTTTCCAGGTAGAAACAAAGTCAAAATGATCGTAAAGCCAGGGGGAGGTGAGAATTAGGATCCACGGCAGGTAGAGGAGGTAAGGACACATTTTCCATCTTAATAAGCTCAAAATTGATTAAGAGTCACAAAATTAGAGATCTTGGGCTTGCAGCCAGGATTTGCTGCATTTTTAAGTCCCTTCGAGGCCAAGACTGACTAAGATCTCCAAATGCTTCCTAGTGTAGTAGTTCACACATACAAACTCTGCAGTTAGAAAGGTATGGGTTCAAATCCCAGCTCAGCAACTTCCTAGGAGTAAAACCTTATACACGCTTCTCAGCTTCTATGAGTTTCAGCTTCTCCATCTGTAAAATGGGAATAAGATGATTGCCTGTCATGATGAGTTACTGATTTTTTCCAATATTTTTAATTGGTGCATTCTAAGTATATATAATAGGGGGATTTGTTATGCCGTATTCATACATGCACAAAACCTAATTAGATCAATCTCATTCCCTTCCCCTCTTCCCTGATCTACTTGTTCTGCTCTACTGATCTTCCTTCTATTATTATTTTAATTAGTACATTATAAATATACATACAGGATTCATTGTGGGGTATTCATACATAGCATTATTTGGTAGATTTTGCTCTCCAGTACTTCCCCATCCCTTCCTCTCCTCCCTCCCTTAGGTTACTGTTAAAAATAAATTTGATGATCCCTGGAACACAATTGGCATGGCCCCTGGCTTATTGTGTCTACACAGGGCAAATTGCCAACTGCTGTCCTTCCTTCCTAAAGGAAACTTCCCATCCAGGCTGCTCCACTATCCCCACTTTTTAGGTTTTTGAGATTCCTTTATTCCTCTGTGGAGAAGGGCACCTGGTACCTTGCGCTGTGTGAGAGTCAGAGCAGGATCCTCTGAGCAAACCAAACCCAAGATTGGCTATATATCCTCTACTACACTTTTTAATTCCTTCCAAGGAGCATTCAGCTAAATATGTAGAGAAACAGAATAATCAGTGGTATCCATGAGGATCTGGTTCCAACCCCCCACAAATACCAACATTTGCGATGTTCAAATTCCTTATATAAAATGACATAGTGTTTGCATGTAACCTATAACACATCCTCCTGTTTAAGTCATCTCTAAATTACTTAGAGTACCTAACACAATATCAAGGCTATGCAAATAGTTGTTATACTATACTGCTCACAGATTAAGGACAAGAAAACAAAGTGTGTACGTGTTCAGTACAGATGCAATTTTTTTTCTGAATATTTTCTCCCTGTGGTTGGTTGAATCTGTGGATGCAGGATTCACAGGATTTGGAATGCTCATCATACATTTACTGAAACTCATTGAATTGCACATGCACAGTGGATGAATTTATGGTATGTGAATTATATCTCACCAAAAATGTTAAAAATAGGCAAGAAATGAGACAGACATTATTACCCTATATACATGTATGATTACACTATTGGTGTGACTCTGCACCAGGTAGAGCCAGAAGAAGAAGAAGTTGTGCTCCATTTGTGTACAATGTGTCAAAATGCATTCTACTGTAATGTACAACTAATTAGAACAAATTAAAAAATTATATGAAAGAAAAAAAATAGACAAGTTGGGAAAGTTACAAAGATTCTAAAATGTGAGTTGATAAAAATGAACAAGTGGATTAACATCTTCCAAATTTCTGAGCAACAGTCTAGAGCAAATGTTCTTAATCCTCATATCTTTTAAAGACCACTTGACATGTTTGTTCCTCCCCTGGCCCCTACCCCTCTGCTCTGTGTCCCATGGTTGGGACCATTGTTCTAGACCCTGAAGGTAGGAGTTCCATCCCTTTTCCTTCCCTAGAGAATAGCTCTCCTGCTTTATCCCACCTTTCCCTTCCCAACTGACACTGATTAGGAAGAACTCTGAATGGTGTAGGGAGTCTCCACGATGCTTGCCCTGAATCCCACCCAGCCCAAGAGCCATCCTGCTACTGAACCTGTGAGAGCTACCAGGAAAAAGCAATCCTTTCCCCGGTGCTCACTGGCTCTGACAGCTCCTGCCTCCCACACATGCATCCCTCCAAATATTTCTCTCTCTTGCATCCTCTCAAGGTGCACAATGGAGATGGCTGTCATGAAGATAACATTGCCCTGGAAAATGCCTTTTGTGAGCTGGCTGTGCTCTTGTTATTTGGGGAGAGGCAGACTTTGGGCTGGGGGTGCAGCATAGCTCCTGAGGGTCCCCAGGACGTCCTTCAGGGCAATTTTTCTGCGCCCTCTTCCTCTGCATTCTCTGACCCACTGAGGTGGGCACAATTCAGCCTGTATCAAGGCGACTGTAAAACAAAGGAGGGGCACCCCTCAAGTGTCTGCAGAGCACACACCACCTTGTTCACCTTTTTAGAAGCTGCCTGTGACCCTACCTTCTCCTCGGGAACCCCTGCTCCTGTTCCTCTTCTTGGCGTGGAATTGCACCTTGGACCCCCCTCCCCACAGTTTCGCTCCTCATTTATTTGTGCTCTCAGGATAAACAGAGCGCAGTTTCTGGCTGTGGTTTTTCTAACAGTCTCTCTGCAAATTTAACATGAGGCAAAAGAAAAACACAAGTGAGAATCCCTCTGCAACCCCAGGAGAGGACGCGAGATGGGCAGATTGTAATTACCCTTGCTGGACTCGGGCCAGCGCTTGGGCCAGTGCCACCAACATGGATGATTAAACCAGTTCAGTGCTCCAAGGGCCACTCAAGGCCCAGGCTCCCACTGGGGACCTTGTTTTTATCTCTTACCCCAAATACATTAAGGAACTTGAGGACTTGGCCAGCAAGCTACAGCACAAGTGAAGAGTGACCGGGTATCCACCACGGACAGGGCAGCAGGCACCCAAGAGGAGCCCAGGGAAGTCCATGGCTATGACCCACCCAATCATCAGATAGGTTTTACAGGGACCAGTTTTAACAACCCCCGCTAACCTGCCGGTCCCCAAAAAGTCCACCACCAATTTCCTTTGCAGAATTTTTCACAATTCTGTGCCAGTTTGTTGAAGCCACTCTGCAAACCTCTGGGCCCAGAAATCACTCCTGGCTTCCTGCTCTCAGCCCTCAGGTGTTCTCTGAACCTGTTGTTCTGAAGCACATGCAGGTCTGGGGCTTCAAGACCAGCTCCATCCTTACAGCGTACCCCACTGACACCAGCCCCCTCATGCTTCAGGCTGCCTGCTACTGTCTAACACAGAGCAGGTGCACACCCCAGCTTCCTGGCTCCTCCTTAAGAGCCCACATACTTGATAACTGTGCTCCATTTTAGAAGCAGACAGAGATGGGAAAGGCCAACACTGGAAGTAGAAAGGACCATGGAAGCTGGCCTTGGATTCTAGCTGTCCAAACTCCTTTTCTGGGTGACCTCTTTATGAAATGACACCTAGCTATAGTACAGAGCTCTGCCCAGCAGCCCTCTCCTCCCTCAAGCCAGGTCTCTGCTCTCAACAAAACCCCTTGTTCAACAAATTGTCAGCCCATAGAGTGCCTAATGAGTTTCTGACTTCTGTGCCACTGACCAGGTCCACCCTGCCTTTGTTGACATCTACACCCCAAACTTGTGCCCCCATTTCCCAGAATCCTCTGACCAAGGAGCTTAGACATGTCCACGAATCACCCCTGGAACTTGGCATAAAACCCACACCCCCTCCAATGATCCACATCATCCTCCTGGGGTCCAACCAGACTTCAGACCTGGTGCCTACTACCTGCCCAGTGGTCAATATACATTAACCCCCATCTTCTTGTACTTCTTAAGGAAAGGTTCAAAACATTCACATGGAGCCTCTGGGTCATTCTGAGAGCCACCAGAAACCTACCCCACCCCAGAGCACTTTCCAACCTTCCCAACCAAAGTAAAAATTAGGGGCATCAGTTCCACGGTCTAATCACAGTTTTCAACCTAGGGGTGAAATCGTTTTCCGTCATATATATATTTTTTCTTTCGGTGTTGGCACTCTAACTCAGGCTTCACACATTGTAGGAAAGCGTTGTACCACTGAGCCACATCCTCAGCCCTCCATCATCCCTTCTAAATTCACAGTTCACAGTCTTTTCATTGTTTACCAATTTTCTACACAACCGAAAAAGCCAGCCAGCAAAGCCAGGCACCCAGAAGTAATGGAAACTCTTTGGTGCCCCCTTGTGGCCATGTCTAATCAGCCAGCTGAGAAGTGTCAGGGCCCCCAGAATTGCCTGCTTTTCTTGCAGCTTTGAAGGTGAAGGCAGCACCCAGGACTGTGCAAAGGGGAGCCTGAGGCTGGAAAGAGAAGTGCTTCAGGTGCCAATCTTAGAGATACTCCCACCCCTGGGAGAGGAATCCAGATTAAAATGCATACCAGCAAATACTTGGAGTCTCAGATTCCCATTTGTTAAATTGGGCAAAATCCCTCCTTGGCTGTCCTTCAGGGTATGGCAAAGTTGCTCCCAGATGAGGTGAAGTTACACCAAGACCATATGCACTTTGGGGGATTGCCTTTAAAACGGTGTATTCTGGTAACTCAATCTTGATCAAAGCCACATTGTATCTGCCCCTGCAGCCTGGACTATTCCTATGAACTTTCTGTAACCACCACATGAGTCAGGCAGGATGGAAATAAGGTGGATTTGAGATAATGTGTGTCTAACAAAGAGGTACCCATATGCCACTCATCATCATACAAAAATGTACTGGAGAAAATGTCAGTGACAAGAGTTTGCAAGTTGTGAAGCAGGAAGATGGGGGTGTTGTCATCTCTCCCAGAGGAACTCAAAGGCAGATGCTGGGTTCTGGCATTTGCAAAGGAACAGGAACCCAGGTCAAAAGGCACGTGTCTATGAGTAAGAGAACAAACCCTAACCTCTTATGTTTCCAAGCCTTTTGAAGGTCCTGCCTAAAAGATACTAATCTACATTTCTGGGCCTATTAAAGGGCTGGGCACTGAATTGGGTACTTAGTGAGTAGGCAATCTTGAAGGAGTTAATAAATGAACTTGATTTTGAAGAAACATTTGCAAGGTTGACAGCCTCACTCTGAAGCTGCTGGCTTGCTGGTCCTACCCAGGCTTGAGGACCCTGCTCCTGACTCCTGAAAGCCCCAGGTCTTCTCTCTTATTTTGAGTAGAGTGGAAACAGGAGCATAGCTAACTTCCTCATAAATCCTGCAGCCTCCCTCCCTATGCACAGCTCATTTTGCTTGGTCTGCCTATCACATCGTCTGAGTCTGATTAAAGAAATCTACCTAATTCTAATGGTAAAAAAAAAAAAAAAAAAAAAACGGACAAATTTTTCCTCTAAATCAGTAGTTCTTAACTCTGGCTGAACATTAACCTGGGAGGCTTGTATACATGCACGCTCGCACGCACCTACACACATCAGCATGCAGGTCCCATTCCAGGCCAATTAAATTCTTTAGGGATCAGAGCCTGGATATGAGTATTTTTTTTAAAGTTCCCCAGCTCGTTCTAATATGCATCTCTAGTTAAGAACCATGGCTATGAGCTGAGCTGGACCTTGCCCAGAGAACAGAGATCACTCACTATAAATGAAGCCAAAGCAAGAGCCTCTGTTGCTTCCCAGCACTCTCTTAAGACCCAGGCCAGAAAGAAGGGGAAGCTGTCAAGCCAGGAATGACGGAGAGATCACTTTCACTCTTTCTTGAGAACTTCAAATGTCAGTGGCCAAGAAGGGGATGGGACCCTAAAAAGCAGTGACACTGGGCTGGAGGAAGAGCCATGATGATGAAGGATGGGGTGTGGGGTGTGGCTTTCTCCCTTTTATGGCCCTAACTGGGAGGAAACAGAGCTTTTAATGCAAATAGATATTCAGGGGATGATGCCTGGGCCCTCCATTCACTTTCAATCATGTTTTCAAAAGCCACTCATATATTTCAAACACAGCACATGAGCCTAAATTCAATCTGCCACATTGTAATTTCTTGCTTTTAATTTAAGACCTCCAGGCTTCAACTAATTTAAGGGACAATCTGGTGATGAAAAGGAGAGCATCTTCATTCAAAAATGTCATTAACATAAAGCAAGGCTTCCCAAATTCCGTGCACAATTGAGACTTTCCAAATCGTACGTACACTTTGGGAGTCTTTTGAGCTATACACCGGAGCCCATAAAATAAAATAGCCTGTCTACTGGGTAGCAAATCATGCCTGTGCCCATCTCTTCTATTCTCTACCAAACCATTTGATCATTTAATATTTCAGTGCTCTTAACCATGAGATGTCTGCCTTTGAAATTCATCACTTTGCCATGTTCAAACAGTGATCCGACCAGGGTCCTGCTGGCTCTTGGTGAGATCAGCAGTCATCAGGTTCATCAACAAGCCCCAAGCTGAGATCAGAAGTCCCAGCCCAGCTCGGGGCACCAGCAGCTCATCACTGATGAATGGAAGCATCAGAAGATGGATAATGGAAACACGCTTGGAAGAGAGCTGTGTTTTAGGGCCCTTTGTAGGCAGCACTGGTTGACAGGCCCAGGGAACTGGGGGCACTAGCTCAAAAGCAGAGAATGCAGATTGGCATTTTCTTAATTGCATCTGCTAGATCCAAGCAGGTGCTCTGAGCTTGACACCCTGGGGTGTCCCACACAGAGCCTGGCCTCAAAGGAACTTTGTTCACAGCAGAAAGTAAGTTACAGCCACTGATGTTGACTTTGAGATCTCATCTCTGGGATCTGCAGCAATAAAAGCTTATGTTTTCAAAAGTCTTGACTTCCTCTGCCTCACCCTCCACCCACCTTCCTCACCTGCTTCCCACTCTGTCCTTATAAAGTACTTGCAGCAAGGGGTCACTCAGAGGATATTTATAGTAATGTTCCCAAAGAGCAAATAAGCAACCTCCCATTAAAAAGCTAATCCATAAGACAAGGAAATCCATGATATATTCTCTTTTATGAAAATTTTTGTTCAGAACTCTTCCACTTGTAACAATCTTAGAGCACTCAATCTTCACCCATCCTAAACTCCCCAAAGAGGGCAGAAAACAGAAGGTATTACTGAAAGGAGAATTAGATTTCTTCAGCATACCCTACTCTTTGGCAGAAAAGGCAATTGAAAGCCAGAGAATTATCAGGACTTACACTGACAAAGCTTGCAGTAAATGTTGGTTCAGTGGATAACTCAACAGCTGTAAGGCCCATGCCAACGTCTTGGTCCGCAAGCTCCCCATCTGTGCTCAGTCCAGCGTGCAATCCTGCAGGGAAGCAGGGCAGGGTGCAGTCTAACCCTCCTTCCTATTCCAGCACACTGGGAAACACGCTTGGGAGAGGGCTGTGTTTTAGGGCCCTTTGTAGGCAGCACTGGTTGACAAGCCCAGGAAACTGGGGGCACTGGCTCAAATGCAGAGAATGCAGATTGGCATTTTCTTAATTGCATCTGCTAGATCCAAGCAGGTGCTCTGAGCTCGACACCCTGGGGTGTCCCACACAGAGCCTGGCCTCAAAGGAACTTTGTTCCCAGCAGAAAGTAAGTCACAGCCTATGGGTGTCCACTGGAGCCACTTCTAATTCCCCCTCTGGAGCCTCAGCAGCTGTTCAGCCTTGATCGGGCAACGCCTCCAGCAGCTACACATAATGTTGCCAGTGGGGAAGCTGAGAGTGCCGAGTGCCGGGCATTTGAAAAGGGGGAAAGGGAACTAGTCCCCAGATTGGCCTGTGCTTGAAGAGGGTTGCTGCCTGAGAGGAAAAAGAAGGGACAGTTGATGAAGGGGAGAGGGCAGGAGTGCCAGTGAGCCATGAAATGCAAACTGAATGGTGGACCGGAAGGAGCTGGGACATGGGACCCTCCCGCCTCCAGCACTTACTACCCGAGTGACGCTGGGCACTTTAGAGCACTCCTTGTGGGTGGTGGAAATTTCCTGTGTGATTTTTCCAGGAAACCCTGCACTTCCTGGTCTTCTCCTGGGATGAGAGAGTCACAGCACATCTTGATATGACAAAGGCTCTGAGCATTTCTGCAGCAAGGGAGCCTGACTCACCCAGCATTGCCCACCCTTGGGTGACCACTCAACTCTTCTTCTGGGATCTCTAGGAATTAGATCTGTGGCAAACCAGTTTGGGGGTAATCCCTCCATCCCCAGGGAAACATTGAGTGATGTCCGGATACATTTGGGGCTGTCACACCTGGGGGTGGAGTCCTGCCGGATCTAATGAACAAAGGCCAGGGATGTGGTCAAACACCCCATGCCCAAGACAGCCCCCCACAACCAAGAATTGTCAAGTCCAAAATATCAACAGTGGTGAGTTTCGGGAATCCTGGTATAAGGTCATTTCTACACGTCCTCACCACGGACTCTCTCCTTCATCCCTGGTGACTGTCCCTGTTTGATCCCTCCATCCACCCACACGCCATCTTACCATACACACCCTGAAGCCTTCTCCCATTTTTCACCGATCTCCTGGTTCTTTAATCTCTCTGGTTTTCCTCCCTCCATGGGACATATCTGTCCCCCACAAAGCAACTTTCCCCACCTCTCTTATGACTCTGACTTTCCCTGGAGACTGCATCCCTCGTGACCACAAGATCCACCGACGGCTTCCACAAGGCCAGTGCTTTAGAGAACAGGGACCCAAAGATGGACGCGGGATCTGCTTTGGGAAAACTGATCTGGAAAAGAGGAAGACAGGCGTTTGTCTATTTCAATAAAGTACCTACTTAGTGTCTACTGGGTGCCAAGCACAAAAATAGACATGGTCTCTGCCCAGATGGGATTTAGAATCTAGTGGAAGACATGGGGGAAAATTGCTTTTCAGTTAAATGCTTCAAGGGAGAGCTTCCTGAAGTGCCTCTGACAGGGAGCTAGGATCTGGTCAGGCAAGTGACACTTGATTTATTGTCTGAAAGGATGAAGCAGAGATGACCTGGTGACGAGGGAAAGAGACACCGTTCCAGGTGGTGGGAATAGAATATGCAAAAACCCAACAGCAAGAAGGAGAGGCAGAGGAAGTCCAGGGCCACTAGAGCTGGGAGCATGGGGTGGGCGGGTCATGCCAGTGAGGCGGGAAAGCTCCTGAGATCCATATCTTGAAGAGCCCCATAGGTCCTGTAAAAGCAGATTGGAATTTTACCCTAAGTGGATCCATTTAGGGTTTTAATGTGGGCAAGGTGGAGAAATTAGGGGATGGGGATGACCTGGGCAGACGGTTTTGAGAGAGATCACTCTGTTGCTTACAGACTAGGTAGAAAGAGGCCACAGCAATGAGGGGTCCGTTAACACAGAAGAGGGAGCTGAGCATTTATGCAATCACTGAAGCTGACGGTCACACACACGTCATCGGCATTGTCCTCAAGAAATCCTTATGGAACCATGAAAAGTCAGTTCAGCCACAGATCCCAGTAAGCCCAGCCCGGGCAACATTGAAATCGATCCCCGACTCCTTGATGGAGCCTCAGATGAAGGAGTTGGCAGTGGTTAATGTTTTAAGAAATAGATCGGACAAGCCAGCTTCGCTAAACTTCAAATACTCGATTCTCATCTGGCCCATTCTTGGACGCCTGGGTGAACGGATCTGAACAGGAAATCGCAGATTGCCACCATCCCACACTGAATTCTGGGCTCACTCTGGCGGAATGTGGGGCCTGCTCAGGCTGCCATAGCCAAAGACCAAGACGGGGCGGTTCAGATAACAGACAATTTATTCCCTCCCAGTTCTAAAGGATGGAAGCCCAAGAACACAGTGGAGGCAGGGTCTGTTTCTCCTGAGGCCTCTTTCCTGGGCTGAACAATGTCTGTCTTCTCAGCGTGTCCCCACATGGTCTCTTCTCTGGGCATGTGCATCCCTGGTATCTCTCCACATTGCCAGTCAAACTGGATTAAGGTCTGCCCTAACATCCTCATTCTAACTTCAGTAGCTCTCTAAAGGCCCCATATGCAGACACAATCACATCCTGAAGTACTGGGGGTTGGGGGGTTCAACTTGGGAATGTGGGAGAGATGGGTGAATTCTCTGCATCCCTCTTCTGCCCTTTGTAGCAGACAGTGTCGAGTTTTCATAAGATCAATGCATACCCAGTAAACAGGAGCTGTTTTAAGGCACAGGATCCATGCTAAGTAGGTGGCAGGTTCAGTAAAGGGCTCAATTCAGAGGACAGTGAGTGTGGAGAGAACTGAGAAGTTCTACTGGTAGGAAAATGGGAGGTGTGACTTCTGAGGGCGCTTGTGGACCGGTTCCCGGGAAGGAAGCAGGTGTCTAACAAAGGGAAGTACAAAGAGAAGCACAAATGCCAATGGGGTCATGATGTGCCCAGTCATGTGCCACAGTGGCAGAGGGTTCAAACCTTAAAGGTGGGGAAAGAATGGGCCAGAGGTGAAGTCACATTGGATCAAAATCTTGGAGGGTATGTCAGTCAGCCTTTTGTTGCTGTGACAAAATACCTGAGGTAAACAACTGAAAAGAGGGAATAAAGATTTATTTGGGCTCTTGATTTCAGAGGTGTCAGTCACTTGATGCAGTCACTTGGCCCCATTGCTGGGGGCTAGGGGTGAGGAGAAGCATCATGGTGGGGAGGGTGCGGCAGAGAAAATCTGCTCACCTCATGGCAGTCAGGAAGTGGGGGTGGGGGTGGGAGCTGGAAACATGATAAAGTCCCCAAGAGCACTCCCCTAAGGACTTACGTACGCCCTTCAACTCCCACCTCCTATAGTTTCCACCACCTCCCAATAGTCCACTTAGCTATGAATCCTTCAATGGATTAATCCACTGATGAGGGCAGAGCCCTTATGATCCAGTCACTTCCCAAAAGCCCCACCTCTGAAAATTGCTGCACTGGGGACTAAGCCTTCAATATATGAAGTCTTTTGGGGAGAAAGACTCATGTGTTTGACCCAAACATAAGCAGAGCATCCTCAATGCTAAAACAATGAGTATAGAGTTTACCTTATAGGTGTTGTAAATCCATTCAGAACCTCACAACCTAGAAATGGTCCAGTGAGGGAGGCACGGGGGCTGCTCAACAGGAGAGATCAACCAGAGGAATCATAAGATTGCAAATAACCAGAGGCTTGGGGTGACATAAGGTTTCCCGAAATATTCTGCTCAAAGTCAAGGTCAGAAACAGCTATTATGATCTCAGTCTGACTACCTTGCCCCCAAATACCAGAACCCTCACATGACTCTCCATCTCCAAGCCACTAATCAAAGTACAAAAAAAGCCAACCTCATGCCTACAAAAATCAATTTCTGTTTCACCCTTTGCTTTATGAACGGGCTAGATTTTCCAAGTGCAGTAGAAGAAATAAGGTAACTTTTCCAATAAGATTACTTCATGCAAGAAACAGTCTCCTTTTCAATAAATAGTTTTAAGCCATTCTCCCTGGCTTCTGAATCACAGTACTCTCTGAAGATATATAAATATCAGGTAGCAGTTTTATTTCCTGTGAGTGGGGAGCTTCGGTTTAATAAGGAGAGAGGCAGGGGGATAGACTTCTGGAGACGGAGCGAGATCTATTAGATCATCTCAGCCATTTCGCTGCGAGCCTCCAAGATTGCTCCCAGCTGTGTTGGCCTCGTCACTACTGCCCAGGCTAGTCCAGTCTTAAATGATTTAAGGATCATATATTAAGTGCCCGTGACTTGCTAAGAAGAAGTGCTGTTTCCTGAGACATCAGCAAATGTCTGGCTGCAATTGTAGAAGGATACTCCTCCTCCTACCAAAAGGTGGTACTGGCACCTTGCTTTCCTCCAGCTAGTACCACACCAGGGTCAAGGAAGTCACACCTGTCTGGACAGTGGTCAGCACCCAAGGAAAAGAACAATAGCCAGGTGCATTTACCAAAGCCTGAAAGCAACCAGGGGTTAGGCTGTTGAAGAAAAAAAAACCAACTGCATTCTCGGCAGGGCATGGGGGTGCATTCCTGCAATCCCAGCAGCCTGAGAGGCTGAGGCAAGAGGATCTCAAGTTCCACATTAGCCTCAGCAAATTAAAGTGACCCTGTCTCAAAATTCAAAAGTGTGACTCAGTGGTGAAGCACCCCTAAGTTCAGTATCACAAAAATAAAACTGCCTCCTGAACATACCCAGCTCTCAGCGCTGAGATGGACATTCCTTCTTTGAAGCCTGCTTTGGTACAAGGAGAAGCTTGCCTTGAGCAGCTGGGCCTAGTCTTGGGATAGCAGGGAGGAGTGGGGCAGATGTCATGCCTCCTCTTCACCATGAAGTGTGTCTCACTGGGCCCTGGGGGTGACCTATCACAGGCCTGGGGTCTTCAGAACCAGGCAGATCAAGTGTCTCTCACATCCCCTCCCCACCTTGAGCTCACAGAATCAAAATGCTGTGAGCTTTTGCATTTGAGAGCCTTGGTGGCATGGTCCAGGTTTAGAAATAGAGGAGCAAGCAAAAAGAAATGGGGTCCCTCAACCAAGGGACCAGTGGCCATCAATAGTCTCTAAAAAAGACTTAGATTACAGTAATAACCACTATGTTTGTCAAGCTCTTGTTACACACCAGATACATACAATTTCTCCTTTATGGGTAGCATCCTTAGGTACTCACTATTATCAGCTAGGGAAGGTGAGATTTGGGGCAGTTAATTGATCTATCCCTATTTTCATAGCCCTGCCCCAATCCCCAAGTGGCAGTAGTTAGTCCCTCATAGATTTACTGTCACTACTGTCCTCTGGGATCACTGAGGCATTAGCCTCCCACGATATGCACACTAGAGAGGAGTGGGCTCCCTGCTGTGCGATTACTGACTGTGGGAACAGGAGATGTTACAAGTCACATCTTTCACTGATTGCAATAAGGCCTTCCCTCTGGTAACTATAGGAGCAAGTTCTTGGCAGCCTTTGTGAGGCAGATACAGCTGCATATCTACTGAGAAGTGGCCATTATATCCAGACCCTACAGAACATACAACTGATGATATTTCCCTTTTTGCATTTGCATTTGTGAAGCTGAGGGATGAATTTCTATCCCCCTCTAGCAAAGCATACAAGACATTGTACTATGAACTTGGCATGTAACAAAATAAAAAAGAAACAAGTTTTGTTTATTCTTTAGGGATAAATTTTCATGGTTTTGGATTTAGCAATAGTTTCTTAAATAGGACACTAAAAGTATGATCAAAAAAATAGATAAACCACAATCCATCAGAATTAAGAAGTTTTGTGCCTCAAAAGACATTATAGAGAAATAAAAAAACAACTTACAGAATGGGAGAAAATATTTTTAAATCATACTCTAAAGGAGATGTAGTATATAGAGCATGTAAAAAACTCTTACAGCTCAACCGCAAAAAGACAAAGAATCCAATTTTTTTAAATGGGCAAAAGATTTGAATAGATATTTCTCTAAAGATGATACACAAATAGCTAAAAAGTACATTAAAAGATGCTCACTATCACTAGTTATTAAGGAAATACAAATAAAAACCACAATGAGATATCACTTTGTATCCATTAAGATGACTGTAATTAAAAAATAATAATAATTTAAGAAGGGAAAATTACAAGTATTGGTGAAGATATAGACAAATTAGAACTCTTAAACATCGCTATTGGGAATGTAAAATGTTCAGTGACTGTGGAAAACAATTTGGCAGTTCCTCAAAAAGTTAAGTATAGAGATACTGTTAAGACCCAACAATCCTGCTCCTAGGTATATATCCAAAATAATTGAAAATAAGTACTCAGACAAACATGTATGTATGCATGGCCATAGCAGCTCTATGTCATAACACCCAAAAATAGTACCCCAAGAGTTCTTCAGGGGTTGCATGGATAAGCAATTGTGACATTTATATATGATAGTATATTATTAAATATACATACATATATATGGAAAGAAAGGAAATATTGACACATTTGCATTAGTCAGCTTTCCATTGCTGTGAAAAAATATCAGAGATAAATAACTTATAAGGAGGAAAGATTAATAGGAGCTTATAGTTTCAGGAGTTTTGGTCCACACGTGGTTGGTCCTGTGACTAGGCAGCACATCATGGTAGAAGAATGTGACCAGGGCCACTTGCTTCACTCATGAGAACTAAGAAGCAAAAAGAGATAGAGAAGAAGGGGCTGGAGCCCTAATATGCCCTTGAAGGGCACACCCTTGGTGACCTAACTTCTTCTACTAGACCCCACCTCCCTAAGGTTCTATTACCTCCCAGGAGGGGCAAGCCTGGCAACCAAGCCTTCAGCACATGGGCCTTTAGGAAATATTGAAGATCCAAACCACAACCGCGCTACATCTCGGATGAGCCTCTAAAACATGCCAAGTGCAAGAAACCAGATAGAAAACTCCACATATCATGTGACTCTATTTATGTGAAATGCCTGAACGGGTAAGCCATAGCATCAGAAAGCAGGTTGGTGGTTGCCAGGGTCTCCTGGGAGGGAGTAATAGGGTGTAACTGCTTTTTGGTTGGGGAGAAGGTGAAAATTTTTAGAACCAAATAGATGTGGTGGTTGTACCACATTGTGAATGCACTAACTGGCATTGTTCACTTTAAAACACTTACTTTTGTTTTATGTGAACATCACCTCAATGAAGAGGAAATCGAGTAAAACAGATAAGGCAACTTTTAAAAGTTTGTGAAAATAAAACAAAGCTACCCAAAAGTAGATATCAAGTCTCATTCATCTTATGTGATCTTTAGCACAGACTGGCACAGAGAGAGAGAGAGAGAGAGAGAGAGAGAGAGAGAGAGAGGACAGTGTTTGCCTGAATAAATGAATCGTTTAAAGAAAGGCCATATGTAAGTTTAGGGGATTCTGATGTCCTATAGGATACGTCTTTTTTTATCTGTTTGTTTGGGTGTCTCCTTAAATTTTCATTTCCAACTTCAAAAGCAAGACCCACAAGAAGCTACAAGCAGCAGAGGGACAAAGAAAGAATTCCCACCATCTGCCCACCCCATCCCCAAACACCATGCCTCTGTACTCACTAGATTCCTGATGTTAACAGATTAACCGTATGTTATGTGTCTTTCCACCACTTTCTTGTGCTTATTCAAATATCCCCCAAATGATGAAAGCAATCCTCCTCTTGTTTATTATCCCAGAATTAGTATTCTGAGGGCAAGTGGCTCTTGTGTGCTTTTATTCCCTCATCTCCTCCCCCGAGATGCTGGAAGCCAGAAGGAAATGATTAGGAAGCATTTTCCCGGGTCAAAGGACTGACATTTCCATTGCTACATGCGCTGTCTAATTACACAAAGTAGGAGTTTGATTTGAAACTTAAAACGAAGAAGCTTAAGTGGGTGAGACATTTGGCAACACCCTTTCTCCCACCCCTACGGCTGTGCATTATTCTGTAACCATCCCCATTCATCAGTAGCGACCGTCCACCTGGAGCATAGATTTTACTGGAAAGCATTCCGACTTGTAGTTGAAGATGGAATTTCATCACTTTCAAACATTTACTCATTTATTTACTCATTTTGTTCACCGTCTACCTCCCTCATTAGCCTGTTACCTCCACTGGGCAGAGACCTTAGTCTGTTCCCCTCACTGACAGATAACCAGCACCTACAATTCTGCCTGGCACATGGTACGTGGTTTGAGATATTTATTGAATGAAATTCTGGGTAATCTCATCTTGGGGCCTCTTGGGAAGGTCACTGCCTTCTAGAAAAAGTCAGGGCAGAAGTCTGGAACATTTCCTCTCCTCTCCTTCCTGGTTTCCCACGGAGATGGCACTTGCACGTGGCAATGGGGGCTGGTTGAGGCTCTGGCTGGTCTTGCCCCAGCTTCTCACCTTGTTAGATCCCCAGTAGAGGTCAGAGAGGCCCACCATGTGCATCGCCCTGTGAGAGTCCCTGAGCCTCACCACACAATCTCATCAGGTCCTTAGCCTCCTTTGGGAGAGGTGGGAGAAGGCTGTCCCATTTCACAGACGGACACTCAGGAGTTGACTCAGTGACAGGAGGGAGCTGATAGGAGAATCCAGATGCCCACCTTCCTGCTCAGGCTGATCTGCATCTCCATGGTCAAGGAGAAGCAGCTTTTCTCTCCTACAGGGCTGAATTTTGAAACTCCAATTCAGTGCCCCATTTTTCTTCCCCACCAGGGAGTCTCCTCCAGAAATATCCTGAGACCAATAAGATACAAAAGCAGAGGCTCAAATTGTCTTCAGAAAGTCTCGATTGATCCTCTGTTTTGTTGAATATCCCTCGATTTGGGTTTGTCTGATGTTTTGTCGTGATCTGACTGAGGTGATGCGTTTTGGGGAAAACTTCATCTTGATGAAGTTCTGTTCTTGGTGCAATACTCTTTAAAAGTATCAAGGTTGTAAAAGACAAGGAGAGAGTAAGGAATTGTTAGAGACTGCAGAAGAGGAGGGAGAATAATGAAAGGCAATATGAGATCTTGGACAGGATCCCCAGGACAGGGAAAGAACACCTGTGGACAGGCATTCAGAGGTGTGTGGTTTAGTTGACATACTGTGCCAATGTCAATTTCTTAGTCTTGATAATTGTGCAATGGCTGTGGAGGTGAATACGGGGAAGCTGGGAGAGGGTTCAGGGAGATAGTACTGTCTTGCAACTTTTTCTGTAAGACTAAAATTAGTTTGGAATAAAAGGCTTTAAAAAAAATGGATTTGGTCAGTCCTTGTTCTCCCCAAAGGGTTTGCCTGGAAAGAAAGGAAAAGACACCTGATCTTTCCAGCTGGTTTAGGGTCACAAAAATAGATGCACCTAGGTCCAAAGCAGAGACTCCAGATTGCTCCTGGACCCAGAATGGATGACCAGCAGGGAATGAGCTCCTCCCAGCGACCCAGGTGCCCCATCCCCCACAATTTGCTGGAATCTGTGTTCCTGCAGCTTAGTTATATCCTAAAGAGACCGAATTTATTTATTTATTTGTTTGTTTGTTTTGGCACCAGGGATTGAACCAAGGGGTGCTTAATCACTGAGCCACATCTCCAGCCCTTTTATATTTTTTTTTAGAGACAGGGTCTTGCTGAGTTACTTAGGGCCTGGCTAAGTTGCTCAGGCTGGCTTTGAACTCACGATCCTCTGGCCTCAGCCTCCCAAACCACTGGGATCACAGGCGTGTGCCAGTGCACCTGGCTAATAGTCCAACTCTTTACCCATGTGGAACACACCTGCTGCCCTGTCCGTCCACCTGCTCTTCTTCTCGTGGGCAAGCAGTTCTTGGCATCTTAAAAGCTTATTCCCCCTTACCTGTCCTCACACTAACTCTGCCATAACTTAAGGTTGACATTTTCTTCCACCATCCCAGCTATCAGTGGACTACTCTGTGTGTGTCTGTGAGTCTGTTATGGTTGAACTAGGTGGTATCCCCCAAAAGCACATGTGTGAAACAAAACAAGAAAGTTTAGAGGTAAAGTGATTGGGTTATGAGAGCCTAACCTAATCAGTGCATTAAGCCACCTGAATGGATTAACTGTGTGGTAGCTGTAGGCCCGTAGGGTGCGGCTGGAGGAGATGTGTCCCTGGGGGTGTGCCTTTGGAGTATATATGATTTTACCTGGTGAATGGAGCGCTCTCACTCTCTCTCTCCCTCTCCTCCCTCCTTCCCTCCCTCCCTCCCCCCTCTCTCCTTCCTGGTGCCATGTCCTGAGCTGCTTTCCTCTGCCATACCGTTCCTCCATGCTGTTCTGCCTCACCTCTAGGCCAGATCTATAGAATCCGCCATCTGTAGACTGAGACCTGTGCCACCTCTAAAATTGTTCTTGTCAGGTCTTTTGATTACAGTGACCAAAAAAAGCTGCCTACATCAGTGTTTATGTGTCTGTGTGTGAGCCTGTGTGTGTCTCTGGGTTTGTGTCTATGTGTGTCCCTGTGTGTCTCTGTGTGTGCCAATATGAGTAATTTTCTACTTCCACTATATAATTTCCATGCCAACAAGCCATACTTGGATTAATATTTTAGTAGTTTTTTGAAGTTGAAGTCGAATCAATTCTTAAGAGCAAAACAAGGTATTTCCAACAAACTCTGCCTACCACATCTCATTTATTCATTAAATACGTGTTGGAAACCTTCGAGTCAGGAGCTGCAGGGCATGGGCGTGACATTCCCAAGCCTGCTTTCCACAGCATAGAGCGTGAACCTCTTTGACCAGCCTGAGGCCATCTGTGACATCAAGAGGTCAAGTTTAGTCTGGACCCTGCAATGAGTGTGCCCACCGACAGAGAGAGCAAAGCACAGGATCCCCGTGCTAGACGTTTTCCAGGAATGAGCAAAGACACTTATTATTCATCGCTAACTCTTTTTAAAGGGCTCAGGCCAGCTTCTAGCAGGAGTCTCTTATCAACCAACCTCAGTGCCTATTTCTTCCTATAGTAGATTAAGTCCTGGGTTCATAAGCGGCAATGAAAAATAGGAATGACTTGAGTCCAGCCTGGGTTCTGGGGTTCTGGATCCCCCATAGGGCAGCAGAGGGAAGAACCCACGGACACACAGAAAACTGTCAGGCCCAGCCCACCTTTGCAGATATGAGCAGTGGTTCTTCAGAGGCCACTGACCACACACCCCCCAGCCCCTTATCCACTGTCACCCAGACCACAAGGCCTGCTGAGCTGGGGAGGTGACGCCACAAGAGTGCTCCAAACTACCTTCTCTGCCTGCTGAGAGGAGCCGCTTCTCATTTAGTCCCTTAAATGTCTCCCAGCGTGAGCGAGATGCGGCCAGATACCTTGTTGCCCCACACTTCGGGGAAGTGAGGCTGCCCCACATCTGCTCAGCCTGTATTTTTAATTGCTTAATAACACTGAGTGGGCTTCCCTCCTTCCCTCCAGCTCAGCAGCGTGGGGGGCTTTGACATTCAGGGCCTGGTGTGTGGGCAGGAAACACAGATGAGGCAGGGAAAATGTCAACCTCCTACAGCTTCTCTCCCAATTAATCACCACGCCATCTGACAGGGCACACCTCATCTGAGGAGCACTGGGCTGGCAGTCCGGAGAGCTGGGCTCCCACTCCAGCTCCACTACTAAATTAATTGTGTGACATGGAGCAAGTAGCTCACCCTCTGGGAGCCTCATGTTCCTAACGTTTTGCAACATTTTCAAGGCAATGGGAATTAGTCACGAGCATATTTAAGGGATTGTTTTATGGAATAGGGATAAGAGTATGGGCTTAGGATCTAGAGCATCGGGGGCCACTCCAGAACCCACCATTTGCCAATAGTAAGATCCTAAGAAAGTTAATTCACCTATCTGTGCCACGATTCTCTCAAGTGCAAAGTGAGCAGGAGGGTACCTATACGAGGTCACTGGAAGGGCTTGGAGCAATGCAGAGCAGGTTCGTGCACTCAGGAAACGGTCGTCCTGATTACTGCGACTCCAGTCATTTAATTTAATTGACTATTTAAAGTTCCAAGGGAAGTATTTTCGAAGATAAATAAAACATGGAGTTTGTCCCCCAGATACTTACAATCTTAAGAGGAAGATAAATAAATACGTGCATAAAACCACGGGGGAAGGTGTGGACTGCCTGCAATGTGGCCTGTGGCGGAAGTAAGTGATAACACCATGTGCCAGGAACCATGTTGAACGCCCTGCCCGAATGGCTCCCATGTAATCCTCACTCCCTGCCCTACCCCCAGACCTGTGAGGCTGGTCCCATTATATACAGTAGAAAGCAGTCACAGAGAAGTCAAATAACTTGCCTTAGGTCACACAGCTTCTAAGTGGCAAAAACAGGATTCAGACCTGGGTCTGAAGTTGCTGCTCTTCACTGTATCTCTGGGCACTGGTGGGGTGGGAGAAAGTTGCAGAGGAAAGGGTGTTTGAGCAGCCCTGGCCCCCACTCTTGTCATTAGGAAGAGGCAGGATTTCTAGAGCAGCTCTCAGCCAAGCTTATTTCTGAGCTCTGTGGGTGAGTTTGGTTAACTGATCCTCTGAGCCCCCATTTCTTCATTTTTGAATAATAATAGTGCCCTCTCTAGAGCTTCTGGGTGGTGCATAGAAAGCTCTTCACAAAGCATCTGGCACATGGCACACTTAATAGATGCTGGCTTGTATCGTCACAATCTTTGTCATCATTGTCGTCATCGTCATCATCTATGCTCAGTCCCCCATCAACTGACAGTGAAGATCACTGATGGTTAAAAAACAACCTCCGTTTTCAAAACGGGTTCTCAAGACCATTTCCAAACTACTTCCTAGCAGGTGCTTGAAAATATGACAATCAGCCACTTATTCCTCTGGTTAGGCATCTGTCTTATCCTGGACTCTCCTCCTGCACACAAAGCCACCGAGAGGAATGAGTAACACAGGCAGTTCCATATAGTGATCAGCTAGTTGAGAAAAGAATTTGTGCACCCATCAAGGGTAGGGCAAGGCAAGACTAGGAAGATGAAGCAGAGGAAGAGAAAAGCCATGACACTTGGGGACTAGAAAGTAGGGACTGGGAATGCTGAACACTGTCTTCTTTGCAAATCCTCCAAGGGATCCTTGTCCCTAACTGTGGAGAGGCTGAGCACCGGCCTCTGGGTAAGGGTGGTATAGGAGCTGCACCCTCATTAGCATGTGCCACTGGAGCTCAGTGGGTGAGTGATAGCTCCCCCAGGACTGAGGCGTGTTTGATGTTGGCTTGTCAGCTCTGCCATCCTTCACTGGGACCTGGGACCAAGATTCATATCCTCTGTCAGAGGCTCATCCAACACCCCGAGCGAGCCTCCACCACGGTCCAATTTTTATACTCTCTCCCTGAGGATGGCAGGCAATCTTTCAGTTCTTGGAGATGGAGAAACACACAATGATACTCCATTTTTTCCTGGGAATTTCTTAAGGATTGGAGTCAAGAAAAGCCAAGAGGAGGAAGAAGAGGAAGAGGATTCGAGGAATGTATTTAATTGAAGCTTTTTACGTGATTCCTGCCATTATTGCTCATGCCCTCACTCCCCCAGCTGATTCCAGGTTTTTCAGGCACTATCACCCTGCGTACTGGTTTATTATTCAGAATCCGTTCAGGATACTACTCTGTCACAACAGAGAGAAAATGAAGCCATGACATGCCAAGGTCAGATTCATCGGAGAAATAAAATTCTCAAATCAAGATGAAACTGTTTGAATATTTTAGTGGATGGTCTGTACTGCTTCTCCTCCATTCTGTGCCTCACTCAGGGTGCCATGTTTTAATCCAAGTCATTAAGTCCCCAGTGGGTGCTGAGGAGAGTGTTGGGGGCCAGGAGACGCTGGGCAATGAGTTTGGCCGGTCCCTCCTCCAGGCACTCACAGCCTTCAGTGAGTGGCAAGCCAGGGCAGGAACTAGGTCTTGTGTCCCTCGCTCTTTCCCGTGGCTTCCACAGTGACTGGCACATAGAAGGTGCTCAAGAGTTGCCTCTTCAGTGCTAAATTTCAGTAGCATCTTTCCCAGAAAAATGATGCAGAAACCAACAATAGTGAGATTTAATATTATTTTCCTTTATCTGATCTGTTCCAGGGGAAAGAGTGTTTTCCTCATTTTTCATTAAGATTGGACAACAGAAGAGATGCTACAAAAATTGATACCACACTCTCCGGCAATATCAGCCTTTGGTTTGTGTGGTCCTGGCAGAAAGAATCCTGGGCCAGAGCCCTATAGCTAATGCTGGCTCTGCCCTCATGTCGCCTTGGAACTGTGAAGCCCCTGGACTTGCCTGGGCCTCGTACCATGTTAGGTTCATGCTTCTTCTACTTCATAGATCAGGATGTGGGAGGCAACAGGAGCTTGGTGGCACTATCAAATAGGAGCCTGAGCTGGGTCTGTGGGTTCATTCTCACAGCCTACAGCTAAAGAAACAAAATAGTAGGCCCTGATGCGGTATTTTGGCCCATGCGGGGCTTTAAAGAAAATTAAATTCATTCCAGCATTTAAAAAATCAGGAAACTCTATATTTTAGAATCTAGATTTGAAGCTGCCCTTGAAAAATATCAGAAACACCAGACCAGAAGCTGAATATGAGAAGAGGCTTTTGTAGTTGAAGGTCAGGTTAGCTACATCCTTGAGAATGGACCTGTGCTCCCTGGGTCCCCACTGTCCCTACTCCAAGAGGCTTCTCTCTTTTGGGCCACCTCCTTAGACCCCATGGGCATCTGGTTGATTAATAAACCTGACCAGATTAACCAGTTGTCCAAGACTGCAAGTAATCCAGGGATTTAGAGATACCAGAACAAGTTCCTCCCAAAAATTCAGAGGAAAGAGAGCCCCAGGGTGTTGGGAAGTGGTCAAGGAACTGAAGCTGACTGAAATCAGGGTCGGGGGCTCTGAACTGGGAACAAATTGCTCCTACTGATAAAGGAAGCTGAAAGCCTGCAACCCCACCTTGACAGGCACCAAAGAAGCTGGGGGCAGAGAGCATCCCCTCCTTTGGCCTGTCTAACCAGGCATCTAAATCTTCATATATGTATTTCCTGCCCTTTGTCTGATTTCCCTGCCACTCCCTCTTCTCCCCCATCTCCTCTCCTTTAAAAGTTCTGCTCAATTTCAGGAAGTTTGAAGATAGAACCTTTGAAACAATTAAGTTGCTTCTAGCATCCTTCAAAGCTGGCTTAGAATAAAACCTATTTTCCTACCAATTTGATTCCAAGTATTTCTGGAGCAGCAAGCAGTGTAGCCCAGCCTCTTCCTTCCAGGGTGAAATTAGAGGCACGAGGTGACAGAACGTGTGCATGGTCCTATTGGATGGGGGTCCATAAGTAAATCATTCTGGTCAGAGTAGGGGTCTGTGCAGAAGAACAGGGAAGGGTGGGGGAACGTGGCTGAGAATGGTAAGTTGAGCCCACATTGTGGAAATGAGGGAAAGTAATATTATTCTCAGCTCTTCCTGCCCGAAACTCCAGATCTAATGTGGAACTGAGGGGCCAAGGTTGCCAAGCTCACCCCTGCACACCCTTCCGCCCTCACCTTCATGACAACAGTTGAAGTGGGAGTCCAGGCCTCAGGACACACAAGGCTGAATACACAGTTCTGAGAACCACCCCTTAGCCTTGCAAGCTCCTCCTTCTGCAGGTTTCCTAAGGCAGCGGGCAAAGACCCAGCCGTAGCAGGAGGCCCACATGCAGGTTGAGTCTTCCCAAAGCGCATCAGGGGTAAGAAGGGGAGAAAGAGAGACGGGGAAAACCTCCTTTCAGCCTCATTAGAGCCCCTGCTTAACTGAGCTAAAAATAAAACTAATTGCTTTTGCTATTCTAATGTGAAAAATCAGTTTTTAAAGGATCAAGATTCTCTCCCTGGCTGGAGAAATCATTGAATCTGTAATAGACTGACTGCCAATGAATTATGAATATCGTAATCAAGTCTTCTTGGAAGGCCAAAGTCTTGGTTACAAATGGGCACTATAATTAGAAATGTGCTGAAGCTGCCTAAAGCAGACCTCCTTTGTCTTTTTTTTCAGTTTGTTTTTTTTTCTTTTTTAAGAGGGAAGAGGCAGGGACCGCTCGCCATGAAGTATGTGGCTATTTGGCTTGTTCTTGAACTCTACCTTGTTCTCACCACTTAAGGAGACATTGACACGAAAGAGCTCAGGAACACCATCCCATTCCCCTTCCCTTCTAAAAATTCCCACCAGTGTCCCCCAACAGGAATTGGTAGAAAGCTTCAACTTGCTCCATCTCTCACTTGGGAATGCTATAAATGGAAGAGATATGAGGAGAGAAAGCAGCTCTTCAAATCCCAGAAGACTCGGATAGTGTCAGGGGTGTCATTCAGTCACAGCCTAATGGGAATTAGATGGGTTCGACCCTTTTGTCTGCACTAGCTGAGCTCTGCAGGGCTGGGAACTAGAGGGAATGGTGCATGGCCATCAATCAGGGAGGAAAATGAGAAAAGGAGGCCAACATGGACTGGTGAGGCTCAAGGGAGGATAAATGTGAATAGGGCTGCCTCTCAGCTCCAAGCCTTCAGTCAGGAAGGAGGAGCAGTCTCCGCCCACCCACCCCCAAATCCAGACAATGCAAAAAGCCGATGAAGATTGATAGAACTGATACTAACAGTAATATTCTTCTAAGAAATTCTCATGCCTAAAAATGGGTTATCTTACCTCATTTTTTGGAGGTTAGGTGGTTTTGAGCAAAAAATGCCCAGGAGTCGCTGTCTTTTCTCAAATGTTTGCCTCTAGAGATGGACTCGGCTATAATCAGAGAACTCCTTCAATAGGAGCTACTTCCAAGAACTTCCCTTACCTCGGCCCTGGGGTGGCCAGTTGGGAACAGGTCAGGGCTCTGTTTCTCTCTGAGTCCCCGATTGAAGGAGAACCAAGCTGCTCAATCTTTGTCCCCATTGGCTTAAGTGACTGATTTTCAGCCCTGAGTACATATTAGATTCTCCTGGGAGATTTTAAAATGTTGGTACTCCATCATTTCCAGAGACAAATTAAATGGAACATCTAGGGGTGGCTTTGAGCAACACCATTCATAAAAACATTCTAGTCATTATGAAGCACAGACATGGCTGGAAACCTCTTAGTTAATCATTCAATTCCTGCACCTGTTCTCTGATGTCTGCCTCTCCCCTCATTTCCCAGAGGCTGAGGGCATGAGAGGCTCTGGAGGCAGCCATGACTTCATCTCTTAGGTTCAGGGGCCTCTCTGTACCCAACCTCCACGTCATTCCATTAGAAAATCCCTTAGGGCACATCTTATCCAGGGTAACAAATACAACCCATATTTCCAGCCAACGCCGTTGGACCAGAGAAGCAGTTCTCTAGGGAACTCTACAGAGAAATCCTTCCCAACAGGATATGACCAACCTCTTATAAGAAAGAACACCATGATCAACTATGAATGTCAGCAAAAGGAGCAGGGGAAATGACACAAAAGCCTAGTGATTGTCAAGCCTCAAAAAATGGTCCCATCTAGCCTCTGGGAAAAGAGAGAGACAGACAAAGAACGAGGTATGCCCATTCAATAAATCAGGCCAGTTTTAAGCTTTTAAAGATTGGCTTTGCGTCCAATACTGCAGAATCTTCTTGCTCTAAGTGAGGTCCACAGACCAACAGCCATCGGCACCTACTGGAAGACCATGACAAATGCAGATTCTTGGGCTCCACTTGAGACTTACTGGATCCACATCTGCTCTTAAACAGGTTCACCAGGTAATTCATTCTCATAATGAATTTGGGAAAAAAAATTGCTAGGAAAGAGATAGAAGATGGCATACAGTGAGTTTGGTCCCAGTCTGGCTAAGGACAACTGGGGGAATAAAATCAAGTCAAGAACAATGATTGGAAGTGTAAGAGAAATGCTGTGTGAGCCCAGGGACTGAAGGGATTCATATGCAAAAGCAGAGAAGGCTTCTGAGAGTAGGACATGTTGGGGCCAGGTCCTAAATGGTGGGTAGATTTAAATAGGCAGGAAGGCACCTGCCACCCTCCGGCAGCTCTCTTGTCACTTCTGGACCCTCCATCTCTCATCGTTTCCCCTGCCATAGCTCTGGATATGAACCAGTTGTTTCTGGTGTGGGCCTTCTCTCCCTAACAGGCTTCGGAGCTTCTTGAGGCCAGGGATGGTGTGTGTCCCTCTGCCCAACCTGTCTCCTGTACACATCCACTTGGGATGAGGCTCATAAGGACAAGTTACATTTTTGAGGGCATACATTAGTAACAACAAACAAAGGACTGAAGTCGGGTTCACAGGGACACAGAGCCTGGCTCCATTCTATCTTGCCCTATTACCATCATCCCACAATGACCCAGTGGAATTCGAACTGTTGCCCCAAATTATTAGACTATGACTTTTAAAAATAAAAACTTCACCTAAAACTCCCAAGCTCTGGTGTTATTGCTAATTCACTGGGTCCTTTCATTCTTCAAGTGACCTCTCCAAACTCTGAGGTTCCCAACATTCTTGCTAAATCCCAGAGAGAGGCTTGAGAAGGGTGGAGGAGCCCTGCCTACAGTTTTATGGGAGGGTCAGCTCTCCCGTATTCAGAAGGTTTCTTCGGATACAGTAGGGCTCAAAGGGCCCCTCAGGTCAGTCCTGCAGACCTCACCTACCCCACCCATGCCATCCACAAGGTCAGCACATGTGGAAGGGCTATGTAAAGAGATATGCTATGTAAAGTATCATCATTGCTGTATGATGGGAAACTCAAATCAAATCTTAGAGTCACAGGTATTTTTCACACCTTTATTTATTCACATAGCCATGCACTTGTGAACTCTTTGGAAGAAAACTGTGCAGACTCTGGGGTGACACTACTTGTGCTTGAATCCTAACACTGGCATTTTTTTAAATGTGTGACCTTAAGAAAGTTGTTTAACTTCTGTCTGGCTCAGGATTCTCACCAATAAAATGAAGATAACAGTAATAAAAGCTACCTCACAGTAGTGCTCTGGGGATTACATGAGCTCTTGCAGATATATGTATGTGGCTTAATTCCTGGAACACACTACATATTCAGCAAATGGTAGCAATCACTCACCTGACCTTACAGGGTTCACCCTCACCAATTACCACCCATCTTACAACGCCATCCCATTACTCCTCTCTGCCTCGTGTCTTCTCTGTTAAGGCTGTTGCTGGTGGCCCAGGTCCTCCCACGGGTCCCACCCAATTCTGGTGTAGGGCAGTATCTCAGGCTTCAAAGGAATCAGAACCTTCTAACATTTGCACAATCTCTGTTCTCTCAGGGTCTGCTCAGCAAACTGGAAAGAAAGTATTTGATAATGTAATTGATGTGTTATAGACCTATAGGTGTTTACGGTCCTGTAAAGGCTTATGATACCTGCTTTTAAAAAGGAACCTAAAGATAGCAATGCCTCAACCAAAAGGGATGGAGCCGCCACTACTGAAATTTCAGGCACAGTCACAGATCGGGTGGGCAGGTGTTTTTAAGCTGAATGAGGAGAGAAACCTGAAAGCTCAATTGTGTGGACAATCCTTTTCCTAACATGATATCAGAAGACAAGAAGGCCCTAGGAAGAATTGCAAGGTAAATGAATGATTTGATTGATTTGCGTGGTTCCTGAATTTGGGATCATCCTGTTTTAGATAAGAATATAGGGAGACATCTGTGTCTATGTTATCCCCACCAACAGACCACCCTCCTACAACCACAGACTGCAGAAACTACCTCGGCCACTAATGTCAAAGTCCCCACTCTGGGAAAGTGAGTCCTAGGAGCTGATTCTCCTGAGCACTCTTCAAGCATAATCCAGAGAAACCTCTGCCATTTTCTCATCTCCATCCAAGGAAACCACCTTCCCTGAAGGTAGGACATGGGGCTAGGGCAGAAAGGCGGAACAGTGCTGGTCTCACCTTTTCTAGGGCAGATGGAGTGCATCAGCAAGCTGAGGAGGGAACACCTGGATGGGCAGAGAATGTGGTCCAGGAGTGGTTGCTGGGAACTTTCTCTACATTAGCAACTCAGGCTTCATTTAAGAGTTTTATAGGAGTCCAAAGGGAAGAGTTGGGACTTTATTTTCTAATTCTACTTTGCAGTTGGCATCTGAAGCTCTGGCATCACTTCCCCACTCCATCACATCAATGTTAGGATTCTTGCCATTTTTTACTTTATCCTGAGCCTCTTTATCCTGCAGCAGTAAAGTCTTGGTTATGTGCCTGCTTCCAGTCTTCCTGGCACTGTTGCCAATATGATTCCTGCTAGAGCGCAGCCTTTGCCCCTCCTCTGACAACAGACCAGCCCTCTTGGCTGCCTCTTCTCCCCAGTAGTAAAGGCCTGTTTGCCATCTGCAGATGTCCACAGTCGAGAAGCCTCTGTCCTGGTTAGAACATGCTAACAGTTCTGAGGGGTGGTCTTCACTTACATAGTCATACCTACCTACCGTTGGAGAAGAGGAGATGGCATAAATAGGAGGGGACTAGATCCTAACTCTCAGCCACCAACCATCCTCAAAAGAACAGCCAGAAGCCTCCACGTGTCCCTATATTTAAACATTCATCCTGTGCACAATCTACAAAAAGTCAAGACTGTTTAGGAGAAAGAATTCGTGATACAGGAAGAAAAATAGTGGAGTCTTATCTCAAATGTTGTCTCATTCGTATCCT
Source organism: Marmota flaviventris (assembly GCF_047511675.1). Lineage (NCBI taxonomy): Eukaryota > Metazoa > Chordata > Mammalia > Rodentia > Sciuridae > Marmota > Marmota flaviventris. Next base: position 23,865,760 of record NC_092501.1, read on the forward strand.
CTATTAGTATCATCTGTGTTCCTGATGAGTGTGTCACTTGCATGCACAGATGCACCTTGACTTAGGATGTGGTTACATCCCAATAAACCCATTGCAAGTTGCAAATATTGTCAGTTGGAAATGCACTTAATAAATCTAACCTATCAAACATCAGAGCTCAGCAATACAGCACACTCCAGAGTGTCGCTGTTTACTTTGGTCATTACATGGCTGCCTGGGAGGTTCGGCTCACGGTGGGATGATGCTGCCGACCTGGGAACAGGCAAAGATTCAAAATCCAACTTACACTTTCTACTGAATGCCTTTTGCTTTTGCACCATTGTAAACAAACAAACAAAAAAAAAAACACCTAAGTTGAACCACTGTAAATTGGGGACCGTTTGCACTGTTCATTTTCTTTTCTATATAAAAAGAGAGTCACATACTCAAGAAGGAAACAAAGGTGGAGCTTAGAGGATGAAGTGGAAGAAATTGCTTCCATCCAGTGTTTAAATGCTGCCTAAGAAACAAAATGAGGGTTTCCTTTCAGACTGGAGAAAGAGAAGATGCAATAACTGAGCACTTAGGAAGGCTAGAATCTCACTTGGTAGTTGGCTGTTGAAGCCGGATGCTGAATGACAGGAAAGCTTACAGTAACAAAGAAAGAAAGAGTTTTGGAATCAGAGAGAGCCAGGTTTGAATTCCAGTCCCTCTGCTTTCTGTGTATCCTTGGACGAGGTTCTTAAACTGTGTGGAACTTTAAAATGGCATCATAAAATGTGACACATAGGACTGCTATTAAGATTAAGTGGGCCACTGAGTGTCAAGCCCCTGGAATTAAATAGACACTCAGTAAAAGGGGAAAGTGCATTGACTTTTCAGTTTTCCATAAGGATTTTCAATCTCTCCCAAATAAGAGTTGGCATGTTTTACTGAAGTGACTTTCAAATTTTTTAGAGAGAAAAATATTTTCTTCAAAATAAACCAAACAAATATAATTGGAACTCCTATGATCCCATCAAACCCCTCTCCTCCATAAGGATCCCCTGAGACACTACCCTACACCCTTACGAAACTAGGGGCAAAAGATGATCCAGGTAGAAATTGGAAGACCAGGATTCTGATACATGTTATGCCACTAACTTCCAGAGACACCTTGGACAAGACACTTTCCCTCCCTAAACCTCAGCTCCCTCATTGTTAAGATGAAAAATTTTGAGTATATTATCACTAAGGATTCTCTGATTTCTAGAACCCAAGGAAGACATTGATTAATGCATCTGATAATTGTTTTTTCTGTTTTTCCATATGCCTACTCCAAATTGTTACAATAAATATTTATGGGTGTTCTATGAGACAGCTATGTCTCATCACTAGAGTCTACCTATTTCTACTTAATGCAGCAATATTATCATGTGTTGTCTCACTCCACACCTGAGCATTTGCATGTGGCAGAATATGACATGCAACTACCATAATGAGAGTAAGCTAAAGGCTCTAGGGATGAGGCTGTGGCTTTGGTTGAAGAGGAAAAAGAAGCAAAAAGAGATAGATATGAAGACCCTGAAGTATCCTCCAGAGTGGGAAATCAGGAGCTGCAGTTCCACAGGATTTTTAAGACTACACCATTTCTCTTCAAAAGGGAATGCACTTAACCTCAGGACCTAAAAGGCAAGTTGCCCTGTGCTGAGTCAATAGCAAGAACTTGAACAGAAATCATGTGAAGGCTGGTTCTTAGTGGGAGACAGGCAGGAAAAGGGATTAGTGGAAGGACCTGGCTCAGGCAGGGTTTAAGGAGTCCAAGGAGTCAATTTTTGGTCTGGGCAAGATTACTGCCAGCATGAGGTCAAAGATCTAGTCATTCCAGAAAAGTCTGTCATATAGGATCTGCAGGCAGGGCATGAGGGGCCTAATGAAAAGTTAAAAATAAGCATAAATATGGAAAGACTTACAAGTAGGCAATGTCATGTGGTGTACAGTCAGGATCCTGAACTACTCCTAGCTCCTGCCTTTCACATACACAAATTATGACTTGTGTACCTCTCAGAAATTATAGTATAATCAAATCAAACCACACTTTGTAATTATTTGAAAACAAATGTCTGTCCACCATAAGATGCTTTTTACTAAGGAATTGGAATCAGAAAGAAGCAGCTTGCAGTCAGCACCGAGGACAGCTACCAGTAGGACTAAATGCTCTCCTGGTCTTCCCCGGATTGTTAGGATCCTCCTGTACAGACTTTTTCCCTGGGATAACTGTTGGGATTTTAAAAGCATAATTTTCTGGGGCCAAATTCTCCATAAATGATTCCCAACATATATGTTACATTTCAGTGCAGTGTTTCCCAGTAAAAGAGCAACACAACTGGGGAGATTAACCAATGGACTGCATCGAGTTACCTTCCATTGTCTTCTAAGGATGTGTTTCAAGGTCTTGAAGGGTGGGTTGGACCTGTAGGCTATAGTTTACTAACCCCTAACCTACAGGGTCAGCGGCAGATCATTTCAGGAAGGATTAGATAATCCTTACTGTTAAGTATTCAACGCGTGACCCAATTTGGTTCGACAATGAAGAATGTTTAAGAACCATCCTTTCATTATGCTGGACCTCAACTTTGACCTTTATTCCAGAAAATCATTTGAAAGAAATTAGGTAGTCCCAGCCAACAAATGGTGAATATAGAAAAGATCAAGAGAAGGAGAGAAAAAAAAGTTAAGCAGTCATGAAAATTTAGTGGGAAAGCAAACCATGGACACATGAAGTTTTAGAGTTGACCTTGCAAGAAACAGTGATTTAACTGGGAGAAGCATTTCCAAAATATAAGAGTGAACCACTGAGGACTGAATGAGAGGGGAAATCCATGATATAGTAGAGGCAATTTAAATCAGGAGGATTTAAGGAGAGGATAGATACGAGGAGAGGTTCCATCTCAATTAGGCATCTAATTCATGCTGGAACCCACACTGGGAGATCGTCCTCTGTTTTTGCATTTAAGTCCCCTCCAGTGGAATAGTACTCCTATTCAAACATGAGGAGCAGGAGGACATGAAGGGGAAACCAGATGAAATGGAAGACCATCCAACATCAGAGCCCATGCTCCACCGACCCCTGCTCTCTGACTGCCTTCAAATTCAAAGGTAATGAGTTGCTTGAAGAGGCTGAGGCACTTGTATCTGAGAGACTCAAGTCCACAGAGCTTGTGACACCTCTCTCCTCCACTACAGCCCCATTTCAACTGGGGACACTCCAACTCTTTCAACAGCCTTCTCCATGGAGTTACCCAAATTGGGAACAACTCTCCCACTCTCTTCCTAACATGCAAGGGGACTGCGGCCCTCGTGCAGCTTCTTGGACAAGGCAAGGGTCCACAAAATTGGGACCACTCAGAGGAGTCAGCTTGGAGCTGATGAGACTGTGTGGGGATCGGGGGCTCCTGGAGGTATTCTCTCACTGCACTCCCTGTTCAAAGAGGACCTGATTGGCAGCTGCAAACTGCATGTGAAATCCATCCCTCAGGGCTGCCAAGTTGGGGGGGTGTTTTAAGGCAAAGCTACAATATGCCTGCAATAAAAATTTATCAGCTTTTATATAGGTTCCCAATAATGAGAGGAGATATTTCAGCAGCTCGAATAGTGCTGTGAGAGGAAAAGCAATTCCCAGCACCATCTCTTTAAGGTGAGGCTATGCCTCCCCCACATGATTCATAACCAGGAGTTTTTCCCATTTAAAGGGGACTGCATCAACTTATGTGTCCCTTTTACTCCTTATCAGAATTTGTAATGGTTTCTCAAAACTTCTAAGTGAAAAGAGTTGAGAAACTGACTTTGCATTGACCAGGGTGGTGAATTTTCACGTCTCCACACTTTGGAAGAGTCAAGAGCTACTAAAACAGAGAGGTGAAGAGGTAAGGGATTGTGGAATGCTGCAGTCCAGGGAGGGGGGAGGAGTAGGAAGAGAAAGTGTGCCTTCAAGCCAGAGTCCTAGGAAATAAGATGGGGCTGTATCCAAGAGCTATAGCAAGGACTTTAAAAGGCCACATCCCCTGAAGTGGTCAGAAACTTAAGAGAAAGAGTGGAGAAGAGTCTCCCAAGGGTACAGGAAAGAAGGCACAAATGGAAGGCCAGAGAGAGGATGACTGGCCACTTGGAAGCAAAGAGACAAGGAAGGGTCAGAGAAGGCAAAGGCCAAGGTAAAGGGACAGCATGAGGGAAGCCAGGATGAAGGCAGATGAGCCAGCTGTGGGACCAGAGGGAGAGAAGCCTGCTCTCCACGGCACCCAGAGGGTGAGGACTCTTCTCCAGGGAGCCGAGTGCAGCCTGTGCCAAGATGTCCTTGGGATGTGATTCAGGCCTGTGGGGCCCCCTGGGATTCTCTGTCTGACGGGCATCTGTCAAAGCTCATTAACAGAGACATGCCCGAGTTCAAACTTGGGATCATGAGGACACAGACAAAACTCAAGTTGACATATGAGCTCTCAGGGAAAGTAGAGTTTGTTACACAAAATGGAGAGTGTGAAAGAATTGGGGGCAAAAGGGATAATTAACCTGCTTGGGGAAAAGAGCTAATTTCAAGAACTTGGCCTGACATTGGCTCCTCTCTCTTTGCATCCAAGCAGTGTCACTTACAAATGATTGCCGTGTCAGCTTGGCATATGTCCATCAGGTCTCTGCCTCCGACGCTTTGTTAGTCACTAATTGGTATTCTGCACATGCCTGAAATGTCCACAGTAACTCTTCTTTTAAGGTTCAGATCCAGTCACCCCTCCTCAAAAATGTCTTCTGAGACTTCTCAGCCCAAATAGCTTTTCCAAAGGTATCCAGTGTCTAGGCCACCTGTGTGCAGTTTATGGGTTACCTTAACTAACTTAACTTCTCCTGTCCTGGGCCCAATAGCCTGGAAGTACTTGAAGATCAAAAGTCGGCCTTATTTATGGCAATTTGCACCATTAGGCCACTAGGAACTATATTGGTTAATTGAAAATGACATGTAATTTTTCAGCAAAATCTTTATATATGGATACTATGAAACACTAAGAAGCAATTAAAAAGAATGAGTTGGAGCTATATGTATTGATTGACCTAGAAAGATCTTCATCTCACTTTTCGTGAAAAAAAAATTGATTGTAGGGCTATACACATTATATGATGCCACTTTTGAAGGAAAAAAATCCTTGTGAATATTTTATAAACATTTAAATAGGCTCGAGCAAGCACAGAGAGAAGGAAGGAAGGATATATACCAAACTGTTAATGCTGTGCTTGAATCGGGAGAGCGGGGGTGGGAAAGAGGAAGAAGCTTGGTTTTCCTCTGCCTCTGCGTGGCTGATCACATGGGTGTGTGTGTTGCTTTTTACTTTGCAGAGGAGTCGGTGAGCATTGCAAGTAGCACAGAGTCAAGCTTGGTCAACCTTTGCAGGAACCCAGACAATACTGTCTCTTCCCCATGTGACTGAAGGCCAAGCTCAAGGTGGGCAGAAGGGCCCTCAAAGACAATCCTTCCTCTTTCCATGTGGCACCCACACACAGGCTCCCTGGGGAGCTTTGTGAAGAGTCTTCATGAGCTGCACACCCCTCCCCAGCCCCCCTCAGGTTCCATACCCATCACAAGAAGGTATCTATCCCCTTCATCCGAGAAAGCCCTGTCTGAAAGGAGATAGCACTGAGATCTATGTTTGTCTGCTCTTTCTTCCAGAGCCACTGCAACCCTCTTCCACCCTCTTCCACCTGTTGGTGGCTTGAGGGGCCTGGCAGCCATGGACTATGCAAATAAGACTCCCTTACTGCCTTCCAGATCAGAGGATGGGAGAGAGAGCTCAGGTCTGTATCCTGGCCCAGCTATAAGCTGGCGATAGCTGGGTTCTCTGTTGAACATCATGGCTGATGCAAGGCAGCCCCTTCTGATCTGCAGCTGTCCCAGGTACAGTAAGCGGCAGGTACTTCGGATCTTTCAGAAATAACAGTTTCTCTCTGTTGCTAATCCCCAGGTGCTTCACCATCCCTTACTGGTCCCCTCAAACTTCCCTACACCCTTGGGACCTGTCCTCTTATTAAACTCTCCTCAGCTCCCCCCTTCTTTTTAAACATGCCATCTGTCCTTCAGGGCCCCTGAGCAGCTGCTCCACTCTCTGCCACCAGCGAAGGGCCCCAGACACTCCATCAGAGAGCAAGGGCTCTCAAATGCTGCCTGTGATGTGACAGCCTCTCCAAGTTGGGGACACCTCTCTCCAGCAGGCTTCTCAGGTTTCGCCCTGAGGGCGGGGGGGGGGGGGGGGCTTCAACAAGCACAGTGAAACTTCTTGTTTCTTTCACCCACCACCAGTGGAAGGAGTGACATGAGTCCAGTTTACCCCCTCGCAGTCCATTCGAACAAAGGAATCTAGATGAACTAAGGCATGGAGATCTCCCTGCCCCCTCAAGTGCTGGAAACAATCAGAGGGGTGCTGTGAAGTCAGCCACTGTAGCCAAATATCTCCCATAGCAAAGTCATGCTCTTGTGCCTCTTACCCAGCGGGTGTCAATCAGGCAAGGAACAGGGAGAGAACAGATGCAAACAAACCAACTAAAAATACCCCAGTTTCAGAATTCGTTAAATGTGCGGGAACATTCTTAGTCCCCAGGGGTGATGACTGGACCTCAAGATCTCAAGGGGCATAAGAGGAATGGCAACTAAAGTAAGACCCAGTATACAAACAACAGAAATGATGGCTCTGTGTGTGTGTGTGTGTGTGTGTGTGTGTGTTACTGATGGAGGAAAAATGTGTTCGTGCTCAAATGACCAGTTAGTTATTCATTAACCTGAGCAAGAATGAACTGTTCCCTCTAAATCAACTTCCTTCTGCTGTCAAAAGCCCATCATTCAATCTGGGTCTACTAGTAACCCCTTGAACTCTGGTGATGTGTGGAGGGGACCCATCCCAGGCCCAATCCAGATGCACCAGGAGACTCCAAACAAATAGGGCCTGAAGGGCAAACATAGGTAATACTGACAAGCAAACCGACCACCCCTCATGTGCTTCTAGCAGCAAGAGAGCTAAGGGTGCACTAGGCCCAGATTTAGAACAGCCAAGGGACAAAGATTTTTTTTTCACATCCATCAAGGCAGATGTGAGAACACTGATGGCATGTCCAGCTTAAATCAGCATCAGCAGAAATGGGGACTGACTGGCTCATGTAATTGAAAATTCCATGGGTAGTTCAGGCATGGCTGGATCTGGGTGCTTGGTGATGTCACCAGGAACCTCTGTCTCTCAGATCTCCTTATCCTTGCTGGTGTTGTGATTCTCACCACTGGTGAACCCTAGCAGCTCCAGGCTGGCACGTACTATTGACCATAAGAAATTTCACTCGCCTTCCCCAAGAGTTCCCACGTGAGTCTCAGGTTTGAGTTTCAGCAGCAGGCTTTGTTACTTGCCCCTCGGTAACTTGTCTCTGTAGCCAGGAGAATGGAATGCTCTCAGAGCCCAAGGAAAAGGGCTCTTCTAATTGACCAGGTCCGGGTCTTAGAGGTGAAAGAGTCTAACACATAGTCGTCACTCAATAAATGTATGCTGACTGCATGAGGGCATGAAGGGATGGATGGGAGGCCCAGAGATAGGCATGTTCATGGCACATGGAGGACAGCGAGCTGGTTACTGGGGGTAAAAGCATGTGACTGGAAGTCCAACAATGGACAGGTCTGAGGCAGTTGCCATGGGTAAAGCCCTTTACCAACCACAGCCACAGCTACCAGAGACACAGAAAAGCCCAGGGTGGCTATTCATCTACAGAGCTTCCAATCTAATAGAAGTGACATGCCAACCACATCAACGCCATGTGACAAGGTGAGATTTCCAGGAGCAGAGAGGGTGTCCTCCCACCTGGGGAGGGAATCCCGGGTCAGAGACTTTTCAGTGGAGGACCTAGGCAATCTGTTTGGACCTGGTGAGCATAGGTTGAACAGGTGAAAATCAAGAGGAGCTCTTTAGGCACAAGGGTACTCAGGCAGGTGGGCCAGGGGCCAGGGAAGGTAGGTCCATGGAGGTCAGGCCTGTGAGGGGCCCAGGTAGCAGGACGGTAGAGGACTCCAGAGTCCTGGAAGGCAGGCCAAGGCTCGGGGGCTTTGTTCCAATGGCTGTGTGGCCTCCAGGCTCCCGATAGGCTGCCTCTCTGCCTGGGCATGGAAGTGGGTGGGTCCTCTGTGGGGGTGACAGTGTCAGGCTGCGAGTCGCCCTCCCTCACTGTCCACTGTGTGCAGCAACACTGGCATAGCTCATGTTGGAGTGCCCATTTCCCGGCAGCGTGCTCAACTCGACTTTAAACTGATTATTGAAATCTACAAGCTGTTAATCCAGTGGCTGCCAGCAAAGCCCCATTCTCTCCAGAGTTTAATCTTTACTTATGATGACAGAATTCATCTGTCCTCTCGGCTGCTCTGGGCAGCCCCCACCGTGCCTGCCCGAGACCTCTCCTGCAACCACTCCACGCGGCAAACAGAGACAGAAAATCCACGCCCTGCACCCCACACACCCCCATCTCTATTCCTTTTTTCTAGGTTTAACCAAGGTGGATCTGGATGCATCTCAAATTAGTGATCAAAGCATGTTAAAAAAAAAAATCACCAAGGGGGAGGAAATTCTGTGCAGGGGGACTTAGCGCATTCTCAAGGGTTTTTACAAGGGCTTACCCACCTGATCAGGGGGTGCCCCTCTGGGTTGGCCCCCTCAGCTTTGGTGAGCCTTGCCCAGGGCCTTTTTGAGGTAACCCGGTAGCATCCCCTCCAGGTGGTGCTGACCCACTCCCCAAAATAATCAAATCATGCAGGACTGGCACTCACAGATGTCAGGGCCTGGTGTTCATCTGACCAAGTCACAGCTGCCTTCCTGTCCCCAGGCCGGGTGAACCACAAGCCCAGGGAAGGCCAGGGCCGCACATCCCCTTTCTCATTAGCCTTCAGTCTGACCCCACTTTCAGCCAATGAGGCAGCCTGAAGTGGCATGGATTCCTCTCCAGGATGAACCCACTTACTTCTCCAGCCTCCTCCTCCCCACTTCTCCTCCTAAACCCTTGCATCTAGTCAAACTGAGCTGCTGCTCTGCCCCCAAGTCCTCCTGCCCTTTTTCATCTCTCTGCCTTTGTTTCCTCTGACTCCACCATCATAGCACCCAGCCAGGAGCCGTCCCTCCATGATAAATAACCCAATTCCCAAAATCCTATTAACCTTCAAGCTCAAATGCCACTCTGCCACAAAGCCTTTCCAGGTTCCTGAGATCACATGGGCCCCCCTCCTCTGAATTCCTATGGCACTGATTGTATCAAATACACCGATTGCATTCGTGGACATTTATCCTGTTCTATTTCGTATTATAACCGTTCCGCACAGACTCAAAGCTTTGTTGTGTGCCCCTAAAAAAGCACCTTAGCCTCTCTGTACCTTGATTTCTTTTTTTTTTAATTTTTAAAAATTTTATTTATTTACTCTAGTTTGTTATATATGACAGCAGAGTGCATTCAAATTCATAGTACACATACAGAGCACCATTTTTCATGTCTCTGGTTGTTCACAAAGTAGAGTCACACCATTCATGTCTTTATACAAGTACTTAGATAATGATGTCCATCTCCTTGATTTCTTAATCAATAGGAATGATCTTCCTACCTCAGAGACTTGTTGACACACATGCCTTGGGAATGCTACGATATGGCTTCTATCAAGTACTCCTAGTCCTTCTCCTCTACATCCAGAGATTCCAATGGAAGAAACTTTTCTGTCATGCCATGAAAGTACCAGCAGTCACCTCTTCACTCTATCTCTTGCTTTTGTCCCAAACCAACATATCAAAGCACTTTGAAGGCCTTTGCTGTGGATTGTGCAAGAAAGAAAATAAGAGGAGAAACCTTTGTGAAATAAACTTGGGAAACACTGGATTCACTAAAGTTAACCAGGTTTCCTTGCTGCAGAGCCTCTCCGAGCCTTTTTGATGTTCACGAGTTTCTTGGGCCTATTTAACTACACAAGCCTTTCCCACAGAGCTTCCCCTGGGCTGCCGTGGTGCCCAGGGACCACCTCCACCCCTAACATCACATGAACTGGGCAGTGCTATAGCTTGGATCTAGAATGATGCCCAAAGGCCCACCTGTTAAAAGTTTGGTCCCCAGCTAGGTGCCACTGGGAGCTGGTAGAAACTTTAAGAGATGGAGCCTAGTGAGAGGTTTTAGATCCTTGAGTGTGCCCTCATAGGGGACCCTGGTCACTCCTTTCATTTTTGCTTCTCACCCATGAGATAAACTTTTGCTCTGCCTTCTAGTCCTGCTATGATGTGCCACAAAGGCCCAAAAGTATTGGGGCCAATTGCAAACTGAAACCTCTGAAACTGTGAACCAAAACAACAATAAAAAAAAAAAAACCTTTCTCTTTATAAATTTATGATCTCAGGCATTTTGTTACAGGAACAGAAAGTTGACTAGCACAAACAGCTCTGAAAAGACTGCTCCCTCACTTGGAGAGTTTGGACTATAGACTTGGACAAATGCCCTTGTTGGTCAAGAACAGTGGTTTTTATCCTTGGCTGTACACTTTAGTCACCCAGAGAGCTTTGAAAAAGGACTCTAACCCAGAGATTCTAGGTCCTTTCACTTGTGTAGAGCATTGCTGTTTTGCAATGCTTTCCTGGTGAATAGAACATGTATCTAGAAGAAAGAATGTAAATTAATTGAGTTAGGACTAGGCTCAACTGTGAGGATAAGAATAAATTGTTTAAATAAAATTGAAGTCTAAAGGTAAGTAGTCTAAGGCTGATATGGTAGTTCTGCTTTATAAAATTCTCAAGCACTAACACTCCTTACATCCTTAAAGTATGTTCCACATCCTCACAGTCCCATATGACAGCCAAAGCTCCAGTCATCACATCTTTGTCTCCCAAGCAGCAAGAAAAGCATAAAAAAGAGAAGAGGCAGAAACATATACCCACCTCCTTAGTGAAGATGCTCCTAAACTGAGAAGTGACACTTTCACTTACATCTCATTGACTAGAACTTAGACTCACACCATCCACAAAGAAGGTTGAGAAGGTCTTCATTCTAGTAGCCATGAGCCCAGATAAAAATCAGATGTTCTACCAAAGACAGAAAAACACATATTAGAGGATGGTCAGTAGGCTCTGCCACAGGTAACAAGAAGTTCACTGAGGCAGAGCACCCACCTGCCAAGCATCCCACCTGGCTACAGGTGACCACCAAGAGGCCAAATTAGTCTCCAAGTATGGCAGGGAAGGACTCACTTGGCAAGAGGGATTATCCAGGGGAAACGTTCTAGAAGCCTGCTTTCACTGATGAGCAAAGTGCGCCCCCTGGAGGCTGTACAACAGCCCAGAGGTGGCAGAGCTTGGCCCCAACCCCGGCCTGTTGGGTGGGAAGCTCTGAGGCTTGGTTGCCTGACAGAGGGAGGAGAAGGCAAGACAACCTTTATCTGAAGCAAAATGTATCCAGCTCCCCACCCCGCACCTTGCTTTATGTGTGTGAAGGCACCGAAAAATCTAGATGATTTTCTGGAGCAGGGACTCTAGCAGGCCCTCCAGGTGCCCATCCTCTTGCACCAGGGAGAGGCCAGGGAGAGGCATCAGGGCCTCACCAACACCAGTGCTGATGAGCATCTGGGCACCTTCTTCCCCAAACAGAGAAGCGGGGGTAGGGACGGAGCCAGGAACCTAGAGGGGAAAGTTCCCTGTGGGTGGAGTGGGGAGGGCTGGCATAGAAAAAGAAGCTGACCCCAGGGGTTGGTCTTCTGGGGCAGGGTGAGCTGCCCATCTCCCTTTGTCGACTCGACCCATTTGCTTTTCTCAACACGGGAGCTCCCTTCACTCAGGGGTGCTGGTGGTGGTGTCTGCTCCTATGGCTCCAGCCGTCCAGGGCCAGCAAGTTATGGCAGCAATGGTACCCAGAGCCCTGTGCTTGATCCCAGGCCAAACAAGGTTACAGAGAGGGGTCCATGTGCATCCAAATCCAACTCACACAAATAAAAATTACATATATTTACCCCATACAACATGGGGTTTCCATGTACATATACACTGTAGAATAATAAAATCATACTAGTTAACATATCTAATTGATAGGGGACAGATGGGAGCAGTGGAAACATGAGGTGAAGGGGATAGTTCTATAAATGGGGCCCACTGTGCTGACCCCCATATGCTTTTTTTTTTAAGCAATTTGCCTACAGCCCTGCCTGATTTAAGTAGAGAGGATATGTGACATTCCTCAGCAAACTACCTGTTATCTGCAGGAGAAATGCAGACCTAAAACGCTGGTAAGAACACAAGTTACATCAAGGGGTGGAGGGAAACTTTTGTGACCCTTAGGCCAGATCCCATAACTCAAGGAGATAAGGATAATTTCTCCCCGAACCATAAAATTGGTAAGAATGGGTCCACCACAGGCCAAAGTGACCTAGACATGGCATGCGCAACAAGGACTTGAAAATCAGATGTCATTCTGCTGTCAGTCAAAAGTCAAGAGGTATACTTCATGAACATTTCTGGAAATATTCCTGGGACACCCCCCCCCCCACAGTAAAACTGTAGAGGTCAGGAGAAGCACACTGTTCTTCTCTCTGAGGAGACCCAGTCTCTCCCATGAGAGTGTCCCCTTTTCCCCTTTCCTATGCCTTCTAGTAAACTCATGTCTGTCACTCTGAGCAACATGTTTGAAATTTTTCTGTCATGATTGCAAGAATTGGGGTTTAAAGAGGGGGCCTCTGAGGTCGCCTCAGTTTCACAGCAGGCCTCTGGCCTGTAACACAATCACCTCACCTACTTTATGTGTGTATCTGTGTGCATTGTGTGTATGTGTGTGTGTGATGAGAATACAAAATCTACTCTCTTAGCAATCCTCAAGTACACAATATTAGCTGTAGTCATCATAATGGACAGAGGAGCTCATGAACTTATTCCTCTGACAACAGAGATTTTTGTCTTCTTTAACCAATATCTCCCCAATCTCTCACCCCCAGCTTGATCTCACTTACATAGGAAAACTAAAAAAGTTGAACTCACAGAAACAGAGAGATAACCAATTTATTATGATGCAAGCATGAATGAGGGGCATCAGCCTCTGCACTTTGATAAGGGGCAAACTTCAACAATACATGAAAAAACATTCAGCATCATTAGCAATTAGGGAAATGCAAATCAAAACTACACTGAGATTTCATCTCACACCAGTCAGAATGGCAGCCATCAAGAACACAACTAATAATAAATGCCGGAGAGGATATGGAGAAAAAGAAACACTTTTACACTATTGGTGGGACTGTAAATTAGTACAACCACTATAGAAATCAGTATGGAGGGTCCTCAAAAGACTAGGCATGGAATCGGCATATGACCCAGCTACACCACTCCTTGGTATTTATCCTGAAAAATTAAAGTCATCACCCTCCAATGATTCATGCATACCCATGTTTATAGCAGCACAATTCACAATAGCCCAACTATGGAACCAACCTAAGTGTCCATCAAGGGATGAATGGATAAAGAAAATGTGGTGTATGTACACGAAGGAGTTTTATTTGGCTATAAAGAAAACTGAAATCATGGCATTTGCAGGAAAAATGGACGGAACTAGAGACCATCCATTTTTTCTGCAAATAAAGTCAAATGAAATAAGTCAAACTCAGAAGGTCAAGGGTCATATGTTTTCTCTCATATTCAGAAGCTAGAGTGGAAAAAGGAAAAGAAATGTGGGGGCGGATCTCCTAAAAATCAAAGGGCGATCAGGAAAGGTAAGGGACCAAGGCTTGGAGGTGGGGAAACATCCCTGGGACCCCCCAAAAAAATGAAGGGGGGAAGTGCTGAGGACTGATATTGGACAAATTATATTTTGTGCATAAACAAATATGTAACAATTAATCGAATCCAATCATTATGTACAACTATAAAAGACCAATAAAAATAGAAAAAAAAATGACAAACATCCTTCTCCAAACTAAATAAATTGGTGAAGCTTTAAAAAGAAAGAAAAAGCTTTAAAAGTGGGGGTGGGAAACTTAAGCCCTAGGCCTGGGGAGTGAAGAGGTGGGGGACTGGTTTGCGGGCAGCCTTTAAAAGCACCCCCTCTAAGGTTTGGACAGTGCTGAGCCAACCACTTTCATTATCTTGGTCCATCCTCATAACAATTCTGCAAAAGATACATTCTCCAGGCTTGTGTGAGAAAGGGAAACTGAGGCACAAGGGTAGGAAAAGCATTTGCCCAAAGTAACCCAGCAGTGGAGGAGGTGCTGCCTTTTCTACTATTTTATGCCTCAATAGGGAGAAAACATTGAGGCAGGGATGGAGACGGACGGGGGATATGCTCCTTGCTGTCCCCTGAGACAGCACACACAGAGCCCCCCTGAGGCTGACTCCACATCTGTCAGGCCCTAAGGCCTTCTAGACCCATGAGCCCAGCCCCAACCTCTCCCTGTTCCTTCCCTTCCCTGATCCTCCTCAGCCTCCCTCCCTCCCTCTCTCCTCTCCTCCTTCAGTTGGGAAGTAATTAACAAAGTGGGAGTACCCTGCCCTTGCATTCCCACCTCTCAAAATGGGGCACTGGTTTGGGGCCATCCCTAAGCAGTTTTTAAGAAAGCAGTCTCACATGAATAGAATGTACTTCCCCGCTTCAGATTTTAGCAACGGAGTCATTTCTCCTGGAAATAATGATAATGAAAAATGGCCTCCAATTATTCAAAGGCTGTTTCCATGAATAATTCAGGAGCAACTGAACTGGGCTCCTTACCTGCTTGCCACATCACCCCTCCTTCTCCCCCACCCCTCCCTTGCTCCTAGGATGTTTCTTAATTCCCCAGAGATGACTGTGACTCTCTGTGCATGAAGACACCTCCAAACTCTGTCACTTGGAAATGCCAGTTAAGAGAGCACCAGTGCTTCTAGAACCCATGCATGCGCTGAACACTAGGGAAACAGGATGTGCACACCTCACATCTACCCCTGCTAGACTCTGATGTTATCCGTATCTTATAGACAAGGAAGCAAAGGTTCAGAGGGGGCGAGATCTGTGCCCAATTCTACATATAAGGTAGAAAGCGATAGAGAAAGACCCAAGCCCTGGAGATGTGAGAGCCTGGCCTCTCGTGCAAACCCTCTGCTGATGTCCTTTGACTCAGAGGGGCGGGTCATTTCCTGGGCTGCCTTGCCAATGACCCCTTGTCTCATCCCAACTCTCACCTGCAAAGCAGGGAGGCTTCTTTCTTCACTCCTGGGCTTCCCGGCAGGTGGCGCACTGTATGAGGGCACCAAGTAGCCTGGGCACCCTTTTCTCACATGTGCAAAGCTCCATATGGAGTAAAAACGGTCCTGATAAGACGAAGGCAGCCTGGGGCTTCAGAAATCATCTTCCCTCCCTGATGCCCCAAAGTCAATCACCTCTACCACTTGCTCTGTAGCCCCTTCACCACCTTCCATTGTTACAAACTTTTATTTATGTGTGAGTTATATGTCCTTGTCTACCTTCCCCTGGGGGAAGCTTTTTATTTAAGTGAAAACGACTGTTCCAGCCAACGGCCACCACCAGATCCTGAAGGAGGTCATCCATGCCCCAATTCCTGGCCCCAGCACTGGGCTCTGTTTCCCTGGAGAACTGCTATGGACTAAAAGTGAGTGGGAAGGAACGTTGCCCTCTTGCCTGGCCATTGTCATCTCCGGTACCTCCAGATTTTTGAAGGGAGCCATTGTGTGAAGCTCTCCAGCCACAGCTAAGAGTGGAAACCTAATTAGGCTCCCTCACCTCTTGTGTCCCGTCCCGTATGCCAGCGATAATGCAATGCACTGCCCAGGAAATCCCATGACAGAATGATGGAAAAGTCCAATTTTCTAAAAGGCATCTAAGTCAGACTCTGTCTGAAACCCACACACCCTCGTGTGCGCACAGAGACATTATTTTAGGCTGCAGAGTAACAGCCGTCAGCAACAGGAAGCAATGTGCTTTGTAACTAGGGGGGAGAACGTGATGCTTTTCAAAGGAATCCAATTTCTTTTTTTTTTTTTTCCCCTCCATAAAAGTCATCACCCTTCAGGTTTAGACAGCAACAGGCTTGGCTTTCAGAGGAAGATCTTTGGGAAATTTTCTGTCTCCCCCACCTCCCTCTCGTCTTCCATTTGGATAATAACCAGCCAGTTCTTCCAGTCACTCCTTGATGTTCCATTCTTTCTAAAAGCTCCATGTCAGCCCTTAAAGACAGCCAGCGCCACAAGCCCTTGTGTGGTTTTCAGCCTACATTTGAGGTGAACAATTGCATTAAGCAATGATTGCTGCATAGCAAACCGCCTCCGAATCTCAATGGCATCCAACAATACACATTTATTTTTCTCTGAAAAGTATGCAGGTTGGCTGGGGCAGCTCCGCTCCAGTGTTTCTCATCCTCATCCTGAGTCAGGGGCAAGTCAGGTGACAGTGAAAGCACAGAGGGCAAGTCCCCATCACAAGAGCACAAAAGCAGTCTGAGCCTGTATTGCATCATGTCACATGTATCCATCCCATTGGCCAAAGCAAGTCCAATAGCCAAACCCAAAGTCAAGGGCAGGAAGTAGAATCCACCTTTGTGAGAGGAAATGCAAAGTGACATAGCACAGGGTGTGGATAGAGAGGGGACAACCCCGTCCCTGCAGCATGTGAACTGTTGGCTCTTTACCAACAACCACAATATATATGTCTGTGAATGTATGTGTGTGTGTGTACACACCCATACCATACACACACACACGTGCATGCATGTATACACCACTACACACATACAAGGCTACCACAATGAATTTGACAATCTCCACTGTCAAGGAATTCTGAATCCAATAAATGGATCCATAGAGGTATAATTTGATATACTCAAAGATCTTGGCAATAAGGGAGGGAATAATACATTTTGTCCATGAGAGTCAAGGATTACTTTGAAGGGAAGGAACTTCTTAGGTAAAAGGAAGATGTTAAAAAAGGAAACAACCCTCAGTTCACCAACCAAGAGCAAGAAATCTCAGATCTGAAATGATGGCCAATGCTGGGTTCTTTTATATTGTAAACTTAGTTAATAATACTGAATAACGAAAACCCAGAGAACACTGGAATCCCCACATGATTCCAGAGGTCACCTAATCCAAGCAGTATCAGGACCCCCACACTCAGCCAAGCCCTGGGAACACAAAGGAGAATGAGAAACAGTTCTCTGCTTTCTGCTGGGACAGTCAGGAGAACACTCAGCATAGATGGGAAAGGCTGGTGTGGGGGAGGAGGGGTGGCGGGTACGCGGCTTGAGATCATCAGAAATCAGCAGGGCCTGTTTTCAACTGCAAAACCACATGGCACCAACAGAGCCTAACGTGGCAGCCCCGGGGTCAGCAGAAATGCCAAGGGATGGCTCCTGGGGGCCCACATGCTGTCCCTTTCTCTGGAGGAGGATCTGAATTCCCTCTGCAGGTGCCTAGAAGGAAGTGACTTGAAGTCGCCAGACTCCAAAGAGTTCAGATGTAGCCGACAGCCTGGAGATTAGCGGCAAGACTGCTCTTCAGATCCACCTGTTCTCGGTCACACTGGGAAACCAAGGCAGCACGGTAGACCCTTCTCTCGCTGATGACCAAACTGACCGGTGTCCAGGGGCATCTAGAGGAATTCTCAATGTTTTGTGTCTTTTGGAGTAAGAATTCATAACTTCAATTTCACTTATGTTTTCAATGTAATTATGACCTACTGCTATAGTTTGGGTCTGGAATCCTCCCCAAATGTCCATGTGTTAAGAGACTTGGTCCCAAATTGGTCCCTGTTGGGAGGTGGTAGAAACTTCAGGAGATGGGAGCTTGTGGGAGAACAATGGGTTACTGGGGGCGGAACTTTGAAGGGCGTGTAGGATGCTATTTCTTCCCCTCTTGCTTCCCAGCCATGAGGGGAGTGAGTAGTTTTTCTCCATCACATGCTCCAGCCAAGATGGGCTGCCTCCCCCAAAGCAATGGGGCCGCGTGATCATGAACTGAAACCTCTGAAACTGTGAACCAAAATGAACCTTTTCTCTTGACCAGTTGATTATCTTAGGGATTTGTTACAGTAGCAGCAAGCTGACTAACACATCCCCACCTGAAGAAGTTAAAAAAATTTGGTCTGCTCATCGCTTCATTTGTTCTATTTATTCACCAAACACTATCAATGCCAACCATTGGGGATTCAGTGGGGATTCAGGGAGCATAAAACACCACCCCAATCTCCAGGAAGAATCTATACATCATTTTGGGTTTCCAAGGGGCCTGTTAGATCAGCAGAATTTTAAACCCTTTCAAAATGTGGGCCCACCCAGCCCACCTGACATTAGGCCTTATGATTCCCCATGTCCTTTCCCCTCTTCCCCACTCTTCCCCCACCCACCCTTCCCTTCCTGCCTTCAACTGACATCTAAGCAGCTCCCCTGTCCTGGCCCAGGCTGTACCTTAATGAAATGCCCTAGCCTTGCTTTGGACACAGTAGTGTTCAATGCAGTTCATCTCTACGGAGAAAAGTTCTAAGTCTCCTCTTCTCTTCCCCCGTCCTCGGGCCGCCCCACCGCCCCACCCCAGCCGTGGAGGGCTTTGCTTTCTCCCTGTAGAGGCTGTGATGAAGACTCCCACCTTCACGGTTTATGGAAGAACAGCAGAGAATCGCCATGGTTACAGGCCCGTCCTGCCTCCATCTGAGGACCAGAGGGAGCTGGAGGAAAGCCTGGCGGGGGCTCCCGGTGCGGATCAGCCCGGAATCATCATTTCCAAAAAATGTTTACATCAGAGGAGAAATTGCTTCTCAAATAGCGAAGGGAAAGCGCCGGGTTTGATGAAATTGTTACACGGAATCTTGGCCGGGTCGGTTCTCCCGCGCTCCCCTCCCCCGGCCCCATTATTATTTAAGGTTGTATTAAATCAGGCAAAGGGAGCTGATGACAAAATGCGAGTTCACGCTGGCTGTGCTGGCAGGACGCCCAGGCCTCGGCTGGCCCCGCATCCCGCCTCTTCATCTCCAGCAGCCGCGGAGACAGTGGCCTCTAGGATCCGCATCTCCCTGCAGGCCCTGTTCCTAGACCAGCCCAGGAGCCACAGAATCAACCCACTCCTGTCCCTGGAGGCTGAGAGGCTCAGGTGGACCACTCTAATACTGAAACAGAACGAGGCCAGGCTAGGGCCCCATGACCAGGGTCCGAATGCAGCCCTGCTCCTCACTAGCTCTGTGTCCTAGAGCAAGTTTCTTGACCTCTCTGAACTACACTATTCCTTTCTTTAAAAAAGAGCAGAGATAACCATCATGAGAGCAAAGCAGTTGGATGCTGAGTCTAAGAGTCAGGCTGCCTGGGGTCCCACCCATACTCTACCGCTTTGCTGGCTAGGTGACTCTGGGCAATGTACTAACCTCCTATGCCTCCACTTCCTCACCTGGAGGACAGGGTAGATGACAGGCCAGCAGCACTGTGAAGACACACAGCCGCGCTCAGAAGCAGATGCTTGGTAAATGGGCTTCGTCATTTCAGTAGCTATGTCATGTTCTGAGTGTCTCCATTTGTTCCTAAATCACAGAAACCTCAGATAGGAAGTGTCATTTGGGCTGCCAGATGGAGGAAGAGGCTGTTGGCATTAGGGTAGAAGGACTTTGCCTCCCACTGCTTTCCCCCTCCTCCCCAGCCTCTCCCTCTGAATGAATGCGTGGACATGCATGCGGGTAACCGTTGCCCTCTGAAGGGCTCATGCTAAGGGGAAGCTCTAGGAGGCCCCCCAGTTGTTGCAGGTGTGAGTGGCCTTGACCAGGAGCTCCCCTGGTGTCCAGCACCAGCTGGGGCCAGGATTTCTCCAGTCCAAGCCTGGAAGCAGAGATGACTTTGGGGTGCTGTTTGAAGTGGTAACTAGGAGCTGAGAGAGGGGACCCTGGGGGAAGCCATGAGCTACAGGTGAGGAACCTGGTCATGATCCTTAGTGACAAAGGGTGTGTTGGCTGCAGCAGACTCTGTGCAGGGCAGAGTGCTAGCCTCACCCTGCCGTAGCCCTTGCTGGCCATGCGAGGCTCCTGCCCCTGCTCTCCCTGCTTTGCACAAGCAAAGGGTAGTTTTTGCACATGCTCACACGGCTTCCATGTAGATGAGCCTGACCTTGACCCTGGGGTGGTTTGGGCCTGGCCCTTCACCCCTTTGCCTGATTTCCCAACAAAGAGTGGCTAGGAAAAGAGCCGTGGTCGTTGTACACAGTTCTACAGGCTGCAGACCCCGATGGCCAACCTTCGGACCTTTCTTTCTCTCTCACCCCTATTCTGTTCTGTTGTCTCCTTGGGATCTGCAAGAATTTAGTAAGGGAATGAAAACCCAGCCTTCTTGGACAGTGCAGAACCAGGAAGGGGAACTGGGCAAGACAAGAGATGGCCTAAGGGCGCCCACACCACCTGGGAAGCTTCACCGGAGCTGGTCTTAGACAACCAAGCTGGAGTCCTCCCAGGACAGGGGCTTCCTCACACAGGCCTGGGTGCCTTAGTCCATTTCATGGGTGTAGCAGCACAGTGCCAGGCCCCCAGGGCATGTGAGGAGCACACATAGCGGAGGCCTGGGCGCCATCTACCCTAGAGCCTCGTACCCTGGGCCAGGTGCTATATTAGAGTGGTTTACATAAATTATGGCACTCACTGTATCCCACAACCATCTGGTGAGATAAGCACTGCAGTGACACCCAGTATAGAAAAGAAGCATTAAGTGCCCACAGAAAGTGACCAAGTCAGGATTCCAACTCAGGGCTGTCCAAATTCTGAATCCAAAGTCCTTTCTCTGTTCCCACAGGATCCCCTACTCAAGGCAGACCCTGAGAAGAACGCCGAAAGAGCATAAGGCAGGTCTATCTGACCCCAAATCCCTGCTCTTAGCCATTAGAATAATGCCTCTTCTCGAGAAAATCCCACCTACTTGGAGGACAGGGGAGCTAACAGAAGCAGCTGCTATAGTTTGGGTCCCCAAAGGCCCATGTGTTAAAGGCTTGGTCCTTGGCTTGCCACAAATGAGATGGTAGAAACTTTAAGATGTGGGGCCTCGTGAAAGGTCTTCTGCTCATTGGGACTGGGCCCTCAAAGGGGATTGTGGGACCCCAGCCTCCTCCTCTTCCTCAGCCATGATATAAACTGTCTTCCTCCACCATGTTCTCCCACCATGAAGTACTGTCTCGCCATAGGCCCGAAAGCAATAAAGATGATTGGCCATGAACGGAAACCTCCCAGACTGTGAGCCAAAATAATTCCTTTCTCTTTTTAAGTTTATTGTCTTAGGTATTTTGTGTTATAATAACAGAAAGCTAACTAAAGCACCAGCAAAGTAGCACTCTGAAAAGATACACAGTGAGGAATGAGGCAGGAGGTGTGCTTGGGCTTCCAGGAGGAGATGCTCCTGAGGGCTGCCGGGAGGACTTCTGAGGAAAGATGAACTGGCGGAACTAACTCCTCAGAGCAGAGGTGGGACCCATCGGAGCAAAGGCAGAGATGGAGATTGAGGTGCATCTGGAAGTGGGGATGTCCAGGGGCTTTGAGTGATAAATGAGAGCCCAGCCACTCCCTGTGGGCAGTGATGGGTGGTGGGAGATTTGTGCGTCAGGTGTGTGGTGGACTTTATGGTCAAGAGCAGTCCTCTGCCTGTCCCACAGCATGGCCCTGCGAAGCTGAACTACGCAGCTTGGACCAGGAAGCCTAGGATCTGCAGCCCCTCCCACCCCAAGTCCCACTCAGAAGTAAAAGTCATTTTCCATATCAATATATCCAAGTCCAAACCTGCTGACCCAGGAAAAGACCTTCCAGCGATTGATTTGTCTTCTCTTTCTAAGACAACCACCTCGTTATTTTAAGTCACACACATGGCAGGGTCAGGCCGGGCTTGCAGAGAAGGCCACAGAAAGCCAGGAAAGGGTCCCTGGCCCAGGAAAGCATTGCTCAGCAGGCAGTACAGAGCACTTCGGGTCACAGATCATGAGCACCTGAAGCCCCCAGGTCTGTGATTGGGCCAGGAGAGGCCCCACCAAAAGGAAGTCTGGGTTCATGGTAATCATTGGTAAAACAACGTATGCAAATTTCGCTCTCCCTACCTCGGAAACAGGGTACCTGTGTCCTGGCAGACACCCCAGGAGAGCTTTTGTGGATTCTGCAGGAACTCGGGGGGATCAGAAACAATTTAAACTTTAAAATGCCTTGTATAGTCTCAGTAAAAAAAAAAAAATGACAAGTAACCCTCACACACAACACACACACACACACACACACACTTCGTCCTTTGCTGGAAAAGGATGTGTGCTTGAGATTAATCAGATCAAAACCAACTCAGAAATGGAAACCCAGTTCCAATGGGTCAAATGTTGATTCTGCACCTGGCACTTGGAGCTGGGATGGCCAGTGGGCCCTGGAAAGAAGCGCTGACCCACACAGGGGGTGAAGTCAAAGGCCTCCCAGCCACCTTAGGCCAGGCAGGCAGCTGACCAAAAAAGCACGAACTTGGGAGTCTGTGAGCATCTGGGCTCAAAGCCAGCTGCGCTCCGGCAGCACGGCCGCAGGTGTGCTATTGCAAAAAGGGGATTACTTCCCCTTCTTCTTAGGCCTCACTCTTCCCATTTGGTGAGGTCCTTCAAAGCTTGCCTGTGCCTGGAAATATGAGCTGACTACCCCCCTACCTCCCGTGACCTCCTGGCACCTCATGGACATTCAGCGTGTGGTCAACTATTTTCATGTCCTGCACTGCATTGTTTTCAGGGTGGATAGACTGACCACTCAATTATGGGAACCGTTGCTTGGAGATGAGGCTGTCTTTATACTTATTGTGGATTGTCTCTGGGATCTAGCACAGGGCTGGCATGGGACCGCAGAGGCAGGGGCAGAGGGGAGGACTCAAGCATGTGTTGTTTAACTAAGTGATCACGGAGGTGCAAGGGACTTGAGGGCCAGAAAACTTAGTCTGCTGAACTAGACGGGTAAGGACTGGCTCAGTGCACTGAGGATGTGGCCTCAACAGACGAGGAAAGGAAGAAAGGAAGGGAGGAAAGGAGGAAGAAAGGAAGGGGGAGGGAGAGGGAAGTGAGGAAGGAGGGAGGGAGAGAAGGGAGGGAGGAGGAGGGAAGGAAAGGAGGGAGGAAGGGAAGAGTTTGATGGGTGAGTAAATGCATATATGCATGTTGCACGGAGGTATGGATAGAATGACCTTATTCAGAAGAGATTTCTCTGGCTCTTAATCCATTCAAAGTTTACCCTGAATCTTTACCTTCTTTCCTCTTGCATGGACTCAGCTATTCCAGCCAGGCTTCGCCCAAAGCCTCCAGGGGCAAGCTGATTCGTTTTCTCACTTGCTTCGACATGGAAGTAAATAATATAAAAGCCAGTGTCATATCCCAAACATTTCTGCGAGTGTATCAGCCTCCTAATTAATGCCATTGCCTGGCAGGTGCTCAGCAGCCTGTCCCTCTGAGCTCCCCCTGGGCCCCAATAGTTCCTGCCAGGCCTGGTGCAGCCTGCATCCTCCCATACCCACTCTAGAGACAAAGACATTTCAGACAAGTTCAGCGAGAGGCGGCTGAATGCCATCCCGTTCCTAGAGACATGTCACAATGTCGTGTAAGAAAACACTTTGCCTTTGGGATTGTCCCACCAGAGCTTCCTTTCACAGCCTCAAGTCCGCCCCAGCCAGGAAGCCTTCCCTGGTTTCTCATCCCTCGTTAATCAGGTCCTCCTACCTCTAGCCTTCACCTATGGGGAAGGTGCAGCTAGCTCTTTCCCTGACTCTTATTTCAGCCTCGGCCCATGAGAAAAGGCATGTCTTACTAGTTTGTTCCCCAAAGGACAAGGAATTACAGATCAGAGTTGAGAACATTCACTGGACCACATTTTATTCTTGGGCAGTTACCAGGATCTTATTACTGACACAGGCCATATTCAACTTACTTGTCCATTAAATAAAGCAGGATGGGGTCTTAAGTTTGTGTGATCTGAGCAGCCCTCATTAAGAAAAAAAAATACAATGTTGCAAATACAAAATTAGGTTGAGGCCTAATTAGGTGAAGGCTAACCTTAGAAAGCTTCCTCTTTGCAACTCCTAGAAATACTATACACTCTGTCCACTTCCTGCTCTGGCCAACGAAATGGCTGCCTTTGGGTTTGGCCTAGATAGTGCTCTTGGAAGCATCCCTTTCAATCTCCAAGAGGCACAGCCATCCTGCCGGATGCAGGGCTGAGCTGGCCGTGCCCAGTGCTGGTCCAGGTGGCTGGAGGGATGAGTGGCGACAGGGGCTGCTTCACAGAACTTCTCGTTTCAAGGAAGCACCACTGATCACAAGTCCCACAGGGCATCCAGGACCAAGCCTCTTATACCTGATCTACCCAACTAATAGTATTTTGTGTATCTCCACTGGTAGGAAAAGTTAATAGAGGAGACTTTCACTTTCAACGAAATAAATAATCCCAAAGTATCAAATAAATATCCACAAGTCCATGCTGATATAAATAACTGAATCAATTTTATAATGGG
Source organism: Marmota flaviventris (assembly GCF_047511675.1). NCBI lineage: Eukaryota > Metazoa > Chordata > Mammalia > Rodentia > Sciuridae > Marmota > Marmota flaviventris. Next base: position 23,890,232 of record NC_092501.1, read on the forward strand.
AGGGAAAAGACAAAACTCCTGTGCTGAATAATTCCAAATGATTGATGTAAATACTCCACCCCCTCCCCCGGGGAAGGGAAGGAAGTACAACTTCCCGTTCTGTAAGTAGGAACTGTGCCTAGAGACTTTGGTTTAAAAATACAGTGTGGCAAAATGGGAAGTTTTACTCCATATATGTATGATATGTCAAAATGCATTCTACTGTCATGTATAACTAAAAAGAACAAAAAATATTTTAAAAAGATGAAGCATTAACTTTGGGCTCCATGGGTTGGGAGGGTTCTTGGGTTCATGATGAGAGTCTTTACAGCTAGGTCCTAGCAACTAAGATAGTTCATTGCACTTAATAGCTACTTAATTTGTTGAATTTAAATAAACAAATGTATGAATTATGAATGGATTAAAATGTTCTTGACTCAAAAACAAACAAACAAAAAAGTACAGTGTGGTAAGAGGGAGAAGTGTAACTTTATAGTAAAGAAATTCAACAAATGGTACCTAAGCTAGGTGATCAAGTCAAGACCAACAGGGATGAAAATGGTCCTTTACCAATGTGGTCTTCTTCCCCAGAACCCATAAACCAATCAAATCCTGAGGACATCAGACTCCCATAAAGGGCTGTCGTACGGAACATCTGACCAGTGCTCCTCCATAATGTCAAGGTCATTGAGAACAACAAAAGTCTGAGAATCTGTCACAGTCAAGAGAAATCTAAGGAGACGTGACTATTAAAGGTAACATGGTATCCTGCACAGGATCCTGGAAAAGAAATAGAATATTGGGTAAAAATTAAGAAAATCTGCAGAGACTTTAATTATATATAAATACTGATCCACCAGATACAAAAAGTGTATCATACTAAAATAAGATGTAATAGAAAAACTTGGAGTTTAATACATGAAACTCTCCGTACAATCTTTTTTTAACCTCTAAATATAAAACTGTTTTACAACTTTTTTAAGTTAATTGAATGATTTTGATTTAATTTTATTTTTTAAAAGTTAACAGAAAAGCCTGGGAGTGTAGCTCAGTGGCAGAATGTTTGCCTAGCATGCATGAGGCCCTGGGTCCAATACAAAACCCACCTATCCTGAAACCCTAACACATATACACCCAGGGGACATGTTCAAATATGGCCTCACATTGTCAGAGAGTGTCCTAGCACAGAACTAAGCATATAGTAGGTCCTCAATAAACATCTGATAATTTACCCCCTATGCAAGCAAGCTTTGGGGGTGAGAAGAGATGGTGAGCACTGCCCAATCTTGTATTAAGGGTGGTTATATTTTTCACAAGGAAGTCAACAGACTGTCAGAGCCTCAATGAGGCACATTAGCACAACTGCACAATCAACTGACTGCATGAATGATAATAAGGCACAAGTATTGAGCCTTCATAATATACCAGGTGTTATGCATCGCCTCATTTAATCCTTGCGAGAGCTCTAAGTAGAAGGTGGTTTCTATCATTATGATCCCCATGTTATAGATGAGGACACTGGAGCTAAGTAAGATGGTGGGACTTGCTCAGTGTTCTGGAACAACCTGGCCCCAGTGTATGCAAACTGGCCCCAAGGTGCAGTGAGACTGAAGAAGGAGGCAGATGGATCTAGGATTGCACAGAGTGCAATTTATTGGGGACTTACTGACAGAAGTGTCATCCTGAGTAACAGTAAGGTCAGTGGATCCCATGCTTTGGGTCAGAAGGAGGGGGCTTACAAAGTGGCCAAGACCAATTGGACTCTGCCTAAGCTGGAATATACCTAGTTTATCTTAAGTGAATATGAAGGACATCAGACACGTCTCTGGTGCTGTCGACACAGGTTCTAGTACTTGTTCTTCTTACCAACCCATGTTGTTCATTTCAACCTGTTTCTCAACATGGGCTCTGGGTGCCAAGTTCAAATGATTACAAATTCCCACTGAGCAGGTCAGAATAAACAAGGATGTTCAGAAATCTCTCTCCAGACTAACAGAGGGGAGGCCCAGAGCTTCTGGTTCAGCAGCTTCTCCTCCTTAGCAGAAGGCCTTAGGTCTTCCATTGGTGCTATAGTCTCCATTCAGGTCCTGCCTGTGCTACCCAGTGGCTGTGTCCCCTCAGCCTGACCTCAGTTTCCACCCTATGCAAAGAGAAGTTTGGACTAACAGGTCTCTGAGATCCTCTCCAACTGAGATATTCCAGGGCTCTTTAGACACAAAAGGGGTCCCTGAGAGGACAGTCCTGCCTATGTCAGAACACTGGGGTGGGGGGTACAGATGGGCTCACATACCAGACACATGGCCCTGCCCCATTCTTTCACTCCAAATAATCCCATACTAACCCCTCAAAAGCTGTAGCTCCATGATCTGTACTCCAAGGCCCAGATCTCAGCAGCAACCTGTCCACCATCTCTTCCTCTGGGACTAATTTTAGTTCCCACAAAATCCCCTACAACAGGGACACACTCAGCCCTAGTATAGGAATTCCCTTGAGTAAGTCGAACGAGAAGAGTTACCTTAAAGAATTCCCTCGCTCATCCCTGGTTTGCGTTTCCACCCATTCCTGCTGTCCCAGGGGGCTCACTCATTGTCAGGCTACTGGACATATCCGTAGTGTTTGCAACCTGCAGGCTGGCAGGTGCCACCAGTCTGCCCTCAACAGCCCCTGCTGATGCTGCTCAGGACCTCCTGGAGCTGCAGCTGATGGTGGCTCCCTCACCAAGGGACAGAAGCAAGGTACAGGCTCCCTGTCCAAATAGGCCAAGGCCTCCGTGTGCCTCCTGGCTCCAGCTAGTGTCTCTAGAAGCTGCCCCAGGAAGCGATAGCCTTACCTAGCCCTCTAAGAAAGCAAAACTACCTGGTGCCAAGTGTGAGGCTGTCGTGGACAGAGCACCCGGCTAGAGTTTCGGAGACCTGACATCCAGTCCCAACTTTGGCACTAGTAGTAAGCTGTGAGTTTTGGGGGCGATTGACCATCCCTCCCTGGGACTCTACTTCTATATTTAATTATCTTAAAACATATGACCTTTTTAATTAATATTTTACTGTAGAAGAATGATACACCCTCAACCAGGAGTCCACCACAGGGTAGCTGATCCCTCCTGACTCCTCATGCTGCTGAACGAATAGGCAGAAAAGGGAGCCAGAGAGAATATTGGGGCAATGGAACTGGAGGAAGGCTATGGAAGAAAAGGGAACTGGGTGGCTCTTCCACAATGGAGCAGGGAGACGGTGTCAGGAGCTCGGGGGGCCGTGGCGTACCTTTGGTATTCTTCTAAAAGTCCCGGTCAATGGAAAAGGCAGCAACCTAACCAACTCATATATCACAAGAAAAAGGCTTAGGACATGTGCCAGGTGAAGAGACCCACCCCCAGGAGCCTCCCCAGAAGCCTTTTCTACGCTTCTTTCTGTTTCTGAAAGGAAACCCCCAGGCCCAGTCATTATACATAGTTCTTTTTTGTTTGTCTGTTTTTGTTTTAATTTGCAGGAATACTCTGCTCTAAAGACCCAATCATAGGACCTCCCAATGGGCAGTCACTTCAAAAGTGGTTCAGTTCAGAGATACCCACGGTAGTCAGATTCACAGAGACGGAAAGTGGAATGGTACTGCTGGGTGGGAGGGGACAGGGAGTCAGCGCTTAATGCCTAGAGTTTCTGTTCTGCAAGATGAAGGGTTCTGGAGATAGCGTACAACAATGTGAATACACTGAGGTCCCTGAACCATGCATTTTTAAATGGATACAGTGATAAATGACATGTGTATTTTGCCACAATTAAAAAAAAATCAGTTCAAACAGTCACCACTATCACTCTGCAGCATCCTAAGAGGCCCATTCCATCCCCACCACTGACACATGGAGAGGGCAGAGGTCTGCCTGGGCACAGTGGGGAAAGGGAGCTCAGGGAGAAGGGCCAGGGCAGGAGGCAGGGGAAACAGACCTTTGTGACTCTGTGCTGGGGACACAGTAGAGGCTCACTCTACTGTGTACATACAAATGCAAACACTGGTGCATGCACACACACACAGTCCCTCACCTCACCCCTGCTTGCTCTTTCCCAGGAGAAGACCTGGGAAGCCAGCCTTTCTCTTTCCCCAGCTCCTGTTAGCTGACTTCTAGACTAGTAGAGTCATCAGCAGGAGTGGGAGGTGCCAGGGTATCGCTGCCTTCCCTGTGTGGCAGCAACAGCTTCCCTGCCCAGCTTCACTTCCATCCCAAGTGACCCCCTTCCCTTTGAACAGCCTTTCTGTTGTAGCTTGCCTCGCCCTCTCTTTTAGCTGGAAGATTCTCCATCACACAGCCTAAGTGCCCAGAGTCCTGAACACTCAGTGATGTCAGTCTCCCTGGCTAGGCTCTGCCTTCTGAAACCAGCCAGCTGTTTACGCCAGAGTCACACCCTGGAAGCAAATCACCTTTGCTCCCTTACACTGCAGGCAGCTCAGCAGCACCTGGGCTCTAGATGTGTGACCTTGAACCCCAAGATACCAAGGAAAGTGCTCCTACATCTCATGATCCCAAGAGATCCTGCCCTAGCAACTCCCTGCCCATGCTCTCCCTCATTGTGGGTCCTACCCCTGCCTCCAGATGTTCTGAGCACTCAGTAGCCAGCTGTGTTCAGAGTCCAAGAGGCTGGGAGCACCTGCTGATGACCTGAGAGTGGTGAGGTTAGAAGAGGGTGTTGGAGCAGCCCCGGGCTGTCTGCAAGGAAGCCAACCCCCTCCACCCTCCTCCTCTGCCCTTCCCAGGTGTTGGGGGTTCTGGGCAGCAGTATTTGGAGGCCATTCCCTTCTACCCAGGAGCAATGTCATTCCTAGACCTACATTGTCCATAACAGTGGCCATTAGCTACATGTGGCTTTTCAAACTTCACATTTAAAAGAATTAAATTTAAATAAAGTTCAAATTCAGTGCTTCTGTGGCTCCAGTCCTGTTTCAAAAGCTCAACTTGTGGCTAGCTGCGGCAGCAGATATGGAACATTCCCCTCAGCAGGGAAAGTCCTACCGAGCAGCTCTGTTTGTAGACAAAGCTGAATGTCAACACAGAAAGAAATGGAACCTGCATAATACAAATTAACCAATTACATTTTAACAACTAAACATTCCCCCTGCCATGTGTGTGACCAGGGGATGATTGGGATTTTATGCAGAAATGGCTTTCAGTCGGGCCGGATGGGTTCAGGCAGAGTGGAAGAGGCGGAGAGATTATCTTCTAATGTTTCTCCCAAAGATGCATGAATAGAAAGTTGATGGGATTTATGTAAGTGCATCAGCCCACCAGAGCAAGAGGAGCTTTTTAAAAACCAAACGAAAGATATTTAGTTAAATGGAAAAAAAGAAGAAATCACATGTTTACTCTTTGCTCGGTTCTCTAAAAGAAACAAAAGAGCATCGGTTCTTAAAACATCTTTGCCACCCAAGCTTAGCAGAGCAGGGCTCAGAAGACAAGGCTCACTGTGGTAAATGAGATATTTAAACTGTCTGCTCTGACAAGAAAATTAAACACATTTGACCAGGGCATTAAACTTAGAGAAATGGAGATGGCTCCTTTGGTTATACCTTTTCTCACTGCAGCCTTGGGTTAGAAAGCATAATCTTTCTTTCCAGTTCATTCAAAATATAATGGGGGGGGGGGGGCTCTGACCTGAAGAGAAAGACCCTTTCCCAGGAACTGGTCTCACTGGCAACTCACCGGGTACCTATGGTCACTGGTACCTATGATCCAGTATGTCTGGGGCCAGAGTCCAAGAATTCACATTTGAATAAGTTCTCGAGAAGCTGGTGCTGTGGGTGGGGGCTGCGTTTTGAGAATGACTTCCCAAAAGGCAGCCCAAGGGTGGGCTGAGGTTATGATTGTCCTTCCAACTCGTCTATGTTTGAAAGAGCAAGAGGGAGCACTTCCCCTTCAGAGAATGAGGTGCATTCAATTTGTTAAAAAGTCCCGTTAAAACATTTTTTATCTTGATTACTGAGGTGATCCAAAGTGATCCCTGTTTTCTCCCGCTCTGAGGCTCAGAGATGTGCAATGACTTGCCCAAGAACACACAATAAGTAGAGTCATCATCCAAAGCCCCAGGGCCTTTGCCTTTCAAAATCTAGGATTCCTTCCACTAAACACAGTAGATCCCAAATGAGTGCTGTTTGGGTCGACTGTACCTATCATGTGCCGCTTTTTTTCATGGTTAATGGTGGCCACCCCTTACACAATGCAAGAGGGAAAAAGCAAGGCCCATGCATCTGTATTAACCACATGCTCTGCGCAAGAATGTTTCCAATTTCTCATTTCCGCCAAAGACATTGCACACCTACTCAGTGCAGACAATAAGGAAAATTCAGAGCCTTAGGTCTCAGTTCCAACCCCCAGGATTTTGCATACTTATCTCTTTCAGGCAGACAGAGAAGCTGGTCCATCATGCATAAGGCCCAGATCATTTTTTCAAAAAAATAGAGAAAAACAATAGCTCATTTTTAGCAAGAGAGAAGATGCCAGAAGGTAATTGCTTTGCAAATGATTGTAAGTTATAAACAGATCAATGATTTTTTTTTCCAAAATCAGAATCAACTATAATTAGCAATATGCAAATCCCACCCTAAGCCTTTTGTAGCCCACAATGAAGTGGGAGGCACCCTCAGCTCTCAGTTATATTCATTCAGAGGGGGCCGGTGTGAACTGAAGGAAGCAGAGAGGAGCAGAGTGGAGTTGCCCGAAGGTTCTGCCTGAAGCTGGGGACCAGGCCTGAGGTGTGCATTGGAAATTACTTCCCTCCCATCCTTCCTATACAAGAAGGTTGGAAGAAAGGCAAGGAAACCATTGGGATTTAATTTCCTTGTGAAACCAACATGCCTGTCATCTGAACAAGGAAGCCGCCCAGGGGAGAGGAAGCACACTGCACAGGAGAGAAGCCTGGGCACACCTCCTCGCCAGCCACCTCGCCTGCTGGCACTAGGTTCTTTGTTCATAAAACAAGGGGGCTAGTCAGGTGTTCCTTGGGTCCCCTCCCTTCATTTTTTCACTCACTACAAGCACTTATTCTGCCTTCTAGTGCCAGGCACTGTCCCAAGCACAAGGGACAGAAACACAAACAAAACCTGTTCCCACTAGCAGGTGTTCACAGTTCTCCACATGATGTTCTGCCTCACCTGGGGCCCCAAGGAATGGAGCCAGCTATCTAGGATCTGAGACCTCTGAAACCGTGAGACCCAAAATAAACTTGTCCTCCTCCTCCAATTGTTCTGGTCAGGTCTTTTGGTCACAGCAGTGAAAACGCTGACTAACACTGATCCTCCTCCCTCCAGATTTCTCCTTCTGTTTCTCTCGCTCTGTGCAATAGAGGCTCTTCATCCAGCTTCTGCCTGGGGAGCAGAAGGCCAGGGGGACATTGTAAGAGAGAAGAAACACCTCTTGGCAACACTCACCCCCAGATCTTCACCTGGTAGGCTCCACACTGTCAATCAGGCCTCAGCCCACATGGCACCTCTCAGTCTTCCTGGACCACCCACCCCATTAATCTAACTACTGTCTGGTCTACCATCCCTGGGATAGTCCTTTAATCAGTGACCCCAAATATACCATTCCTCCCAATACATAATCCATACACAGTCCTGTCCCCTGGAATCTGTACTGGTCCTGTGAGTTTTATTTATTTGTTTGTTTGTTTGTTTGTTTATTCCAGGGATTGAACCCAGGGGTGTTTAACCACTGAGCCATATCTCCAGCCTTTTTTTAATCTTTTATTTTGAGACAGGGTCAAGTTAAGTTATCTAGGACCTCTCTAAGTTGCTGGGGCTGACCTTGATCCTCCTGTCACAGCCTCCCAAGCCTCTGGGATTACACGTGTATACCACCACACCTGGCTGAGCCTTTGTTTTTTAACCGTAGAATATACCAGAGGAATGATGGGCCTTAAGAAGGCCTGGAGGGTTCCATTTTGAGCTTGGAAGCTCTGGCCCCCAGGTAGGAAGTCTAGCATCACCCCTGCCAGAAAGACCATGTTGAGAAGTCACATGGAGAAGACAGCCTGCACTAGAGAGACAGGGGATGGGGGGTCCAGCTGATCTCCAATGATCCTAGATATCAACTGACCTGCAAGCTAAAAGCAGCCGCCCAGGCAACTAGCAAGGAACCATCATGGTGAGCCCAGCCTTGGTTGTGAGCAATGAATAGTTATTATTTTAAGCCACTGAGTCCTGGGGTGGTTTATTATTCAGCAATAGACACCGGGTACCCTATCACTCTGTTTCCTTTTCTTCATACCATCTAGCAAATAACCAAAGCCATTTGTTCCCTCCTTTAGAAGATCAGCTCCATGAAGTCAGGGGCTGTTTGCTCATTGCCATATCCCTGAATCTGATACTTGTGCAGAAGCTCCCTCATCTCGATAGAATGAATTCACCATCAGCTCATGCAAACCTTAGGCCAGACTAGAAGAAACTATAAGAAAATAATCAAAAGCCCAGCAGCCTCTTGGCCTGAGCTGGAGTCAGAGAGACATGTTGATTTTTCCATTAACAAACTTCACAGTAGTCAAAGCAAACTTTAAAGGATTTAAAAAAAAAACAGCTAGCAAGACATTTTATGCTTGTTCAGAGGTGCCATAAACAGCTGGCTTACAAGCAGCAAACGCTGCAGTTCCCTGGGGTCACAGGATGCAACAGCCGAGACCAAATGGCATTGGCGCCGATTCTTGCACATTTCCAGAGCTAACATCTGGCCTTCTGCGCTCCGGCTCACCCTGGCCACGCATGGAGCACACCACCCCCGACTAAGGACACTTTCCAAGAGGGGCCTGGCTGCCACTTCCTGCCCAGCACAGCCAGCTGCCAGTGCTGAAGGACACCAACGCCCCGTCTGGGGATGGCCAAGCTGCCTGCTCGAAGGACAGAGGCAAACAGAGAAGATGCTCGTCAGCTGCTTCCTGAATGACCCCTAGTGCTAAAATTTGGGTTATGCCCCCTTTGCTGCTCTCTGGCTGCCCCCACTTGCGTGCTGTTCTGGCCTCTCTCTTCTCTTCCTGTCTGCATTTGCAAAGGTTTGAAGGAAACTTGGAGAAAGTGCCTGCTAGACAAGAAAGTAAGGGAAAGTGCTACCTCTGGACGCTCCCAAATGCCCCAAAACAGTCATGGTGGGACTTCAGAAGAGACCTAGACAACCCTCTTTGGCCCTTCTAGGTGTCTGTACCTTCTTTTTAATGAGCAACATTTTTAGTATTTTCATGAGGGTTAAATTACACAATTTAACTAGTATGGCAGTAGGTAAAAAAGTGGATGTGTAACCGATGTGAATCTGCAATATGAATATAGGGTAAAAATGGGAGTTCATAATCCGCTTGAATCAAATGTATGAAATATGATATGTCAAGAACTTTGTAATGTTTTGAACAACTAATAAAAAAATTACACAATTTATTAAAAATAGCAGTTCTCAAAAGTTAGCCTGCATCAGAATCATCTGGAGGGCTTGTTAAGACACAGATGGCAAGGTCTCACTTCCAGCATTTCTGTAGATCAAGCAGGAGGCCCAAGAATCTGCATTTCTGACAAGTACCAGTCAACAGTGTTGCTGATGGTCCAGGGACCACACTTTGGGGACCACTGACACAACACAGGTGGAAACACAAATGTGAAAGCTAGAGACACACACATGCACACAGAAAGCCCAGATTTTCTGGAATTGTCCCAAATCTTAGTCAAGGGAAATACATAAATCACTTTAAACAGCCTCTACTATAGTCCTCAAGGGGCTGTCAAAGGAAAACAGCCTTCCCTGCCGCAGAGAAATTGTAAAGAATGCAGAGAGGAGGGGAGGACAATTTCATGAGCTTAGAAACTAGTGTTCCTCACACATTAAGAGAAGGGCCAGGGAGTGAAGGGAGAGGGAGGGGGACCACGCATCTTCTGAATCCATTGGTCAAGGAGGACTGCAAAGACAGAAGAGGGCTTGTGGGGCTGGGGGCATGCTGGGGTTCCAGGTTAGAGTGAACATCTCTTGCTAAGATCCACCTGCATAAGAACCACAGAGACACAGGTTCCCACCCTCACTCCAGACCTGTGAAACAAGAATCTATGAGGGGAAGACCTAGAAATCCTTATTTAAGCATGATCCCCAGTAAGACTTACACATCCTTTTTTTTTTTAGATGTTGATGGACCTTTATTTTATTCATTTATTTATATGCAATGCTGAGAATCGAACCCAGTGCCTCACACATGTTAGGCAAGTGCTCTACCACTGAGCCACAACTCCAGCCCCATTACATATCCTTTTTTTAAGGTGTCTCAAAGTTCCATCAAGAACATAAGGACTGCCGGCGCGTGGTGGCTTGTAATCCCAGTGGCTGAGGCAGGAGGATCATGAGTTTAAAGTCAGCATCAGCAAAGGTGAGGTGCTAAGCAACTCAGTGAGACCTTGTCTCTAAATAAAAATACAAAATAGGGCTGGGGAAGTGGCTCAGTGGTCAAGTGTGAAATGGGGAGTTATTGTTTGATGGGTACAGAGTTTCAACTTGGAGAAATTTAAAAAAAGTTCTGGAGAGGAACTATGGATGTAGCTCAGTGATAGAGTGCTGGCCCATTGCCTAGCATGTGTGAGGCCCTGGACTCAACCCTAGCACTGCAATGAATAATTAAATAATAAATAAGTAAATAAATAAAATTCTGGAGATGGATGGTACTGATGGTTGCACAACATGAATTTCCTTAATTCCCCTGAACCATACACTTAAAAATGGTTAAAATGGTCAATTTTATGTTATGTATATTTTATCCCAATAAAAAAATTAAGTCCCATCAAGGAGATAAAAGTGGAATATGTATCTGACCGACTAAAGTTATCTTGATAAAGTTGACATTGTGTATTGGGCATTGGATTGTTAGGGGGACTATCTGCAAATTCCCATATAAATCTCTGGGGTTTTTGGAAGTGAAGACAAAGTCTTTATTGCTAGCCATCAGTCAAGAGCACAAAGACCAAGCAGTTCTGCAACCCTCAACCCCCACTGAGGGTGGGAACAAGCTTATAAGGCTTAAAACCACAAAGAAGTGGGGTCAGGAGAAACAATCATAATCAAGAGATACATTTCATAAAAGTGGAAATTACCAGGTTGTTCCATTCTCGGAAATTTTTCAGAAGAGCAGAACTTCCATTCTCTGAAAAACAATCTTGCATTAGTCCCACAGAGTAAGGATATTGCAGTCAGGGTGCAAGTGGGTGGTGGTACAGGTGTCAGCCTTCTCTGCGAGGGGGCTCATGTGCAAAGGGGCCAATTTCACAAAGGGTGAGGTGTCTGAACAAAATGGAGTAAGTCTGGGCTGATTTTCAGATCAGCCCGTAACAGGATGAAGTATAGAAAGGCAAAAGCCCTGGAGGAATAATGTTTGGGGTACACTCTGTCCAGTAGATGGGTGGTTTGATTCTAATAACAAACACTTCCGAAGGAGCCAAAAGTATACAACCCGCCTTACTCCTATTCTGGGCTCCCTAGGCAATATGGCGATCTCCATGGGGGCCTTCTCAAGCACCCCTCTGAAGCCCTCAGGAGGCAGGGACCTCCCCAGCAGGTACCTGTGGCTGGCCTCTGACATCTAAAGGAGAAGGCCTTCAGCAGTAAATTTCCACACAGGCTGTGTGCCTCATTCCCCAGGGAGTAGAGGACTATTTGGTCCCAATAAATCCATTGCCTCGATGCCTGGCCAATTGAAAAAGCTGAAGTTCCAAAGCTATGAAGTTGAGGATGCAAATGGCCCCCAAGAGGGACACTTAAGTCCTGGAAGCTCCACCTGGGAAGGGAACTGCCAACTCTGAGCACCCCCACCCACCCCCACACACCTGTTCACAACCAAAGCTTAAGCCAGCTCTGGGAAAGGCTCTCATTTTGCCCAGCCATGGAAGAAGCATTATCTGCTTATGTTTTCCAAGCTCATCCCAGGGATCTGTGAAGTCCCACTTTAATCTTACCTCCTTAGCAAAATCTTGGCTGAATTCTCCAAACTCCACTGATCTCCCTCTCTCTCTCCTAATGACTGCAGAATTGGAATCAAGAACTTGGCATCTAATTATGCCTGGCCTTGTGTCTTTTCCTGGCATAAATAGCTTGATGGCGGTGGAAAAGGTATAAGTTTGGTAGACAGAGAAATTTTGGTTTGAAGCTAGCTCTCGCTAGGTGACCATTTGACGAAAGTGAACCTGCATCCGTGCTAAGGGAATTCAGAAGCTTGGTCAAGGTCACACAAGTAGGAAGGTGAATCAATGACTGCAAGAATTCCCAGAACTGGGCAGTACTCCGATGATGTCCGGAAGCTCCTGGGCGTCAGAACACTTCCCCCAAACCTGCTGTCAACCCTGGATGTGTATTAGAGTCTGGCAAATAGCTTTCGATGCCCAGAGACCCTGGGGTGGGGCTCCAGCATCTTTTCTTTGAAAGCTCCCCCAGCCACTCTCCTAAACTGAACAGCTCAATAAATGTTCCAAAAGAACTTAATAAATTGATGGAGACGCCGAGTTCTGGGACTAATGTGATTGGCAAGACGGGACCATGACTTGCAGGTGTCATTAGTATTAGGTTCCATTTTTAATATTGGAGAAAACCCTCCAGAATATTAGGTACATCCAGATGGCCGTGAATTGAGCTGCCAAACTCTCGGTGTTTAGGCCAACCATCTCAACAATATTCTTGTTGATGGTTCCCATTCAACATCAGTGTCTCCTCCCGTACTGAGTCTCCTTATTAGAGAAATAACCATCTTCTTCAGTTCATACTTTGCTGCGGTGGTGAAAAATAAAGAGGTCATGAAAGAACTTTGGGAGGCAGAGTTAAGAAGCCCAGCGGTGTATGAATAAATAGCTGGGTGGTTACTAAACTTGACCCCAGAGTCACATAATTAGAGAACTGGGGAAAACCTCATTAACTACAAAAATCATTATTGGAGAAAGAGAAGGGAAGGCTGGTGGTGGAATTATTGACTGCCAGGGAAAGCTACGCTGGAGGAGGCAGCCTGCAGCTGGGACCGGCTCTTTGGTGGGTACAGAAGTATGAGAGACACAAGGGAGTCCCAAGGGTGGACAGTAAACCCCCCACGCCCACCCTGGGGGTTTCCATGAGAAAAAATAGAAAGGGTTGAAAATGCCTAAGGCTTCTGCATGACCAGTCCCCACTTCCTGGTGTCTATGCCCAGGGTTCTACATAAACACTGTATAGGCACAAGGACCTGCAAAGGAGTCTCTGACCCTCTCAGCTCCATGCATGCTCACAAGGAGTCCTCTGTGATCTAGAGAGTAGCCAAAGCAGAACTCAGAAGGAGGCTGAGAACGCAGATGAGTCTGTTAGTTCCCAGCTAGTTAGTTCTGCCTGATGTCTGCTCCCCAAATCCCAGCTCCCACTTCCACTCCCCAAGCCTGGTGCCTGCCTCTACCCCAGCAGGGTGAGCACTGACCCCTGGATGTCCCATCACCTAAGGAAGGATTTGTTCCCTTTGACTCGATTCATTCAGCTAACACTGAGCTGAGCTCCTACTCTGAATCAGTGGCAGGAAGTATACACACAGGGGTTATGATGAATGGATGAATGAAAGGTAGCTATTACTAATAAAGATAATTAGCATTTATTGAGCATATGTCACATGCTAGGCACTATGCTAAGTGCCTTATGTTGTTATTGTATCCTTAAACAACCCTGAGGAAGGTAGTATTATTTCAGTTTTATCGATCGGAAAATTCAAGTTCCAAAAACAGGCAGGCAGCATAGTCAGGAATTGGTGGAGCTGAAATTCAAGTCTGCATCTGCTTGCCCCAGCACTGGAAGAGCTCAAAGCCTACTTGAGCATCAGGGGAAGTATTCAGAATGAAATGGTGAGGGAATCAGAACATCACACATGTCCAGCAGCCGAGCCGAACGGAGAGGAGAGAAAGACCAGAGCAAAGAGGCAGTGGGGCAAGGTGAGGGCCAGGAGACGGGAGGTTGGCCTACACATTTGTCCAGCCATTTCTTAAGGTTTCATTTGGATTCATATTGGATGTAGAATATGTACTACTCCCTAATGTCTTCCCACAGTCTGAAACACATGGGTCACATCCTACGGCCCAACACACATGGTCCAACTCCTATAATCATTCACTTTGAGGACCAGGAAGAAAATTGGAGCCCCCCTTAGCCAAAACCAGTTTCCCACAATAATGAAGTTACATGACAATACTCTTTCCTTTATTTTTAAAATACACAGCAACTATTTTTTTAACCTATTTGAAGGTGAGGTGTGTGCATGTGTGTATGTGTGTGTGTGTGTGAGAGAGAGAGAGAGAGAGAGACAGAGAGAGAGAGAGAGAGAGAGAGAGAGAGAGAAAGTGTGCCTAAACAGTGAAGCTCCAAGCATGGAATGTACAGAAATTCTCCATTCACCCTCAAAGCAGATATGCCTGCGACATAGAATGCACGGGCCCTGGCTTTCCTGTCAAAGAAAATAATCTTGACTTATTAGTATCCTCTGTACCCTTTAGAAAAGAAAAGTCCTTCACAGGGCCACGGCCAAGGATTTCAAATTCTCTATAGGATTTTCATAATGTGTACCCCTGTGCTCCCTGGCGCAGGAGAGCAGGAAAAGAATTACAGGCAGTGTCAAAGGCATGGCATCCCCACCATGGCCAATGTCATCTAGGAATGCTCAGGAGACAGTGTCAAGCACCCACACATTGTGAAAAATGACTGGAATGTGTTTCAGCAGACATGGCCGCTTCTCTGGAGCTTCTGCAGTTCCACTGTGCTTGAACTGTCAGCATCTGCAAGTAGGACAGCCCCTGGGTCTCAGGCAAGTGTCACTTGAGTACAAGCTGTAGGAAGGGGACAAGAGACCGTTTACAGCCTGACACCTCCATGTTGCTGCAGCCCACAAAGTACCACGTGTTCCCAGACGGTGCAGAAACCCCACCCACAAGCCAAGTGTCCTCGTGTGTGCCTGGGTTCCTTCTGATCCTGAGCCAGCTTCCTCCAACAGCAGAGCAGGGTCATTTGAATGATAGAAAGTTCTGTCCTGTGCAGAGGAGCGGGAGAGTGGAAGGAAATAGAACGTATGTTCATTGCCAGGAAAGTTGGAGTGAATAATGGGTCTGTTGGGGACTCCTCGTTCTGGGGAACATCAGCATATTCGCAGTGGCTCTCACAGATTGTTCAGGAAAATAAATCTTTCTCCTTCAAGAGAAGCAAGATCATGCCTTCGTTATCAGACTAGGCCTTCCAAGAGGCGAGCCCAGGTTTCCTCATGCTTTGTTCAAATAAATCTTCTTGAGTATGGGGAACCAAATCCTTCATCCTCACCTACTGTAAACCTCTGCTCACAAGGGGAATATTTTAAGTCAAAGTCAAAGAACTTAGTAGCTGTTATGGTTCGAATGTGTCCCTGAAAGTTCATGTGCTACAAATTTAATCCTCAATGCAACAGTGTTGAGAGGTGAGACCTTTACGAGCTGATAGGACGTGTGAATGGATTAATGCCCTTATCCTCAAGAATGGATTAATGTGTTGTCACAAGAGTAGATTTGTTATAAAAGCAAGTTCAACCCTCTATGCCCTCCCCCACACACCTGCTGTATGGACCTCCTCCCTTTTGCCTTGGGATGCACAGCAAGAAGGTACCTGCCAGATGTGGAAACCTCAACCTTAGACTTTCCAGGTTCTAGAACTGTAAGAAATAAATTTCTTTTCTTTATAAATTACCCAGTCTTTGGCAGGCTGCAACATAGCAACACCAATCAGATTAAGACAATACTCATAATGATATATTACACACACGTGCAGCAAATAGCCACTGTGCTTAGATGCATAGATTAATAGAACAGTCAGACGGATGGGGAAAGAGAAGGTGCCGATCCCATCTTGAGCCTAAGTGGTATCAGATCTGAGACTCAGACGTGTTTTCCACTGTTTGAAGCATTGGTGGCTCCCTTTAGATCACTGTAAGAAATGGTCAGCGTACTGGCTGTGAATGGCTCCGAGGATAAAGAGAGAAGCAAAGAAGTCTGATCTGGTGTCAAGTCCCCAGGATGAGAGGGGTGGTATGATTCTGCTGATAGCATGGACTCTATCACTTGTCCCGGAACTTGCCCAGGCTGTGCTGAATCATTTGGACCCTATTAGCTAATTAAAGCCAGTTAGAATTACAGGGCATTTACTATGTACCCCAAGCTTTGTATCCATTAGCTCATTTAGGCTCAAATGATCCTGAGTTACTCTTTCTTAGGGCTATTTCACAAATGAAGATTTTGAGGCTCAAGTAAGTAAAGAACATTCCCTAGCCCAGACCACTACTGATGGGAAGACTGGACTTTTGACCCCTAATCAATGGGACTTGTCACAGGGGTCTGACCTCCCACTTCCCTGATCTCCTGGGGGAGGGGACCTTAGCACTCTGTCTGCATATACTTTAAGGCAGCAGCTGCAGCCAGGGCTGCTCTGGGGAGCAAAAAGTGGGGAGAGCCATTCAGCTCTTCCCCCAACATTGCTGCAGATCACCACGCTCAGCACCTGGAAGCTTCTGAGGCATTGGTGATGCTTCATGCCAGGAATATGTTCATGGAGGGAGACTCTGGTCCTCTGGGGAAGATGACGGTGGGGTCCAGGAGAAGGAGCAGCACCCTGGGGATGTGGCGATGTGGGCAGAGGTACACAGAGGCTCAGGGGCACCTGTGACAGCTGTGCCCAGCAGACACCTGTGCCACCTGTCTACCCAGACCACTCCCTGTCTGCCCAGGACCACTTGAGGGGCTTTCGGCAAGGATTGGGGGTCTGTATTAGTGGAGGGCGAGAGGTAGGAAACCACAGGGTACCCATGGCACAGCCCGGGTTCTACCTCAGGCTCAAACAGTTTAGGTAACTTTCCTTGAAAGCATGAGAGAGAAAGAGCACGTATGTCAAGCTGGGATTTTTTTCAATGACCCTGATTTCTTTCAAATCAAAAGACCAAGTTAGACATTAAAAGTTTTTGGCACCACAATGAGGATAATAGTTTGAGTCATCCAACCCCATACCCGTTAGATATCCTCAATATTGATGAGAATCTTTGGCTTCAGTTTTTCCAACGTTCTGACTGGCCCTGACCATCCAGCCAAACAGCTACTAACCCCATGAGCAGAAGCCACACCCTGTGTCCCTCAAGCCCATCCATGTACCTATGAGCCTCAGGAAACCAGACCTCCGAGAGCCACTGCGGACCATGACTCCTGACAAGGATAGGGTTAAAGACTCAGCCTTGTTCTCCTCAGCAGATGCCATGTGGAAAAGTGCTGGCCTGGCAGTGCCCTGTGGCTGCAGCAATCAGGCAGCGGGGCTAATTAGTGAGTCAGACCCACAGGGGGAAATGCTGACAAACCAGCAAGCAGCAAGTGCCTGGTCCCACAGCGGGAGCCGGAGCCACAGAAGGCAGAGGAGCAGCAGGTCTGGGGCAGGGGAAGGGCAAACAGGTGTCCTCCAAAGAGCCCTGACCTGGTCGCCTCTTCAGCCTTGATTCCAGAGCTGAGTTTAGAGCAGCATCAAAGAAACCTTACCAAGCTCCAGGCACTGTGCCCATGCTCTCTCTCTCTCTGACACCTGTGCTCCTGGGAAGGACCAGGAGTGGGTTAGGGACAGGCAATTGATGCCAAGGGTCACAGGGTGTCACAGCATGCACACAATACACCAGAAACCTGGAATGTCAATTCTCTGCCCTAAAATGTGGAGGCAGAGAGCATCATTTTCTATCAAAACAAGTCTGGGCGTATTACAGAATGAAATGCTAACTCTGCAGGGATGTTTAAAACACAGCGACACTCCCAAACCCCCCACCAGCACATGGTCACTGTTGTCTGGAGTTAAAGGCACATCATTGGAAAACCAGGATTTTTTTCCCTCATTGTTATACAAAATTACATATAAGAGGTTGTGAGGGGAATGGGAAAATAAACAAGGAGAGAAATGAATTACAGTGGATGGGGTAGAGAGAGAAGATGGGAGGGGAGGGAGGGGGGATAGTAGAGGATAGGAAAGGTAGCAGAATACAACAGTTACTAATAGGGCATTATGTAAAAATGTGGATGTGTAACCGATGTGATTCTGCAATCTGTATTTGGGGTAAAATTGGGAGTTCATAACCAACTTGAATCTAATGTATGAAATATGATATGTCAATAGCTTTATAATGTTTTGAACAACCAATAAAAAAATAAATTAAAAAATAAATAAATAAAATAAAAAAACAGGATTTTCTTTTCTCTCTTCATCTTTGTCTAGCAACTCTAAGGGTTAGATTTCTATATCTCTTTCTCGGAAAAAAAAAAAAAAAAGCTTAACAACTTGTTCAAGTTCAACCAGATCACCATGAGCAGAAAGTATAAACTAAGTGTGTCTTGATGCCAACATCCCATATCAAGAGGGCACCTGGGAGAGTTTAAGTCTCCTTCCAGAAATCCCACAGGAATTGAAATCAGTATATCAGAGAGATATCTGCACTTCCATATTACTGCAGCTTCACTTAGCCCATGTACAAATATGACTATGTAATTGGTGTGATTCTACATCGTGTACAGCCAGAAGAATGAGAATATTCCTTTTATGTATGATCCATCAAAGTGCATTCTACTGTCATGTATAACTAATTAGAACAAATTTTTTAATGGAGAAAAAATAGACAGAATGTAGAATTAACCCAATGTCCATAAATGGATGAATGGACTTTTAAAATGTAATATATATACATACATTCTATGTTGTATATATTATACAACCTTGAAAAAGAAGACAATCCTCTAATCTGCAATAACTCTGATAAAACTAGAGGACACAATGTTAAGTGAAGTAAGCAACACATAGAAGGACAAATACCACATGATCTCATTTATTTATAGAATCTAAAAATACAGAACTCTCTTGAGAATAGAAAGGTGGTTACCAGGGGTTGGTACCAGCAAGAGGGAGTGGTCAGGGAGATGATTGTGAAGAGGTACACAATTTCAGTTTGATAAGAGGAATAAACCCAAAAGACCTATTGTATAACACTATGACAACAGTTAATAACAAGAGTATAATTTACAGTACTTGAGAATCATGGAGCAGATTTTAAGTGTTCCCACCACAAAAGAATTCTAAGTATTTGAGGTCATGCACATGTTAATTAGCTTGATTTAGCAATTCCACAGGTATACATATGTCAAAACAAGGTGTATACTGTAAATATAATTTTATCAATTAAGAAGCTTTTAAAAACATTTGAAAATCCCTATTCAGACTAGAATGGGGGCATTTAGGCACCTCAATTATTTCCCAGGTTTTCCTGAGAATACTGAGGGTACCCTGGCATGTAGAGAGAGATCACTGTCCAGAAAGAGGCACTGGACAGGCCCAGAGAGGATATGGTCACCCACACATACACAATACCCCAGGCATAACAGTACCAGGAGAGGGGTGAGCTGACCTCACTCCAGAGCACAAGGAAACGATGAAAGAAATAAACAAAAATTGTATCTTCCCTTGGAGAGCAGGTGTAGTACACATTGGGTTATATAGAGAATAAAATGTTTCTTAATTTTTCATTTCTTGTAATACATCTTCCTTTTGATGTGTTGTGGCTCAGGACTTCACAGAAGCATACCAGGTGTGAAAATCTGATTTTGATTTAATAAATATATTCACACACTTTCTGGACCTTGGTGGGAACATTAAATTATAGTGATTTCCAAGTATTTCTGAAGATTAAAATACATAAAGCTTGGGTGAGTTTTTATTTCACTGGCATATTCTTATTTCATTGATTTCCTTACACGTCTTCCAAATTGAAAGGTACATGGCAGAAAGTGAACATTAATTCTGGAGGCTGTGCAGCGAGGAGACACTTGCAGGGATGTGTCAGGTGCAGCAATGACCACTGCCTAGAGAACCTAGAGTCTTCCTATATGGGCAATCCTGTTTCATGGATGTAGCCCATCAGAGGAACAGAGGGTGCGCCATTTTGAAATTCGCTAGTTCAATAGATATTGTTGCAGGTAACTGTTGTAGATAGTAGGAACACCAGAGTGGCCAAAACAGTCAACAGTTTCAGGGAGCAACCCAACTGGTGCAGAACTGGAGATTCTCTGGTAATAGGAACAGTAACCCCAATAGTAGCAGGAGCTAAACACGTTGCTTCATTTATATAACCTGTTTGAACCTTAGTTACCTTAGTTTCCTAGCCAGAAGGTGGGAGTAACTAGCCATCATCATGAGACGATGATGACTACCTCATCTAAAACATATAAAAGAGAAAACTCAATATAGCCCAGTGACAATGACATGGGCTTGGGTCAGAGACCTGAGTTTGAGAATGTGATCTTGAAGTCAGTCATCCTTTGAATTGCAGAGGATGTAAACATATATGAGAAAAAGAATAATGCATGGCATATATAAACACACCACGAAATATCAGCTTTTATTTTGAACAACAGTAAAAACCAGAAGACACAGACAAAACTGCTCAGGGAATGGCATGTAGTAAGTGTTCAGTATATGACTCTGTGTTATTCCTCTTCTTCCTGTGCCCACCTGAGTGATTTGGGGACTGGGAACACATTGAATGATGCATTGAATGATGGTGAATATGTTTGTCTAACCTCCGACTTTCATACAAACCAAACAAAAAAGTGATTTTGAGCTTCCTTTGGTTTTTGTATCAGTTGAACCTGAGAAATACTAAACAGTGTTTGCGACTACATCACACTGGTCTGGTTGCTCAGGCACAGGAGCCCAGATCTAAGGGTTTTTTGGCTAAAATTTTGTTTTATTTATCTCCTTCAGTGATTCAGACCATGAGCTTGATTTCTCCCTTAGATGGGGCACTGGAAGTAGCTCACCCTACATGATAAAAAGACACAAATAAATGAAGGGGTAAAAGGGATGCTGTAAATTACCAAGTGGATAAAAAGAAAACCAGATCTGCGTGCTGTTCCCAAATAGAAATGGGACCAGCTCCACCAAATGTAATCATTATGTATAAAGCGCAGCTCCGGAGCATGCAGCTCCCACTGCCTGTCCCCGCTCCTCCTCTGCACCCCCACTGCCCTACTGCCAGGCTTCATGGGAGAGGGGCATTTTTACAAAGAAACAATGCTAGGCAACTTAGCAGGACCCTGTCTCAAAAAATAAAAAGGTCTGGGAGTGTAGCTCAGTGGTAGAACTTGCCTAGCATGTACAAGCTCCTGGGTTTGATCCCCAGCACTGAAAAGAAAAAAAAAGGAACCCATGAGGACCTGAAGGGAACAGATGTCTCCATTTTCTCTCTGGGCTTCTTAATGCTCCTTTCAGCTTAATTAGCCAGCTGTGCTGTCTCACACCTGGATGGGATTCTGGAGGGCTGAGCGAACACCCCTGGGCCCCTGAGGGGTGCCTCTGTCTCCTCTCTGCCCTCCAGCTCAACTGGAGTTCAGGAATCTAAACCAGTCAGCAGGTCTCTCCTAGGACTTGGGCGGTGCTCTGACTGTGAGGGCAGGATCTGAAGGGCAGCCGACTTTAAAGAAAGGCCCTCACTCCCCAGAACCCAGCCACGAGGGTCAAAGCAGGATGGTAGTGGGGGGAGATTGGATGATTTTAGTAAGTGAAAAGGCCGGCCCCATGCCCCAGCCGTACTCAGTATACAAAGGAAGACCCAGCCACCTTGCCCAGTATTTTGGTGGCAAGGACCTAAGAGTCCCGCTACCTTCATTCCAGACTAGCTGACACCTTAGGAAAATCATTTAATCTCTTTGAGCCTCATTTTCCTCATCTATAAAAACAGGGTAATCTTTACTTCCTACATCCTAGAATTGTGAATGTAACATAATACTTGTAAGATGCCTCTCACACAGTACTACCCCCCCCAAAAAAAAAGTGGATGGATCAATATCTAGTAGCTCCATTTTTATGATTACTAATATGGATAATTTTATATAAAACAGAGCTCCCAACCTCTTAGTCAATTTTCAGAAACTCCTTATCTCTCTGTTCATTGATTAAGATAAACACCTAAAGACAAAAAGCTTCTGTGAATTTAATAGATCTTTTTAACAAATTTTAAATCTAAATCAATCAAAATCTAAATAAGATCTAAATATGTAAGCTGTCTAATCTAAATAAATAAAATGTAACAATCTCAGTATTTATATCTAAAATAAAATGTATTCAACCTTTTTAATAAATTTGTCCTTTTAAATAAGTTTGTATTGCACGATCATAAAGCAGTTGCATATATTCAAACTATCAGTGAAAGTGTGGAACAGCCATGGAATTTAGTCAGTCCTCCTATCTGCCAGCATGTACATGGACTTGCAAGCACATCATGGGTAGCTCCAGGATCTCTCAGCCTCCCTGGCCACAGAGTGGGAGAGTCACTTCGGGAGTTCATCATCTGCAAGCCCATGATAAATGCCATCTGCATCTGCAGGGTGCAATCTCATGCTGAGACCACACAACACTGACTAATCACAGATGAGAAATGATGAGCATCCCATGTGTACTTTCTAGGTTGCTGAAAACTCTCATTTTAATGCCAATTTGTTAATGTGTTTTGATGGCAATCTATCTAACATATTTTACTAATTTCCCCTGTCTTCTTAAGAGCACTTTGAACACAGTTGAATATTTCTTCATTCAACCAGGATCAACAAAATCCAAATTTGATTATCCACGTAACCATGCTCAACTGTTGCGTGTAGTACTGGCTGCAGAGCCCACTCAGGTGTACTGAGATTTTTGCCACTGTGCTAAACATCTCCGACTCCTGTGTTTTTGTAGGTTTTCTACCTACCTTCCATGGGCTTGTCTCTTTCCTCCAGGTCACTTGCCTCTTCTTCATCACAGTCTGTGCATGGCTGATAAGAAGCCACTACTTCTGCCCCACACTAACTGGCTACACAGAGGACTTTTGTTTCACCCACTAGGTGCAGGCATCATTTAGGTAATGGAAGCAGATAATTTACTAGAGACTTCTAGGGCTCAGGAACTGTTTTCTAAGCACTGTACACATTGTATCTTATCTAATCAACACAATTACCTTCCAAGGATGGATAATAATATCCTCACTTAACTTTTGGAAATCTAGGTATGGAATATTGGAAAATATATCGAAGGTCACATGTAAAGAACAGGCAGTGACCAGAGATCCAGCTCACTCTGCCCCTTTGTCTCACCACATCAAGCCTATTGTACCAGAGACTTTTCTAATAATAAGGTTGGCTTCTGGATTTGCTCACTCTTTCATTCATTCCTAAACATTTCTCACAGACCAGCAATGAGGTAGTTAGAAGTCTTGACTTCTGAAATAAATAAATATAAACATATAAGTCACAGTTCCTATCTTTAAGAAGTTTGCCAACTGGAAGGAGAAATAGAGTCAGATACACAGAATTATACTCCTAGCTAGGAGATCCTGGAGCTATGTGTGTTAATTTGTTGTTTCTATAATCAAGTGCCACCAAATGGTGGTTCAAACCATGGGAGTGTATTGTCTCAAAGTTCTTGAAAGCTAAAATCTAAAATCAGGGTGTCATCTGGGTTGCTTCATTCTGAACCTAAGAGGGGTTACCTGTTCATGCCTATCTCTTAGTTTCTGGTGGTTTCTGGAAAGTCTTTGTTGTTCCTTGGCTTTTTAGATGCATGACCCTGAACTCTCCCTTCTGCTTTTCAGTGGATTCCTGTGTGCATGTGGCTGTCTCTGTGCAGTTTTCCTTTTCATAGGGACACAATCATATTGGATTAGGTCTCACCCTAATGGCCTCATGTTAACTTGATCATCTGCAAAGAGCCTTATTTCCAAATAAGGTAAAACTCACAAGTACTGGAGTTTAGGATGATGAGATCTTTTGCAGGGACACAATTCAATCCAGAGCACTGAAAGGCAGTTAAGGAGGGAACACCAGAGTTACGAGCAGTCTGCCCGTGTCTTTTACCCCTTCTTTTTAGACTTCACAGTCCCAACTATTTGCCAATTCCTTCATAAATATATATTGAACCTACTTATGATATCATAATAAGGCAAAATTACAAATGAAAGAGTCTTAGAGCACAGCAGATAACTAAAGAAGAAGTCATGAGCTGGGCCTCGAACTATTTGGGTTGGCTCTTACCATGATTTTAAAGTAATAAAGTGAGTTAGCCAATAATTAAAGATTGAGAGAGTTCATTTTTATATCTTGATTACCATCCTTTCTTGAAAAATCACACTCCGTCCGGTAGCAACAATCACCCGGGAAGTAGCTGCCCCCGTGGGCAGAACACACCACAGCCCACCACTCCCTGCTGCCTCCCTGGCCTAAAGCTGGATGTCAACACCAGTTAAGATCAAATGTGTGCTACAATTTTACGGACTGGATTGCTTCATTTATTTATATTATATGCCTGGCACATTTATGTTTGCAATCCCCTACACTAAAGGAATAGCAATTGGTACTAGCGAACTTCCATGCTGGACATTTTTCTCAATATTTTACACGTATGAGTTAATTTGCTCCTGAAAACATTGCTTAAAAGCAGAAGATATTACTCTTTTTAAACCAATGATGGACATGAGGTACAAAGAGATTAAATACACCTAATGCCTCACGGCTAATGAGTAGCAGACCTAGGGTTAAAACCCAGGCATTCTAGCTCTAGAATATGGATTCTTCACCACGACACTAGTGGCTTAGCAGATGAGTTCACCGGGCAGCATAAATGGTGAATTATATTAGATTTGAAAGCAAAATATAGATGGTACGTTTGAAAAGTTCAGGAAAAGCACAGCATGTCGGTATAGTGCTAAGCTGCCCCAGGCAGACGGACAGAGGCTGGAAATGCGGTTTCTGTTCGAGAGAGAGTCACTGTTTAATTACAGTGATAACATTGGTCAAGCAGTTACCCACATGCCTAACATGTTATTTCCATTCTACAGAAGAGGAAAACTGAGATTGGAGAAGGAATGTGTCCAAGATCACACAGCTAATGAGAACTGGTATCTGTCTGTCTTCTGAGGATGTAGGTTTATCCTAATGCCAGGCGAAAAGTCATCACTCAGGTCAGGCACAGGGGCCAGTCAGAAACAGGAGGAGCACTCCTCCACCCTTGCTTCATGCTGCAGGACCCCTTGGCCAAAGGAGATGAACTTGACCCTGTGCCCATCAGGCCCATCTTCAGCTCTCTTAGCTCCTTTGGGGAATAAAAGCACCTCAGCCTGTAACCCCCATCTCCTGCAATGCAGCCTCTCTCTACCAGGGGGCCTGGGCTTCCCTGTAGCCTGTCTTCAGCAAGGTTGTCTTCTCAAGCTCCCAGGAGAATGGACACAGGCTGGCGGCATCTGATCATCCTGGCCTTGGGCAACGCCTGAATCTACCTTGGAACTCTTGTCCAGCCTACTTGATCCCCACACCCACCCCAATCCATCTCCCCCAGGGACAAAAAAAATACTGTGAGAGCTTTTCCAAGGAAGTTCTCTGTGGTTTAGGTTTTTTGTAAGACTATTTTGCATGTTTTCTGAAGCTCTGAGCTTGGAAACCCATTGAGGTTTTTCTAACTCACCATTATCATTTATTTGGCATGT
The DNA here is from genome assembly GCF_047511675.1 of Marmota flaviventris. Lineage (NCBI taxonomy): Eukaryota > Metazoa > Chordata > Mammalia > Rodentia > Sciuridae > Marmota > Marmota flaviventris. Next base: position 23,915,737 of record NC_092501.1, read on the forward strand.
AATAGATTCCCTATCCTGCCCCCACCTCTCACTCTTCTCATGGGAGCATGTTAGTTAGCAGTGTCTCAAGGTGTGCTGAACCACCTTTTCCTCTGCTTCCTCCTCTATAAATAATCTTCAGCTGCATAACAGGACCTCACAAGGGCTGTTGTGAGGACCAAGGGTGGTCTTGAACCTGGATCCTTGCCTGTGGCAAGTGCCGAATAAACAGAGCTCTTCCTACTATTCCTCCTATCTCCCCTTCTCATTCAGAAACTAGAAACCCCAAAATACTTACGATCCCTGATCCTAATGGGGAACCAATGGGAGGGGCTAACCTGAAAGTGGTCTCCTTGCAATACGTCCAGCTTCAGGAAAAACAGACTATTGGAAGTTCATTGATTTGCACAAGGAACATAATTAGCTCAGATTCAGAAGGACTTCAAAACCAGTGGTTCTCAATCCTGGCTGTATTTTAAAATTACCCAATGGCCATTAAAAAAAAAAAAAAAGTACCCCAAGCCTTACCCCAGAAATTCTTAGCACTTAGTCTGTAGTGGCATCAACAGTGTCTTTTAATATGGAAAGCTCAGATCATTTCTTTTCTGCCCATCCAGGCTGCCTCTCTGTCCACGTGCCTCCTGTGCAAGCCCCCTTCTGTTCCAGGTGGGCCAGGGCACGTCATCAGTTCCTCAGTTGAAAACTTTACTTGATTTTTTACTTCCAGGTGCAAGGGCTGCAGCCCGTGCTGACCACAATCGACACGATCACTTACTGAGCTTCTATTGAGTGCCTGTCACTGTCCTGTCACTCAACCCCTTTATCACTAGTCCTGTGTCCGAGGTTGGCTGCAAAAAATGTTCTCCACCATTGACATTTTTTTTTCCAAAAGAGATGAGGACTGTCCAGGGTCCCATTTGAAATCTAACCCCCCCCCCCCCACTGCGACCTATTCTTTACAGATTAGGAACTGAACTCCCTGCCCTCCCAAATTCTTTTCTTTCTTTTTTTTTTTTTCTTTTTGGTCCCAAGGATGGGGTTTCACTTGGTGTCCAACCAGAAAGTGAATATTGTGATTTTTTAAATCAACATGTTAAGATGCCTAAGCGCTCAGAGCAGAAGTGTTCGCATCCAAACACTGAAAAAGAAAACACTAAAGATAGTCAAGTTTTATTGGAGGAAAGAAATTTCTCATGTTTGGGGGTGACTTCTAGATATTCTCACCTAATCTCAGTTATAGTAATAAAATTATTTACTCAATAAGGTAAGAGAATAGTGAGCCCCAAAACATTTTGTGACAGCCTATCCACGGTGATTTCATCACTGTGGCGTGGTCATGTACATGCCTCTCTCCTGTGTCTGAAACAGGGGACAGTTCAGACACACCACTGACACATGGAGTGAATCAAGTTAATGGCAGACAGCTCATGCCACCGTCAGGGCCCTGCTGCTGCTGTTGTCCTGGGAGTCGCCGGATTCTCTCCTTCCCTGTGGCCTAAACGAACATCCAGGTTTTACTTGGTTTCCAGCAGCTGCGTACTCTTCCAAGCTAACTGCCCGGCCCTTCCATTCCTAGAAAACATGTGATCTCTATAATAAATTGATTTTGCTTTAAAAAAGAAAATGTCCTTCCTTTGCAAAAAGTGCCTGACCTTCTAGCCTGAGTTCTAGATCACACACCCAGTGCAACAGACCCCCAGGCAGCCCGGTGTGGTTCTCCCCCGTCACCTCTGACCCTGTGCCAGGGCTTGTGCACAGCTGAAGAAGGATTCAAGTGTGGGGTGGGAGGCCCATCCCATCTTCTCATGGAGGGACAGGGATGAGTGCAGAGAGCCTGGCTCGGGCCCAGAGGAAAAGGGCAGGGAGGAAAAGGAGTCCACTTTTGTTCCATGACGCTTGCTGCCAGCTTTCCGGCTGCCATAAAGACAGCCTGGGTGGTTTCCCAGGCTGAGCACTTGTGCTCTGGGAGCTGGGAAAGGGAAGAGAGCCACCACCAAACTGGCAACCACCTTTGCCAAGGCAATAAACTGCAGTTCATGGGAAAGGTGACCTCAACCAAAGCCGTTACTCTAACGAAAAGCTGTGTGTGGTAGGAAGATGGCTATTGTATAAGAGGCCTGTGATCCAAAATGGAACAAGTTTTGAAAGTTGTATTTATCTATATATAGTGTGTGTAGTGTGTGTGTGTGTGTGTGTGTGTGTGTGCGCGCGCGTGGACCCACTGTACTGTGTGTCCTTGAACAAGTTACTTGTCTGAGTCTTCATTTCTTCATCCATTTACAAAACAAAGGATAATAATATCTGTGCCATGTGGTCATTCAGAGGCTTTCAGGACCTAATGTATAATGCCCAGCATGTATTAAGGACTCAATAGGCAGAAACTGATTTTTAAAAATTGTTGGTTTTTTTTCTTTCTCCTCTAGTTGTCCAAGATTATTAAAACAGAAGATGGAGGCCCTAGCCCTCACCATGAGGAAGAACCAGGAGGCCAAGAAGGTGGTGAGTCCCCTGTTTGAGAAAAGGCCTGAGAATTTTGGATTTGGACAGGACATCCAACCCAAAGGGAACCTTGACGGCTTTGTGGAGTGACCCCACCTAGTTCAGCTGCCAGAGCAAGAGCTCACTGGGCTCTGCAAGCAGCTGAGAGCGCCTCCAACGCTCACCAGTTCACCTAGACCTTGGACTGCCAAACCGCCACTCACCTGCCTGAGCTGGTCCATGACCTCAGCCCAGAGACACCGCAAGAGAAGAAGCAGAGGCTGCTGGCCCAGGCTGAGAAGAAAGCCGCAGGCAGAGGAGATGTCCTCGCCAAAGCAGCACCTGTCTTTCAATCTTGTCACCACCTGTGGGCAAACAGGAAGGCTCAGCTGGGGTTGGCTGCACCAGGTGGCTTCCATCCAGCTGATATCTTCCTGCCTGCCCTGGGTCCCTTCCACATCACAAAGGGGAGAGCCAGACTGGGGAGGCTACTCTACAGAAAGGCCTCGCCCTCATCCACCCCCACAAGATAACTCAGAAGACACAGGTGCCCCGTCTAAGCTGGTGGGACACCTTGGGAACTGCTGTCACTGGAGGGGCAATGTGCTGGATCCAAGTGCCGCAGTCTGGCTGGGCACAATCAGGAGCCACTTGTCAAAAGAAACTAACTTTATTTTTAGAACCACACACGCCAAACAAAACAGCCTCTCAGGAAAAACCCTCAGAGCCTCAACTGCCACCATCGGCTTCCCACAAGCCTCTCTCTCCCACACAAGCTTCTCTCCACCTCCCACAATCCTCCTGCTCTTGAGGCCGATTGGCTGGGTCACGTGGGCGGAGCCAAAAAAGTCCCCCAATGAGCAGCTCCATGGTCTGAAAGGGCAGGGAAACAGCCCAATGAGCATCACTGCAGAGGAGCCAATCAGCTAGATGTTGCTGGGGCCGCTGTGAGCCAATCATCAGCCGGCAGCTGGAAGTTTGCTGGCAGCTGGAAGTTTGCTGGGGCCCCTTCGGCTGTGGCTCTCAACATCCAAGGTCTGTGGCTCACACTGTCGGCAAAAGGCAAGGCCTAAAGAATTTTCCACGAAACTGGGTTAAAAATATACTAAGTTTTCTGTATGAAAAAAATTATAAAAATTCTCCTCTAACCCAGGTCCATTGGGCATTTTATGTTGAAGGAAAATTTTTTTATAAATTTAGCTGGACATAAGGAGTCCTTGTCCTACAACAAGCTCAGTCTCTTCTAACCCCTTGCTGGCTGGGTAGGATAGGAAGCTCCACCAGCATTCAACAGAGCCCCACCCCCACCCCACTACCTCTGACCCCACAACATTCTTCTGGGTAATCTCTTCTCCTTTACTGGAAAGTTGTAGAGGGAGCGAGACAGAAGAGGAAGCACCAGGGAACAGGCCAACACGCATGTCCATCAGGAGCCCTTCACTTCCATGTCCCTGTCCCCATCGCAGCAGCCAGGCCAGGCCACCCTAAGCCCTCCCTACTCTGTGTGGACAATAGGCTGGAGCACCAGTGGCTTCAGTTTGCAGCTGAATCCCCATTCCCCACTGCTGACCCCTGGCCTGCTGCCCTCATTTCCACTGCTTCCCTGAACCACGGGCATCTGCCCATCTGGTCTGGAGCCATGGGCCTGGATGCTTTGCCAGCCAAACCCCTCCTCTCCATCAGGCCTTGATTTGTAAAGACACTCACAGCACAGGTCCTGGTGGGGTCCCCAGTGTCCCAGGGCCTTAGAATCACGACACGAGAAACCAGGACAGCAGTGCCTTCTGGGCTTCTCTCTGCTTTACCAAGGGAAAGAGAGCCCTGGGCTAGGGTTTGGCCTCCAGGAGTGTGTGAGGTCATGGTCCCCTTGTCACCTATCTGGACTTGAGCCTGTCCTCTGATGGATCGGGAGGATGGGAGGAGAGGGGCTCAGAGGCTCATTTTGGTGCTAGCTGGTTATAAAGCAGTCAGACTCTGCGCTTGGGTTGGGAAGAAGCCACACGATGACTCCAGGGACCACAGTCACTGCTCGGAGCTGGCCATGCCCTGGGTTTCCCGTTAGCGACAGGCAGAGTTGAAAACCCCCAGGACTCTCAGCGTCCAGGACGATGAGCTAGAAACCCTTGTTTTCTGGCTTCCAGGACAGTTCATTTACAACCCAGAGATGCAGGGGGGTGGGGTCAGGAGAAGGGGACTCCTGGCTGGAGCCGGGCAGCAGTAAAAACTTTGAGAGAAGAAAACCTTTAGAGGAGGGGGGGATGGAACCAGAAAAAAGGGCGGAGGGAGAGGCGCCTCGCTGAGCCACATCATTCTGGACTACCACATTAGATTCCGAGAGGATAAACACACTGAAAAGGGCCATCAGTTCCCGGGGTGACTTAATCCGGTGCCACCAGAGCTCCTGGAGCCCTTTGCAGCCTGGCTCCTCCGTCCCGCCCTGTGGGCTGAGCTCCCTCTGCTCATAGGCCTCCCCCCCACCCTCTCCCCGGCCAGCCTGCTGCTTCCAAAGGAGCCCTCCGTTCTGTCAGCCGCTTTCTTAGATTGCATCTGATGTAAAACATTCCGCTAGAATAATTCTGTTTTTATTTCACCAAGCGAGAGAAAAGACCTGCGATGCTGGGAACAGCAGCCCAGCCCAGGCGGGTTCAATAGGCCAGCGGGCGGGGTGAGAAGAGGCAGAGCGTCTTAATACAGATGTAAAAGCAAAGTGAAAGCTGGGGTGGGGTGGATACCTGCAGTTCAGGGGAGTAGGTACATCCCCCCAAACTCTATCATTCACCGGCAATCCACGACAGGCTCTAGGAAAACAAACGGCCACTACCACGTCCTGCCACCACATCCACGAAGCAGCCCCTGGACTAGCAGAAGACCCCCCTCCCCGTTGTGCGGAGATGGGTGGCCTGATGGGAAGGCGCCCGTGCTAGCTGGCCTATGGGTGACACCTAGGGAGACCTACATGAGTTTTTTCCAGAATAGATATGAAGTCCTTGGTTTTTCAGGAAATCAGGCTAGGACTTCCCTTGTCCAGATGCTACATGACACAGGCCCCTGGCAACAAAAAAGGAGACTAGGCGAGATCTACCCCTGGCCAACTTATGTGTGGATGGTGGCTCTTCTCTAAACCTGAGGTCTGGAACTTTCTCTGGGAGACTCCAGTGAAAGGGAGTAGCTCCCTCCATGGTATTGACAGGCTTTACCTTATCATGAGCAGTCCATAGCTCTCCTGCACCCTCCACCCCTCCCACCCACCCTCCTACTGCAGCCAGAGTTACCTGAGAAACTGAATCTGGTTGTCTCAGAGGAGAATTTCACCTGCTGAAAACCAGGTAGGAACTTCCCATTTTTTAGGGTAAGAAATACCTCATCAGCGTAGCCTGAGAGGGGCTGAGGACTTTGCTCAATGGTAGAGTGTGTGCTTAGCATGCCCGAGGCCCTGGGTTCAATCTCCATCCAGTGCTGCAAATGTCAACAACATGGCCTAAAAGGGGGGACCATACATTGTGTCACCTAAACCAAGACAGCGTTGAGAGTAAAAGAGACTCTATTCCCAAATTGCTAAGGAAAGAGGGGTGAACAGGATCGTTCCCTACAAACTGAGATGCATGGTTTCCATCCATGCAGGCCCCGCATGGCCGCACCCCCCCCTGCCAATCCCTCACCAGTTTGGTCTGAGCTGCTTCCTGAGCTAGCTCTGCGTCGCATCCAGTCTGGTCTTCCCTTACTCCCCGGAACTCCTCTGGCTCTTTCCTACCATAGGACCTTTGCACACGCCAATCTTCTAACCGGATTCCCTTTGGCTCCTTCCATTCACCAGGTACCTCCAGTCCATCGCTCAATCTCATTTAAGCTAGGCTTTGAAGAGAGGTGTTCCCTGACCTCCTGTGCCCACCTGGGGCCTGCCAAGCTGTTATGTGTTCCCAGAAAAAGCTGGGCCTTCCCTTCAAATCCTTTGTGGTAATTTCCCCATTTGTGGAGTGATCTGACTGCTCTCTGTTTGCCTTACCAGACGATGAGCTCCATGAAGGAAGGCATTGAGTGTGTTCCGTTCACATAATGCTCCCAGTACCTGGCACAGTGCCTGGAGGAATTTTTTTAGTTTTTGAGACAGGATCTTGCTAAAGTGCTGAGGCTGGCCTCAAATTTGTGATCCTCCTGCCTTGGCCTCCTGAGTTGCTAGAATTACAGACAGGGGCCACCACACCCAGCCTGCTCTGGAACATTTTCGAGCAGCTACAATGGGTAGTATTCACATCTCCCTAGCAAATATAAGCTCAAGAAATGAGAAATGGAAGGAATCTCCAAGATCTTCCCACTCTCCTCTCAAGTGGTTCTCAGCCTTTTCTCTTCCTTCCTACCCCAACTGAGATGTGCATTCTCTCAGCAGACTTGAGCTCCATGATTAAGAGCACATAACAGAGGACAGCCTCTCTAGGTTCCAATTCTGGACATCCTTCATTGGCTGGGTGACCTTGAGCAAATTGCTTTACCTCTCTGGGTCCTCATCTGTAAATGATAATCGTACCACTCTAGTAGGATAGTTAAGAGTTTCAGTTTATGCGTACAAGATATCACAATAGGACCTGACACACACCAGCGTGCAACAAACCCCAGCTGCTATACCCAGCAACACTCCAACAATGACTCTCCAGATGGTGGAATGGTAAGCCTCAGAATGACCCCTAGTCATTTAAATACACATTCCCCTGGGAGAGGCCTGTCCCCATCCTACCCACATTGCCACCACAGAAAGCTCTGCCCTAGTGACTCTGTGAGCCATGCAGAGACTCTCTGCTGTCTTCCCCCACCCTCGCTCCAGGAGCTGCAAGCTCCAAGCACCACCTCCTGAGAGGGTTCATTTCTTCACATCTTCCGTCCCTGACTCCTTCCACGAGCATTCTGCAGGGCTCCAAGGACTGGGGAAACCCCCCAGAGCCAGAAACCACGTCTCCTTTGTCCACTAGTGGACTTCAGTTCCCAGTGAGGTGCACCGTGCATCCCATGTGGGAACCATTGACTCCTTTGCATCAGGCATTGACTGGACACAAGGAAACTGGATGGTGAGTAAAAAGACAGACTCTGCTCCAGAGCGTTATGTCTAGCCAGGGAGAGACCTCAGGACCAAGTGCCAGTTTGCTAAGGAAGCATCTGGACTCAGTCCTCTCCCCCAGGGAATTTAGTCTAGTGCAGGGAACAGACAAGAATCCAATAAGAAGTGAACAGTAGATGAGTAATCATAAAAGGAGATGATCCAGAACATGACTTTGGACCACAATTGCCCAGTGGCAGGTCCTGTTGATTATCTTGTCTTGATACCCCGCATGCTCAGAGGACTAAACGGGAACACACAGGATTTAGGTTCCCACCCCAGCTCAGTGTCTTAAAAGCTAAACAACGCATTCTTCAAGTCCCTGACTTGCTCTGAGCCTCAACTCCCTCATCTGTAAAACGGGAATAACTGCTCTACCGAATTCATAGAACTTTCGTGAGCATCAGGTGAAAGTATGTATGGAAAAAACAACCATGAATACTATGCAAATACAAGATATGGTTTTAATACATCTTTGTCTCCTAACAAAATATAAACCCATTATGGAAAATATAGACAAGCATAAAAACCTAAAGATAAATATTTGATCTGTCTTTTTAGTCATTATTTCTTTGCATATGTGTGTGTTTGTCATTTCGAATAAACACTGAGAGCTCACAGAATGCTGTTCTGTAGTCTTTTTTTCTTTTGGCTATAGATCATGATCCGTCCCCCAAGTCATCAGATGGTTTTTCTACAACATGGTTTTCAGTGGCAGCATAAGATGCTGTCATTTTACCTTCAGAGCCCATTACTTCCTTCATTAGCAGGTTGAGAGAGAGTTGAGGGAAGTCCCCAACTGCTTTCTCCCTGGCGCTGGGCCCACGGAAGCTGCCAGCACATTCAAACTCCAAAGTGCCAGGTTCCTAAAATCCATTGTCTGGATGCCTCTCAGCAGGCTGAACTAGGAACAAGAAAGGCCCCAGGGGGGTCACCAGATCCCACCCTGTGCCATCCCATCCCCTGCTATTAGGCCAAGTAAAGATGACAGCTTTGTCACGCAGCAGCAATGGGTAAGGAATTACCCATTGGGTGGTGGAATTCCCCAGGTGTGACCATCATGCTCCTCTTTCCAAACCACTCACATGTGGTTATTTGGGGGAATCTCACCCTTCCTTGGTCACTGTGAAGCTCCGCTGGGCTTTAATATTTTCCAAGTTCAGGTGGACCCGGACCTCGGAGCAGCACTTGTGTTGAATTGGTTTTCAGACTGTGCCACTTTAAACATGATTCAAGAAAAATTACCGGAGCCTCCACTCCATCTGTCTCTGGAAATGGTCTTTGTGCTCAGATCATTTGCCAGCGACACTCCATCTCCACAATTACCTCAGCTATTTTATCTTTATCTGTCTGGAACACTGAAGGGGAAGCAGCAGATGATGGTGTTGTTTAAAAGGCTCGTTCGGCTTGAACTCTTGGGTGCCTCCAGAGCGGCTAATACCCCCAGGCTGCACTGCTCTTTCTTGGGGAACCAGCCTCAGTCTGTCTTGGGGCTTTAAGGATGGTCAACCGGGTGGCCAGTGAAATGGCTGGATCATAATGAGGCAGTATCCCTTACAGACTCAGGGATGGGGCTGATCCCGGCTATCACTGAACTCTCTTCCTGTGTCTCCTGATTCTCAGCGAGGCCCTGTGGATAGGAGGGTATTTTAACAGCCCTTCAGTATTGGTGTGGCGTCTCTGCACCTGGAATTCTGCAGTGGGTGAAGCTCTAGCAAGCCCTGAAAGTCAAGAAGGAAGAGCAAGGTCCAGAGAGCCAGGATGCTAACCTGCCTGGTCTCTGTAGATGGATCCTCTCATACCTCTGCTATGTGCACAAACTACAGACACCAAGAGAAGAGAGATGCTGCTCTGGTGCCTTCAGGGAGATAAAATATCAAAAGATAATGAACAAAACCAGGCAGTACATGACAAGTTAATAATAACAGCTAGCATTTATTGAGCTCTTACTGTGTGCCGGGCATTCTGTTAAGCACTTCATCACATTTTCTTATTTACTCTTCGTAGCTATGCTATGAGGTGGTACATGATGAGCTTCATCCTTCAGATGAAGACACTGAGCTGTAATAGTGAGATTAAACAACATGCCCAATATCACACAAGCAGCAGATGCAGCCATGCCATTTGCCTTATAAGAAGACACTGCTGCTTTAGAAGGGAGCCCAGACTTGCTTTTTTTTTTTTTTTTTTTTTTTGTACTAGGGATTGAACCCAGAGGTGCTTTACCACTGAGCCACATCCCCAGCCCTTTGTATTTTTTATTTTGAAACAGGGTCTTGCTAAATTGCTGAGGTTGACCTCAAACTTGCAATCCTTCTGCCTCAGCCTCCAGAGAAATTGGAATTATAGGTGGGCACACAGAACCCAGACCAGCACCGCTTTTGATAAAACCAATCCATCGGTATTTCCAAGTTCCAGGAGCAGAAATCCAGAAAGAGCAGGCCTAGAAGTTTCCATGGATGGAGAACTCAACTGTCAGGGCCCATCTTGCTTGAGAGACACATCCTGTGCATCAAGTCCAAGGTGTGCTCCTTTCACTATTCTCTCCTCTCCTCCTTCTAGAGGGAGGCTTTCTCTTTCTTTCTGTTCATTTTCCCCTTAAAATGAGATTCTATTTCCTCCATCAAGTACTAGGCCAAAGCCAGCAAGAATTCTAGCCACATGGGCCACAAGAGGGTCCTGGGAGTCTACCCGGGTAATTGCCTAGAGGAACCTGGATAAGATACGATCCAAGAAGTCATATAAATACAGAATAAGAAAAGAGCAAGAAGAGCCGGTTGCAGTATAAGACAGAGTGAGTCAGGAACAGGAAATAAGCATGAGGCCTAGCCTGGGCTGGGTCCCCCACCCCCCATCTGAGACAAGGCTCTGAGAAAGGCTGGGTGTGTGTGGTTTGTTTGGCGGTGACTCTGAGGAGCAGTGGTGGGGAGTACAGAACTGAGACGTGGAAAGGAAGGACATGTAAAAAATAAGTTTGCCTTTGGGGGCAGTTGGGGCTCCATCCTACTGGGCAACTTGGGAGGCTCTGTAGAACATATCCCAGAGTTGTCCTACCTGGGGTTAGGGAGCTGGGTATCCACCTACCTCCTTCCCACTGATGGTTGAGGGCTGTTCCCATGTGTCTGCCATAACTCTCAGCATTTCAGCCAGCCCCGTCTGCTCAGGTGAAGCAAAATCTTCCTGCAGCTCCAGGAAGCCCACAGGCCTGCAGATAAAACCCAGGTTCTTCTGCCCGGGGACCTGGCAAGGTCAGAACCAGAGCCAACAATAACTGAAGGGAAAGAGTGTGAGGACCCAGTTAAGCCCTCAAGGTAGGAGCAGCAACAAGACTGTGAGCTCACAGGTGCACCAGGCTGATGACCAGGGCTGGGGGGCAAGGATCAAAGCTCAAGGGCAAGTGGCTTGGGCCTTCTGCCCCTCCCAGACCTGCTCTATGGTTCCTTCCCTGTCCCAGGGATGGGCTGGCCTCCCGCCTGGTCAGACTCCAGGGGCTCCTGCAAGTCCTTCTCCCCGCCCCCCCCAGCTTGCTCTAAGTCCCAGGCACTTGTTCTGTGGCAGAGGGCAGGGTGACTGCTGAGATGGTCCCTCCCTTCTCTCCAGTGGAGACCCACAGCCTGACACTGTGACAGTGGCACAGAGCCATCACTCTGTAAATAATTGTGGCTGGGGTGAGAGGTGAGGAAGCCAACTCGAGGATCCAAGACAGACACCTGTAATCTCACATTCTGAAAAGCCCAGACCTTCAAATCAAAGTGCTATTTCAATCTTCTCACTTCCATTTTTCTTTAACCTCAGACTAAAGGAGAATAAACCCTCCTTGATTTGTAGACTGAGTTCTTTAAAGAGACAGCTTGTTCTTTTCTAAATTTATTTTTTTCCTTTTCCTTGGGCCAGACACCAGGGACCTAAAATGGGACTTTGGTCAGATGGCTCAAAATGCAAAAGTGACTGTAGGGAATATTGTGCTACCAATCCATCTTTCCTATGAATCCAAAAGTCAAATAAGTCCACGAAGGGCTTTTTTTTTTTCCCCTAGAATTTCAGGCTCCCTGAGGGCTAATTTCTCTGAAAGCTGCATTAAACTAATAGCACCATAAAAGGCCCATTGTGAGATGTAATTGGTTTGCAGGACTTTCCTATAAAAATAATAAAAAGACTGCCAAAGGCAGTTTCCAAAGGTCAATTATCTTTGTGTGGCTTGAGTTGAGTGGAGGTCAGTCCCAGAATTCCATTTTATAGGCATATTAATCAAAATGGGTCCTGCCCTACCCATCTGACCCCATCAACTATGAGAGAAGTCACAGGTTCTACCCTTACGCTGATTGCCAAGAGGGTGCTTTGGGCTCCTCTTTTCCCAGGAAAAGACTGGCCCATTGTCACCAAAATGAATGCAGAGCTGGACGCTGAAACTTTCAAGGCAGAATAAAAGGCAGAAGAGCTATATCCTGAGCACAAAGAGGAGATGATAACTCAATGAGTCAAGCAGGCCGTGGGCCAGGCAGTGTGCACTTAGAGACTAGATCAGCTAGGCCCCATCCTAAACAGCTGGGGTAGCACATTAGCCATGACCCAAACCAATTCAACGAGCTTAAGCAAAAGTTAGTTGGTAAATGTAACTAGGCATCTTAATGGATCCAAGGGCTCAAACAGTATCAGCCACATTTTTGCTCGCTCACTCTCTCCCCCCCACTATCCCCACACACACACACACTATTTCTGCACCCCTAGTCCCTGCTCTCACACAAACTCACTGCCCACTTGGGTCATCTTTCCCATTGAGCTTCCTCATTATAAAATGAGACTTCTTCTCCTAGTGCTCACAAATCAATTCCAGGAAAAACTCTGGTTAGCCCTGTGTGGATCACATTCCACCCTGGACCAATCTCTATATCCAAGTGGTTGCAAGGATATGATTTGCTGAGATGGAGGTCAAGTGCTCATCCCTGTCACTAGGAGGTCTGGAGAAAGAAGAAATGCAGCACGTTTCACAACTAACTTGACCACATTGAGTGAGGGTGAAGTAGTTTCCCCCAAGGGCAGGATGCTGGCAAACAAAAACCTATCCTCCCAGCTCAAACATGTACCTGACCAGCTTAACATAAGCTGACTTGATTACAAATATCCAAATATTCCATTGACCAATCTAATCCTTCCCTCCAGACTACTGCGGCAGGTCAAGCCCGGCAGCCAAGATCTACCCACAGTGGCCTGCACGGGACCCAGGCTCACAGTAGGCCCAGGTACCCCCCCTCCTCTGGCAGGCACCCTAGAGAGCCCAGCCTCTTGCCTGCTTCCGACCAGCAGATTACCACAGGAGGTCAAGCCCAGCAGCACAGATCCCACCCACACCATCCTGCTCATGGCCCAGGCTCACAACTACTTCGGGAGCCCGGCCCAGATTTGCCCATACCAACTAGCACAGGACCCAAGTCCAGGGTAGGTCCAAGTTCCCACCCCCTTATCTGGGAGCCTAAGCCTAAACCACTTCCATCTTGGGACACTGCAGTCATAGCCATAGTCTTCACCACGCAGTAGCTCCTAACTTTTTGACAGCAGGCAGGGCCTAGAAGCAATGGCATCTCAGAGTAGGCATCCCAAAGAGAATGTGGGGCCCACCCTTTCAGCCCCATCTCTGTAAGACATTGCTTCTATCTTGGGGCACCTCAACTATTATCTCTAGTTACCTCGGCTATTGCCACCACCATCTTTAGGTGCAGTAGCATACATTGAGGGACACCAGCAGGGTGTGGAAGCCCAACATCAAGGTGAGGCACAGACAATCTGCATGGGTACTACAAGAATATAAGGAAGAAACCGCAAGAAAGGAAGACACATAGACAACATGAAAAAACAAGGGAGGAAAGTGCCCCAAACAAACCAGAACACTAAAATAACAGAACCCATGGAGAGCAAAGTTGATGAAATGTCAGAGAAGGAGTTCAGAAGGTTCATAATTAAAATGATCCATGAATTAAAGAATGACCTAAATGAGCAAATACAGGCAAAAATTGATCACTCCAACAAAGAGATAAGAGAGCAAATACAGATAGCAAAAGATTACTTCAAGAGAGAGATAGAGACTCTGAAAAAAAACAGAAATCCTTGAAATGAAGGATGCAATAAACCAAATAAAAAACTCAATAGAAAACATAACCAGCAGCCTAGATCACTTGGAAGAAAGGACGTCAGATAATGAAGACAAAGTATACAATCTGGAAAATAAAGTTGATCACACAGTGAAGATAGTAAGAAACCATGAACAGAACATCCAAGAATTATAAGGACAGCATCAAAAGACCAAATATAAGAGTTATTGGGATAGAGAAAGGCACAGAGTTTCAAACCAAAGGAATGCACAATCTCTTCAATGAGATAATATCAGAAAATTTCCCAAGCATGAAGAACAAATTGTAAAAGCAAATACAAGACGCTTACAGGACACCAAATGTACAAAATTATAACAGATCTACACCAAGGCACATCATAATGAAAACACCTAGCATACAGAATAAGAATAGAATCTTAAAAGCTGCAAGAGAGAGGAATCAGATCACATATAGGAGAAGACCAATTCGTATCTCAGCAGATTTTTCAACCCAGACCCTCAAAACCAGGAGATCATGGAACAACATATACCAAGCTCTGAAAGAAAATGAATGCCAACCAAGAATCTTAAATCTAGCAAAACTAAGCTTTAGATTTGATGGTGAAATAAAAACCTTCCATAATAAACAAGAGTGAAAAGAATTTACAACTAGAAAGCCTGCACTACAGAACATCTTCAGCAAAAATATTCCTTCTATCCATTCACCCATCCATCCATCTATCCATTTAATCAGCAAAAGACTGGTTTTATAGGAAGAAGTTTTCCTGCTTCTTGCTCTTATGTAAAAATTAATCTAAAACACAATTGCTCTTATAGATCCCTAAGTTGTTAAAAGAATGAACTATCCTCCAGCCCTAGAGTATGCAAATCTCAATAAGAAAACATAGAAAAGTATAGAAAAAGACACCAAAATATTAACAATGGTTGTCTCTAAGTGGTATATATGACTTCTTTTTGTCCCTTTAGTACATATCACATTTTCTAATCTTTCCACAATGAAAATTTTATAAAGAAAAAACAATGAGGGGCTGGGGATGTGGCTTAAGTGGTAGCGCGCTCACCTGGCATGCATGCAGCCCAGGTTCGATGCTCAGCACCACATACAAACAAAGATGTTGTGTCCGCCGAGAACTAAAAAATAAATACTAAAAAAAAATTCTCTCTCTCTCCCTCTCTCTCTCTCTCTCTCCCTCTCCTCTCTCTCTCTTAAAAAAGAAAGAAAGAAAGAAAGAAAAAACAATGATACAAATCCTCTCAATCTCATTACTCAGATTCTATATGCAACAGGCAACTCTCCAGGGACTTAACTTGGTTTCCAAAGTCACTTACCACTAAAGAGAGGATGGGCTGAACATTCAAAATTCTCAGTGACTATGTTTGTTTTAATAATAATGATACTCTGCTGTGCTAGTTTATCCAATCTTTTCTCTTGGTCTTGGATATAAATTTCTGGCTCACAAGGTGACAGCCCATCAGCTGGCCTCTCGTTGGCCCACTCAATGTCAACATGGCAAGGCCCCGGAGGATGACAGTGTCTGCCTACTCACAATAGCCCCGCTATGACTGGCCACACTTTTGGTGAGCCACAGTGCCAGCAAGTACTCATTAGCAGCTGAGCAAAAGCGAATGTACTTTCTATCATCTCCAAGAGGTGGGTGTCTGTTCTCCTGATGCAATCAGTGACCATCCACAGCAAGCATAGACGGGAATTGTCATCCCTGGGAGCAGCCGCAGAAAATTTTCCAGCAGGGGTCAGGAGCTCCATCATCATTTCTGTGTTGAGAATAAAAGCAGAAACTATCAGACCTTTTAAATAGCTTAAACTTAGATCTTAATATTTCAAATAGAATCAAAGGGCCCTTGGTATCATACATACTTTTTATGGAGTCCTTTGTCACACAGGTATGGCTGTCCACATGCATGTCAATCAAAAGTATTTTCAACTTCTATATCCAGAGTCATCTCAAAGAGGAAGGCTTGCTGGCCAGATAAGGAATGAAATTTTGAAAGGGTGTTGATGCTTCTTGGATGTGAAACTGTGGAGTGACTGAACACCAAGTTACATATGTAATATTCACAGGGACTCTAAATCAAATATGTTTCCCAGGGAAAATGGCTATTACTCAAACAGATACTAACATCACCATTCATCTTCTATGATTCATATGTGTAATTTCAAGAAGTCCCTTTCAACAAGCCTACAAGTTTTTAAAGATGAGAACTAGAAACTGGAAGAACCAGAATTTAACCCTAAGTGTGTCCCATCTCTCCTTCTAGGATACCTCTGTGCCCTTCTCAGCGACGCCCCAACTGTATCTATAGGCATCCCACTGTGATAAACTCATGCGACATCCCAAGGACCATGTTTTCTGCATCTTCTAACATTCAAATCATAGAAACAGTGGCAAAATGAGAAAATCTCAAATGAAAACAGGAACCCAGAAGGTAGAGTTAATTCGACCTTCGCTACCTCGAAAGAGGGGAATCCATTTAACTTGAAGGGTCCTGCTTCCCACTGCAGAGAAAGCAGCAGCTGGCCAGTGGATTCTGGGACAGCTTCGCCATTTCTGGCTTAAACACCCTTCCAAAGGAAATTTCTAAGTGTCAGGTGGACATACTTCTAAATGTGGCATTAGACATCAGCAGAGAAATAAACCTGCAGTTATAAATCCCATAAGGAAACAGTGAAATGTCCCCGACTAGATAACAGCATGGCACAACAATGTGTCCAGAAAAATAAACATAAATATAAGTTGCTGCTCACATTAAAGAGAAGCTGGTGACAGATTCACTCCAATCACTTTGCCAAGCCCTGCATAATTAGTGCTCAGAAAGTTCCAGGGCCCAGGAGCCTGTTGTCAGACCCCAGTTTCTGAGAGGGGTGCTGACCAACCTGGGTTTATTTCTTCTAACTCTCAGAGTAGGGAAAGTACAAATCTTTCCTTAGAGGTTTAGAGAAAACAAGACTGGCTTATTGAGAATATGGCTTTTTTTGTTGTTGTTCTTTACAATAACAAGAGGATTTGGATACACACTTGGGTTTATGAAGTATAAATCCTGTTTAAATCTGTAGCAGTTAAGATGGTTCTTTGGAGAAGAAAGCAGCTCCTGACTTGAATTGCACTGAGCAATATTCTTTGTTGTTGCAAGATATTGATAAATCTCCAGGTCTTCAACGAGGAGAGTCAAGAATAGGAAACTCATTTCAAATCATATCTCAGGTAGGCGTCTGAGCCGAAATAAGATGAAAGTCATTAATTTTTTTTTTCTATTAAGCCACCAAGCACAAGTGGAATAGTTCTCTGCTTTCCTTGCTTCGACTTGAAATCTGTTAAGGACATGAGCCAAGATTCCTATTCCAAATCTTCAGAGAACTGCCCAAAATTGTTCTTTTCCTTTTTCCTTAACAAAAACAACAAGGTGTGAACAAAACCGTCATTTAACATGGTAATTAATACAGGGAGACCTAATTAGCTGCTACAAGCATTCCTTTCTTGTCTCAAACATCACTGAAGCCAAGGAGATCTGTGTCTACTTATTGCTGTTAGGGTAATAAATGCACGTGATGGGTAGATGAGTTCTACCTGTCTTGATGTGGTAACGTGACATCTCAAATTAATTTCTAAATGATTTCCCAAATCCTCTTTATAGATAACAAGAGCTTCGGAGGCAAAGTGCTAGCTCAGGCAAATCCTTATGCCAAGATGCTTGACAACAGAAACGTGGGCAAGACTGCCCAAAGGTGACTTTGCAACTCAGGGCCATGCTAAAACAAGCTTGAAGGTAACAGCTAGACAGTTAGGGTCAGGTATTTACCCTCCAGTACCAAAAAAAAACATACTACGAGCAGCCCATGCAACATCCACAATACATCTGCAGTAGGCTGCGTTCAGAGGAGGTCATGCAAACTGCTCTAGACCTGGCTTCCCTTTTATTTCATGAAAGCCAAGGTTGTTTGAACAGAAAATAAAGCCGAGATTGCAGTTCACCAATGATGAGCCTGCTGCCC
The DNA here is from genome assembly GCF_047511675.1 of Marmota flaviventris. NCBI lineage: Eukaryota > Metazoa > Chordata > Mammalia > Rodentia > Sciuridae > Marmota > Marmota flaviventris. The sequence continues at coordinate 23,933,395 of NC_092501.1, forward strand.
CTCTGCCCTGTTCCGCACCTCCAACCATGCTTCCTCCATCTCAAACAAGATGCAAGCTTCTAGTCTTCCTCCTACCTTTGCCCCAGGACCCTTTTTCTCCCACCTCTGCATCCATTTCTCACCATCTTCTGGAGTTCACATACTTCGGTCATTTCACTGCAGTCTGATATTTTTTTAAATCAGGAGTTTTAATGAGGTCTTCCCCATATAATCAGTTATTAGGTACAATTACTTCTTTATGGGTAGAATTACCATTCCATCAAGTCTATTAATTCTTCAAGAAAATGAGGTTGCATAATATTTGTGTTGGAAGTGCTTCCCCAGTGTCTCTGCTCCAAGTTTTCTCCAGTGAACAAGTCCTGTCTTTGCTAGCCCAGATCCATGATCTCCTCCCACCCCTCTTCAATACTTAGAAGGTCGCCATATTTGAGGCAGCCCTCTGCATTGCCAGTCTGAAAACCCATAGAACGTTCTGCCTTACAGTTGCTGGAGACTGTTTCCTATGACTTGAGTCTAGAAAACAGTCTCCCTCAGGAGCTCCCCAGAAAATGCCATTCCCCTTCTGAGCTGGTAACCCCCCAACCAATAGGGAACAGCAATCAGCAGGAGCATTGGGCTCATATATCCACAAAAGGCACAGATCACACTGGGTAGGCTACAAGGGAATGAGAGGACCCAGAGAGAAGAAGCTCATTCATGAGGAGCAGTCATGAGTTGGCACCATGTGACCACTGTCATAGATAGATGAAGATTCAATGCTGCCAGATCTTCCCAACCTACAAGAGAAGCCTTCAATCTGGATTTGTGTGTGAAATTTCTCTGTTTTTGAAAGTTGGCAATCAAATCAGAAAATAGATTTAAACACAATGCAAGCCAAATAAAACATATCTGCAAAGCGGACTCAAACCACAGAACATGAGTTGGAATCCACCTCTCTAAAATCTTCTTTTCTGCAATCCGGAGGTGTGTTGGTTTTGATGACAATGGTGAACATTGCTTGGAACCCATTTTTATTTTTATTGTCCCACACACTGGCCTGCAGAAGTGATTAAGCATCTTGCTGAGAGCATATATTTTTATTTGCCTGAAAGTTTTCTTTTTTAAAGCATTTCAGCCAAACTACCCTCCACCCAAAGCTTGTCTTTATAAATATAAGTAAGATGGCTATAAATTATTTAGGTAATAAGCCAACATTATTAGCATACAACGTGTTTGGTCTTTGGAAATTGATTTAGCATCCCTCAGCCTCCGTTTCCTCATCTGAAACAGGATACAAAAATATCTTCTTTGGTGGAGCGTAATCACTACCACCTCTTTCCAGGTGAAGGTTTTGCCAGAATTAGGAAAAGAGCTGGGAAAAGGGAAAAATCATAATTTTAGTGGAGAAACTTGGCAGATGCTACCTGAACCAAAAGATAAAGGTGAGCACCTCCAGTGGAGTCATGTGGCCATCACATATCTCCTGAAATGACAACCTTGACAAGTAAGGCCTTTGAGGCATGAGCAGGGTGCCCAGGAGGGGGACAGGTAGATGGATACAATCCAAAGGACTGGTGGGTGGTACAGCTGTATGGTCCAACTTCACACATACACCGCCGTTGAAAAGAAAAGAATAATATGAAGGCAGTAATGCCAAGCAAATGTGGCTGTCATCCCACATGGCTTCAATCTCAAGAGTGTGGTGCATGTGATATTTAATAAGAAAAAGGTCTCCATTCAGGGGGGCTCCAAGGAAGGCAAAGTCCATCCATGTCTCCATTAGGACAGCAGAGGAAGGGGAACTTCCCCTAAGAGAAAACTTCCATATGAGCAAATATGGAAGTTTGCTGACCATGGGGAAGAGTTCAGAGGGCACAGTGATAGAGAGGCAGGATGGGGGATTGGGTAAATCCAATTAGATTGGAGACTGAAATAAACTTTGATGTGGGTCATGGTGGGATTAATCAAAAAGTTTATCGGTTCAAGCCTTGCCTTGGGAAGTCAAGTTCTGTGACCCAGGAGGTTAGTTTCTCGCTCCCTAGTGATGCTGTGGGTATCTGAACAGGGCTTTCTCCCAGAATATACTGTACGGAAAAAAAAAGCCAGTGGTGCTCAAGTCTGGCTGAGCACCAGAACCACTGGGAGCTTTGGAAGTTCCTGATGTCCACACCACATCCAGGCCAGTGAAATCAGAATCTCTCAGGAGGGACTCAGACATCGGTATTTTATCAAAAGTTCCCCAGGTGATTCCCACATACAAACAGGTTTGAGAATGTAAATACCATCCCCAAAGATTCTGGAGTGTGTCTGGACATCAAGGTTTTTAAAGCTTCTGAGATGGTGGCTATTACTGCTATTATCATACTTATTAAATTCCATGGCACTGTCACAGTGAGAAGGAAGAAAGGGACTTTTTGTTTAAGCCATAGAAGAGAATGGTGTTATTTTGGAACCAGAAGAAAGAGTTCCTGGCATTCTGTCTCATATGAAGTGTAAAAAAGACTGATCACTTATGTGAAAGAGACAGAATTGACACAATATACTTTAATAGCCATTCAATCTTTTAATATCTATTTAAAGAGCATAATGCAAGGCCTTATTACCTAGGGAAGATTCTTGACCACAGCCATTCAGATAAGTTAAGCAGCTTCTCTGGTGTTTATTATCTATTCACCTGACCACTTGGAACAATACTTTAAAACCTCCCAGGCTACTCTTTAGGAGCAAGGAGATGACTTTGAGACAATAATAAACCTGACATTCACTGAGCACCTACTACATGTTGAGCATTGTGCAAATATCACTTATAGTTTCCTGTAATCCACATAACATTCTATGAAATGGGTACTTGCACATTTTACAAAATGATAATCCAAAAGCTGAAGAGGCTGCTTAACTTGCTTTTTTTTATTAAACAGCTATAATTTAAAGGGTGTGGGTTCAAATTAAAAAGAGATGTTTGCTCTCCTATATTCATTGCAACACCATTCGGAGTAGCCTACAGAGTTAACTGAAGTAGCCATCAGTGGATGGGTGGACAAAGGAAATGTGGTTCATACACACACGGAACACTGTTCAGCCTTAAAAAGGAAGGGAATCTGCCATTTGCAATGACATAGATGAACCTGGAGGATATTGTGCCAAGTGAAAGAAGCCAGGCGCAGAAAGACAAATGCCGTGTGATCTCACTTATATGTGAAATCTAAAAAAGTTGAACTCAGACTCATAAAAGTAGAAAGTAGAATAGTGGTTTTACCAGGGCTGGGGAGGGCAGGAAAAGGGAATTGGGAGTTGTTGATTAAAGGATACAAAGTTTCAATCAGACAGGAGGAATAGGGTTTATGATGTTCTATACAGCAGAGTAACTATAATAAAAAAAAAGGGATACTTCAAAAAAATTGAAATGAACCTCTGCTCAACCCTCACACCATACATAAAAGTAACTCCAAATGAATCATAAATATGATACAAAAGCCAAAACTGTAATAAACTTTTGGAGAAAAATACAGACAAAAAAATCATGACTGTCTCATAGTGGGCAAAAATTACTTAGGACAATAGAAGCACAAGCCACATAAGGGAAATAAGAACAAATTGCACCATATTAAAATTTAAAATGTCTGCTCTTCAAAATACATGAAAAGGTATTCAAAGTAATGAAAAGGTAAGCCACAGGGCTGGGGATGTAGCTCAGTAGGAGAGCACTTGCCAAGCATGTGGAAGGCCCCAGGTTCAATCCCCAGTACCACCAACAGAAAAAAAAAAAAAAAAGAAAAAGGAAAAGAAAGAAACTGAGTGGCTTGTTGTTTGCAGACTATGCAAAGAACTTTTATAATCTAAAAAGAAAATTTTAAAATGGACTAAATGCTGAAAAACCTGTCACAAAATAAATCTTATGAATGACCGAAATCACATGAAGAGAGGCGTAACATTGTTAGTCATCTGGAAATAGAAATTTAAACCACACTGAGATATCAATGTCCATCAATTGGCATGGCTCACACAATGCAAACACTGACAAGGATGTAGGGCAACTGGAGGCCACATGTTGTTGGAAGAATGCAAAATGGTACAATCAGGGAAATAGCCTGGCAGTTTCTTGTCGAGTTAAACATGCCTTCTCTCTCTGATCCAGAAATTCCATTCTTTCATAAATACCCAAGAGAGATGATAATACATGTCCACATAGGGACTTGTATATGAATGTTCATAGCAACTTTATTCATAATAGCTAAAAAAAAAAAACCCAGAGGCTACTCGAGTTCCCATCAACAGGTAAAATAAATAAATTGTGCTATTTCTATATGATAGAATATTGCTCTGCAATAAAAATGAGTGAATTGGTAATACACACAAAAACATGGATGAATTGCAAAAAGCATTGTACAACCTGAAAATAAAGCAGGCACAAGAGAGTACATAATGTATGATTCCATTTATGTGAAACTCCAGGAAAGACAAGTATAATCTATAATCATGAAAAACAGATCTAAGGTTCCTGGAGTTGGATGGGGCTCAGGATATTCACCTGCCCAGGCACAAAAGGGTATTCTGGGAGGTGGGTGCAGGGGATGGTTGTGTCAGAAGTTACTTTGGCATGTGCATTTGTCAGAACTTACCAAACTACACGTTTATCTATAAGCATGGGTATACTTATTAAAGGTCCAGAAAGATATACTTACAAGTAATAAAACAGTCGTATTTCAAAGGTGATATAGTAAAAATATTTAACACTTAAGAAACACAAGCACTGACCAGTCAGAACAAGTAAAGGGGTGTGAGCAATTGATACAGCCAACCTACAAGAGCAAAAACCATGTGTTAATCAGGAAACCAGAAGTTCCAATGTGTGTTGAGATTAATGAGGACTTTTTTCTTATTTTTGCTTATCTATATTTTCTAATTTTCTGTAACAATCAGGTCCTTTAAAATAAGAAAAAAAAATCTATTTTTAATTATAAAAAAGAATGGTACCCTGTTGATACCACAGTTCCTACTGTTATAAAATTCTAATGGATCACAAAACCCTAATGGAACTTTTAAATAATAGATATGAGAAATGGTATACTAAAACAGCATTGAATTAGAAGTTCAAAATGGATAATGCAATAAAAATATTTCCCACCTATTACAAAGAAAATGGTGAGATATATTTTAAGTTATGACAATTTTAATATTTTAAAATGCCTTCCCTTTGCTCCTATCCCATCCAGATCTCCACATAATTGATCATGTTTAAGGAAGAGACGGTATCTATTTTTTTTTTCAAATTGTCCCACCTCTGAAATGCCATCCCACTCAAAATTCATTATGTAGTATTTTCCTGTGGGTCTCTTGGACTAGTTCAACTTCAGAGTCTGTCTGAGCAAGTGAGGAAACCAAATGATAATTATCAACCCTGGATAAATTCTTAGAGCAGAATTACAGCCCTGACAGGGAGAATTGCAGCCATTGCTTCCTAGCACAACTACCATAGTCTCTGTGGCTTATCACAGCAACAAACCTTTGCTCTGAGCAATTTTTCAGAGGTAAGCACAATAACAACCTGGCTACAAGGGCAGTCGCTGAGAAGCTATGATCAGCAAATAATGATCAGGGAGTCCCTTTTATCATGCCTCTCTCCATTAACAGGGAAACCATACCAGCTTCCCACCAGCCCAATTGGGAGTCAATGGATGGTTTAGCAACAGGACTTCTTTCCGAAACTCAGAAAACCCCAGGGTAAAATCATGCTACTGTACCATCTCCTAATGTTGCTCTACAATGGAGCTCAAATTTGTGATTGTAAAAGCACCTCAGCCCACTGCGAGTTCACACTTAATCTTTCATGATTTGCAAATCCCAGTGTTTTTAACAGCGCTTTTTTGTCCATGGAAACACCTGCACCTAAACAGCTATTGCTTAGAACACCCTGGGCTATAGGGAGGTGCCATAAATGAGAGGCAGTGACATTACCTCCCCCCTCCCAGGCTTAACTCATTGCTCCTCCCTCTGAACAAAAGCAAATGCATCCACCAGAGCTCTTCTGTCAGCTCTCAGAGTCCTCTTGCATCCTGGCTCAGGGGACCTCTGACACAGCAGAAGCAGACCACCCTGCTCTGTTACATTCAGAGAAACAAGAAGAGGTAGCAGAGGCCACCAGGCTCTCTCCCTCTGGTGACTGGAGCTCTGACATCTGAAGGTGAAAGGAGCCAAGTCAGTGGCTCAGGCCTCTAAGGTCAGTTACTGGGGAGGCTAGATGGGTGGATGACAGATTAGAGGCCAGCAATTTAGTGAAATCCTATCACAAAATAAAACATTAAAGGGGCTGGAGATGTAACTCATAGGCAGAGCGTGTCTGGGTTTAATCCCCATTACTGGGGGAAAAAATTGAAGCTCAATGATCACTTTGTCCCCAGATCATATTATAAGAAATATAGATAGAATGTTTCATAAGGCACTCAACATGCCATTTCTGGAAGATATTCAATTATAAATTACATTACAAAATCCAGCTTCATCCAGACATTTTGGTGTCATCAACCCTATAATGAAAATCAGGCTCACCTTTATCGTTGATACATTGTATGTGACAAACAACCTTTCTTCTCTAATTTCAAAACATTAGGCATCTCTCAGGTAACGATAACTACGGCAGATGTTCATTGAGCAATCTCTGTGTGCCTGACACTGTTCTAAACTTACATGCATTAATTCATTCAATCTTCAAAACAATCTTTGCTATAATGAGCCAGGTTCTGAATCTAGAAGCAGTCTCCAGAGTCTTCACCATACTGAGATAAGTCAAGACTCCATTCCCCTAGAGAAGTGAATCCCTATGAAGCCACCCAAGAACTCAGAATGAAGTTGGCTTATGGTCCTACTTTAGAACATCTCCGGAAGGATGGGAAAATTGTCAGTGTTGTTTCTTTTATCTAAACAAAACACGGCTGGCTCAGGGATTACATCATCATTTGTTTTTCAGAATGGAAATGGCTCCACTGTGGTTTTCTTTTTCTTTTCTTTTCTTTTTTTTTTTTAGATTTAAAATACTCTTGGTAAATTCTCTAGGGGAAATCCCCATACTTCGTATATATCCTTGTATAGAGCCCAAATTGCTGATATCACATCTCACCACAGGGTCACCATGTACAATGGAGTTCTATTATAGAGTTCTATTACAGAGTTGTCTATTATAGAGTTGTCTGTTATAGAGTTCCTTCATGGGGCCCATTTGGGAGAAGCAGTAGAGGATGATGCTCCCTGACCCTTACCCACTTTCATTTCTAACAGTCACCACCTGCACTCTTTGTCCAATGGCTGCCATCAAGCTGACAGAACCTGCTTTGTCAGTAGGCAGAGAGAACCAGAGGGTCCCTCCAGAGCAGCAGTCCTTGGTCAATGATTGACAGCACGGGGATATAAATACTCCACCTTTCTTAACCCTGACGGGGAGAATTCTGGGATGTTATGACATGGCCTCTAGAGCTCCCTGCAAGATGAAGCCAAAGTCTCCCAAGATGGAACTCAACTCAAGATCACATCCTTGCTTGGCCTCCTTCCCTTGCCCGTCTCATCTTCCCACTCTCATAATGCATCACCTACATAGCCATCAATGTCTTTGGTCTGCTTCGGGAGAACCCCACCAGAGACAGGACACTGTCCTTGGTGGACTGAAGATGCTCCCCACTAAGTCCCACTTCCCTGTATAGTCTGAACAAACATCTTGGGCCATTAATACTCTTGCTTTCACAGGGGGAATCTTGGTCCCTTTGCACAAATGGAATGTTCTAAAGATCCACTGACACGGTTCTCATTCATCCTGAGCTACTTACTACTCAACACCTTTTTAAAGATTACAGAGATCAAGCTATTGTGAGAGAGGTGACCGGTAAGTCCTCAGTGTCCCCACATAATGTGAAACAGTGAGCTGGTGCCCAAATAAATGTGGTCTTGACAAAAATAAAACACAGTGGGTTCGATGGGTTAAAAAGTTTTCTGGAGCCTGAGAGCCAAACGGGTCCCTGTGCTAAACAACCCCATGCTCAAGCATGAGGTCTAGAAAGGCGAATCCAGGATGCCAGTCCTGCCCCCTCATTTTAGTCTTCATTCCTCTGAATCAAATCCTTATGTTAAATATTTCTCAAGGTAGTTTTAAACTTTAATTACATCCACTACTAAAGCAAAGATCAGAATCTCAATAAAGGTTCTTTTTTTATTTTTTATGCTTGTTTATTGGCATGTCTCTTTGGAATAGATTTTCCTACCCTAGGCCTGAAAAGAAATTCCACATGGATATCCTTCTCAAAACATTTTTAAAGATTGAGAGTCTGTTCTTCTTTCTCACGTCATGCAATGACTTGTTAATGAGGAATAATTAAAAATAGATTCTCAGTAATGAGAGGAGATACACTGCATCTCAAAAATATTTTAAAATATAAAACTTTCAATTGCACAGATATCTATAATAAATAAATGAAGATCTAAAGCTTCACTCATACAGAGTATCTAAATCTGGTACATTTCAAATCAATTGATGTGGTTGCAACAAAAAGATCACTTTGTGCAATATGGCAGCCTTATTGAGTAGAATAATGATCTGCCAATATCCTCACAGTCCAAGTGAAACATCTTCACTCTTTTATGTACATGACTACGACAGTTCTGCATTCCTTTCCATCCTGGAATCTGGGCACCTGATTTCTCTAAATATCTCTGATCCAAAGGATATAAAAAGAGATTCTGCCAAAATGTTCCAGAGCAAATTTCATGAGCTGTTTAACCTGACCCAGCCAACAGCTTCCAGTTAGGACTTCGTTTTGGATGTCTTGCTGAGAGGAAATCCACCCCCGGTGAAGCGAGGGCCTGTGGGTTCGGCCACTGAGATGCTGTTGTCTATGGGTATTCTGTTCTTGTTTCTGTAAGAGAGGAGGAGAGAGTTAGCTTCCTTAACATCTTTTTCCTCTTCTAAGTTTGATATTCTGGTAAGTTCCAAGGGTGAGTGAGTCACCAAAAACAATGTTGATTAAAGCTTCTAGTTTTAGATAAGGTGGTTGTATAAATCTAATTAGGTGTTTGCTGATAACACAAAGAATCAGTGGAAGACAATTAAATGTGAAATGTGCTCTCCTAGTGTTGATCTAAATATGGACAGAGGACCTCATTATAACTCTAACACTGTGAATTTGGTGGCTTTCTGACTTGTAAACATCTTTCTGTTTAAAAAAAAAACATTAGTTTAGTCCCAAAGATCAGTCAGAAGAATCTTTCTCTTGGCTCAATTATAATGGCAGAGTCATCATTTATCAACTGGTATATTCCAAAGTTCTGGTGAAACTTACAAATGAGTTATCTTCATCAAAACTGGACATTTATAAAAATAAAAACTTTCCTTAACTCTAGACAAGCAACAGTTATTACTAGAAATAACTTAAGACCCAAGAAAATTTGGGGGAGATAAATAAGGTAGGTTTTTTGTGTGTTTTTTTCCAACAGATCAAGGAATCATTCCCTAAAATCTACAATGTGTTTTCTATATGGATCTCCTCTGAACACACACACACACACACACACACACACAAACTGCATAATTAGCTCAGATTTACACAAGTTGCTTTTTGTGTCACTAAGGGTCTTATAGAAAACACCAATGGAATCCATTTTAAACAAAAATTAAGCGAATTAAACTACAGCTAAGACCAAAATCAATTAGATTGGACGACTATGGATGGTTTACCCTATGGGAACAAACTCTGTCTTTGGGGAAAGAATCTAACTGGTACAGCAAATTGTAGACCAGTTTGGGGGGCTGGGTTGGTGTGGGAGTAAGGAGCAGGAGGGGTGTAAGTGAGGACCAGTAAGTGACAAAAAGGGTGTTTGGGAAAAATGAGAGAAGGCAGAAAGGTAAAAAATGCTATGAGTAGCTATTTTATAAAGGGCATGTGTGGGGAGAACATCCACAGGGAGAAGTCTAAATTATTCCATTTGGAAAGATCCTGGAGAGGATTGGGTAATCAACCCAGCTGTCTCTTAGCAGAACTGATTTCATTATTGTGAAAAACCATCCTCCACAAATAGGACAAAAGCTTTCTCCCTGAGTGGATCCAGCAAAGAAGGCTCCTCCATGTACTTTGGCAACTTGTCCAGCTTGTGATTGGTCTTAGACGTGAGCAGTACCCGCTCCCCCTTCCCCTGCACTCTCTCGCCTTAAATAACCTAAATTTTCCTTTCTGAAGGAACTTGGGCTTAATGCTTCTGGCTTGGTCTAAGCTGACTAATGGGAATACTGTCTCCTTTGCATTATCCTCTTAATGTATTTATAGACCATTATAATGACTCCCTGCAGCCTTCCTCCTTCCAGTCTAAACTTTCTCAGCACTTTTGTTCTTGCCTCTGCATATTTTTCTGTAGCACCTTAATCTTTTTTTCACCGTGCTCCTATGCACTCATCTGTCTACCAGTGTATGGATCCCCCAACCAGATGGAAGTACCAGTGAAACCCTAAGCAGGTCAGAGTGCCTACAAACGGTGAACATTTAAGGACAAGAAGAGGACAAGTACAGGAAAAGATTCCAGAGCAGCACTAGCCAATAGGTCTTTCTGCAGTAATGGAAAAGCCCTGAATCTAACCCATAGGCACATGTGGCTACTGAGCATTTGAATTTTGGCTATAGCAACCGAAGAACCAAATTTTTAATCTGATTTAAGTGTGATTCATTTAAATTTAAATAACCATCAATGGCTGGGGCAGTTCTAGTGGACAGGCCATCGAGAAGGGTGGAGCCAGCAGGGAGGCCACTCAACATTGTGTAACCAGCTAACAATGGGGTGGTCAGTAAGGTCAAAGAAGACTAAGCCAAACCCCAGAGCAAAGGCAGGGAACTGAACCAGCTCTAGGAAGATGAATAACCATTTAGCCAAACCAGCTGTTTGGAACTGTGTCATCTAGACCACTGGTCTTCAGCTGAGCTCTGTGAGCCCTTGAAGATGAGTAAGATGACCCACTGGTGGTAGAAGGAAAGTATCAGAGATTCTACTTATGCTTTTATCTTTTAAAATTAAAAAAAAAAAAACTTTTTACCTTATTAACAGTTGCAAAATGATGATAGTACTTGCAAGTAATTTATAAATTAAAATATATAGGAGGTAAATTTAAAACTCTTCTAAGACAAAAAAATTTATTTAAAAAATATGTATACGAAGGAGAGAAACTGAAAGTTTTAAGAATCTTTTACTGACCAGTGAGAACCACTTCAAGACCACCGAGCTAGTCCGTGGGAACTGGCCATGTTGACATTTTATATGCAGCATTTCTATGTCCTTAAAGAAACCTACAGTGTTGCCACTGCACTGTTCGTTTAATTCACATCATTTATTTCAGTGATTCTCAAACTCCCGTGTACATGAAAATCACCTGCGGGGTTTGTAAAATCACAGATTGCAGAGGCCCATCCAGAGCCTGCTGGATCCAAACTTCTGGAAATGGAGCCTGGGAACCTGCATGTGTTTTAAAATGTCACTAGAGATTCTGATTCTCACTACAGTGGCTAGCCCACACGTGAAGAGAGACATGTCTGAATTACAGCAGTATTTTACTCCACCAAGAAGTTGGCATCTGAATGAGGAATGGGGGAATACTCTGATTTACAAGAAGGGCAGATCTTAACTGGCAAATGAATTTGCATCCAGTTACTTTATATGCTGTTTGCCACTAACGGATCACGGGCAGATGCAGTCAAACCGTATTTCACCATGTCCCTGAAACATCCATGTGGATGAAATACCAAACATGACTTTCAACCCATCATATGAGTCATGACAGAATTAACTGGATGGTTTCTGGCAATGTCATGCATTCAAATGAGTTTCAAACCTCTTGATTCATTCCCTCAGCCTTCACCCCTCACCCTAGAATCAGGCAAATGACAATAACAAAGTGAAGGGAAGGTTTACTTGTCAACATGCAAGTAAACCCATCAGAAAACCCATTTTCTGAACCCAAAATGCTAACCTCACGTTTGCATTATTATCTGCTAGGAGAAGACTAACTCATGGCAACCCCACCACAGATACTGAAATCTGTTACTAGACATAGGAGCTCTTCAGAGACAGTTGATCTAAAATGTAGGAACTATTAGAATTACAGTGGTAAAGCTGTATTACTTAAAAAGAACTCTTTTATTAAGCCCTGCTCCCTTGGCAAAAGTGCATGTGGTTTCAATTGTGAATATGCTTCAGCCTGTAAAAGGCTGATTTTGAACTTCATTTGCAAACATAGTCCTGGCTGGTTATCTCCATACTGTGACAGGGAGCCGGGGTGTCACAGTATGGCTCCCTGTGCCATGTTGGACCCACAGGTGAACAGATATTCGTGGATTCCTTTTAGGTCCTAAGAAGGGGCCTCAGGATTGGAAGAGACTCTGATCTTGCTCTGATCCAAACCCAGTTAGTGTCCCGTGGAACGTCATTTGTTCACCTTGCAACTTAGTTTACCCTAAAGAAAGCTGCAACTCTCTGAATATTCACCAAATATTTTCTTATGAGCAGCTAATTGGCACAACAAAATTAGAACATTTGATCAGTTCTTACTTCAGAATGAGTTCTTTACGTTTCTGAGCCAGGTATTTCTTCTTTAAATTCATCAGTTCATTGCCAAGTTTCTCGATCTCATACTTATATTCTTGGCTCTGTGACTCATACATATTCAGTTCTGAAGACAAAACCTAACGTGGCAAATAAAGCAGCATTAGTCAAAATATCCAAAATGAGACATCATCCTTTTCTGAAAAACCTTTTTAATCCGCTACCATTTACCTTAGTGGAGCTAAAGCACAAAACAATGCCCAGGTTTAACAGGGAAATGCTTCCCAGCGCAAGGTCCGTGACTGTGTCAACACCTGGCTGAGGGCTGAAGACTCATAATCAGGTGACAAACTGAAATGAAATGTCATTCCCCTGATTAAAAGGAGAACTCTCCAGAAACATTCAAACTGGCTCAGATGGATGGTATGTGTTTCAAGGAATATTGTGATTAGGGACAGAAAAACTCCCAGATACACTCTCTAAACCTGCTTTTAAAACCTTAAATAAAAGAAAAGAAGCTCGAGAAAAATATCACTTGGGAGTGTGATTCATTAGAGGATCATGTAAGAATTATTCTTTGGTGATTGAACCCGAGGGTGCCTAATCTCTGAGCCACATCCCCAGTCCTTTTTATATTTTATTTAGAGACAGAGTCTCCCTGAGTGGCTTAGGACCTCACTAAGTTGCTGAAGCTGGCTTTGAATCCTCCGGCCTCAGCCTCCCAAGCCACTGGGATTACAGGCACGTGCCACTGTGCCCAGCAAGAACTATTCTAAAATCATCCTGACACTGCCAACTAAGCATTCAGTCTATTTGTTTGCCAAATGTTTATGACCTCTTTACTGGGTCATAGACAGTATGTTGTTGATACGTCCCCCTTCATCGCAGTACTGGGACTCTTATCTCTAAGAAACAGAGCCATGATAAGTGCACAGGAGAGCCCAGTGCAAGACAGGCTGTGATACGAAGGCTGACTGCCCACCTGCCATGGCCATGCGCAATAGGGACTACTGGCCTCAGGCTGGACGAGAGCAGGAATCGACTCATCCAGATGGGACAGAAAGCATGTCCAAGCGAGGTGTGCTTCCCACCAAACCAAGCTAGGAAAGGCAGGTAGTTGTTCTAAGGGACATGCAATAGACTCCATTTAATTTTCCTCTTGCTTGCTATTTTTAAAGATTTGCACAAAAGAGACACATTCACCTTTTGAGCATTCATCTGCTTCCCAACTCTTTTCCTCTTTATTTCTGTGAAAATGGTTCTGACCTTGCTCTCATGAGCTCAAGAACACGTTTTCATGTTGGAAGAAAACCTGTCTCAATAGTTAAGTGTCTATAAACAAAGATCCTATTTCTAAATAACAAATGAGGAATTTCCTTGGAGTCCAGATGATGATGTTGAGCTGTCCAGACACCTGAGGTATACCACATCCCTGAGAACCTCTCCTGTAGAGTGTCACATTTCATTCTGAGCAAAAACAGGGATTTTCTGAGATAAAGGGTTAAAGTAACAAAAGGCCCCCGAGAGAGCCATTCACTGCCATCCAGAGCTAAGTGAGGATAAGACATTCAATTTTCTGATCTATATCCATCCTGAGAAAATGAGAAAATAATTTTCTATTTTGTTTGAAATATTCAATTGTTTCTAGGAACAAAAATAATCAAAAGTGTATGCCTTATGCAAAAAAAAAAAAAAACCCTCAAATTATGTCTCAGACTGTTCACTTGAAATGAACATTCAGAGTAATCTGGATATGAATGTTCTCATTAGACTTCTGTTTCATCTGCCCTTTTTACTAAAAGGACGTGATTGTACAAAGTCCTACTTTTGAAAGGCTCGGTGCTCTATCAGTAGGGAGGCATCTATTTTACCCCAAGAACAGAAATAATGACAGTTACCCTCCCTGGGCAGATAAGTGCCGGAAGTCAGCTGGCAGATGCTGCATCATGTGGTTGTGTGGGTGCAAAACTTCCCTGGCACACCAAGAACATGGAATACACCCTTAGGAGGTAAAGCTCAAATTATCCTGTGAGCACAGATGATTTTTGAAAAAATTTACCAAAGTCACATAGAATAGTGAAATATCCCATCTCTCCAACTGAGGTTCTTCTGTCAATCAGAAGGGAATTACACTAACAAAATTCTTGCATGATTTTATTTCCCTTTCATGAATACTTATCTGACACATGGTCATGAAGGGTGCTGGGGAGGAGCCTGAGCTTCGAGTTCATTCTTGATGGAACAGCAGAAACCTGCTTTGGCACAGGGGTCTGCTTTGGTTGTTAAAGGTCTCCCCTGCTTCTTTCCTCCATTCAAATTCTCTAAATCATCTTGCAATTATACACATAAATCCTGTCCCCACCAATTTCCATCCCATTGCTTTCATCCTCTCTCGCCACCCCACCCCCCAACCCTTTCCTCGAATGCTCACCTCCTTCTGGAAAGGAAGGTGTTTAATGAGCTCTGAGAAAGCTGATCTGCATGGAGCGTGGCATGTGGGAGACCAGCTCACTGTGCCACTGCAGTGGACAGGTCCAGGTGTGTCCCCTGAGTGTGGACGCCCTCTGACCAGTCAGCCAAGCGCAGAGCCTGCCACTTACTTTAAGCTGCTTGGTCTTCTCCCGCAGGGTGTGCCGGTAGATCTGGAGCTGTTCCGCAGCCTCGGGGCCAGGCTGCCGGGCCAGGATGTGCTTCAGTTCCACGTACAGTTTCTCCTTTTCCTGGTGGAGAGTGTAAACCCAGAGCAGGGATAAACACCCAGACCAAACAGGGAAAGCGACTTTCCCAGCTCGCCAGGAGGCTTCCAGGCCTAAACTACATTCAGCATGAGTCAAACCAGTCCATATCTAGGGTCCAGGATGTGCTCAGTACTTGGATACAAATAACAAGACAAATGAATAAGAGAAAGTCCCTCTCTACCTGGGCACAAGATCACACAACTGAGACATCTCAACAAAGTGCTGTAACCAATGAAAGCCAGCAGTGACTATGACTGCGGAGGTGGGGGGGGGTTGTAAAAATGTCATTTGAGTATCCCCTCTAAATATGAGTGTCCCCCAAGCTAAGAAAGAGAAGAAATTTTTAGGCCAAAGTTCTATGATAGGGCAGGGGTACAGTAGATCCAGCTCAGGCAAGAGCACAGAGCAGGAGCTGGGGAGAAGTGGAGAGAAGAGCCCAGCATGGGTGAGACCAGGCTGTGTATGGGACCACATTCTGCAGGCTACCGGAAGCCAAGATGAGCTGTGCCTGCACTTGTCTTTGGAAGAATAAGTCCAGCGGCAAAGCAGAGGGCGGGAGAATGTCAGGGGCCCCAGAACCAACAGAGGATGAAGAGAGCTGTACCTGAAGTGCCTAGGAAAGAAGAGAAGCAGATCAGAAGACACTGCCGAGGTAGAATCCCAGGGACGCGGTCAATGATCAGACAAGTGAGGAAGGACGGGACCGGGGCCAAAATGACCCCAAAGTCTCTAAGTGGGCCCCTGGGGTGAGGGAGGGGAGAGGTGATGGGGACAGATGCAGTGAGACTAGATGAGGAGCAGAAGTCCTTCAGAGAAAGGTGCCTGCCAATCAGAGGGTGAAGTCACGCTGAGCCCTCTGGGAGAGGAGCTAAAATGCCACCCATTACTGAGCAGCAACAGGCTAGCTGGGTCACAACAGCTGGGTCTTTGAGAGAACAAGAATAAAAGGGGCAGGTAAAGGAAAGAGATCAGAGAAAGAAAATGAGGGAGAGAAGTGAACATCCCCCCAAACCAAGAAAAGGCAGATGATTAAAAAGGAAGAATCACTTGAGTGGTCAGTGGCCTCAAGTGAGGGACAGAGAAGCAGCAGCAGGACTGCCGACAGCCTTTGACGTGGTCATCAGGACCTCATGGCTGACATCACTCAGAAAGGCTGCAGGAACATCTGGGGAGCAAAAAACCACAGGTTGAAGAAAGTGAGTCTTTTAAGAAATACGTGGGGGGAAGAAAAGAGATCCGGACACCTTTTAAAGGAAGAATTAGGTAAAAACCCAGGAAAACGAGGAGGCAAAGTTGGCAAATCTGTAGGACTATAAGAAAGGATTCCCTGGAACCTAAAAGCGGATCAGATTTCCATAATGTAACTTAAACAATAAGCAATACAGAATTCTCATTTGTATTCTAGAGTCTTCGGGTATCACATACAAGCAGATGTTTTCCTAATGCAGCTCGATTCTATGTTCCTAAATCTCTAAACATTGATGAAGACTCGTGTGGCTACTCATTACTCTTTGTACATACTTACTTCCTTAAGTTAATTACATTTTTTTTTAAAAAAAAACTATAAATATAAGCCCTCTTGTTAAATGAAACATCCAGTCAAATGGAAACTAATTTCTACCTGGAGCTAAGTAATCTTGGCATTGTCATCAAATAATCTTTTTTTTTTTTTTTTGCCATGGCACTTAAAAAACATTTTTTAAAAACAGGTAAAATTCATTAACGAGGCACTGTTACCATTTGTTTCAGTTTTTCCTCTCCCTCAGCCAAATTACAGAAACTTAATTATAAAGACAGCTCTACCTACAGAAGAGTGTTTGCAACTTAAAATGAGTTGGATAGAATAAGCTTCTAGAGAAACATATCTTTAAAAAAAAAATAGTACTTGCCATTTAAGACATAATTCCGCAAAAGGCGAGGAACCCCAAAAGCCTGTGCTGAAGAAAACCTGAACAAATAGAATTAGAAAGTGGTGGTTTTCCTTTGCTGTATGACACCTCTGTCACACCTCACAAAATCATCTTCACAGTAAGTGGGTATAGCAAGCAATGAGAAAGATATCAGGAGGTGAGTTTATTTTCTATAGCCACTTAACGCCTGCTCTGTTGAAAAAAATAACACTCTGACAAGGCTTCAAGATTCAATTTGGAGGGGGTAATACGTATGTGGAGAAGCCGGCGAAACTGTTTTGTCCAGTTCTTTCAGCCTGCCTGTCCTTATTCCAGAGTATAGAGAGACTTGAAAAGCAAAGCACCTCACAATGACAAAGAGGAAACAATCTAGTTTGGGATATGATAATGTCTTAAGCTGAAAAAAAAAAAAATCTTCCCATGAAATGTTTCTCTTGTGTGACTCCTTTCAATTACCTGGTAGGTAGGGAGCAGAGAGACATAGGGAAGAAAGTTTGGAGGAAGAGATTATGGTTGCCTCGCTTCATCGGTGAGTCTCCCGGTGTCAGTGGGAATTAAAGGTGTGAGTCTCCCGGTGTCAGTGGGAATTAAAGGTGCATCCAAGGTCCCTCGACCTGGATATTGCCTTGGCTGGGATATAGACAAGAATCACTTTTCTCATACAACACTTCCTCTGGGGCTTGAAGGTATGCAATCACCCTGAAAATCTGGATCCAATGGAGCTACAAAATTCCTGAAGACAACAGATAATATCAAAAGAAGACCTGAACCAGTTGGTGCCATCAGTTCAAAGTCAGTAATGGGTATAGGAAGTAAAAGATGACCAACTCCTCTCCTGACCACCTGAACCAGCCCTGCCCGTGTCTTCTAACAAGAAATGCAGTCTTGACACAGAGCGAACGATGCTGTCCTTCACTCTCCTGTCTTATTTCAACACTTCCATCTCCACCCCCACCAAATGTACTGAAACGGATTTATTCTAAAGAATAACTGAGCAACCCAACAGTGAGGGCCCACAATTATGGAGAAAAGTGAAGAAACTGAATGACCATTAAAACTGAGTATTCAAAGGGTGCTGAGAGCTAAATAACCCAGGACAGATGTTGTCCATGTGTCCATGATTGGGGAAAGAGAATGCCAAGTGAAGCTTCAGAGGCTAAGATGTGGGATACAGGAAAAGTTGTGGCAATGGTGGGCAGAGACCAGAGTGCTCAGCAGGCTTTAGTGTGGGTGGATTTGGGTCTATGTTTGCAGTGGAAACCCTAACTGATAAAACCAAAGTGAAGTCTGGTCAGCATTAACATTCTAACCACGTGTCTCATACAAATTTTTATTTTGGGAGAACGTGCTAGTAATTTAGATAAATATGGAGAACTTGATGGATTGAAGGTCTTAAGTACGATTGTCTTCCAATTTATTTCTCTTCTAACCCTCTACAAGGGCCAACCAAGCTCTTCAAACATTGTGCAATGGTGTGTATAATAACCCCATTTAGAGACAAAGCATGCAATTCTATTATAAAGAGAATCTATCTTATACAACAGAGACTCATTAGCTGTCCAATGTATATTGTCTCCATAAGCCAGCAGTGGCAGAACCAGCTGCCTCATAATACATATCCTGTCTTTCTTCATTAAGCCACATCCATTTCTCTTTAAACCCAGTCAATTAATTTGTCACTTGGTTAGAAGCACCATATGTCAATGAAACATCATAAGAAAATCATAAATAGTTTATTTCCTCACCAACAAAAGATTGCATCTTCAGGTTGGCATTTATTTATTCAGCATTTGTTCATAATACATGACCATATTACTTAGTAGCATGCTTTGGCTGAGCATGTGAGCACCGACCATAGTATGTCCATCCTTGAAGCAATTCTCTACCTAGGCTTTTCATTCTTTCCGTTAGACAGACTGTCAGACATGATTATGGATTCTTTAGTTGCTAGAGAGTCTGCCAAGGTACGCTGCATAATGGCACATCTTGTTGTAAGTCTGAGCTTGGTAAAATGGTAAGAAATTAATTCTAGTATTAGTTTCAAATAATGCTTGGTGACAGTCTACAATTCCAAAAGGAAATTTCAGATGCAAACTCATTCAGACTTTAGGTATTTGTATTTTACCTGACAAATTAAAAGTCTACACTGTAAAAAAAATTATGCAAATATGAATTCATGCTATGCTGGGAACAGTGCAGAGGAAGAAACTGAGGAGCTCAGAGAACTCCTTTCCCTACCAAACTGCAGTCTGATGATCATCGTCTGTTTAAACTTTCTGCCTTTTGCTTTGTATGTTCAGCTGAAAACAGAAGGTGGTTCATACTCAGCATGCACTTCAACACACCTTCTTCCTTGGCTTGCCTACTTGAAGCAATAACTGATCAAGAGGAACTAATTTATTCTGTTTTCATTTAAACCTATGTTTGGCAAATGCCAGTGTATTGATTCTGCTCACCCCAAAGTCAACAGTTTGCCCGGGCAAGGGTTGAGAATAATTGCCTCGCCCCTTGGGCCAGCTGACTCAAGGGAAATAGAGGCTCTCCTCCTGACCAGAGATGCTCACATAGCTAACCCACCAGGACAAAAGCCACCTGCTCAGATGCCAGAGCACTAGATACTCCTAGGAAAGACATTCTGTCTTACTTTCGCACTAGCCTCATCCAAGGGATTCACGATGAGGTTGATTAAAACATAAAGATCTTATAACCTTGCTTCTGGGGGGAAAAAAAGCTACTTCACGGAATCTACAGAAAAGCAGCTTTTTAGATTGTTAATACATCATCTATGGACCCACTACAGTATTTAATCTTTATTAATTCATTCTTTCTCTCCAATTGAATTATGAGCCTTTGCAGTCAGAGCTATGATGGATCTCCACATATACCTCTTACCTACTGTTGTGCTGGACTCAATCTGGGTACTCAATAAATTTAATGATTGCATTTATATTGACAGTAAACTACGCTCATTGTATTTTGGTAGCACATATATCAATAGAGTCACAGATTTATTTGTGTTAGGAACTTTTACTTGGATCAGACCAGTGGAAAACATCTTCCAACAAGCAGAATTTGCATAATCCACCCTAGAGAGCTGGTACTATGAGCCTCATCTCTTTAAACTAAATTTTCTCATTGTATCTTTCGTGGATAACTCAGGAAATCACTTGATGTACAACTTTGATCTTTTAGTCAAATGTTTTTGGAGGTTTTCTGATAGTTCAAGTGGTTCCAAATACTTTTTTCTAGTTCATCAGACTTGCAAATGAATTTAGGTTAATTGACTCTGAAACCAGTACCTGTACACACATGTACATACTGATCCATATAAATATGACAATGTAAGCATACCTCTGAAGCTATCTTCCTTAACTAAATAACACTTTGACTTTTTAAACAACTTCCTTAAACAGAAATCCTAATTGCACCCATAACTCAGTTCCAGAAGTTTTTTCATAAAGAATACATTTTTGCCTTTGCTTGATTTCTATTCCTTTTCCTTTCCCCCATGCCTGTCCATAATTCCAACTAAAAGTTAAAGCCAGATTTAAAATTTTAAGCAAATTACTCCCCCCATCCCATATCAGAGCAATTCCAGAACACTGCCTAATAACGTATCTGGAAGTACCTGTTTTTATTAGCAGAAAAATTAATTAGAAACTCTGTACATTTCTATCCATCTTTGGAAAAGGAAAAAAAAATAATGGCTGATACCATGGGGCCTTCTTGTTTATTGGCTTTATAACAAAAATGTCAGCTAAACTGAACCCTGGACCCATCTTATTTATGATGTCATGAAGCAGTAAAGCCCCCTGGAGAGGGTGGGAGATGCTGGAATTGGGGATGAAACTAAATTACACAGTTGAATTCTCTGTGAGCAGGGAACTAGTTGGTTACACAGTGGTTCTTGGCTCTGGATATAGATGATTAAGTGTTTTATGAGGCATAGGAGAAATTTGCATGCACTAACCTTCACCATTTTTGTAACAATAGGAAAAATGCTTCTGGCACTTTCTGATACAAGCAACACAAATTTTCTTGAGAGATCCTTTTGCAAGGGATTTTATTTCCAAAATGCAAATACATGTTTCTGAGATTCTGCACAAGTATATAATTCCCTAGACTAACCTAAACTTTGTTACTGAGACTGCTTGCTTCACCTTTGAACCTTATCTAGTAATGAGTGCATGTGAGGTATTCAATCATATTAAATCATGATAATGTTGACTTTTATTTATTTTTGGAACCAGATATTGAACCCATGGGTGCTTAACCACTGAGCCACATTCCAGCCTGATTTTTATTTTTTATTTTGAGACACATTCTCAATAAGTTACTTAGGACCTCATTAAATTGCTGAGTCTGGCTTTGAACTTGCAATCCTCCTCCGTCAGCTTTCCAAGTCACTGGGATTACAGGAACATGCCACCATACCTAGTTAGAGTTGACTTTTCTTAAAGCCATTAATTGAAACAGATCCAGAGTAATTACGTCAACTAAGTATTTATCTATGCTTTGTACTTATCATACAAACGTTAAATGAAGTCTGAAATTCTGAGGGGTTTACCATCCAGTTAAAGAAAACCAAACAACTAACTCATTGTAAGGACTGAGTAATGCCAGGTCCCCAAGGTATAATGTCCAGTACATGGGTAGGTTCAAAAGTAGAAATGATGTCAATTTGGTAGGCCAAGGAAAATATTTCAGATGGATCTTGGGGAGGACTAGTTAACAGTAACCGTTGCCTTCATGGGTCAGAAGAGGTCTCCATTATCAAAGGAAAGATTTAATAGATAAAGCCATTTGAAGCCAATCTCTGTGATGATTACTTTTCTAAAATGAAGTTTCTATGAATATACAAAAACAGGGCTGGGGTTGTGGCTCAGTAGTAGAGCACTTGCCTAGCACGTGCAAGGCCCTGGGTTTGATCCTCAGCATACATAAAAATAAATAAATAAAATAAAGGTATTGTGTTCAACTAAAACTAAAAAAATAAATAAATATTTTTAAAAATATATACAGAAACAGGTCTTGAGGAATTTTATAGTTATTGATGTATCTGTTAAACTGATGATAGATGTAACTCATCAGTCCCCAGAAACCTTTTCTGATGACAGTATCTAACACTTTGTCTCCTATTAGGTTTTGTTAATGATAGGGGTCTGGATTCCAACCCTTGGAGCTGGATCACTGGGTAGAAATCATAATATGATAGGATAGGGAGGGTAATTATGAAAATTCATGGATGGGGATCAGATTACCAGGGAGATGGGAATGGATTCCTGCCCAACCAAATAATATGCAGGTGGGATTTTTTTAAATTCAACTTAATTCTGTCGCTCAGTGACAGAGCACTTGCCTGGCACATGAAGACCCTGGGTTTGACCTCAGCACCACATAAAAATAAATAAAATAAATGATCCATTGACAACTAGAAAAATATTTTTTAAAAATGTCTTAATAGGATAAATTGGCATAACAGAATTGTATTTTGACTTTGTGTGTGTATGTGTGTGTAAAGGGAGGGAGCAAAACAAAGACCTAATGATATATGCTGTAGGAATCTCCTTGGAAAGAGTCAGATGAGCAGATAATAAACATTGAAAGATGTTTGGGATAGTAAATAAGTAACTCACTTCTTAAAGAAAACAGAACTGGAATTGGAGAATATGTTTCCAATTAACTATTATTGTTTTTCTTTGAAAATACTGGCTTTTTTAAAAAATGGAGGGAGAGCCTAGAGGAGAATAAGAGAGGATTAAAAGTAGACATGACTGAAGCATATATAGAAATGGAAATGCACAGAAAAATCCTATAAAGTTGTACAACTTATATGCACTAATAATTATAATTAAGGTAAGTGTCCAACTTTCATAAATGATAAAAAAAGATTTCCTTCTTTGTTTTTATTATTGTTTGTGTTTACTTTTGATTTTTGGTTTGGGGGGAGCCAATGTAGGGCCTTATACTCCCCCAGGCAAATGCTCCGTGACTAAGCTACATCCTAGCCCAGTAAAAGTGTCTTGATGGGCTGGGGCTAGGGCTCAGTGACAGAGCACTTGGCTGGCACATGTGAGGCCCAGCACCACATAAATAAAATAAATAAAAATAAATGATCCATTGACAACTAGAAAAATATTTTTTAAGAATGTCTTGATGGGATTTTTTTTCTTTGAAAAACAAAATTGGTCCAAAACTCATAAGAAGGTTGTTTTTTTAACAAAATTTACATCTTAATCATAATAAGGTATTACAAAGTGGAATAGACAATTGACGATAGTAGAAGTAGTAGTGATAATAATCAATACAAGTTAAAATGATTGAGATTTATTGACATAACTAACATTTATAGACTTCCTTCATATATCTTTCTACAACATTCTCTGAAATTTTTATTATGGATCATACAAAAGAACATATGTAACCCATACATTATAATAATAAGATAAATGCTCTTTATCTTAGAGTTGGGATCCCTCACCCAACTTGTAAAACAGAACATTATCAGTGCCATGAAGCTGCCTCTGTGCTTCCTCCTCCATCCCATCCCTGGGCCTACACACCTGCCACCATCATCCAGGGACATGCCATTCCAAATCCTGCTATTATCACTTTTTTTTTTTCATACCTTCCTATCATATATCCATTATTTAGTTTTGGCCCTTATAAAAATATATCCAAGTGAGTCTAGTTTTCTTTGACTTGCTTGTTTTCCTCAACATTATGGTTCTAAGATTTATTGAACCATAAATCTTATGGTTATTATGTGTTTCTATTCACGTAGTTCATTTGATACTTCATTGGGTAAGAATTCCACAAATTACCCATTCTCCTGTCAGTGGGTATTTGGGTTGCTTCCAGGGCTTTGTTTTTATGAACCGTGATGCTATGAATATTCTTATGCATGTTCTCAAGTTCACAAGAAAAACTCTTTCTAGAACATACACCAAGGGGTGGAATCACTGCATCTCAAAGATATATGAGTGTTCAACTTTACAAGATAAGGCAAAATTATTTTTCTGAAGTATTTTATTAAACAAATCCCACTGATCTGCATTGCTTAGTATTGTCAAGCATTCCTAAAGCAAAAGACTACCCAGACTCCAGATTCACTGAGATTACAAGATATGTGTTGTTTTAAGCTGCTTAAATGTGTGGGGTTTTTTAAATATATATTTTTTTAAGTTGTAGTTGGACACAATACCTTTATTTTATTTATTTATTTTTATGTGGTGCTGAGGATCAAACCCAGGGCTTCACACATGCTAGGCAAGCACTCTACCGCTGAGCCACAATCCCAGCCCAATGTGGTGGTTTTTTAATGGAGCAACAGATAACTAATATGGACATCCTCACTTTCATCCCTCTAGAACCAGTAAAATGGTACTTCAGCATGGTCATGCATTTCATCTGCCTGCTTCCAAAACAGGGTCGAGCATCTTCTTCCTGTTTGCTCACCATTTGCATTTCCTCTTCTGTGAAATGCCTCTTCACACACTTTGTCTTCCTGCTCAGAAATCTTTTGCTTATTGATTTGTAATTGTTTATATATTCTGGATATATAAAGTTTATGCCTTACCTTCTTTATGACTGATTTCTCTTAAGCAGCCAATGCTCTTCATTTGAATGAGGTTAGATCCATAATTTCTTTCATGGTTTAAAGCCTTCTGTGTTTTATTTAGGTACTCTGACCCAGTGTTTCATTTCAAAGATTTCTTTCAGCAGAAATATACAAAGGCTTCATTCACTCCTTGTAAATCTCCTGTTAATCCTCGGATATTTAGAACATTCTTTTTTGAGGTGCCTGCACTTATCCTGGTTCACTTTTCTCTTTCTTCCACCAGATCCATATTATCTATGATTCTGGCATTTTCCTAGGATTACCTGCATTGACTTCATGATGTCTGACATCTTCTGTAAGGTTTGCAATTTTATTTTGCAATTACCTTGCACTGTTTTTCCCTTGTATAGTTAAGATTTTAAACACAGTGGACAATCCTACTGAAAAAAAAAAAAAGAGAGAGAGACCAGTGATGTCAGATGGGCAGGAGTTAGTGACAGGCGGCTGGGGCAGGACCTCTCAGCAGGGAACAGCCATCACGCAGGCTCTTCAGCGAATGTTCAGCTGTGACCACCTTCATTTTCCCACACAATCTCACAAGGAGAGGAAAATAGACAAAGAATACTAGAAAAGACTCAGAGGAGCAGGAGCAGCAGCTCTCACATACAGAACAGGTATTATGAATGTACCAGGCAAGGTGCTAAGATCAACGCATGTTGTTTCAATAGCTCATCGAAGTAAACCTGTGAGCTGCTTATCATTATCTCTGTCCCCCAAGCCAATGAAATTGTGGCACAGAAGTAACAGTGGCACATCCCAACCCCACAAAAGGGAAAAAAAAAAAAAAACTAGAAAGTGGCAGTACCAACATTTGAACCTATATAAAATATATTTTAGAAAATGTGAGTGTGTGTAAACATATTTCCTGCTCTTCCCCACTACATGTACTACTTCTCATAGCAGGTGGCGCCTAAAGAGAATGACACGAACAGAGGCCTAGACACAGCAACTGACAGCATGTATGACCACCAAGCAGTCCAATTCGGCTCAGCCTGCAGTGTGTGCAGGGGAGGTCTTAAGGGATGGCCTTACTAGATGAAAAGAGGACTATGTGTGTCTTGAAGGACAGGCAGACGAGCTTGTTTTCAGTAACTTGCAATAGAAAGCCATTGAGGGTTTCCTGATGTATAATACTAATAATATTAAAAATATGATATTTTATATATATTACTCAAATTATTTATAATGTAAGACATATAAAACAGAACATTTCACAGACCGAGATTAAAATGCATATATGTGTAAAAGTTCTGGTATTTCCTCCATCACTCAGTGGATTGTGGGAAGAGTTCTGTTTTAGAGAACTGGTCTACCAATATAGGGAGACCTGAATGGGGACAATGCTGGCAGGGGTGGGAGTGGGGGTGGGGGCTAAGGGAAGCAAAAACAAAAGTTTGTAAAAAAAAAAAAAAAAAATGCAAGAGCATGGGAAGTTGGAATTGACATGATCCTTAACTGACGGGGACAGGGATAGGAGGAAGATGGAGGATTCAGAAGTGACTCTGGTATTTCAAGGTCTGGGGACCTGAAAAAGCCAGCCACTCTACGAATGTACATACTCAGGCCACAGAGGAGATGACTCAGGCAGAAGATGGTGAGTCCAATTTTTCTTTTTTTTCAATACTAGGAACTGAACTCAGGGTACTCTACCGCTGATCTACACCCCCAGCCCTTATTATGTTTTATTTTGAGACAGGCTGATCTCAAACTTACAATCTTCCTGCCTCAGCCTCCCAAATTGCTGAGATTACAGATGTGCACCACCATGCCCAGCAGTGAGTCCAATCTTAAAGAGCCAATAGGAGAGCTGGGGCAGTAGCTCAGTGGCAGAGCACTTGCCTCCCATGCGTGAGGCACTGGGTTTGATCCTTAGCACCGCATAAAGGTATGCTGTCCATTTACAACTACAAAATTTTTTTTTTTAAAAAAAGAGCCAATAGGACATCCTTTTGACAAGTATTAAGAAATCTGAGGCCAGAATGCAGGAGAGTCTAGAAGAACCATTTGGACTTTGTCTACCTAAAGGTGATAACTGAAGCCTTAATAAAGAATGAGATCCCTGAGAGCAAAAGCAATGTTCAAGGATATGCTCTGGAGAATGGTTAACATTTGGGGAATAGGAAAAGGTAAAAAGAAAATCTAGACAGACAATCAGCAGGGGGGAGAGAATCTATAAACTGCTGAGCCTTGAGAGATAAGAGGGGAGGTGAACATAGAGTGATGGCATCACATATGGTAAACCAAAAAGGGCAAGAGCTGAAATTGTTTATTCATCTACTTAAACATACATTCGTTCAACCAGTCGATCATCCAACTATCTATCCAGACAACACATGCTGATGACATGCCCAGCACTGTGCCACACCCCAGCCTTGTCACGGCTGCGTGGTGGCTGCCCTTGTAGTCACCAGCATTAAGTAACCACTGCCTGCCGGTCATTTTTTTATAAGTTATATTCAAGCCTTTTAACAATTCTGTAAATCACTGAGTTTCTTCACCTTACAGATGAGAAAACAGGTAAGTTGACCAAGGTCACTAGTCCTAGAGCTGTGAAGTAAACTCAATTCCAAAAGACCAGACTCCCTCCTGCAGAATGCACAGTTCTCAAGGAATTGAGTCCAATGGGCGAGACAGACGAATGACGCAAATTTATGTTGAGATAAGAACAACTTTTAAGTCACGAAAATCAGAGAAGGGATATTTTTGAAAAGAAAGGCCCCCTGAGATCCCATCACCATTACATCCAAGAGTCACCTGACAGTCCATGAGTTTGTTTTCCCTGAGTCAACCACTGTCCCTGCCCCCAGAAACCTTCCTTCTTGGTGATGTGTTCAGGAGTGGGATGAACTAAGCTGTATGAGTATTAGGATTCCAGAAAGAGCAAGCCTAGGGGCACGCTTCATTCAAATCCAATTTCCTTAGACCTAAAAGGGGTTCATTCCTCAGTCCCTGTTTAAATTGTCTAACTTAGTAGGAGACTGTGAGCCTCCGACGTATTGTTCCTTTAAACCTGGGGTCAAGAGTCAGCCCAGACAGTAGACTCCCAGCTTCCTCACACCAAGGTACCATTAGAGGCAGGAAATTCTACAATTCATAATATGAATGATTAATAAAAGGCAGGATGACAACAATTACTTTAAAATAGTAGTTAATCAGACACGGTGGCACATGCCTGTAATCCCAGTGGCTCGGGAGGCTGAGGCAAGATGATCGCCAGCCTCAGCAACTTAGTGAGGCCCTAACCAACTCAGCAAGACCCTGTCTCAAAATATAAATGGGCTGGGGATGTGGCTCAGTGGTTAAGCACCTCTGCTTTCAATCCCTGGTACCCTCCCCCCCCAAAAAAAATAGTAATTATAATAATAGTTAACATTTATTGAGCACATACCACAAGCTGAAAACCACTTTATAGACCTTATCCATGTCATCCTCACACACAAATTCCATTTTGCAAAAGAAGAAACAGGTTCACAGAGACTAAGGGATTTTTCCAAGACCATGTGCCTGTGGATTGCAGAGTAAAGATCTGAACCCAAGCCAGTGTGGCTTCTTTCAATCAGTGGCCAAGCACCCTCCCTCTACCACTCTCAGTCACCAGCCAAACAAGAGGGACAGCCACAGCGGTGAGTTCAGGAGAGAACAGAGCAACTACGGGTAACTACATGAACAATCACAGCTGCACAAGGAGAGGAGATTGTGAAATCAGCTTGTTAAAACATACAATGGAGCCCACGAAAGGCGGCTCCCTGAAATGTCATCACCTTGGAAAATCCTTTGGAATAGTACGCCAAGTTAAAATTTGAAAACAAGAAATATTCAGATGGAATTAAATGCTCAGAGTTGAAGTAACTCCAAGTAATTTTGTGATTAAATCCTAAAAGGCCTCCAAGCAACAGTGAACCGTGGCATCAGGGGAGGTGCCCAGAGCAGAAAGTGTGCCTTGGTGGCTTTGTTCCCTTGGCATCCCTGCCTGCCCATCACACTAGTCACTGCACTCCTCACCCACCAGGTTCTCTTAAGTCTAGTCATATCTTCATTGGTTTATTCAAGGCCATCTTCAACTTCTTAGCTCCATAACACTACGATAAACATCCTCGGTACAGGCATATACAACTTAATTTATTTATTTTCTCTGGATTCATTACTATGGTAGAATTTTTTTTAAAGATTTCACACTATAAGGACTTTAATATGTACTACCAAACATTTTGTTGTTCTTTTGAGTTATATGTGACAGCATATTTTGACATAATTATATAAACATGGAGTACATCTTATTCTAATTAGGACATCTTATGCTAATTAGGATCCCAGTCTTGTGGATGTACATGATGGTGAGATTCACAGTGGTGTATATTTTTCATTCTTTTGATTACTAACAAGATTATCATTTTTACAGGCTCACTAGTCATTCATGTTTCTTTCTTTGTGAACTGTGTGATTATGATATCCAATTTATTTACTGGAGTATTTTCTGCTGTCCTGAGGATGTTTCAAACTTTTTTACGTAGATAGAGCTATACTATTCTTCTCCTTTACGATTTCTGCCTTAGCGCTTCCCCTGCTTCTAGGTATGTACCAAGGAGAGATGCTCATATATACACAAGAAAACTTGTCCAGGAAGGCCCATTGAAACACTTTTGCAATAGTGAGAATTAGAAAGGAAAAAAAAAAGCCAAATTAAATGTTCATCATTAAAAAAAAATGTCTATGGTACATATGTACAATGGAAGTTTCTACAACTCTGATGTGTATCAACCTGGCTAGATCTCAAAAATACCATGTTGAGTGAGAATAAAAGGAAAGAAATGAAAAATAATGCATGCCATATAACACCATATGTAAAATATATTGAGTAATCCCAAACATTGTTTGTGGACGCATCCATCTGCAGTAAAAGCACCAAAATATAAGAGAGTATTACACATCAAATTCATGATCAACTTTGCCTCTAGGAATGCAAGGAATGAAACGAGACTTTGAAAGAGATACAAAGAAGTCTTCACCTAACCTGAAAATCTATGCACTCATTTTAAAAATCTGAAACCAAACATTAATATTTGCCATTTGGGGTGGAGAGAGGATGATATGTCACATTTTTCTGCATTAACATTTTATCAAATAAAACAAAAACCAAGAGAAAAATGAAGCTTTCTCCATCTCTAATAGTATATAAAAATTCTTTTCCATTTTAGACTATAACTTTTGCAATATTTCTTAGAATTTCACATACATATCTTTTTTCAAACATAAATCCCATAACATTTGGTCCATGTTTCTGTGTTTATCATACTGTGCTATATAGTTATTTGTTTACATGCTAGTCTCCTCCACTAGACTTTGTCCACATCATCTAAAAGGACTTTGTCCGGCTGGGGTTGTGGCTCAGTGCTAGAGTGCTTGCCTAGCATGTATAAGGGCTTGGGTTCAATTCTCAGCACTACATATAAGGAAAAATGAATGAACAAATAACTCATCTAAACAATTCTCTGCCAGTCCCATGAAGACTCATTTAGATAACAATAAACATTCTTATTAAGAACTTAGAAGCCAAGATAGTATCCAAATAATCACCATAAAATTAACCTGTGCTGGTCAATATAGTAGCCATTTGGCCACATGAGGCTATGAAGCACTTGAGTGTACATAGTGTGTTCACACATTGCTGGTGGGACTACAAATTAATGCAACCATTCTGGAAAGCAGTGTGGAGATTCCTCAGAAAACTTGGAATGGAACAGTCATTCAACCCAGTTATCCCACTCCTCGGCCTATACCCAAAGGACTTAAAATTGGCATATTATAGCGAGGAGGCCACATCAATGTTTATAGCAGCTCAATTCACAATAGCTAAGCTATGGAACCAACCTCGGTGCCCTTCACCAGATGAATGGATAAAGAAAATGTGGTATATAAAAAAAATGAAATTATGGTATTTGCCAGTAAATGGATGGAACTGAAGACTACCATGCTAAGTGAAATAAGCCAATCCTAAAAAATCAAAGGCCAAATGTTCTCTCTGATACGTGGGTGCTAACACACAATAAGACCCAGGGGCAGCGGGAGGATAGAAGTTCACTAGATTAGACAAAAGGGAATGACGGGAAGGGAGGGGAGATAGGAATAGGAAAGACAGTAGAATGAATTGGACGTAACTTTTCTATGTTCATATAGGAATATGTGACCAGTGTAACTCCACAACCTACAACCACAAGAATAGTATCCTAATTATAATAAGTCATACTCCACATGTGTATATGTCAAATATACTCTAGTGTCATGTATATCTTACAACAAAAAAATGTAGATAGTGTGAACTGTTATTTGCTGTCAGTCTTAATACACACCAGATAGTACAGACTTAGTAATGCAAAAAGGATTGTAAAATATCACATTAATAACGTAAAATTCATCCAATGTTGAAATGGCATTATTTTTAATGAATCAGGTTAATCCGTATATATTATTAAAATTAATTTCACCTGATTCTTTTTATGCTTCCTGATTGTGGCTGCCAGGAACTTGTAAATCACAGCTAGTGCTCACATTATGTATTTATTGGGCAGCTCTGAAATAGAGCAACGGGATTGCTTTGGACTGAAAACTACAGAAGGAAAAAAAAAAAACAGGTCTGGTTTTTCACACATGCCTAATTCGAATGCAAACCAACCACCTCTTTATATAAATAATGGCAAGAAACTAGATGGGAAAGCATGAGGTCATTACGTTGCACAGCCGACAACTTGGAAAATCAGAGCTTACGCAAATTGTTCCATAAAGCACTTAATAAAATTTTAGGGAAGTGGAAAATTGTGTAGCAAGTTCTGTATTACAAAGTAGATTTGTATCCAGAAGAAGAGCCTAAGGTGGGAAGGTAGAGTGGAAAACCACCACCATGAGGCAGTGGACTTTCACGGTCAAGGTCATGTTTCTCTTGCACGCACATTATCCCTGCACCAGCTCATGCTATTTCAGCGGCCCAGGGTTTATATGTTTTTTTAATGCCGTCTACTCTCAACACACCATGACCCCCGTGGTCCCACAGAGAAAGTGACCAACAAGCATCTATCTCTCAACCACTGTGAAGAGGCTACATTATCCACCTCAGTACTTAAAATTCCCCTTCCCTCATAACACACAGCGACTCTCACATCCTTGACTTCAAAAGTCCTAGGAAAACGCCTTTCATGTGCTGCCCCTCACTGTTACCATGATTATGTACCTCAAAAGCCACGAGAACTAGACTGGCAAAGACAGACCCCTGCCCTGAGCCAGGCAGAGGGGCTGGCAGAGAGAGTGCCGAGCCACAGCCCCCTCCAGCCAGCAGGAGACAAGGGCCTGCGAAGAAAAGATCAATTTTATATCTGAGGTCCTGTGCATGCCCGCCAAAGCCAGGCGCCTACAGTGAAAAAGTGGAGTGTTCTATGCATAACCCAAGGTTGACGGGCGGGGCTCAACAGATAACAAGAAAAAAAAATCTGTTTTTAGAAAACAAAAGCAAGGGATGGTCCCTTCGTGGTCTTGAGTCATTTTTGACTCAGAAGTTCAGGTTGTGTGAGATCTGGCGGAGAGAAAGGATTTCACAAGTCAGAGAGCAACAGTAATATCCGATATCAAGGAGAAATTGAGGCTTTTCCAAACAGGTGCCATTTGGATACATATCCATTTCAGAAATAACGCCAACAGGCCCTTATAAAACAAGGACATTGTGATAAACAAACGTTTTTTTTTTTTTTTCTTTTATCTGGTTGACATATGACACCTGAAACTCCACAGCCAGTTGAACATGAATGTCATTAATTCAAGAGCTGGCTGTGAAATGCTCCAACTCCATGTGCCCCCCTCTGATGCAGGCTGCTGACTGATCGTGGCCCTCCCGCCTCTGCTCTGTGCCCCGGCGGGGACCCGCCATCACTCAACCTCCCTCTCCATTCAATCCATCAGCCTCCTCCTGCCTTCCTTGTTCTGCTTCCCCACCTCAAGTCCACAGTCTGATACTTCCCGGTGCTATCCCTCCCTGGTCCCCACCTCTGTCACAGCTGCAGGGCACTATGCCAGCACCCCTGTCCAACTGCTCAGCTCTCAAGCTACCCTGTGCCGCAGGGGTGCCATGCGGAGCTGCACAGAGTGAGGCCTTTGCCACTCAGAGCTCCAAACACTGGTGTGTTCCCTCTGCTTAGCAGCTCTCACTGTCACTTCTTCAGCCCACCCAGACAGGTGTCCTCAGCAGGTGACCTGATCCAACCAGAGACAAGGCAGCTTAAGAGATCCTGACCTTTATCGAAAGACAGGGGTGTTCTGTCCATGTCAGATGAAGAACTAGTGATCTTCACCCTCTCTCCTGGGGTGTGTAAATGTGTGTGAATAAATATGTGTAGTCACACAGCCATGCCTGCCACACGGGTGCCTGTGCCTGCTTGCCTAATTTTTTTTTCCCTCTGGGCTCACTCCTTGGACTTGTGCCTGACATCATCATGAGTCTCACCTCCCTCTCTAAAATGTTTTCCAGCGATTAGAAGAGCACATTATAGTCCATTATAGTCACTCAGAGGAGCGGAACTAAGACTAGAAAAGACAAAGATCTTGCAAGGTTTATTCTCTATATTTCTAAATCATTTGAATCTTACAACAAGAAGGTATTTCTGTTTTGTATGTGTTTTTAAACTTTTGCCCTCAAATCTGACATAGCCAAATGTCTGACACAAGTAACCTAAGTCTGCTGCCTACATTCTTTCACCTCCTGTTCCTGGTAAGCCCTGGAAAGCTAGGCCTCCATTCCCAATAACCACAGAACCAGGCTTTCCAAGGTTCTCTTCGCAGAAGCTAACAGAGATGACCTGTTCCTTCCTGAAGTTCTCCAATGCCCTTGGAGTGCCATTGAAAAATCAGATACATTTCATGAAAGACCCTGCAAACAAATGAACTCTCCCCTTTCTTATCCTAAAATCAAAGGCAGTAGGTTTGTCCAATAAGCATTGGTGTGGATATGGGGAGAAAGGTACACTCATACACTGCTGGTGGGACTGCAAATTGGTGCAGCCAATATGGAAAGCAGTATGGAGATTTCTTGGAAAATTGGGAATGGACCCACCATTTGACCCAGCTATCCCTCTCCTCGGTTTATACCCAAAGGACTTAAAAACAGCATACTACAGGGACACAGCCACATCAATGTTTATAGCAGCACAATTCACAATAGCTACACTGTGGAACCAACCTAGATGCCCTTCAATAGATGAATGGATTAAAAAATGTGGCATATATACCCAATGGAATATTACTCAGCAATAAAAGAGAATAAAATCATGGCATTTGCAGGCAAATGGATGGAGTTAGAGAAGATAGTGAAGTTAGCCAATCCCAAAAAACCAAATGCCGAATGCTTTCTTTGCTATAAGGAGGCTGATTCATAGTGGGATAGGGAGAGGGAGCATGGAAGGAATAGACGAACTCTAGACAGGGCAGAGGGGTTGGAGGGGAAAGGAGGGGGCATGGGGTTATTAATGATGGTGGAATGTGATGATCATTATTATCCAAAGTACAGGTATGAAGACATGAATTGGTGTTAATATACTGTGTATACAACTAGAGATGTGAAAAAATGTGCTCTATATATGTAATAAGAATTGTAATGCATTCTGTTGTCATATATAAATTTTTAAAAAGATACATTTAGAGAGAGGAGCTGCAGAAGGGGAAGCCTCTAATGTGCTTATGTACATTTGCATGTGAAATGTCATCCTCTGAACAGCACACTCCACACACTCACACAATTACCTCCTTCTGCACTTTGGGAAAAGCCAAAGATGATAAAGCTATGCCGCAGTTTTCAGAACCCTCCATGGTTCAAGGGGCCTTCTGGTCAATCATTCTCTACATATATCCCCAAGGGCCACAGGACTGGGTCCCTTCTTTCTTCAGCTACCTAGCTCAGCCTCCCTCCTCACCACCTCTACTGTCCCCTTGGCCCCGTGGGGACAGGGCAATGTGACATCCCACCGGAACAGGATTTTGAATAGTGAAGAGGGGGTTCTGGTGCATAGACAAGGCAAAGACAACATTCTCTATGGGGAATTTCATCTGCAGAGAAGAAAAGGCAACCATCTGTGTTTAGAGAACCACAATTAGACCTATGTTTCAAATGTACATTAGGCATCAAAGTGTGTGGGCGTTAAATGAGGTGGTGTAGGTAGAAGGAGTTTTGCAGAATGTAACTTACTGGACAAATGTTAGATACTTCTGTCATCAACCACCTCACAGAGTTGCTGAAGACTAAATGGAACAACACAGGTAAGATTGCTTTGTCAACTGGGAAACCCATTTATAACTTGTAATTATTCTATGACATTTTGCCTCTAGCTAGATTAAGAGTCAGGTCATAGCCATATTGAAGGAAATTAAAATATCTGCTAATTTCTTTCAAATCCATGTTCCTGGAACTATTTATAAACTGAGAGTTCTAATTAATTTCCATCCTCTTGCCTCTCTTCTGATGAATAGAATGCAATAAACTTCAAACAATATTAACGGCATAGCCAAGTTCCTAGTGACTAGCCATTAAGCCACCAGACTCTGGATTCGAGATCTAAAATTCATCTTTTGTACCCTGCCTACAGTAACAAGGCCAGTCAATTTTCTCTTGTGACTCTTTCCATTTCCTCAATCTCCTTGAGCATTATAACATCACAATGCCCCTATAATAGCTTCCTGGCCATTCATTCTATCTTTTGCATCTCTGGTTTCCAATCCATCCTTCCTACCAGTGTTCAAAAGCCCAACATCATCACCTCCATCATTTCAACTAATTTTTTCTAAATAACTGATATCATAAACAAACAAAAAAAAGCAATGTGGGAGAATAAAAACAAATCAAATGATTATTTGGAAAACCTGCAGAAAAAAAAATCACTTAAAGGAGATATGATTATATACCTCAAAACCCCAGAAAATTATAATAACTGAGAAGGTATTTAGTACAAAACGCTGAATACAAATAAACATGCAAGAATCGGTGGCTTTCCAACATACCCACAGGATCCATCCAGAACACACCATGGGGCAGGTTTCTTTCCCCATAACTACTGATCCTTACCCCCAAGAGCAAAGTGAGGAGGAGTGAAATGGTATGAGGAATCCTGAAGTCTCGAGGTTTTCTCGTATTAAACACCAAACAAAAACAACAAAACATCTTTAGCCTTTATGCGCCATGTTTCCCCTCCTCCCTTGTTTGGTTTCTTTCTTCTTTCAGCTTCTGTTCATCAGGGTTTAAAGAGTCTTAAGGTCAAGTCTCAGCCCAGACAGCTGTGGCAGGGGGAGTAGCAGCTGGAGGAGGAGTTCAGTCCTGGGATGGGTCCCAAGACGGGGGATGAGCTTCACCAACACTGCAGGTGTCATGGACCAAGATGAAAACCAAAGCTACCTTTGACCCTTCTCCCTTGACCTTGGCAGACATTCAATTTCCAAGTCCCATAGCTTCAGTGCTTCTAAGACCTCTTGGGTCTCCTTCTTTCTCTTAATCCCCAGTGCCTGACCCCACCATGGTCCCCATCACCTTGAGTCCAAATTATGATCGCTCCTTCCACCCCACTCCCTGGCCTCTGCACCCTTTCAGTCTTTCTCTTTGCTTTTACTGCCACACCCATGAGTAGTTACTATCCTGCAGGACGTGGACTTGAAAGACCAACCAACCAAGGCTGGGATACAGGATTCGCGTCTCACCACAGACTACACAGGTTTCAGTCCCAACTTGGCCACTGAACAGCCATGTGGCCTTGACCATGTGATTTAATCACTGTGAACTTCAGTTTTCTTGTTTGTGAAATTGGCCTCATATCTTAAATAATAAAAAAAAAATTGAGAATAATTTATACAGTATCCTATAAAGGACCCATCATGAGATTGGGCATACAATAACATAACAGGTGTTCAACCTTGGAACTGCTACCATGGGAGTGGTGGTCATTATCATGATTGGAGTCCACAGGTGTCTAATGGAGCAAGGTCAATGCCTACCTTTGGTCTCCAAGACCATATCATTTGTCCCCAGCAGATATAACCAAAGGCATTTCCCCAAACAAAAGAGCTCTAGTTCCCTGCTATTCAATTTCATCCTCACCCATAAATGTACTCAGCTCTATTTTAGGACTTTGGCTCTTCATCTTCTCTCAGCCTAAGAATCCGTTTTTATTTGTTTCCAAATATATCTCCTTAAAAAAAAAAAAAGACTTTCCATTACCTTCCCATGTACTTCTATAGGGCCTCTTCTACACCAATACCACCACCATCAGATGGAGTCAGCTCTCACCACCTGCGTGTCTGGTTCTGTCCAAGGCAATTAAAATCACTTACCCTATTTGATGCTCACAACAGCCCTATGAATCAAGGACTGGTACTACACTTGGCACTTTATAACTGGAGACAGTGGAGCTCTGAGAGGTTGAGTTACTGGCTCAAGGTTCCAAAATTGGTTGTTGATTTAAAAAAAAAAAAAAACAAGACTTAAAAACTATATCTGCTGTGTAGTTTTAGGCAATACCTGGTGGAGTCATTTAAACACTTCAAGGTCCCGCCCAACCACACCTTTGTCCCTGAGTAAGCCAATTCTTCACCTGCCCTGCCCTTTTCCCTTTGGTTTCCACAGCTGTTCTGTACAACAAACACCTGTCCTAGACAGTGGCTTTACTGCATAATTAGGCATTCGCTATTGTCAGTATCCAGCATGATGTGACTATGTGTAATTGTATACTGTTCACTAAATGGAACCATAAAATAATGATCTAGATTTTCACACACTGTTCATGGAGACCAATCTCATTTCTTCCCAGACATACCTCAGGAATCTTCTCAAATAGACTATAAATTTCTTACAAGCAAATACCATGTCTTATATTCCTCTGTGTCTCACAAACTTTGGGAGACATTATAGATACCCCCAAATGCCTTCTGCTACATAGTTAGTCTTCCAAGTAGGCTCTCCTAATTGAAGGAGGGCAGGTCTCTGGAGGTATGCAGGACAGAAGGCTGTGAGGGAATGATCTCAGGCAACTGTCACTCATGACAGACAGCATGCTGAGTCCCCGTTGGAGTAAAATGTTCCCAATTGTCAGGAGTCGAAAGCAAACTAGGTTTGATGGCATCACTATAAGGCTTAATATGCTACATATTAGGCATCTGTTCCAGAAGAGACAGTGTGTCAGAAACTCAGAGAAGGTCTCCCAGGCATATAGGCAGCTCCCAGTCTGTCTCCTACATTAAATACACTCAGGGTAGGGAATATACACTTTTAAATGCATGAAACATGAGCCAGATTTGACATCCATCTATCAGAGCTGTTTTAAGGATAATAAAATCAGCACTGCCATTATAAGGAGGGGGAACTTGATGACCCACTGGAGATTTCTTCCAATCTAAGCGATTCTATAAATTCCCCTAAAATCATAAAAAAGCAGATTAAGGATTCATGTAGGTGTTTGCACTATAAATACAAATTAATTTCTGCTACTGCTGCAATTTTTCTCATCCTTGTAAGAAGCACCTCCATCCCTGAAATATTTCTGAGTAAAACACCAACAGAGGAGCTAAAGATAGTTAGGACTCCCCCAGGTCCTTGTTGGCAACTATTTTCTTCTAATTTCACAAATAAATCTGCATCTTGAAATGAACTGAATTGAATCTTGTTGCTGTCCAAAAACATTTATCACTGAAAATCTGTTTTGTTTGGGGAGTAAGATATAATCATACACAGATTCAATAAGAACCTAAATGTTCCACTGAGAAATTCCTTATTGAAATTGTTTGGACTCTAAGTAATCTGTTTATTTCCTTTTTCAGTTGCTAGTCATATTATTGCTGTTTGTTTTTACCAAAAAAAAAAATATTCTTGTTTAAATACTGCTCTTATAAAAAGCTTGAATAGTTTCTGAGATCAGAAACTTATATTGTTTTGCTTCTGGCCTGGTTTTATGCAACTTAATTCAAACTGATTCTTGTAGAAGAAACTAATTATTCCTCTTTTTTTTAACATTCCCTCACCTGTTACAGCTCAGTAACTAAAATTTTTTTTTAAAAAATCGTAATTGGTAACATTTTTAAAAGATTAATTTATCAACTAATACATTTTTGGTTCACATATTCTTTCTGATCCAATATGAAGTCAGAGATCAAAATAGAAATAACAAATGGATTGTGGGTCACATTTCCAAATGTGTGGTGGAAAATGCAGATCCCCAAGGAAATGTGCTCAGTTATGACATCACAGCTGTTTCTCCTATAAAAAGAACTGTGTCCTGCAGCAAACTATAATTTCCCAAATAAAGGGAATAAAAGATTAAAGGAAAGAAAAACATGTCAGCAATAAAATCCAAGGATAGCGACCAGATGCCAGGCATATTAAAATACCGTATCTGACAAAAGAGTAAAAAAAAGAAATCTGGTACCACTTGAATGCCTAAATACAAAGCATTTCCACATGAAATCACTTAAGAAAGGAGACTGCGGTATCTTGTTGCAATAATGGCCACTTGTCTCTATGATCCTGGAAAGCTCTCTTCCCCATTTTCTCTGGGTTTGGCTATGTGACTTGCTTTACCAATGGGACATCAGCAAATATGAAACAAATGGAGGCTCAAACAGTGCATGGACACTGGGATTTGCCTTTCTTGCTGTTCTTGGAAACCCAGAAAATATCATCATAAAAATAAACCTACACTAGCCTGATGCAGACTGTGATTGGGTCACTCCCACCAGCCCAGCATTACCAGTACAACCACTGCACAGGTAAGTGATGCCACATAGACCAACCAGCTCCTGGTCCGCCCAAAAAAGTCTGAGTCCCAGAAAGCCCAATAGAAAATCAAGCCAACTGGCCCAGCCCAAATGGCCACCTGACAGAATCTCCACCTCCCATGAAGTTGTTGACTGGTTTGCTCTATAGCAAAAGTTGATACAGATGTCCTCACAGAAAGATCTCAGGAGCACGGTAGTTTAATGGGCCAGCCACCAGAGAGGGAAGTAGGACCCGTCCAAGAATGGATGGGTCCAGGCCATTAGGCCTGAACCAGCTGACATATGAAATGTGGAGCAATACTAAGTAAGACCTTTAAAAGACACTATTTCAAACAACCCTTCAAGAATATTAATCTAAGGTGCAAAAACATTTATCACTGAAAATCTGTTTTGTTTGGGGAGTAAGATATCATCATATACAGATTCAATAAGAACCTAAATGTTCCACTATGGTAATAAGAGATAACATTTATTAAATGCAAATACTGTACTTGATAAAGATGGTCTTGTTTAATCTACACAAGATCTCATGTGAAAAATAACATTATTATCTGCCTTCCAAGTCAAGAACTAAGGTTTAGAGTACACTGGGAAGTTGTTCAGGGCCACACAACATCATGATTGAGTTTGGACTTGTTTGAGTTGGATTTCTCAATTGCTGTTTTTCTGTTGGACAGCACCTCGTGGAAGCCTTCTCTAGTGCATTAGGCTGGGGAATCTTCTGGCCTTGGAGACCCACTCTCTCTTCCTTGAATCTTAGATGGCCAGGAAGGACAGAACAATGAGGCCCACCCAGTCAGAGATACAGAGGAGCTGGAATGGACAGTGGACACACTGAGTCTTGCCCAACCCCACTGACCACTTGAAGACACTGAGGAGCAAGAGAGCCTCAGCACAAGGAAGGGGCTATTTAACACGCAATGGCCTGTCCCCAAGCATGGAGCGGCCAACCTGATTAGCAATGCCTCCTTTCCCATTCATGAGAGGGTTGGTAAGTTAAAGAATAATTAAAAAAAAAAAAAAAAAAAAAAAAAAATCTTAGAAAGGGGTTGGAAAAAGAGATGGAAAACTGGACAGAAATTTCTTTCTTCTTGTGGGCGTAGAAGGTGGAATCTACTGTTCTGCTAATACATGCCAGCCCTTCGCTCATTCAACCTCTGCAATCAGATGGGTCCTTTCCTGCACTGAGGACAGCTAAAAATATCTCAATCTTAGCTCTTAAAATTGAGATGAAAATGGGGGCAAAATAAGGAAGTCCATGAAGACAGCCCCTTCTGAAAACACCTGTTTCAAAACATACCATGAGCCAGACCCTGACTGACCAAATCAAAGATGGAGACCGGCAATCGTCTGTGTTTGCTGGTATCTCCTCAGGCTGTGAAATTACAAGCATTCAAGGTACTTAAGGTTTAAGGCATAAACCGGTTTTTAACCTCTATCTGCCTAATCGAGCCTAGCACAGCCCATCTCTTTTGAAGAAATTCCTAATGCTTGGGGGACTCTGACTCTATGGGGAGTTGTTCCTGGCCCATTTATAGAGAACTACTGAGAGGGAATCTGAGAAGGCACTTGATAATTGAGCACATTAAGTATACCTAGGCAAGTGTGAAGAGGCACAGGTTGAGAAAGTTATTCACCTTAAATGAAGCTGAACAGAGCAGTAAAAAAAGCCCCAAATATCTGCATATTAAAAACTTGCTCCCTTTGAGGAAACCAGGCAACAGGGCACTGTCACCCTTTCCTTAGGGCCACCAGTAATGGCAGCAACATTTTTTGAGGTCCCATAAACCTGTCTGAACTTTAGTTCCCTGATCTGTTGAACAGGGTTGTGGTGAAGATTAAGAGATAAAGTAGGCCTGTAATCCCAATGGTTCGGGAGGCTGAGGCAGGAGGATCACGAGTTCAAAGCCAACCTCAGCATAAGCGAAGTGCTAAGCAACTCAATGAGACCTTGTATCTAAATAAAAGACAAAATAGGGCTGGGGATGTGGCTCAGTGGTTGAGTGCCCCTGAGTTCAATACCCAGTAACCATCCCGCCCCACCCCCACGCCAAAAAAAAGAGATAGAGATAAAGTAGTAGCTTCTAGATGGCATATTTCTCCTCAG
Source organism: Marmota flaviventris (assembly GCF_047511675.1). Lineage (NCBI taxonomy): Eukaryota > Metazoa > Chordata > Mammalia > Rodentia > Sciuridae > Marmota > Marmota flaviventris. The sequence continues at coordinate 23,975,095 of NC_092501.1, forward strand.
GAGAAAGGAGTAGTGAAGGGGTGTGCAATTCCCCTCAAGTCTTAGAGATATCAGCATGGTTTGCCAACATTTTTTGGCTAAGTTCTAACATGAAAAAGAAAAAAGAAACAATAATAGATAATATTAATACAGTGTTTACTATGTGCCAGGGACTAGTCTAAACGTTTTTATGTCCATTAATTTTTTTTTAAAGAGAGAGACAGAAAGAGAAATTTTTAATATTTATTTTTTAGTTTTTGGCAGACACAACATCTTTGTTTGTATGTGGTGCTGAGGATCGAACCCGGGCCGCATGCATGCCAGGCGAGCGTGCTACCACTTGAGCCACATCCCCAGCCCTATGTCCATTAATATTAACCTCCCAATAATCCTAGGAGAGAGGCATGATTTTCCATCCTACAGAGGAGAAAACTGAATTACCAGGGACACAGGGTCCATGCTCTTGGCTAACAGGAAATGGTCAGGTGCTCTCATCATTATTTCATAAAGGAAAGGAAGACACACACAAAAAGAGAGAGAGAGAGAGAGAGAGAGAGAGAAAGAGAGAGAACTGCCGCAGTCTGGCTGGGCACACAATCACGAGCCACCACACAGCTTGTAGATTCAAACAGCAACTCTTTATTCCCGAACTCACACCAGCCGTCTACAATCACGTTCTGGGGAAATCCACGTTCTCTGCCCAAACCCACCTCCACTGGGCTTCTATCTCCCAAAAATATACTGTCTGAATCCCGTGAGAACTCAAGGGGAACTCAGGCAGCAGGATACGCCCTATTTCCAGCAGGAATAATCTTAAACCTTAAACCTGGAACCTAAACCGGGAACGCCCTAATCCGCCTTGGTCCTTGAACAAGGTCACCTACATTCAATGTCACTGCAACATGGGGTACGCTGGCAAGGAAATTGTCATACCTACTTGGCTAATGGCTCCCAGCAGAGAACCATGTCCAAAAGTGAAAAAGAGAGACATGGGGGGAAAAAAGAGCCATCCCTAAAATTGAAAAGTAAACTGGCTTTATGCTCTGACAAACCCTGTGTGCTCATGTGGTTACCTACCACTGAGCATTACATTTGGGGCCACCTATTTTCTCCCCAGTCCCCAGATCAGCACTTGGGAATCAACGTGTAGAAAGTACTGCCTGCCGGGTGTTAAGGTTGCCTGGTGCTAGAAGATTCTGAGCAAGGGGACCAGAACTCATCTGCTTATAAAGTTCACACCCAAGCTCTCTGGAAAAAGCAAGGAGGTGTCGTGCCCCTCTGACAAGCCACATGGAAGTATACACTTGACCACTCGGGACTTGTGCCGCATTCTATTTTCAGAACAGTCCATCTCCCACGGCTCTTTCCTTCCTCCCTGGCAGGCAGGAGCACGCACAGGAGAGAAGGCATCCCCAGAAGCCCAGAGAGAAGTGGGGGAGAAGCCCCTGGGGAAGAGGCCTCCTTCACCCTTCCCCAGTCTTCGACATCCTCTGACTAGAACAGCCAGGCTAGAAGGGCAGAAGCTCTTCCCCCCTCATCTCATTCTTCTCCCCCATGACTCTAGAACAGAACAAAAACCCACAAGCAGGCTTCTGTTCAGTGGTTTCTCCTTACGAGGTGCCTCTCAGCGCCTCTCATCTCTCTAGTAAGGGAGCATCTCCAACCACTCCAGCTCAGCTTTGGGAAGGGCCATTACCCAGACACCACTCTGAGAGTTGGCAGGCATCAAGTTGAGTGCAATCTACACCACCAGCCAAGGCGTCGCGCTATTAGGATTCTGCCTTCCGAATCTTTTAATAACAGGTTTTTAATAACAGAACAATTACTTTGGAATTTTTTTAGGGAGGAACTAATCATGGAAATGATTTGTTTAATGACTCTATTTGAAGGCTCTATTGATAGAGAATGGCAGCTAGGGCTCTGTTCAGGATTCCAAGGACTAAAGTCCATCAGAGGGGTCGGCAAACATTTTCTGTCACAACTACTCAACTGGCCTTTGGTAGCATGAAAGCAGCCATATTCAACATGTGACTGATGTGTGCCAATAAAACTTGATTTATGGACACTACATTTTGAATTTCATCTATTTTTACATGCCATGATATATTATTTACCTTTTGATGTTTTTTCCCTAACCACTTAACTGAATAAACACCATTCTTAATGTAGGCCATATAAAAATAGGGGGTTGGCCAGATACAGCCCTCCATGGGCCATAGGGTCCTGCACCCTGGTTTATAACCACAGCTCTGGCCTTTCTAAGCTATGAACTTGGGCAAGATTTTCCCCCCTCCTCTAAGAGTTTACAGGGTAAGTTCAGTTCCTCCTCTGTGAACTGGAAATGGCAGAGTTAGCCTCGTCTGGGTTTCCTGCAGATGCAATAGGAGCAAAATGGTCAGCACAGGGCAGCTAGACATGTCCTGAGCATTCACTAAGTATGAGCCGTGTCTGCCATTTCCCTCCACTCTTCAAACTCGCTGCAGCTCCTGCCAAATCCATCCAGACTGCCATCAAATAGGATCAAGGATGATCATGTCCCTCTCTCTCTCTAAAGAAATATTCTAAACTTCCCACACTAACATCAGTAGACTTGAAGAGTTTGCCTGGCCCTAAAACATGTCTCAAGCCCCAAATGCACTCATTTGTCATTTTCCTCTTAACGTTCTCTGTCTCTGGAGTTCAAGAGCTGGGGGCCAGAGTGTGACCTCACGCTCGTAACTACTAATAACAATATTCTTTTTCAGCTCTGGCCAATTCTCAAGCATTCTACTAAGCACTTTGTGTAATGTTTTCACTTTGATTTTCACAGGAACCAAAGGATGCTGTTATGGTTTTTAGTTATAAGATGTCCCCAAAAAGTTCATGTGTAAAACAATGAAAGAATTCTCAGAAGTAAAATGGGGTTAAAGATTATGAGAGGTTAACACACTGATCTGGATTAATGGGGCAGTAACTGCAGGCAGGCAGGGTGTGGTTAGAGGAGGCAGGTCACTTGGGGAGGGGGGCCTTTGGGATTTATATTGTTGCCACGTCCTGACATGCTTTCGTCCACCACACTCTTCCGCCATGACGTTCTGCCTCACGTTAGGCCTAGAGCTACAGACAACTGACCACTGAATGAACCTGTGAAAACGTGAGCCTAAATAAACTTTTCCTCCTCTGTGTTGTTCTTGTCAGGACTTTTTGGTCACAGCAATGCAAAAGGAGAAGTGGAGGAGATATGAGTTCCAGGTTCCAGAAAAGGAAGCCACAAGTTAAGGGAGGTTAACCAACCAGTCAGGGCCCCGGGTCTGAAGCCAGGAGACAAAGGCATGGGGCTCCATCCTGGGCTCACTCTACTGCTCCTGCTTTGGAACACTGGAGGCTCCCACAGAGAAAGAGATGATCAGCTTCTAGGGCAACCATACTTCTTGGACCAAACCAGTAATCTCTGGGGGTCTTGTGAAGATAAAGATTTGGTGCATCAGACATAGGGTAGGCTGCGTCTGCATTTCTAAAGAGCTCTTGTGGGTTCCCAGTGCTGCTAGCCCTGGGGCCACACCTGCAATAGCAAAGCCTCCAGATGCCGTGACAAATGTGAATTTTCTCCATAAATGACCAAGGCAGTCTGAATACAACAAATTCAGTTCTTAGACCACATGTTATGGTGGTGAAGAGCCTTTGGTGGCAGACTGCCAAAGTTTAACTCCATGTTCTACCAGGACAAAGTCTTAACCTATCTGGGCCTTGTGTCTCCCCGTATGTAACAGGAAATGATAACGACTCTTTTTGGGTTTCTGTGACCGTTAAATGAAATAATACATATAAAACATTTAGAGCGATGTCTAAGACACGGTAGATAATAAACACAGAAATATCAGGAGGTCAAGAAAAAGGGAGACCCTTACTGGGGAATAATTTAAAAATAGGCTATGTGAGGTCCTTTCCCCTTGAACAGCTGATGAAACTTGCGCCCATCCATTCCCACCCTCCTATCATCCCAGCCATTTTACAGTTAAGTAAACCAGACTTCTATCCAGTCAATCATAAAATTAAATTAGAGAGAAAGTTCACCTTGAAAGAGCAGGACCCAGAGGTCAGCCAAGAAGCAGCAATTTCCGGTTCTGTTCATGATTTATGTATCTGAGAGCCACGCCCATTTCCTAGAATCGGATTGCCATGTCCTGAGCTGCTTTCGTCCACCACACCCTTCTGCCATGATGTTCTGCCATGATGAACTTCACCAGGTAGCGTTCTCACCTGGATCACTGCAGGTAGCGTGTTCCTAGCCATCATAACCCTCTAAGTAATACCCTGCAGTCCTTCATCACTACTTCTACACTGAAGGGGAGGGTCCTCAGTGTTCTCATCTGTATAATGAACGCTCAGGGTGAGATAACCCAGCACCAACATGCTAGGAGGTCATGTTCGTCTCTTTTTCTAAGGTAAATCACATTTCACCCCCCGACCTGGCACACTGGTGTTCACGGTGTGCTCGCCAGCAGCACCTGGGGTCTGAGCAGAGGGAAAGGAGTGGCTGGCACTCAGTGAGCAGTCAGTGAGGAAAGGCTGTGATTAGAACAAAATCGGGGTGATGCCTTTCAAACAAACTAGGTATGATCGTGTCATCTGGTTACTGGATATTAAGTGAACCTGCCGTCGGTGAGGGTGGGAGAGTGGAAGAAGACGAACCTGAGTTGCCTCTGCTTTTACCGTCAAGGCAATTTATAACTTAGGTGAGTAGCTAAGCAAGTGTGGGAGTCCACTGGTTGGTGGTCTTCAGGACTTGCCTGAAGCCTGATCTCATGTAGCAGACACTTCTGAGGCCAAGTCCCACCCCCTCAGCAGCTCCAAACTCATAATTTGAGCTGAGATGCCTGGCACACCCGGAGGGCACACCCGGACCACTCTGGCAATTTCTACCTCGAGTGTACACGGAGTGAGCTTTTCTGCCTCAAGCCAGGGCTTCTCTGATTTGAGGGTGGAGATAAGCAAAGGCCCTTCCATCTGCATTCAGAAGCAGCTCAACACCCCCCCACACCCTGGGCATCTCAACCAATGGGGAGTGGGGAACCATTGAGCACATGTCCGACCTCCCTCTCCTTGACAGCACAATTCTGCAGTAGTTTCTGTGGGTGGCCAGGGAGGAACACTCTCCTGCTCCCTTGATTCAGCTTGGGAGGGACCACCTCCCACAGGACTGGAACCCAAAACCTCACTTCAGTGTCTGATTTGAGGGAACCCAAACTAATACACATATGCAGGGCAAAGCCTCGATCAGGGTGCCCTGATGTCCTGTATGGAACACCACTCTTGTTACCCTGTGGTTACAGACTATAATGATCCTTCAAGGCCAGAACCAAGCCTGGTTCATTCACCCCGGGATCCTAAGCACACAGGTGACGCCCTGTAACTCTTGAGCAGATGCACATTCAGGGTTCTTCTGCTGTGGCCTGCATCACAGGCAGGAGGCCACTTTTGGTCTTTATGACAACTCAGGGAAACCCTTTTCAGTTTTAGAAAAGTGTATAAAATCAAGCTAGGGGTCATTAGCAAGGGGAAAGACATGTTAAGAAGGCATATCTCTGTGGAGCCCACCCGCCCTGTCTGTCTCCACTGTGGAGCCCAACCTGGGATTGCCATGCTGCCACATGGCCCGCGGCCTGCTCCTTCTCCTCCCTCCCCATCTCCTCTTTCCCTTTTGATTCTCAAGCTCTGCACTTCCATCAAAGAATCACAACAGAGAACCAGATCAAAGAAATCGAAACAAGTAAAGCTGATTGCATGGCTGCTCTTTCTTTACATCTCCTTCCCCCCAGGCCTTGAAGCTAGATACAGCAAAGTACCCACTTGTGGGCCAGGGGTCATTGACGACTTGTTTCTGGAAAGCTCATTCCGTGTTGTTAAGGTGGCCACTAGGTAAAACTCAATATATGAACATGAAAGTCCACATTTCCAGCTATTCTTGAAAAATGGGGGATTTGATAGCATAAGCCCACCTTCGGCTGGACCCAAGAGATGGGACCCAAGCCCCCCATGCTGAAGTTCCCCTCATATTCCCTCCTGCCTTTCACCCTGAAGCCCTGAGGAGTGGCCATTTCAGATTGGGATAAGCAAGTTTCATTTGGCTCTTTCTTGTTTGTTGCTTGGCTCTGAAGGTGAGGGTATTTGAGTTGCTTCCCTGTATTTAAGTGCTTGGGAAAAACAAGTTCCAGCTGTTTGGGTGTCCCTTGTGTTTCTAAGTGCTTCTAGCAGGAGGTTACAGCTTCCTATTCTCATGCTATCTTGCCAATGCCGTGTTGATGGTGAAGATGATGATGATGATGATGTCATGATACCTAGGTAATGAACAGCAGTCACTCAAGGCACAAGCCTGCCTCATCCTGCAGAGGCTTAAAAAGGAAGTAGTAAGCCAGGCATGGTGGCACAAGCCTTTCATCCCAGAGACTCGGGAGGCTGAAGCAGAAGGATTGCCAGTTCAAAGGCAGCCTCAGCAACTTAATAAGCGCCTCTCTCATAATAGTAAGGCTGGGAACGTAGCTCAGTGGTAGAGCATCCCTGGATTCAATCCCCAGTACCACAAAAAAAAAAAACTTAACCTTAAGGGTTTAGAAGAGAGGTAGAATACATGGAGCAATACCAGAGAGGAGAGGCCACCAGGTGATGCACCCCAAGTATGCTTTGTTTGCTCTTGTTTCTTTGAAGGGAAGAGTGGCCTGGAGGGAAAAAGAAGATACCATTTCCGGCAAAAAATACAGATGTCTTCATTTTCCCGCTGAAACTGCAAAGTGAGGAAGTGAGGCTCCAGAGCCATTTGCATGTTAACCCTGAGCAAGGGAGAACTGAGCACACGCACATGAATCAGCCTGCCTCAGCACACAGAGACACTGCAGTTTGCATTGAGTTTATAGATCCATAAACCCACTGTAAATTGCAGACTCCTGCAAAGTTAGAGTTAATAACAAAAATGCAAAGGCAACAAGAGGAATAATTCCCTAGCCTCTCAGTTTGAAGATAGGACATAAATGTGTCTAAGACATTACTTGCTGAAGGACTGCTGTTCTTCCAACAGGTCATCAATTCCTAGACAACATTAATAGGTGAGGTGCTAGGGCCTGCCTCTGTAAAGCTTATGTTCCAGAAGGAAAGAATCATTGAACACACAATTATGATGATTTCAAAAATTGCAAATGTCATGTGTGACGTAAAGGAGAAGCCAAGGTATAGGAACATGGACCAGGACACCTAACCTAGGAAGAAAGGGCTGCTTAAGTTACAAATCCTCTGCCAAACACAGTGGGGCACCCCTGTAATCCCAGCAGCTTGGGAGGCTGAGGCAGGAGGATCACGAGAGAAACCCCGTCTCTAAATAAAATTCAAAATAGGGCTAGGGATGTGGCTCAGTGACCGAGTGCCCCTGAGTTCAATCCCCAGTACCAAAAAGAAAAAAGAAACAAAGCATTTACACTATAGTCTGAAGAGGAAGAAGTGGTCCTGGCCAAAAGCCTGTCCACCTTTATTTGTCCTTTATTTTTATATACCTCATACTGCATCTGGCAGTGAAGTTGGAAACAAATTATAAAGTGTTCAAAGAGCTCAGAGACTAATGGGGAAAATAGGTTCCCATCTTATCTGCTGCTTGGAAATGATGGGGTCTCTTCCACACCTTAACACAGATTTAACAGTTAAAATTTAACTTTATTTTATAAAATTTAATAGTTAAAAATTATTCTGATGCTCAAAAAGAATTCAACCAAAATTTTTCATCATTGCAAACTGTCCTGTTGTGAATGAATGCCCAGGACTTCTCTAAAATTTAATAAAACACATGGAATTGAGAAACCATCCAATCCCATGGAGCATCTGGGACTTTGCTGAGATAGCAAGGTGTATTGTTTGGTGTAACACAAGCTACGGGGAATCTCACAGCAGGCATAGAGCAGCCCAATCACTCAGAAAAAAAGGGGGGGATAGCAGATTGAATGACAAATTGACCAAAGAAGAGTGAGACAGGATGCTAAACTTTGGAGACCTGGAAAAAATTCTTGGTGATTAATAATGTTATTGATAATAATAATAGTAATGTCAATGATAACACTCTTCTGAACTTCATATGCATCAATGTGCTCAATTCTTCAAGTAGGTACTACTATTGTCCCAATTTTGCATATGAGAACACTAGGGATTAGAACAAGAGGTTTCTGTTGACGGCAACATGTCAGGCAAAATAACCTGAAATCTAAAACCTACAGCAATGCCCATGTTAAATAAACCAACCCATCCCTTTCCTCACAGCAGAGTTTACAAGTAGTTTGCTCAAACGTCAAAATCAAAAGGTGACCTAAAGCAGTGAAGAGCTACAAATGGAGGTCATCCCTTGAAGGACCAGACTCACTGTAAAAAAGGGCCTGGCTTTCAGCAGCCACAAGAGGACAGAAGCTGAGGTGCTGGGCTGGTGTAGAGAGTTGGGACTGAAACTCCTCCACATAAAGAAGCTACACCCTCAGTGAAAAATACAACGGAAGGGACAGGAGGACCACAGGGAAACCCACCTAAGTCTCCTCTGTTCTGGGTGGGAAAAAAAGTTAATTCTCAGACAATTTGAATCCATGGTCCCCATCAGAAGAGGCTGGGGTTCTAATACAAGTTAACCAAGTGGTCTAAGAAGCCCCAAGATAAAGATTTAACATAAAAAAAAAATCCAAGCAAATGATGTCTCTTAGGATACCTAGTAGAAACAAGTAAGGGAGCTGCTCTTATCCTGGACCCTTCCCAAGTTCCTAAACAAAGAATTGTGTTGTTTTTTTTTTTTTGGTACCAGAGATTGAACTCAGGGGCACTTAACCACTGGGCCACATCCCCAGCCCTTTTTATTTATTTTTTTGAAAAAGGGTTTTGCTTGCTGAAGCTGGCTTTGAACTCATGATCCTCCTGCCTCAGCCTCCCCAGTTCATGCCCAGAAACAAAGGCTTTCTTAAAATGAGCTCACATTCTAGAATTAATCAATCTCTCTCTCTTTCTCTCTCTTTCTCTCTCTCTCTCTCTCTCTCTCTCTCTCTCTCTCACACACACACACACACACACACACACACACACACAAAATCCACCATGAAGGAAATCAGCAGTCACAACTAACAACAGAAAAAAAAATCTCAAGAACTTCAAATAATAAAATACTCAGATAAAGAATATACTATGTATTTTAAATTAAGTGAAGATATAAAGGAAGGAATAAAATATGAGGAAAGATCAACATAGTGTCAACAAAAATCAGACACATGTGAAAAAGAATCCCTAGAAAATAAAAATAAAATCATTGGAAATAAAACCTCAGTGACTATTAGCAGATAAGCACACTTTAAGAAAGAACCGATGAGCAAGAAGAGAAAGCTAAGAAAATGTGACACACACACACACAAAAAAAAAAGGGAGAGAGAGAGAGAAGGAAGATATCAACAAGGTCTGGAGGTAAGGAAAAAAATAAGAAAACCGAACATATCTAAAAAGGGCTCCAGAGGAATAAATAAATAAAGAGAATGAAGGAGAGACTGTAGAAGACAGAGGAATCCTCAGACTCAGGAAATCAAGTGAGTTCTGAGCTTAATAAGTAACATTAAGTTCACACCAAGATTCACTGTGCTGAAACTCAAAAGCACCGAAGGCAAAAAGAAGATTGAACAATCAAACCAAAGAAAAGGCAGGTTTCCTCAAAAGCAGCAATTATAATTAGATGTACAGCCAACTTCTCAATAGATCACTAGAAACTAGGACACGAAGGACCAATATCTTCAGAGTGCAAATAGAAAATAGAATCCCCAAGTAATCTTTTTACAAATAGGCCAAAAAAAATTTTTTTCAGAGAAGCTAAAGAGAGTGGTAACCATTGCAGAACAGATCACTGAAAGAAGGATGAAAAGATGTACTTCAAAAAGCAAAGAGGAGAAAACTGGAGATGTAGAGAAGGAGAAAACCAAAGAATCAGGGTACAACTTGGTAAATCTGAATACACCAATTCCATAAAATAATAATGACAATGACCAATGTTGGGAACACTGGGGTAACTGGCATTAAAGCACTGCATGTGCTACTTGTAAGAAGGGTAAAGATGCTGATCAATTTTAGATGTGTTAAAGTTTTAAGGGAATCCAAGAGAGAGACAGAGATAAAATTAGGAGAGCATATTTAATGGAATCCAAGAAAAAGAAATTTGCATGGAGTGATGGTGACTCTTTGGAAAAAGAAACAAATAGGATGAAGGCCTAGGCAGAAACACAGAGGAAAAGGAGACCAGAGGAGAGGGGAAGAGGGAATAAGGAGAACTCAATCTAATGAAAAGCAGGATTAGAGGATCTTTTTGAGCACTAAAAAACAAACAAACAAAAAAGTCAGGCTAAATAATACAAAATAAGAAGATAGAAAAACATCTAAGGTTCTCAATAAACATCAGTGAACTAAACACACCAATAAAAAGATAAAAATAGCCTAGCTGGATTTCTTTTTATTACAAGAGATTTACCTAAAATATAAGGACACTAAAATTATAAAAGTATAGAAAAAACATTTTTTAAATCCAACTGGTGGAGCTATACAAACACCAGATTCATTTTTAAGTTAATTTCTATTGGGAACGCTCTTTTTTAGTTTTTTATAATGCTGGTGCATTATAATTATATGTAGTAGTAGGATTTGTTGTTACATGTTTGTACGTGCAACAACATAACAATATAATTTAGTCAGTTTGAGTCCCCAGTACCTCCCCTGTTCCTCTCCCTGATCCCTTTCCTCTTCTCTACTGATCTCCTTTCTCTTTTCATGAGATTCCACCTCCTCCCACCCCACCCCCACCTCTGCATCTTTTTTTTCTTTCTCTCTCTCTCTCTCTCTTTCTCTCTCAAGCTCCAAATTTGAAAGAAAACATATGACCATTGACTTTCTGAGTTTGGCTTATTTCACTTAACATAAGGCTCTCAAATTCCATCCAAAGGGCGGGGCAGTGGGGGGAGAGGGGCACTGGTCTTGTAAAATACTAAAGGCACAATTCCAGAAAGAAATAAAATCTGTAAACCTTTACTCACTATTATGATCCTAATATAAAATGTACTTGAAGTTTAAAAATGACAGAAGTTCAAAGAGAAATAGACAAATCCTCAAACTTTTATTCAGTCATTCGGCAGACCAAAAATTGGGAAAAGTATGGATTTGGACAATACAATTAACAAGGTTGTTCTAATAAATAAATATAGAATCCTGACCCCTGAATATTTAGGAACTTTTTCAAACTCAAGGAACAGTTATAAAAACCAACCACTTAGCTCACACAACGCAAGTCTCAAAAATTTCAAAGAGCCGGGTGGTGGCACACGTCTGTAATCCTAGCAGAGGCTGAGGCAGGAAAATCTCGAATTCAAAGCCAGACTAAGAAAAGTGAGGTACTAAGCAACTCAGTGAGACCCTGTCTCTAAATAAAATACAAAATAGGGCTAGGGATGTGGCTCAGTGGTCACGTACTCCTGAGTTCAATTCTTGGTACCCGCCCAAAAAAGTTTCTTTTCAAAGAATCCACCTAATACAGACCACAATGAAAAAAAGTGAGAACACGTAGAAGATAACTTAAACACAAACATATTCAGAGACTCTTAATATGTATTTTTAATTATCGTAAAAGAAACTGCAGATAGTTTTTAAGACTTACTCTCAAAGGAGAAATAATTCTGAAAATAGGAAATGTTTAGAACTCAATGAAAACACCATTTATCAAAACCTGTGGGAAGGAACTAAAGAAATCACTTAAAGGATATTTTATAGCTTCAAATGCTTATATTTTTTAAAAAAGAAAAGACTGGGGATGGGGATGGGGATGTAGCTTAGTGGTAGAGTGCTTATCTAGCATGTGCAAGGGTTTGGGTTCCCTTCTAAGAAAGAAAGTGGGGAGGATAGGAAGGGAGGGAGGAGGGGAGGGAGAAGGGGAGGTCAGGGGAAGGAGGAGGAGAGAAAGCAGGGGAGGGGAGACTGAATGTTAATGATCTGGTTGTCAATCTTAAGAAGATAGAAGGATAGAGTAAACCCAAAGTATGTAGAAGGAACAAAATAATAAAGCTATAGCCCTGGTGAGATATAAAACACACTTACAACAGAGTTTTGACCAAACTCGAAATGTGATTCTTTTTAACATTTCTAAATGGTGATAACAGAAGAGGCAGGGTAGTGGAGTGGCAGGAAGTGCTGGCTCTAGAGCCACAGGCCTGGGCTGAATCCCAGCCCTGCCCCTTACCATTGCATGGCCTCAGGGCAGTGCCCTGTGGCTGGCATCTGAGGAGCCAGGCTCAGACTCTAGACAGCCAATGCCCTGTGCCCACACACCCATTGCTTTCCCCTACGGCAAGACTTCCCAAGTTGTGGACTCTGACCCAAGGATCATCTTCTCCTGATGAAAATGGGTATTACTATCTATCTCCACCTTGCAGAAGGGAGAACTGAGGTTTGGATAATATATGCAATTCCCCCCAAATCATGGAACCATCAAGTATTGGGACTGATTCAAAGCCAGATTCCCCCCAGTTTAAAAGTCTGCCCTCTCAGACATTCTGTGAGAGAAGACAAAAATCCCTGATGGCCACTCAGGGTGATAATGCTCAGGAAAACTTTACTGTAACAGCTCGGGAGGCTGAGACGGAAGGATCGTGAGTTCAAAGCCAGCCTCAGCAACTGTGGGGCACTAAGCAACTCAGTGAGACCCTGTCTCTAAATAAAATACAAAATAGGGCTGGGGATGTGGCTCAGTGGTCGAGTGCTCTTGAGCTCAATCCCTGGTACCCCCTAAAAAATTAACTAATTAATTAAAATTAAAACCAACTTTACTGTATACCCAATATTAGGGGAAAATCTCTCTTTTAAGATCAAAGGTAAAATAGCAGGGGGCAGATGCTGCTTAAAAATGTCTATAAGTCCCTACTTCTACTAGGTAGATTATGGGCTTGGGAATGAGAAATAATATGAATAATTCTCCTATTTATTAGACACCATGGGCTAAGGAGAATGGTAAGATCTTTCAACATCCCTCTCCAAAGGTTCTACTATTTTCCCATAACACAGATTCAGAACCTCCAGTGCAAAGAAGTTAAATTCAAATAGCGGGGCTGGGGATGTGGCTCAAGTGGTAGCGCGCTCGCCTGGCATGCGTGCAGCCCGGGTTCGATCCTCAGCACCACATACAAACAAAGATGTTGTTTGTGTCCACCGAAAAATAAATAAATAAAATATTAAAAAAAAAAAAAATTCAAATAGCTACAAATCCGTAGAGGCAGGATTCCCACCCAGGCCATCTGGCACGACACTGTCATTCTTATCCACGACAACCTCCTGGGCCCTGACTTCTCGGTCCATCCCTTGGAGATCACAGTACCCAAGCCCTGGACTGGGAAGAGCAGAGGAGACAGGCAGGCCAGCCCCCACCCAGCACAGCCTCTGGCAGGAGGTAAGCCAGGAGAAGAATGAAGAGGGCGGGGCTGAGAGTGAGGAGGGGTAGAAGTCACAGCAGGTGTCTCTACAAAGACACAGGCCAATCAGTTCAGGGAAAACTTCCTGCACCGGATCTCCAAAGGCAGCTTTCCATTTCCTGCACACAGACCTTCACGAGGACAGCTCATTGGTGCGGCACATGAAGGCTTGTTTTCAAAATCAAAATCACAGCATTTCATATTATAGGAAGATAGGAAGAAAAGTATTTAAAAGGATCTGTCAAATAGAGCTGCAGGGAAGCGAGGAAAAAGAAATGCTCACATTACCCGATTGCAGTGAGTCTAGCCTTGAACTTAATTTTCCAGAATTCTTGAAATATCAGTGATCGCAGCAGAAAAGAACAATTAATCAGGCCGCGTTTGTTCTCTAAGTGTGAGTCGCTGTTGCCACCTACAGGTAAACACGGGGTGTGCAGCGCTGCGGAACCGCTCAACCTCAGGACAGAGCCCTGGAGAAGGCGGCTCTGGGGAAGTGGTTTGTTTGCTGGATGCAGAAAACGCAATGCTACCTGAAGGAGCAGCTCTTTCTCAACCACCTCTTCGGTCTTGCTGATGAGGCGCTTCTGCAGGGTGTGAATTTTCTGTATCATCTCAAAGGTACTGGGGTCGCTGGCCTGTCCGAGGGGAAGAGCAAAAACCGGCTCAGAGATCATCAGTTTCAAAACACCAAGGTCCCTACGTAAAATAATTATTGTTTTATTGAGATCTCCTGCAAAGCCACAGCATCAATGTAAAGAGAATTAAAACAAAACAAAGCATGACAGGTGGGATAGTCGTAATTACCTGCCCACCACCCCACCATGGTTTTCCAATGTCTTATCTAGGGATCTAGTTCGCCAAGATATGGGAAATGGGTGTGTTGACTCCACCAGTAGGAATAATGAGAATAATGACAGGGACTGTATATGAGACCTGACTCTCTGTCACCATCGGTACACTGGGCTGCATTTCCTACAACTCATTTTAGCCACATAAGACAGTATTTGTCTTCCTTTCTTACAGATAACACAACTGGGGCTCAGAGAAGTTAGGTCATTTGCCCAGATTGGTGAAGGCCAGAGCTGAATTCAAGGCCCACACACACCAGGCTCCAAATGCTGCTGCTGTAGCTCAATTCCAAGGTCAGAGGCTGTCCCTCCCAGCTCCAGTTTCCATAGGAATGAGCTTTGTTCCCTCAGTTTTAGGATCCACTCCCCTTTGGTCACGGTCACCAAGAAGATTCAATACAGTTCCCCATGGGGATAGCTACAGGGTGGGGACCTCTGCTAATAACTGGCTGCAGAATACGGCCATGGTATTTCACTCCTGGATGGAGTTATCAACCTATACGGCTCTGATGTCTCTTCAATTGCTATCTGTGCACAACTTGAACAAGACCTATGGTTATAAATTGATCCATTGTCCTCCAGTCCGCCAGCCAAAACTTCCCTCTCAACTGTTCTGACGTTTTGAATTAATCTAGCAAGCTAAATATTTTTAACTGTCTCCCAGAGTCTTCATTTTCTAATTTTTTAAAATAGAAATTGACGCCGAGTTGGAAACTTGAAAGATCTGCTTGAAAACACACGGAATAAACGAATGTGATGGCAAATGGATTTAAACACTTCAGCTCCACTTCCCCGGACAGATCCACACGGTGGCTGAGCTAGTAAACGAGACACCACACTTGGCATGTGAAGAGGAATAAATGAGGGTCAAAAAAAAGGGAAATTAAAGAGATGTTGTTGACTCTGACTTTGAGAAGCACTGAGCAGTGCCAATTGATACCCATATATTGGGACTAGGTCTGGCACACATCTCTTGGCAGGACTGGATGTTATTAAAATTCAGGCCTCATGTTTACATAACAATTTATAATGCATTAGCCTTAATGCTTTCTTCATTAAAAGGAAAAAATAAAAATGAAAAACAAAAACCTAGTTAGCTGATTTTCCAGCCTGCCCTGATCTTTCTTGTATCATAGACTTATCTCTCTCAACACCCTAATTGTTCATTTACTGGAATCCTCTTCTGGCACCCACATTGCTTGGTACAACCAGGAGAGGGCCCTCTTTTTCTTGAATAAGAAGAGTTTATCTTTAACTGCTATTTGCAGTGCTGGTGGTGATATCCACCGGGAACTCATAAAATATCAAACGAAACTGATTGCCCATCTTCTACCTCTAAGACTTTGGCTATGTCCCCAGATCCTAAAGGGTTTGGCTAGAGCTTTGCAAAGAGGGCTCTTTCACAAAATCATTTTTCATGGAAGAAAGAAAAAAAAAATAGAATGCAAAGACCAATTGAAAGATGATTAAGATGCTGGTGGCCCACGTAGCTAAAGGCCATTAGCAATCCAAGATGGACAGGCAGTTGAGGGAAAACTGGTGGACCACAAACTCCCTAAACGAGAAAAAGAAATGGCAATTGGTGAAGCCAGTACACAGCTTCCACTGGGTCTTTTTTCAGGCAGAAAGGATTTCGTTCCAGACTTTTAAAACAAAACTCAAATGAATTCAAATGGAGCATCTGGTTCTGGAATAACCCAATTTGTATTGCAGCCAGTCTTACATGCTAGGTGACAATTTGCAGAGCATTAAATTAAAGGGCACTTCTTAATTGTGCTTTAGGTTAGAAGCCTCCAGCAGGGTAGGAGAGAAGATGGGGGAGGGGAAGAACATTCCAGTGGCTGTTACCTCGAGCTTCCTCCATCTGTGCACATTCATGGGGTTCTCCAGTTCCTCCTCCAGGGCTCTGCAGCGGGTTCTCTCCTTCAAGAATTCTCTTTGCATGTGAAAAAACTCCTGCCTGAATAACACAGACTTTCTTTTGCAAAGAAATTCTCTGCCCATTTGATCCCCCCCACACACACACACAAGCTAATGCCTAGTCTTTTTTATTTTTTACTTTGAGGTGGGGTCTTAAGTTATCCAGGCTAACTACAAATTTGCAATCTTTCTGCCTCTCAGAGTCTCTGGGATTACAGGCATGTGCTACTGTACCCAGCTGAACATCATCTCTTTAAATGGCTACATACATAACTACATCTTGGGTAGAAAGTTGGAATTCAGGGGACTTTTGTGAACACTGAGACCAGCCTCTCAAATCTGGTTAAGGCGTAAATGATATCAGTTCTTGCCTTCGCTTTAAACAACAACAAAAATGTGACAGGCTTTAGAATATTGATTCTGAATATTCACGGAATTTAGAAGTGTGTGAAATGAAGGAGGTGCAGAGGTGAATTACAAGAGCTTCAATATACTTTTCAATGTTTCTAAGTGTTTGTACAGTACAATGAATGAGCACACAGCCCCTAACAGAGCTATTGAGACTCAGGGGACCACCTGGCAGCAGTCAGGCCTCCACCTCCACCCTCACTGCACGCCACACATTGGGATCATGGGAGGGGCGGAGGGGAGAGCTCTGACAACATCCCTTTGCCTGAACCCAATTCCAGAGGGACTCCGCTTGGTCCGGTTTGATGCAGGGCTTGGACTTCATGGGGTTTATAGTTCTACTGGTAATGTTCCTGTGCAGCCAGGACCAGGAGACACTGAGTCAGGATTTGGGAGGATCTTCTACCTGGAATTCCCCAACCATAGCACACAGGTGACTGAAAAAGTCCCAGGCACCAGCTCTGCCTCAGACATACTTGCAAAATCTTCAGGAATCTCTAGTTAATAGGACTGTGCTGCAGCCGTCCTCGGGATCCTGTGAGATACCTGTCACCCTATCAACCAGAAGTTTGGTTGGGAGGTGGAGAAGCAGCAAGCACTTGCATTGACAGGAGCAATGAGGACATTAATATCTGTCCTTGTCTGCTCTGGGTGTGCAGATCACTAATACTAAGCCATTTCTTACTTAATTGCTTCATTTAAACCAATAATACAACTTCCCCTCATTAGCAAGACAAACCATTCGAATTAACTGCATGAGGTTCACATGAGATAGGGAGCCCAGAACAAGGTGCTTAGAATTAAAAGCATATTTGTAACACTTTGATTCTCTAGGGTGTCTTTGGAAGAAGAGGGCAAAATGTTGGCTACCATGTTTGATGTCTTGCTTTCTATTAGACTTTGTGCCAGGCACATTACATTTGTTTTCATATTTTATTGTAACTACAAGTCAAAAGCTCAGAGAAGTTTAGTGATTTGCCCAAGATCACACAAGGCTGAGATTAGAATTCATGACTGCTTGCTCCCAATCTGTATCAAGTTGTCTTCTCATTGAAAAGAAAAATAAAACCCATTGTCCACAAACTAGCACTATTGAATAGAAATGGGTAAAAGTTGGCCCTCTATGGGTGTCATAAAAATAACTGGTGGCTGATAGTACTGGAGATCTTTCAATAGCTACTTAGAATGAAGCCATTTGTCTCTACAATGTCAATGGTAGTAAAGGTATGAGTGATTCTCTAAGCTCTTCTTTAGATTTCTTTTCTGCATTTCCCATGTTTTCTACAATGAATTTACACTACTTTCATTACCCGAAATACAAGCAATTCTTTAAAAGATTAAAAAAAAAAAGTATTGATCCATCCCTGATGGTGGCTGTCTTAGTATTCCTGAATATATTCCCTGTGTCTAAATATCAAAACTATCTTCTAATTCAATTAAATTAAGAAGCAGATCCAAACTGTGTCCTTATCAGGAGTGGTCAAGGAGACTTCCTCTACAAGCCCCTGGAGAATACGGACAGCTACTGGGAAAAGATCAGATGCTCTTATTTGGTTTCCTGCAGCTCCCCATATAAAACAAAGCACTGTTTTCCCCAAGGAAAAGTAGATCTCAGGCACCCCAGATTAAAAAAAAAAAAGACGAAGATACACACTAAGCTAAAGTAAAGCTGCAAAAGATAAATCAAGAGTGAGAGAGAAAATCTGACTACCTTCTAAGAAAACAGATTTGCAAATAGTGATAGAATTAAAATTTCCACCTACCTCTTTTCATCCCATATGTAGTTCCAAGAGCAAAGTGTAAAGTTACCCGGATGAAATTTAAATATTGCTGCTCCACCCCCTACACACTGCCTTATTAAAGAAATCCACCTTTTTTCATTGGGGAAAGAAATTTTCCTGAATCATGACTAGTTGGTGTTTGTGATATGACTTGAAATGTCCTTTTTAAAAATCCAGAATCATTCTTTTAAATAATCTGTTTTCCTTTTTTTGGTACCAGGGATTGAACCCAGCAGCACTTTAACACTGAGCCACATCCCCAGACCTTTTTTCATTTTTTATTTTGAGACACAGTCTCGTTGAATTGCTTAGGGCCTCTCTAAGTCGCTGAAGCTGGCTTTGAACTCGTGACCCTCCTGCCTCAGCCTCCGAAGCCACTGGGATGACAGGCATGTGCCACCTTTTTGCACTTGCCCAAAATTCCTTGAAAGGAAACAAGTTCGTTTTCGTTTTGCCTGGTGGGCAATGTAGGGTGGATGGGAAAGTTCTTAATCTTTCTTGGCTGATAATTTCATCATGCAGAATACATTTATCCAGTTAATTTGATGAAGACTTTCAATGACCAACAATTGTGAGAAGCTCCCCGCAGAGTGCCATGCCCTTACCAGTTACCTGAGTTCCTCCACGTTAGCCACGCTCCTGGCGAGAATCCCCTTCTCCCTGCGAAGCTTCTTGATCTCAAGTTTGAGGATCCGCATGTCCTCCACCCTCTGGTTGTACTGGCTTTCGCCCTTATTCATCACCGACTGCTGGATCTTGATCTTCTCGTAGAGCAAAGCTAACTCGTCATTGCGCCGAACAAGCTGAGACCCCAGGATGTCTCTCTCACTGATGACCTAGAAACAAGGGCCCCCAGGAATGGAAAAGTCGCGCTTTTCATTGTGGCTGCAGCCTTCATTCAGCCCACGAATATCTAGCAAATGCCCATGTGGGCGCCACGTGCACCGGCCACTGGAATCGCCTGCTAGACCCTCAACACTGGGCTCCTTCCACTAGAGTCTGGGGTCCCTTTGCACAGAAACCACTGTGCAATAAATAATTTGTAATAATGTTAATAGCCCAGCGATCCAAAAATTCTTGGCCCGTGGGTGGATCATTTTATTTGATGGTATATTTTTTCCAACCCATTTGTCATTTTTTGTTTTGTGTTGTTTTGGTTTTTGTTTGTTTGTTTGTTTTGGTATTAGGGATTGAACCCAGGAGCACTTTACTACTGAACTATATACCCAATCCTTTTTATTTTAATTTTGAGACAGTCTGCTAGATTGCCCAGGCTGGCCTCAAAGTTGCAATCCTTCAGCCTCCAACTCCCAAGCCGCTTCAACCCGTTTGCTTTTTGATGTTTAAATTTCAACAGTCTGGTCAAGTACCACCACTTCTTAGCGTTCTTGTAGGGACTAACTTTCTCTGCTAGGTCCTTGAAATCATTTAAGTTTCTAAGCCCCACACTATGCATTTGAGTTTCTGGCTCCCAAATATGTAATTATTAATTGCAATTACATATGAGCTATTATGTTGCCCTAGAACGTAAGCTCATTGAGAACCGGGAACTCGTGCTTCTCTTGACCAAAGTGTCCCCTGTGCCTGGAGGAGGAACTGATGCCTAAGAAGTGCTTGTAAATACAAGCCCATCAAATGAGTGACTATTCCATCCCCAATCAACAAGAGATGGGCCTCTGCTGCTGACCTCCCAATAAGGCTGGCATTGCTGAAAGAGGACAGAGGAGTCATAAAAATTGGAATTGATCACTCGTGACTGCGGTTGAGAGTCTGATGAGGAGACTCTACCTGGTCTAACTCCTTCTTCTGCCTCAATCGTTCCCCGTCGGCCTCAGCAATGATTCGCAGGAGTTTTCTCTCCTCGGCCTCTTGCTTTTCAATGAAGTGTTTCGTCTCCAGGGCTTGTTGTCTCAGCTTCTGCAGCTCCGCCTGACAAAGAGTAAATGATTTGAACAAATTTCCTTCAACAGCAGCACAAACCAGGACGACAGGGCCCAGGTTTAGATGCCCAGTTAGGCTTATGCTTTCTTTGATGTTTCATTGAACATGATTTGATCACTCTCACAAGCCCAACAGAGACCTACAACACACACACACACACACACACACACACACACACATACACATACACACACACACATGCATGCAGGGCCACTGACAAGGAAATAGCAATGCCCATTACGGTGACCGTGTTTTTCTGTGAGTTGTGCCCTTGAGGGATTCCTATCACTTGTCTGTATACATGTAGCTTCATTGGTATTCCACAGCATGGCTTCTCTCACCAAGAGAATTCACTAAGAATGGAGCAGAGGAAGATGCAGGGGTGAGGACAGGCTTCCATTCCAGGCATGGTCCTAACGCCACCAGTACATTCACTGCAAAGAAAGAGCCCATTGCAAGCAGAAATCAAATTAGCCAAAGATAATTTGAACTACTACTATGTGTCTATCTAATGGAAGCAGCATGATGAGAAAGAAGGGCCAGACTCAGCTGTGAGCTCTCTGATAATGTGTCCCTGATAATGTGTCCCTGATGACCCAGCTAAAAAAAAAGATGTAAGCCACCAGGCACAGTGGCGCATGCCTACAATCCTAGTGGCTCAGGAGGCTGAGGCAGGAGGATCCAGAGTTCAAAGCTAGCCTCCACAACAGCGAGGCACTAAGCAACTCAGTGAGACCCTGTCTCTAAATAAAATACAAAATAGGGCTGGGCATGTGGCTCAGTGGCGAGCGCCCCTGAATTCAATCCCTGGTACCAAAAAAAAAAAAAAGATGTAAGTCTTAGTCCTAAGATATTTCCAACCCAGATGATACACAAATATTATGCAAATATTAATTAGCCCAGGCAACAATTTTTCAGTAGCTTTTTTTTTTATCATGAAGTAAATTTATGTCACAGGAGATCAAAGGAAAAGTCATCAGTGAACCAGGGTCATCAGGGACACATTATCAGAGAGCTCACAGCTGAGTGTGGCCCTTGAGGTTATATGGAAAGCACAGGAATGATGCGGAAGAGGTGCTATAAACTGAGAGAAATTCTTCTCATTGAAGGACAACCCACTTCTATTCCACAAGTAGGTTTGTGACTACATACCCTCGGCACAATGCTGCATGTTTTACCAACTCTTTTCTCCATTTTACTAACGCAATCACAGAGACAAAAAAGCAAATAAGTACAGCCAGTAAGTAGCAGAGCTGAGAGTCCAGCCAGGCGCTTTGGATGCCAAAGCCTGTGTTCCCTCTATTGTCACCACCCCATCGATCCCAGTGAAATCAGAAGTAAGAAGAAGGATCCCGCACCCACTGGAGACGATGAACAGAGCCACTGGGGTGAACACACCATCAACCTGTGTGAGGAGGACATGAGAAAACACAGGAAGGAGTTTCCACTTCTGCCTGGAGTAGAGAAGAAAGAACCAGTCAGGTCCCTGGCTGTCGAGAAGGAGGCAGACCAGGAAGCCACATTCCCCGTGGCTGGAGTAGAGAGCTAGGTAGGAACCAGCAGGAGGTAAGGCCGGTAAGCAGCTGGGCTGGACTGGGAAAGGCTTTGCACACCATGCACAGGATGGAGCACACACTGAGGAACCAAAATGTGTCTTTGAGAGGTTTCGTGCCCAGCTGAGGAGGACAAGTGACCCAATCGAATGAGGAGGGAGAGCTTTGCTTCCCCCAACCCATGCCTGAGCTCACAGGAGACGTGATAAGATGACATTAAGGCTTCAATGTGTCAATTGCTTGCAGGTTGCCAGATGACAGTGAAAGACTTGTAAGTTTTCCTTTCAAGTAAATATTGGGACTCACACACACACACATAAACACACACCCAGAAAGGTCACCAAGACAATAGACAACTCCATTCTTACACGTGTCTGTGAACCAACCCAACTCAGGTCAAGGTCTGCCTCTCACTCATGAACACCAAGAGTCATGAATGCCACACCTCAGCAGCAGTCATGAATGCCCCCCAAACCGCAGAAGATACCAAGATCCCAGCAAGAGATGTGCAAATTAAATGCAACCAGCTACTGTAATATAAAACCAGGGGTTTCTTTTATGACATTTTGTTTGTTCATTCATGAAATATGTTTTTTTCCAGGGATAAGCAAAAGGAAATGCTTATTGAGAAAAGATCTGGTCTAGTATTTACCACTTACAGGTTTTGCCTGATAGGAAAGTCAGGGAAGAACCAGCCTTTCTGTTTCTATAATCATTTAAGGTGACAGCAGAGACAGCAATAAAATACCTGTTTGGCTCCTGCTTCCTTTAATAAAACTTTTATTTTCCCATACCTGCAACACTCACTTCTCTGTTCCTAAGTGCTGAGAGCTGATCAGAATCCATCAGCAGAACAAAATGAAACCCCTGTTATATTAAAATGCAATCAACAGTGTGTAAAAGTATCTGTCTGGAATGTAAAACCGTTCGTGCGTTTGGCATTGCTAGGTGCTTTTTTCATAATATATCAAAATTCCGAGTGGTCTCCTTATGTCATAAATTTATGGGCTGTAAACAAGATGTGGCATTAGACGCTGGCAGCAAATGTGAACATCAACAAAATACCTTGGGTCTAATACATTTAGCAGTTATAAATCTGAGCTGTCTCACCCAGGAAAGATGGGAACAACTGCTGTGCACCCAAAATCACATCAAGCAGCATCTTGGAAGGGACCTGAGGTTTCTGCACCCATCAAAGTGCTACTGGTGGCAGGCAGTTGTAATGAGATGGCAGGACACACCATTCAGTCACTGCCCCTGTCATGGTATGATTTTGTGGAAGGTGTTTACAAACTACATACCATCTCATTTGCTTGGAGCATAAAACATATCTCAAGAGCTACCCTTGCAAGAACCTTGTCCATTCCTGCATGGACGACCTGAAGTCTTCTGGCCACAGAGGAAGTAGGCTGTCTCTCTTTCTCTCCCCACCTCGTCCCTGCCACCCTTTCTCAGATAACAGCTCCCCCTTTCTGTCATACTACAGAATCCATTAAGTAAAAGGATGTGGTGCCCTGGAGCGAGGTCCTAATGTAGTACTGAGCTCTGGACCCAAGAGAATTTGTCGTTGGATTATTCACCAAGAATCAAAGTGCTGTCAGATAGATGAGGGATGATTGGGAAGTGACGAGACAGAATCATGGACCTGTTAGGACTAGAAGACAGACACTGCAAACAAGATGGCCCCTTTGGTGCTGATGAAAACAGGACTGGCACAGACTGGGCAAGGGAACACGGATGCAGCAACATCTACAGAGAACATTGACATTGTCATAACCATGATATGCTGACAACGTCCAGAATCCCAAGAAGTCCAAAGAACCTGGTAGCAACTGGAGAAGGAATTTGGGAAGGAACAAAATTTTTCACTTGAGGAGGATACAAGAGGGTGACCGTGACATATGATGACAATTGTTTGTTTACAGGCTTGGAGAAGAAGATTGGGTTGTCCTATCGAGAGGTATATCATCCTAGCAAGCAGGCTAGGCTTGTCCCTCCATCGGGGATTATGTACACACACCACTTTGTAGACCTCACAAAAGTAAGATGAATGTGTCATGGGGCAAAGTTACTAGAATCAGTCCTCCCGCCCCCCCCCCCCGTGTTGGTTTGCAAACTTTAGATGCATGAAATCCAGAGACCTGTGTAGAATGTGATTCAAATTCTTAAGCTGAAAAAGTCAAGAGGCTGAAACTCAACACTGGAGCTGTCATATTTTTCTAAAGAATGTCAAACAGGCTTAATGATAGGCCGAAATTATCCAGTCGGAGCACCACTGCAAGTCATCCTTGGATAACCTCAAATAATAAATCAGGTGGGTATTCTTCCTCTGTTCCCCACTCTTGCCTTAATGGGAAATGCTGGAAGAAAAAGCATCCAGCTCCACAAAGCCTCCAACCAGTGACCCAAAGCCATCCCAACCAGGGATTCCCCATCTGGAGCTCACCCTCCAGAGCAGAAACCTTTTAATCACCCTTCATTCCACCAGCTACCAACTCTGCTGGTCCAGGGCCACAAAACAGGACCCTAATGCCCTTTATTTTATTTTATTTTGATGCTTTTTTTGGCGCTATACGTAGATGCCTGTTGGTGGAGGACATAATTGAAGTAAATACTAACTCACATCAAAGTATTGGTCTTTTGTACAGAAATCACTTATTCGAGAGCAGAATTTTACAGCAGGCAATTAATTCCACCCTGGACTCAGCTATAGGTAATAGTTAATCTCTTGGATAAAGCATCACTTGGGAAACAGAGAATCAATGTCATCCTCCAAGAGAAAGAAATGATTCACCCAATGGATTACCGGGAAGCCTTGATAACGTGGGCCATGAGGCCCCTGGTGAAGCAAGGTTTATAATGAGATCCTTCTGATTCATTCAGCAACAAATAAACCCCATCCCACTGCAGGTTCCAGGGTGGATGAACTGCTCCCATGAAACTGTTTTTGAACAGGGGATAAGGGCAAAGATTTAGGATATTTTCAAGTTTTAAAAAATGTATGTATATTTCTTTATATGTAAATAAAATTTAATGCAGAATTATTCTTTTTCTATCATAAGTTGCAGTTGGAGAAATAAAAGTCTCAGGTAAATATATCAATGACCGTATCTTTTTTTTTTAACCTTATCTCAGTAGTTCTATTTCCATGAAAACCTACCATTAGGTTGCCAAAACTACACATTATTAGATTGAGAGTGTATATTTCTATCTATGGCATCTTAGAATCAAGGAAATGTGATATTAAATCTGTCCAATGCTAGACATACTTTTTTAAGATAGGGACTACATTTGAAAGCTAATATAGCAAAAACTGAGGTGTTCAGTCTCTAATTTGTTATAAACGGTTCCTGTGAGCAGTTCTGAAGCATGCACATTTTCAAAGGAAAAAATACCACCATTGTCTCCTTTTTTAATTCCTTTAGTCACATGAAGTAAAAGGGAAATCCATTGGATCCAAGGGGGAAAGGAAATGATGTCAGGGTTAGTGATGTGTGCAGTGAAACATGTTTGGTTAGAGAATTTGAAATGGTTTAATTATTTGGTATATTTTCTCAGAGTCCTTATGTTAGTAGAAACAGAATATTCTACACTGGCAGATTTGAAGGATATGCCCTCGTAAGATCTATGGAGACAGGTGGTCCCTAGAAGAACAGCTGCAAAATTCTTAGACCCACAGAGGAAAGTGAACATGAACCTGGCTGGGAGCAAACCAAACAAAGCTCTCACACCTGGTAGTTAATGATTCTTCAGGCAGAAAATTCACACATACACAAAGGAACTTCACTAGGAACAGAGAGACAAACTGTCATCTTATAGAAAGACACAACCAGAGAAATGAAAGTTGTGCTCCCTTTGTGTCCAATGAATCAAAATGCATTCTGCTGTCATGTATAACTACCGAGAATAAATTTTAAAAAAAAAATTTTTTTAAAGGCCCAGAGGAGCTGGGAAGGGCTGGGTGAGCGCACAGAGCTGGACCAGGGCTGCAGATGGAAAATCCTGTGAGATCTGAGAGCTCAAGGACTTATTGGGCATCTGGGTATCTTCTCTTTCCATTGATGCAGGACGGCCAGCATAAACACGCTGTTCTGCCTATGTGCCACTCCCTCCCTTGTTCCACTGCAAGCCCTGATGCCTCTTGAGGATGGGTTGGGAAAACCGGCAGTGAAGACCATCAGCAGCCTGGGTTGTCATCCCCGCCCCTGGGTGCCTTCAGTGAGTGGAGACTGTCCCTAGTGGGTCAGTGGACCACTGGTCCACCGTGTCTCTTATAAGGTCTGTACCTTCAGTGTCTCCTTCTCCTTTTCTATTCGCTGCTGTTCCAGATTCAGCTTCACAAGCACAGACTCTTTGGCAGAGATTTCTTCTTTCAGCTGATCTACCTGATGGGTCATAATCTTTAACTTTCTCTTCATTTCTGTTATTTCATCCTAACAAAAAGAAAGAAGAAAGTGAATCAAATAAGCATCACCATCTCTATGGAAGTTCGAGACAAAGTTCTCTTGACCAATTACGATGGGCAATTCTTTTGTATCTTCAATGCCCGTCAACCTCAAAGTACTTCATAGCAATGACTCAAAACAGTCTCATGAGACATATACAAAGTATACATAATGAGTATCACACACACACACACATACAAACACAACCCTTTATTCCTCTCCTTATTAAAGGAACTGGAAGCACAACAAACATCATAGCTAAAATATTTCAAAGCAAAGCTCTGCAATTAAATGACAAGAGTGTACTGCTGCTTCTGATTCTCGGTTGCCATTAGCAGTTTTAAAAATAACAAAGAGGAGAAAGGTAATCCTACAGAATAATTAAAAGAAGGACCATGATCTCCACATCCTATGAAGTTGTGTCATTTCCATTTCCAACCACCTGACAGTTCTGTATGAATCAGTCTTCTTTCCCAGGTGAATTGCACAGGACTGCTTCTTAATCTCATCTTAACTCCTGCCACGAGGGCACCAGAACCTCTTTTAACCCAGGGTGAGCAAGAGTCAAAATGCAAACATATAAATATGTTCTTTACCTGCGCTTCAACCAGGTTTTTGCTGTACAGGTTCCTGTCTGACCTCACAGCTTCATACAGGTTCTGTTGCTGTTTTAACTTAGTCTCCGATTCAGCTATTTTTTTCCTATAGTCAAAAATCTGCATTTCACGGATTTTTATGTCTTCCATGTTCATGAGGACCTGGAGGAAACAGAAGTATAGGAATATGCTTGAATAGCCCATCTGTGCTTACGGTCATGGGACAAATAGAGTTTTGTTTTGTTTTTTTTTTAATCTAAAGGTGGCTGGTAGAGATGCCAGCCATCAGAAAATCTGACTGCGACAATAATCATGGCAGCACAACACAGAAATTCCACCCCGCTGATTAGGTGCAAGCATATATCTCATCTGCACTGCAGTTCTGCTCAATTATGAAGGCTTAACACAGTTATTCTGTGAACACAAGAAAGAAAAAGATGGAAAAATTCTTTCAATTCTGGAAAGTCTCTCCTGACTACCCCACCCACCAAAAACGAAAAGAAAAGAAAAAAAAGCCACAGGCTTATTATACAGAGCTTAAGGGAAAGCACTAGAAAGAGAAGAGATAATTTAGCTGTTTGGCCATACAGGCTACTTTATCACATCAACCACCAGAAAGAAAAGTGGCCTTTAGCCCTTGACAGCAATTGAAACTGTCCTGCCAATGTCAAGGCCATTCCAGCAAGGGAACTCAAAGGACTTCATAAAAATGCAATCTATTGTGCACACAACATTTTTAGGAAAACGGGAAGCCAGCAGGACCACCCCCTTTTGGCAAGTATGAAAATCAGGGCCTGAAATCCCGGCTTCAGTCAATTCCTCTCAACATCAGCTCATAGAGTAGAAAGTACGAGTCTCAGTTGCAAGTCCACAGAAATTCATTTTTTTTTTTTAAAGGACAGACTTCTTTAAAAATTCCTTAAGAAAGCTCAGCCTGGTGGCACACGCCTGTAATCCCAGTGACTTGGGAGGCTGAGGCAGGAGGAGCGTCAGTTCTAGTCCAGCCTCAGCAACTTAGCAAGACACCCTGTTTCAAAACAAAATAAAGAGGCCTAGGGTGTAGCACCCCTGGGTTCAACCCCCAGAAATGCCCAACCCAAAACAAAATCCATTAAGAAGAAAAATGTTAGTGAAGAAAACATTGAATCAATGAAACTAATGTGCCTAATTAATGTTCAATGACTAAAACACATAAGGAGAAAATTCTTATGGAGATTTCATGTCATTTTAGTGGATTTTTCTTAACTCATGGTTATAATTAGAGGAAATAGAGCAATGTGACAGAGAATGGAAGAATGAGGACATACTTGAAGTAACAGCCCTAAAAGGTTCCTCAGAGGAAGTGACATTATGCCTAGAAACTAAAGGTGGATAAGGACCATAGAAGTCTGTTGTTTAAAATATTTACCCTTTATGTCTTTATAGAAGCATCTTCCAAAGTTTTTGTATAAATATTTAAGGAAGGATGGGATTCAATTTTAGTAAATGTCTTTCAATACATATCATTTTGTATTATTTTCTTATTGGAGCAATTAATTTGATATACTTACCAATACATTTTCCATTTAAAAAATCTTAGTTCCTTTATACATAATACAAATTCCATAATTTAAAATAAATTCATAAATGGGAAAAGTACATTTCTTTTATTTGCTTGGCTTTTCCTTTTCCCTTGAACTCCCATAACCACCCCTCTCCATGTAGTATAACTTGGTTAACCATCTAATATGTACCTTTCATATTTTTCTTTTGAGTTTTGCATAATTTATTCAGGCCTACAAATATAACAATAAAAACTCATATTCATCAGGTGCTTCTTCTGAACATGGCATTTTATGGGTATTAACTCATTTAATCATTACAAAAATTCCTGTGAAATGTGATGATTCCTATGAAATGTGATGAAATGTGATGATTCACCTCCCAATTTTGCAAGGACAGAAACTGAGGTAAAAATTTAAAAAAAAAGAAGAAGAAGTAATATTCACCAAGTTGGTCAACGAGTAAGTATACAGCTGCAAGAATTTTTTTTCTTTGTCTTTTGTTTTGCTTTGCTTTGGAGGTTTTGTTTTCTTATTTTTAGGCAAATGGGATCTTGGAATACATGTTTGCACTCTGCTTCTTAGATGTAATAATGCCTTGGAGAAATCATCTGAAATAGCTCCAGTCCATTCCCTTCTAAAGGTGCATAATGTCCCACAATATGAGTGTGACACCCTCTCTTGGCTGTTTCTCTGTGACTATTCACTTGTTTCCACTTTTCTGCCACTTTGAACCAGGTCACAGGAAACACTTTGTACATGTGTTCTCCTTCACCTGTGCTTTTACTTCTGGGGGATGGATTCCCAGGAGTGGAATAGCTGGCTTGAAAAACATATATATTTTTAACTTTAACAATATTGTTAGATTGTTTTCCAAGATGGCAGTAACACTTTACATTTCCACACCACCAGCAAGAGTTTTCTTAATAGAAAACTACCCTCTCAGTTTCAGGATAAACCCTCTTTGGTCATACTGCATAATTCTTTTAATGTACTATTAGATTTGGTCTGACACAATTCCATTTAGGATTCTGCATACATATTCCCAAGTGATATAGCCTATAGCTTTCTTTTTAGTTTTATTTGAATGTCAAGGTCTGTGCAAATTTCATAAAGTGAATGAAGCGTCTTTCTGTTTACACATTCACTCACTCACTCATTTATTCACTCACGTAAGAACATGTACTGAAGACCTTCCTTTTGCAGAAGCTATAAAAGGACAGTTGTTACAAAGAGGAAAAGGACACACCTTCTACGCTCAGGCTCACCTCCAGTGAGTCTGCCAGGCACAGAAGGGTAATCAATGAATGGATACAACCAGTAATTCAGATATTCACATGGTGTTTTGGGAGAACCCAAAACTAGAAAATTAACAGGTAGTTTCTGAGGGTGGACCTATGCATCTTATCCAAGCAGTTAATATTAAAGATCTCCATCACTTGTGAAAACTACCTCTTCATTCTTAGCCCTCAACTATCCCAAGCAATGATTTAACATCAATAAAGCAATGCTTATTGGTGTACCCCCAAATAACATGACACAAAGCATACAATCAGCAGTTTTCTTGAATTCTCTCTCTCTCTCTCTCTCTCTCTCTCACACACACACACACACACACACACACACACACATACACACATAAATTATACCACTATAAGTTATATAGTTATCATCTTATGACAAGAGAATTATCTGATTCATACAAGTTTGAAGGAATTTAATTGTAAAGTAATTAGGTCCACAGTCAATGTTGAAGCTAATTATCTCTCAACTTTTCAGCGGCTTCCACAGGTATTGATTTGATTTTTTTTTTTCTTTTTGTTGGTACTGAGGATTGAACTCAGGGGCACTTAATCCCTGAGCCACATCCCTAACCCTCTTTTATTTTTATTTGAGACAGGGTTTTGGTAAGTTGCTGAGGCTGGCTTTGAAATCACAATTCTCCTGCCTCATCCTCCTGAGCTGCTGGGATATAGGTTGTGCACCACTGTGCCTGGCAGGTATTGATTTTTTTAAGTTTTCTATTTCCCTTTGAATTTGAAGCACATGTTTTCAAGAGAATCATCAACTTCAACCAATTTTTAAAATTTATGGAATTAGAGTTATATAAAATATTTTATAGCTTTTGCTATTATTGTTGTTGTTGTTGTTGTTATTGTTATTTTCTGTTATCATCCAATTGATGTGGAAAGAAAATGGCCTAAGGTAAGAACACATGGACTCAGAGGTGAATGGCTTTGAATTGGTTGATGAGGACCTGAAAGGAACAAGATTACAAAATCAAAGACCAGGAGGTCTGGGGGAAAGATGTATGGATGGAACCAAAAAAAAAAATTTTTTTAATTTTTTAGTTGTAGATGGACACAATATCTTTGTTTTATTTATTTAATTTTATGTGGTGCTGAGGATCGGACCCAGGGCCTCACATGTACTAGGCGAGTGCTCTACCACTGAGCCACAACCCCAGTCCTGGAACCAAAATTTTTAAAAATCTTGTATCTTGTTCCTTCTTCCATCATTTCTTTAATCCACATCTTCAGAATCCTAAAAAATGAGTAGCAGGCAGACCGTTAATGTATCAACACTGGTAATTATGTTAGAAATAAATAAAAAGCCTAAATAAGGTGCCCAACTCTGGATCTGTTGTTTGATTTTTTTTTAAGCACTATCTTAGCCTAAAATTTAGACTTTTTATGGAAAAGACATTGCCTTCTTTAGGGTCAGTGAAACAAATAGATGGAAAATACTTTGAACAGTGTCATCAGCATTCAGCATAGCAAGCAGCACATCAGAGAAGAGAAAAATTGCTTGTTCAGTCATTTTGAGAGATGTTATAACAAGAATAATCCTTTGCACAGGTAGAATAATGCTCCAGAGAAAAAGATGGAGGCAAGGACATTTCTTTTTTGAGCATCCAACTAGCATGGGCCATCTTTTCTGCATACAACAGTGCACAAAATCACACACTTGTTTCTGGTTTCCTGAAGCTGAGGGTAACAAGAACCCATCATGATACCAAGAAGATAGAGGGAATTTAAGTGGCAAATGAAAAAAAAATAACAAGTATTGAAACTAAGGGGAAAGACAATTTACGAGGCAATTTATTTCTAAGTGTCCGGACTCAATTTAGTTTGATGGAGATCATTCAAACCCACGGCACCCAGAAGTTCAAATCCTAAAAATTTAGAAAGCCTGTGGGGTGTTAGTTAAGTAGGGGTCAAATTCCTTATCAATAGACTGTCCCCTGTTAAAAGTGGTGCATCTGAGGCTGCAGGATTGTCAGGGGTGGAGCCGGAGCTTAATTAATTGATGACACTTCCAAATACTTCAAACCAGCTCATGAGATAAATCATACTCCAATATAGGAAGTTTTATTACAGCCAGAGATCTCCTAGCATTTATAGACCCACTTGAAAGAGTCCAGAGAATGCTTACAGTGCAAAATGTTAAAACCACCCGCCAATAGAAGTAAGAATGAAATTAAAAAATCAGTTGGGGCTGGGGCTGGGGCTCATTGCCCGGCATGTGTGAAGCACTGGGGTTGATCCTCAGCACCACATAAAAATAAATAATAAAATAAAAGTTTTGGGAAAAAAAAAAAAACAGTTAATGCCCCTTGGAGACTGTAGCACAGCCAAAACATCATAGAGACTGAGGCTGGATAAGAAAGTAGGTCATTGAATTTGGAACCCTTTAACTTAAATTTGATGAA
This sequence comes from Marmota flaviventris, assembly GCF_047511675.1. Classification (NCBI taxonomy): domain Eukaryota; kingdom Metazoa; phylum Chordata; class Mammalia; order Rodentia; family Sciuridae; genus Marmota; species Marmota flaviventris. Next base: position 24,007,294 of record NC_092501.1, read on the forward strand.
ATATCGGTACAGTGAACTTCTCTCGGAAGTTTTTCTGGCTCAAGGTCAATGGTATGAATGCTGACGATGCATTTACCTTCACGATGAAACTGGAAAACTCCTTCTTTGGAAACAGAAAACACCTATGTGTGCCCATGCATGTGAAATTTTGAAAGTCCCCAGTTTCCCTTGCTTCCTCTATTTATCCTCTATTTTAAATTTAGAGAGACCTATCTATGTTTTGATTTGAGAGAAAGAATACACATTCGTGTCATCATGTAAGTATTTAACATATGGTAATTGAGTCACTTACTAAATGTCAACAGACAATTGTGACAGGTCACATTACATCATACTATATAATACTAGTGCTGAACTAATCAATTTGATTTTCTAGGAATCAAATCCTGTTCTTCAGGAAAGTAGTTATGATGACACAAAAAGTTAAAAGTTGTGCATGTCCCCTTGCTGCCTTCTCCAGAGTGCTACCCGATTAAAGATGCTCTGCATAAAATTCCAATTAGCATCAAAGAAACAGGAGCTTTGTTTCATTATGAAGATATCTATTTATAGACAATATTTCTGCACTGAACATTTGCTTTCCTTGCTTATTTCTAAGACCTTGAAAGCACCACCTCACCTCACCCCTGCCCTGCCCCACAAAGCACAATAACATCTGTGGGGTTGATGCAACAGACTGTCACTGAAGGAGCATGGCACAGTGAAGAACTTGACATCACCATGGGCCATCCCAGTTCTCATGGATTCCTCCAGCCTTCCTGCCCCTGGAAACCCCACTGGTCAGCCTTCCAGAAGAGCCCAGCCCACTGCCTGATGCTGGTGTTTCCTTCCCCTGTCCTTCTGGCAGCCTTTCCCATCTCCTCTCACCTCCTGCTCACCACCCTCACCTCTCCTCCTCACCCCTAGGACTTTTCTTACCTAACTTCGTTTTGCTGTGGTTGATGGGGCCATGACATTCCAACCAAAGCAAGGAAACCCTTGATGGCAGGTTCCCATATTTATTCTCTTTGAGGGAAGCCAAACCTTTTCTCTGCATTTTCTTCTGTTAGGTTGAATCTCATGAAATCATGAATAGTGAGTTACGTTTTATTTACAAATAGCTCTTTCGGAGGGTTCAACTTAAAGGTCCTACCATCGATGTGTTTTATGAGTCAGGACTCTTGCCTGGGGCTCTCAGAAACTGGTCTCTCTCTTTCTGGTTCTAAGGCGTATTTCCCATAGGCTCCGTTAAGCTGTTCTTTCCTTTATTCATCCTTGAGCAACCTGGGAGTTGTTGCCATCTAAGAGCAACACCACAAAGGGTGGGTTTAGCTTGATCCAACTCTAGTAGAATCCACTCTCAAATCTACCACAGGAAACACAGTGAAGTGCAAGATCCCCAGTCCACCTCCCGATTTCTAGTATTCCTTCATTTAGAGAAATTGTAGGAGCCCATTCCAATTCCCTTTACTCTGAGCTGCTATAGCAAATGGATAACTGTCACTCCTAGAGTGCCCTCCATCCAAGGCGGCTTCTCTCCATCCTGTCACCCCTCTAAGCTGTGCTCCTCAAAACACCCTTAGCCACATCGATTCCCACACTTCCTGCCCACATGCTCTCTGGGCTGGCTACGGTCCTGTCTAGTTGGGCACAAACAGTTGAATCAAAGGAAGGTGGGACATGATGGCCAATTTCATGCGTCAACTTGACTAGCCACAAGGTGCCCAGATTAAACATCATTTCTGGGTGCATCTGTAAAGGGGAGGGGTTCCAGAGGAGATTCGCATTTTATTCAGTGGACTCAGTAAAGTAGGTTACCCTCCCCCATGTGGGTGGGCATCACCCAGTCCACTTGGTGGGCTGAACGGATCAGAAGGGAGATGAGTGAGGAGCTCTCCCTACCTGCCTGCTTGAGCTAGGACACCTCATCTCAACCTTGCTCACCCTCCTACTGGGGTTCAATATGGGCTCCCTGGTTTTCAGGCCTCAGGCTCAGACTGATCTACACCACCAGCTTTCCCGGGCCTCCGGCTTGCAGAGGGCACAGCTGGGGACTTCTCAGTCCCCATAATCACATGAACCAATCCTCCTATTTGTTCTGTTTCCCTGAAGATCCCTGACTCAAGCACAGAGTGACACCTGACCCACGCCCAATACAGACCCCGAGCTGGGGAAGGGGCAGATGGCAGGGGAAAGCTCTGGAGCACCTTCCCACCTCTTCTCAGGTCGTCTCTTTGATGAAGAAAATGCAAGGGACCATGAGTGGAGCCCTAGGCTTTTCTCAACTCACCTCTGTTGGCTTTCAAATTATCACCCGTCTCTTACATTTCAACATCAGGCTTTATGTGGTCCTAGTGTTCGATGCTGTTAAAAACGTCTCATTTACACCTGCACCTTATTGACATTTTATAAGGAGTTGAAATAGCTCCATTCAAATGCCACTCTGAGAAATAACTCTGGATTATTTATCAAACAAATTGATTTATCATTTACCTAACACTTACTATGTGCTAAAGATTCTTCTAAGCACTTTACAAATGTTACTTCATTTAACCTTCACGACCACCTCAATGACGTGTGCCTCCAACCCTTTTTGTGTGCATACACACAAAATTGGGGTTAAATTATATATGATTAAGTTTACACTGTATTTCTCATATTCATGTTATGAACAAGTTCTCCACTTAAACATATTTTCAAACAATGATTATAAGCAACTTAATATTGCATCAAATAAATGTAGCACAATTTAACTTAAAAAAAAAAAAACATTTGGGCTGATTCCTGTTTTTGATGACTATAAATTATGCTTTGAAGAATATTCTTTTTTTAAAACCTTTGCATTTCTTATTTTTTTCTCTTAGGTTTGGTTTTGATAACAGAAATTTACAGGTCAAAAGAATAAACTTGGAACAATGTATACTCATTTTAGAAGTAAATGAAAATGTCAGTTTCATTATTCCTCAATGTCCTACAAATAGAAAATATGAAAGAGAGCTTTTTATTTGCAGGAATGCAGGGATGTGTGTGTGTGTGTGTGTGTGTGTGTGTGTGTGTGTGTGTGTTGGTGTGTGTGGACGGTAAAAAAAAGAAAGATGGAGAGGGGGCAAAAAGTCCTTCGTAAGAAGTCCAGAGATGACATCAGTTGCTGCAGCAAATGATAGATGGTGTCAGGGGCTAAGGAAAAGATAGAACTATTGTAGTGGATTAGCAATATTGTAAGAACTTGTGCTTAAATTGTTCTGGTGTCCACTTCAACACCAGAAATTGTGAAAAACAGTTGACAGTAAAACTTGGTACCAGGACCTCATCTTTACAAGGAAGCAGGGGGAAAAACATGCAGTCCTGTATTCCAACTAGTAGCAGCATTCTTTTTACCTTTCATCATCTACCCATTTGTTTAATAAACACTTGTTTAGTGCCTACTATGTGCCAAGATGTTAGAAATAAAGAAATGAAGGAAATAAATTTATTGAGCTCAAGAGCCGATCATAAAGCAGAGGGAACAAAAATGCAGATAAGTAACTACTCTGGAGGTTGGTAGGTGCTAATCCAGAGACATCGGCAAACACATCAAGTAGGCAGTAACCAGCTGTCCCCAGAGAGTCAAAGGAGGATTGCTGAGCACTTGAGTTAGGTCTTGAGGGATGACTAGGAGTTTGCCATATAGAAAAGGGGAAAAAGGACTTTCAGGGAGAGCTTGGAGCTCTGTCCCATATTCAGAGTGCCTAACTGCTGTGCCACGTATGAGCTACAGGTGTGTGCCTAAATATTAGTCCACTCCACCCAAAGGACAGCCATGTGGGACTAGGCGGTTGGCGTCCCTGGGCTCGTCCCTCTGTCTCTGAACAACCCCTACTCCCATGAACCACAGACATGAAATTTTCTTCATGTGCTGTGATACGAAAAATGTTAGGTTCACAGCCCCAGGGAGCCAAGAGGTGACAGAGCTTGGCAGGGTAGCAGAGTAAGCCTGGAGTAAAGGGGACACGAAGCAGGGCTGCAGCTGACCCTCATGGGACATTAACATGAGCAAAAAATAAATAAATAAATAGACCTTTGTTGCTATAACCTAATGTAACTTAATGTAAACCAATGTCCTGGTCCAAGCTCTGGAACAGGAAGACCACAAGCTCTCTAGGAGTCACTAAATCAATCAACGGGGCTTATCAGATGATTAAGTAAGAAGCAAATACATTGTCCTCTAATGGCTCCTAATCAGAACTGCAAGAGTCTTCTGGGAATCTTGGTCCAGTTCTGCTGGAGCCAGACAGAGCACAGGTACCAGCACCATCCCCCCCAAGAAGCTTCTGTAAATGTCTGCCCAGCATTTGTTGAGCCTGAGTGGTAAGACATTGATTTCCTATCACTAAAGCTTGTTCCCCGCTTTCTTTGTGTCTGTAATTCAAATGCCGGCCATCCCCTGTCATCTTTGAGATTTCACTCCAAAAGACAAAACAAAGCTTAAATGCAAAAGCTTTGGTAGAATGCACTGTGGATTTCACTGGAGAGAAGGAGAGAGCTCACAATGCACAGCAGAGGTTTTGGTGGTGGGGGGGGGGGGATACTGCTCACATGAGTCTTTTCCCCACAATCTCTTCTCAGCCTCACAGCTATAACCCTCACTACTCCCCAGTCCGGCAACCCCATCTCCAGACCTCTGCCTGGAACATCTAGGAGTTTGGAGGGTACTAGTTAAACGACTCAGGCACAACACCCACCAGGTGCTAGGACAGTTGGTTAAAGCAAAACCCACATCCTGAAGTCCTTGTCATCCATATGGCCTTGAGCCTTCTCCCTTAAGTAGTTGACAAGAAAAGGAGTTCTAGAACTCAGTTACCACGTGTGCATCTCTACCCGTGGTGGGATTTTACAATTACAATGTTACTAAAATAAAAATGGCCCTTGAAAATGTGACCCACCTGGCTAATGCCAGTCATCAATGGGGTCTCAATTTGAGCCAGGAGAGTTCCGTGACAGATGGGGAGAAGAGAGGGTTGAGAGATGATGCTGCTGGCAGCCCTGGGATGGGGGACCAATTCGGGGTGGCTGCACAGGAGGACAACAGGAAAGAGGCAGATGCCCACAGGATGGAGGGGGGGTGTGGAGAGCCGAGGTGGGAGGACACCAAGCACGAGCACTTGTCCATTTCAAAATCTGGCCCAGGAGGGCTCCGGGGTGGCTTTTATTCTGTCCACATCCTTCCTCTTACAAGTGCGTGCAAGCCACGGCAGAAAGCTGAGCAAACCGTCCTTGCCGCCTCCTGTCAGGACCAGAGCTGCAGAGGGAGAACGCGCCCCGCGCCCCCGCTCGCCCCGCAGTGCCCAGGGGCTCACCTTTTGGGTCAGGTCGCTGGCCTCGTTGATGTACCGGTCGCGCTCCTTCTCCAGCTGGAAGATGATCTTCCTCTGCTTCTGGGCCTCGTCCTTGTAGCTCTGGATCTCCTCCTCCAGGTTCCTCTTGGTCTGCTCGTGGAGTTTCACCAGGTCTATCTGCTTCTGGGTGGCATTGACCGCCTTGAGCATGTTCTAAAATCGGGAGAGCGAAGCAGCCACGTCACTCCTGATGTTTGAGGATTCAGGGTTCCGTTCACCTCCTATCTCATCCCTGAAATAATTAGATGCCTTGTCTTTGGTATGAATGAAATAATCCTATTCTCTATGGACTATAAAGAGCCTACTGTGTTAATTTGGCCCAAGGCACTTTAAATACTCCTACAGATGCAGTAGGCAAACCAGCATCCCTAAGAAGCAGGCTCTATGTTTCTCCTATTTTAAGGGGAGAAGCAAAGACTGAGGGTGTTAAGCTACTTGTCTACAAGTTCATGTGACAGGGACGTGGCACGGCCACGTCCATAGCTGGCTGACCCCAAAGTCTATGCTTTTAACCCTCATCACAGCTCCAGTCTTTATCTAGCGAGGTTACAACAATTGAACCCAATCATATAACTCAGACTTTGACCATGAAGGGAAAAAAATCTGTTTTTAAAAATGCAGATGCCGGCCGGGTGGAGTGGCACAGGCCTATAATCCCAGCTGCTCAAGTGGCTGAGGCAGGAGGAGTTTAAGGCCAGCCTCAGCAAAAAGCAAGGCACTAAGCAATTCAGTGAGACCCTATCTCTAAATAAAATACAAAATAGAGCTGGAGATATGGCTCAGTGGTTGAGTGCCCCTGAGTTCAATCCCGGGTACCAAAAAAAAAAAAAAAATGCAGATGCCTAGAATTAGTATATATTAGTATATTTTACCACAATAAAAAATTATATGTGTGTGTGTGTGTGTGTGTGTGGTTGTGTGTGTGTATTTTTTTTTAAGCGTGGATGCCCATGTCCTAGCTCCAGCATTTCTGATTTGGTGGATCTAGAATGGGACACAGGCACCTACATTTTTAGGGGGGGAAGTTATGTGTTGATCTCCAGTACCAAAATGGAAACATGCCTCGGGGCTGCCCAATATCCTCTAATGTGGAGTGAACAGCCGTGCATCCCAGCAGCCATGCTCAACAGGAGGGTCCACCTCCTGGGAAGGGGACATGGGGGAGGTGCAGAGAAATGGAGGGCCAGACAGAGTCGAAAAGAGGGAAGATGTGATCCACGCAGGATACAGAGATGTGTGGAAATGTCACGGTGAAACCCATTAATTTGTACAATTAATACCAGTTAATGAATGAAAGAAAGGAGGGAAGGAGGGAGGAAAAAAGGAAGGGTGAGTTCATCACACTAGCCACAACTGAATGACCCTGCCAGGGACTTTTGAAATAGAGCCTTCATTAGTCTCTCTCTCTCTCTCTGCGCGTGTGTGTTTGTGTGGTGCTGGGGATCAGACCCAGTGCCTGTGCCTCTTAGGCAGACAATCTACCACTGAGCTGCACCCCCAGTCCTAGGCTTTCTCTGTAGAAGAGGAAAAATTGGCAGCTGTTGGTCATGGCCATATGGACTGGCAAACAGAGAGACAGTCTTCCCCGGGAGGAAGCAGGAACTCTGCAGGAAGTCTAGTGGTGAGGAGAGAAGCCTTTCTTCCCAAGAACTGGTTCCAGGCCAGGATCCTCTCATTTCCTGAGGCCCCTGTATCCTGAAGCTTCTTACAGTTCCTTCTCAAATCTGTAGCTAACCCAGACTTGCAGCTAGGTCCAAAATCCACTCCCCTCTAAACAGGTCAAATACCCGCCCATAAAACATTGGTTGTGTAATGACATAGAAAACAGAAAAGGTCAACTTTGTTTGCAGGTGTTTGATAGACATTTATTCTGTAAAAGACAGACACTTTGACACAACAATGAAAGAACCACAAAATCTCCATGTTGCTGCCTGTCAAAACTATGTCATTCATTCTTTCAGTGAAGATGGCATTTCAAATCAGTGAGGAAAGAATTTATTATCAATACAGGTTGATTGCATACCTGCAGAGCCCAGTGCTAAGATTACAATGGCCAGGAAAAATAATTAGAAAATACACCCTTCCCTAAAGGAGGAAACAACATTAATTAAAGCAAACAAATGAATGTAAAACTGCTGTTGTGCTACATGTCCTATTGTGACATAAAACCTATTAGTTGTTTACCAATATATAAAAAATAAAAATGAATTAAATGTTGTGCATGTTAAAAATTAATTTAAAAGCTGGTTATAGTGGTGCACACTTGTAATCCCAGCAACTCGGGAGGCTGAGGCAGGAGGATCACAAGTTTGGGGGCAGCCTCAGCAATTTAGCGAGATCAAAGGCAAATTATCAATACCCTGTCTCAAAATAAAAAATAAAAAGGACTGATGAGGTAGCTCAGTGGTAAAGCACCCACCAAGTGCAATCCTCAGTACCAAAATCAAAAATAATTAATTTAAAAATCTAAATCCAATAGTATGATTAATATGTATACATATATAGCTTAATGGAATAATTTCCAGGATTATAGGGGGAAAGAATTTGAATGATTTTCTTAATAAGAGCCTAGCATGAAAAGAAGCAATCTCCTGCTATTTCCGGAGATTTCCTAAGTAGTCTACTTTAAAGGGAAGCATAGTTTGTTTTGTTCACATTTATTCAATTCTGGGAAACCTAAAGGAAAGGAATGATTCAAGTCAGAGTGAACAAAGGCTACTTCTACTGTGATGAGGTCACACTGTCCTGGTCACCCCTGCACACCTGTGGCTTCCCAGGAAACCCTTGGGCAGGAAAGTTTGCCCTAAATCCTTGAAAGTAGTCCATCTAAATGACTGTCAGTGGACTCCTCTGGAAGGAAGAAAGAGAGGGCCCTGCCTTCAGTGGAGAGCCTCCAGGTCTTTAGGCTTCCCCAACCCCTCAGCTCTGGACCTCTACAATAACCTCAAGAGACCGGAGGGACAAGGCCCCAAAACAAAAACCTACAACAATCCAGCAAGGATAGATGGAGGAGAGGTTAGACTTTTTCTATAACTGTCTGCCATTTTCATCCCTAAGCCTTCAAAGTAAAAATCTAATTAGTCCTTGCACTTATAATTTTTGGATTAGCCTAAATTGTAGATTATAGATATTAAATTCAGAAATTTTGATCAACGGCTTAAGATGCCAAATAACACACCAGTAATGAAAACAGAATCTGCAAAACACTCTGAAATCCCCGCTGGTTTATATGCTAATTCTCCAAAGTCCCTTTGTGCTCTCCCCTGATAATGCAGTTTCCATTCAGGGCCAGAGAATGGTAGACTGTGAGCAGCTGCTTAGGGGGAAATTGAGCACTATTATTTAGTCTAATCTACCTTTGTTTGCCTCAGAGTTTTCTTTCCCCATTCAACTGGTTGCAGGCAGATATAATAGCACTAAAGAAAGACATTTATTCGCCATTGTTACTGTAACAAACTCACCTTATTTAGTATTTCCCTCTCTCTCAGAAGCTCATCCATGGCTTTCTTATCAAGTTCTGCTTGTTTCTTTGAAGCCTCCACCTCTAAATCGTCAGGGAGAAAAATAATAATAAATGCAGGGTCAGCTTAAGAGAGAATCTGCCAAAGTCGTACAAAAACAGCTTTATGTGTTTGTCTGTAGCTATAAAACCACTATTAGTTGAGTGATATGTGATCTTCATTTTAACTCAGTGAGGAGTCATCCCCACACACACACTAAAAAGAAAAAAAAAAATTGAGGCTTAGACAGATTAAGCCAGATGAGAAGATTCTCAGCCAAGAGGTGACAGGGTTAAGATGAGAAGCTTGGCTTCTCTGACTTCAAAAAGTCCTTGCTCTTTAAATCGTTTTTATTATATCAGTAAGTAGAAAAACAGGTAAACAAAAGGGAAAAAATATATTCAACCAGAATCTACTTAAGATTTTGGAATTTCACTTTTTCCTATGAAAATATGCATGTAAATGTAAACAAATATACAAACACACACGCTGAAAGGGAACCATACTAGACACGTTATTTTGTAGCTTGCTTTTATAATTAACAAATATAAACTAAATGCCTTTCCTTATTATACACATGCATTACACTTTTTTTAATAACTCCATGGTTTTTCATTACATAATAAAATGCATAATTTATTTTGCCAAGCCTCCATTTTAAAATTTAAGTTGTTTTTTTGTTTTTTTTAATGATTATAACCAATGACCTTGTTAAAGTGCTTGTTCATTTGCTCCTCTAATGGAGGAAGTCCTGGATTTTTTTTAAATTTCTTTTTTATATGTAGATGGACACAGTACCTTTATTTTATTTAGTTATATGTGGTGCTGAGGATCGAACCCAGTCCTGATACATGCTAGGCCAGCGCTCTACCACTGAGCTATAACGCTAGCCCTTGGATTTTTTTCTTTTTAAGATATTTCTCGATTTTACTGGGGAGATCCAACATGGCGGCGGGCGGGGAGGCAGCACTTTCAGTACCTCCTCAATAACAGGGTCAGAGAGACGCATGGATACGCTTAGATTCTACCTGCTGAGAAACTCCTAGCAAAATTCCACTGAAGAGAGACCGGCCGGGAATTAGTAGGATTTTTGGAGGTGACAGTTTGCCCCAGACAAGTGAATCTCCGCCACGCAGCGCAGAGGTCCAGACCTGCCAGCCGTTGCCCGCGCAACTCAGCGACCTTCGGCCGCTGGCCCCCACCTGCCCGCGGCCCCCGCGACTGGGCGGCTAGCCTCCGAGGCGCAGCTCAGCAGGAGCGGCACAGGGACTATAGGAAGAGGTCTCTAGCCAAGCCTTCATGAAATAGTGAACCGGGAACTGAAACCAACCAGAGACAGACCAGTCCCACCCCTCCCTTCCGACACTCCAGCAAGGAGCCTAGGGCCCGCCATAGCAGAGAGGTGACGTCACCGGAGTTCGGCCAATGGAATTCCTTCCCAGCGGAATCCACTTTAGCAGGTGTGTGACTCCCACCCCCTCCAGATACAAGCAGCCGGGAAACCTCGGGAATCTCTCTGGGGGCGTGTCTGTAGGGAAGCAGAGGGGATTCCCGATCCCCAACTCCCCTTACTACCAGCGGCGACACCCAAGGTCTTAGCTGCCAGTTTCCAGGGGCGTGCCCACCAAAGGGGTCCGGAAAAATTAAACTGTTGGTTCCCAGATCACAGCTCCCCAGCACTGGGGCTTAGATGAATGACAGAGAGAGTGCTCAGTCGTTCGGGAAATAGGACACGCGGTGGGGCTGCAAGTATAACCAGATCCTTGGGGAACCGCCTCAGGTGAACAGGACCTGGCTGGCTGGCTGGCAGGAGGAAGTGGGGGAGGGGCCGGAGAAGTGAAACAGCTCTGGACTAACAGGATTGAGAGACTCCCAGGAGCCGCCTTACAGGGATTGCGGTCGGCACATAGAGGGCAGAAGCTCGGCTCGGAGGGCACAGCTCCGCCTACTGGAAGAGAAGAAAATGGATCTCTAAGACTTCAATTTTTTTTTCTCTCTTTTTTCTTTTCTCCCCTTTTCCTTCTTTCTTTCTTTCCTGTTTCAAATTTTATTGTTCTTTCCATTCTCCTCTAATCTCTCTCTCTCTCTCCTTCTTTCTTTTTAAGAGCACCTTCCTTCCCCTACCCCCCAACTTTCATCCCTAGCATTATGTCTTCCATTAAGTGTAATTGTCTAAATGCAAATAGGTGAATGTTTCAAGGCTGTCTATAGGGCTCCTAAATACCTAGCTACTACCAAACACCCTGATCCAATCACCTGTTAATATCCCCCTTCAGTAGAGCAATCTTCCAAAGTAGCCAAGACATACTAACCCTCATACCATCATAGCACCTAACTTAAACATAAAGTCCTAAGACCAAACAACAGATCACTATATGCATACAGAATTCGGAAGCCTTTTATGAATTGAATGAATCAGCTTTAAAGTACAATAAAGCCCAACATTTCTAGGCATAGTCTCCCACCACAAAGGAGAGACCACAGAGATATACAAAACCAAAACAGATTTATAGGAGAAAACAGAAACACAGCAGTTAAACAGAGTTGGAAAGTAGCGTGAACAACATGAAAAAACAAGGGAAAAAAGGATTACAAACAATGCAGGACAACCTAAATCTACAGGAGAACCTAGGGGCATCAGAAAAATGGACAGAGAAAGAACTCAAGGCATACCTGACTGAGATGGAATGGAATCTAGGAGAAGTCATGAGACAGCAAGTCGAAACAATGAAAGAATACTTTGAAAACGAATTGCATAAGCAAATTCAAATTGCAAAGAAGGAACTCTACCAGGAGATAGAGATCCTAAAAAACAATCAAACAATAATCCTAGAAATGCAGGAAACCATAAACCATATTAAAAACTCAAACGAGAATATTACAAATAGACTAGATCAAGTAGAAGCCAGAACATCAGATAATGAAGACAAAGTTTATCAACTTGAAAAGAATATAGTCAACACAGAAAGGATGCTTAAAATTCACGAGCAATCTATCCAAGAGATATGGGATGTCATAAAAAAACCAAACTTGAGAGTCATTGGGATAGAAGAAGGCATAGAGGTTCAAACCAAAGGAATGAACAATCTATTGAATGAAATAATCCTAGAAAACTTCCCAGAGATGAAAGATGGAATGGATTTCCAAATCCTGGAAGCCTACAGGACCCCAAACATTCAAAACCGTAATAGACCAACTCCAAGACACATAATTATGAAGATAGCCAACATACAGAACAAGGAGAGAATATTAAAAGCTATGAGCGAAAGGAGGCAGATTACATTCAGGGGTAAACCAATTAGGTTAATGACTGATTTTTCATCACAGACATTGAAAGCGAGAAGATCCTGGAACAACGTATTTCAAACACTGAAAAATAATGGATTCCAACCAAGAATACTGTATCCAGCAAAATTAAGCTTCAGATTTGAAAATGAAATTAAAATGTTTCACGATAAACAAAAGTTAAAAGAATTTGCAGCCAGAAAACCAGCACTGCAAAGCATTTTGAGCAATATACTACAAGAAGAGGAATTGAAAAATAGCACCCAAAACTAACAGTGGGAGGTATCTCAGTAAAGGGGGAGAAAAATAACCAAAGAGGAAAAACTAGCCAAACTAAAATAAATAAATAAATAAACCTGACTGGAAGTACAAACCATATTTCAATAGTAACCTTAAATGTTAATGGCTTAAATTCACCAATCAAGAGACATAGGCTAGTAACCTGGATTACAAAAACAAATCCAACAAAACGCTGCCTTCAGGAGACTCATATGATAGGAAAAGACATACACAGGCTGAAGGTGAAAGGTTGGGAAAAATCATAGCACTCACATGGCCCTTGGAAGCAAGCAGGAGTGGCCATACTCATATTGAATAAAATCAACTTCAAACCTAAGTTAATCAAAAGGGATAAAGAAGGACACTATACACTGTTAAAAGGAACCATCCACCAACAAGACATAACAATTATCAATTTGTATGCACCAAACAATGGTGCTGCAACGTTCATAAAACAAACTCTCAAGTTCAAGAGTCAAATAGACCACAACACAATAATTATGGGTGACTTCAACACACCGCTCTCTCCATTAGACAGATCCTCCAGACAAAAGCTGAATAAAGAAACTATAGAACTCAATAACACAATCAATAACCTAGACTTAACCGACATATATAGAATATATCAACCATCATCAAGTGGATACATGTTCTTCTCAGCAGCACATGGATCTTACTCAAAGATAGACCATATATTATGCCATAGGGCAACTCTTAGTAAATATAAAGGTGTGGAGATAATACCATGCACCTTATCTGATCATAATGGAATGAAACTGGAAATCAATGATAAAAGAAGGAAGGGAAAATCCTGCATCACCTGGAAAATGAACAATATGTTACTGAATGATCAATGGGTTACAGAAGACATAAAGGAGGAAATCAAAAAATTCTTAGAGATAAACGACAATACAAACACAACATACCGGAATCTATGGGACACAATGAAAGCAGTTTTAAGAGGGAAACTCATTTCCTGGAGTTCATTCCTCAAAAAAAGAAAAAAAACAACAAATAAATGAACTCACACTACATCTCAAAACCCTAGAAAAGGAAGAGCAAAACAACAGCAAAGGTAGTAGAAGACAAGAAATAATTAAAATCAGAGCAGAAATCAACGAAATTGAAACAAAAAGAAACATTGAAAAAATTGATAAAACTAAAAGTTGGTTCTTTGAAAAAATAAATAAGATCGACAGACCCTTAGCCATGCTAACGAAGAGAAGAAGAGAGAGAACTCAAATTACTAACATACGGGATGAAAAAGGCAATATCACAACAGACACTACAGAAATACAGAAGATAATTAGAAAGTATTTTGAAACCCTATATTCCAATAAAATAGAAGATAGTGAAGATATCGATAAATTTCTTAAGTCATATGATCTGCCCAGATTGAGTCAGGAAGACACACACAATTTAAACAGACCAATAACAAAAGAAGAAATAGAAGAAGCCATCAAAAGTCTACCAACCAAGAAAAGCCCTGGACCGGATGGGTATACAGCGGAGTTTTACAAAACCTTCAAAGAAGAATTAATACCAATACTTTTCAAGCTATTTCAAGAAATAGAAAAAGAAGGAGCTCTTCCAAATTCATTCTATGAGGCCAACATCACCCTGATCCCGAAACCAGACAAAGACACTTCAAAGAAAGAAAACTACAGACCAATATCTCTAATGAACTTAGATGCAAAAATTCTCAATAAAATCCTGGCGAATCAAATACAAAAGCATATCAAAAAAATTGTGCACTATGATCAAGTAGGATTCATCCCTGGGATGCAAGGCTGGTTCAATATACGGAAATCAATAAATGTTATTCACCACATCAATAGACTTAAAGATAAGAACCATATGATCATCTCGATAGATGCAGAAAAAGCATTCGACAAAGTACAGCATCCCTTTATGTTCAAAACACTAGAAAAACTAGGGATAACAGGAACTTACCTCAACATTGTAAAAGCTATATATGCTAAGCCTCAGGCTAGCATCATTCTAAATGGAGAAAAACTGAAAGCATTCCCTCTAAAATCTGGAACAAGACAGGGATGCCCTCTCTCACCACTTCTATTCAATTTAGTTCTTGAAATACTAGCCAGAGCAATTAGACAGACAAAAGAAATTAAAGGCATAAAAATAGGAAAAGAAGAACTTAAATTATCACTATTTGCGGACAACATGATTCTATACCTAGAAGATCCAAAAGGGTCTACAAAGAAACTACTAGAACTAATAAATGAATTCAGCAAAGTGGCAGGATATAAAATCAACACGCATAAATCAAAGGCATTCCTGTATATCAGCAATAAAACTTCTGAAATGGAAATGAGGAAAACCACTCCATTCACAATATCCTCAAAAAAAAATAAAATACTTGGGAATCAACCTAACAAAAGAGGTGAAAGATTTATACAATGAAAACTACAGAACCCTAAAGAGAGAAATAGAAGAAGATCTTAGAAGATGGAAAAATATACCCTGTTCATGGATAGGCAGAACTAACATCATCAAAATGGCGATATTACCCAAAGTTCTCTACAGGTTTAATGCAATGCCAATCAAAATCCCAACGGCATTTCTTGTAGAAATAGATAAAGCAATCATGAAATTCATACGGAAAAACAAAAGACCCAGAATAGCAAAAGCAATTCTAAGCAGGAAGTGTGAATCTGGAGGTATAGCGATACCAGATTTCAAACTGTACTACAGAGCAATAGTAACAAAGACAGCATGGTACTGGTACCAAAACAGGCAGGTGGACCAATGGTACAGAATAGAGGACACAGAGACCAATCCACAAAATTACAACTTTCTTATATTTGATAAAGGGGCTAAAAGCATGCAATGGAGGAAGGATAGCATCTTCAACAAATGGTGCTGGGAAAACTGGAAATCCATATGCAACAAAATGAAGCTGAACCCCTTTCTCTCACCATGCACAAAAGTTAACTCAAAATGGATCAAAGAGCTTGATATCAAATCAGAGACTCTGCACCTGATGGAAGAAAAAGTTGGCTCCGATCTACATATTGTGGGGTCGGGCTCCAAATTCCTTAATAGGACGCCCATAGCCCAAGAGTTAATAACAAGAATAAACAAATGGGACTTACTTAAGATGTTTCTCTCTGACTGCCAAATTTCTTCTAGAAAATTAATAGCAATTTAAATAGACACCTAACCACCACTAGGTATTATCATTCTCTTTGATCTTTGACAGTGTGATAGATTGTTTTTGAAACCAGTATGTTGTCAGGCACAGTGAGTTACACCTATAATCCCAGAGATCTGGGAGTTTGAGGCAGGAGGATTACAAATTTGAGGCAAGCCTCAGCAACTTAGCAAGATAAGCAATTTATTGAGACCCTGTCTCAAACTAAAAAAATTAAAAGACCTAGCTCAGTGGTTAAGTACCCCAGGGCTCAATCCACAGTACCAAAAAAAAAAAAAGCCAGTATGTCAGTATTTCACTTACATTTACATTTCTGTGATGGGTACTAAAGTTGATCATTTTTTCACATTTAATAACTACTTATTTATATTTCTGCTTTTTCTTATTTCCCACATTTTCTCTAACAGTTTTTTCTCATAAAATTGCTTATATTTCTATGGATTTTTAAGAGCTCTTTATATACAATAAAGATATAAATGCTTTGACAATGTTTTGTCCAATTTGCCTTTATTTATACAGTCTTTTGCTAAAGTGATTTTTTTTTAAATTTTCTTCCTTTCTTTTCTTTTTGGTACCAGGGATTAAATCCAGAGCCATGCACCCCTATGCCTGGCTAAACAGAAATTTTTATTTCACTGAATCTCTCATCTTGGTTTTTATGGTCTCAACATATGGTATTAACTTTTTTTTTCCCAAAAAGTAGCTTTTTGCCATGCATACATTTTCAAAGTAATCCATATGGCATGATTAGTACAAAATACGACCTTATCTCTGATAATACTTTGGGGTATTTTCTGGCCTTTCCACCAATTTTTTCCATTGAAAAAATAATTGATCATGGAAGCTTTATAATATCATAATACATTTCAATATCCACACTTCTCAAAGATTTAAATGGTAATATGATACTTTAAAGTTGTGTTCCCTTGTCATTCTTGATTTCCAGAAATCTATAGCTGTTGTCAACATTTGCTTTTCTGGAGGAACTCTGGAATGTTTTCAAGTTCCATGTAACATAACTCATTGAAATTTAATACTGAAAGTATTAAATGCATGGATGGATTTGGATAGATTTATATCTTTATCATGTTAAGTATTCTTATCCACTAGGTATATCTCTCCATTTTTCAAGGCTTCTTTAATACCACCCCCCCCAGTAGAATTCTGCAGGTATCTTGGTAATTTTACTCAGATATTTTATTGCTCTAGTTGCTATTGTGAACGGGGATTTTCTATCATATATTCTGACTTTTTGACATAAAAAAACAATTGTTGCTATCTATATAGCTTATAACCTGCCACCCTACTGAACTCCTGTGTTAGTTCTAGTAGTTTTTCAGTTCATCGTGGAAGAAAATCCTAACACAGGGAGGACCCATGCTCCCAACCATTATGCTCAATGCTGCTTTTGTTTTTGGGGTACTAGGGATGGAACCCAGGGTTTCGCACATGCTAGGCAAGCGCTCAACCACTGAGCTACATTTTCAGCCTGCAATGCCACACTTTGGTCAAGTGCATCAAAAGAAAGAGATCTCACAGGGCTCAGTGGTGCACACTTGTAGTCCTAGCTACTTAGGAGGCTGGGGTGGGATCACTTCAGCCCAGAAGCTCAAGACCAGCCTGGGCAACATAGCAGGACGTGGTCTCAAAAAAAAAAAAAAAAAAAGTCCTTGAAAAAAAGTGACACTGTTAATATCTATGAAATAACCATAGAAGAGAACTTGACAACTTTTATAAATATGACTTCAGGATGAAAGACAGGTTTTGTTCTCAAAGTGCAGAACTATTGTAAGCAAAAATACAGAAATGGAGCCAGGCACGGTGGCGCAAACTTGTAATCCCAGCAGCTCAGGAGATGATGCAGGAGGATCATGAGTTCAAAGCCAGCCTCAGCAACGGCCAAGGCACTTAGCAACTCAGTGAGACCCTGTCTTTAAATAAAATACAAAATAGAGCTGGGGATATGGCTCAGTGGTTGAGTGCCCCTGAGTTCAATTCCCCAGTACCAAAAATAAAAAACAGAAATGGAAATGTGGGAGTGTTCTGATGGTCAGTCAACCAGTCACGTGCTCTAACAGTTCCATTTTTCTTCCTGTTACCAAAAACATTAGACTGCATAATTGTGCTGGACCATAGGTACCCTGAGGGCAGATGCTCTCTCTCACCGAAAGCCTGCCACAGCCTGCATTCAATTTATAGAATGGACGAATGGAGAAATGAAGATAATCCACAACTCCACCAACTCAATAAAAGATTATTTCCTAATGTTTTAGAAGGAAAAATATCTACACTTATCAAAGACTTAAATGATAAATATTTCCAGTAATCTTAACTGGAGATTTAGATCTTACCCCAATGGGGCATTGTAGACTTCTATGATTTTATATATGTTAACTCATTCAGAGCCCGTGAGAGGTCAGCAAGACACAGTGTTCCTGTTTCACATGGTCAGAATTCATACCGAGCCTCTGTCCCCAAGTCCACTGCTGTTTCTGCCATACCAAACTTGAGCAGGACACCATATTAGTAATTACATTCTTATCAGAAAATAGTCATGCATCCAGATGATAACACATGACATTTAATAAGTACTTACTATGTGCTGAGTGCTATCTACAATATTGTCCCAGATACTGTTAATGAAGGACATTGATTTTAACGTATCTCCTATCCTCTATGGACAGAACTGACAAGTGCTGAGTAATACTTTGGGCTGTTTTTACACTGGGACAATAGAACCTGTGGAAGAATTTATTGAGGTAAGAGAATTAAAGGTATTCAGAATGACGGCTCCTTCTTACTGCTGGTTGCCAGTTTGTCGTCTTGATTTCAATTGGCATGGTTTGTGTTTGTACGCACAGAGCCCTGGGCTGTGCGATGCCATCAGGCCCTAGTGAGATGTAAGTTAATAAGCCAAAGCACAAGATGGTTTACCTCTCTCTAATCCCAGGATCTGATTCTTTAGGGTTTCTTTGTGCTGTTCTACTTCTGCCTTTTGCTCTTCGATCTGGTGCAATTTCTTATGGATTTGTTCTCTGACTTTGTTGAGCTTCCCAATGTCAAGGCGCATCTGATGGACTTCTTCCTCTTTGGCCTGTCGTTAGTGAGAGAGAAATCAACTAGGACACAAAGTCCATAAAGGGCCAGCAGCTGAATTGGGGCAGAATCAATCAGAGAAGGTCTTCCAGTGTGAGTGCCAGCTTTTTCCTACGGGATCATATCAAAACACAGGCTGCTGGAGTTTGAGAGAAAGTGAAAAGTTCTTTTTTCTCAATAAAATATGTGGCCATATAAAATAAAAACAATGAAAAGACAGATAAAATCTGGTGCTGTCAGTTACCATCTAATTGTGCAATCAAATAAGAGGAGAATGCTGAACCATGCGTGTCACAAATATATAAATTTTGCGTACCGAGGCTGTATTTGATGAGCAATTTTCATGGATTTACAAAGTAGTCTCTCTGAGAAGGACATTAACATGCTATAAAATATTTAGAAATTCCTTTGGATCCATGGAGTTCACTCAGCCCAATCAGATCCACTAGGGGAGGGGTCTTTCTTCTTCATATTAGGCCAGTCTGTGGGCATACAGACAGACGCATGCAACAGCATACAGACACAAATCTACATCATGGGGAAAAAGGTAGCAAAAAAAAAAAAAATCCTAGCAAGGGAAATCTCCATATTTTTTGTTTATGGACCTCAAGTTTTATGGATTTTCACATTTTAAACTAAATTCACTTTAAAATTTTTCTTTTTCTATTAGAAATGGCTGGGAAAGAGTTGGGGATTCTTCTGCAAACAATGATGAGCAATTATCTTGGCTCTTGACAATGAAAAGCCTGAAATGAGCTGTGTATGTTATCCTTGGGGTATTACTAGATACCTAATCCCATTAGGTGTTATCAGATCCCATTAGGTTTAGGATCTGATAATAGAAATAGTCCATCTGTCAAGATGTCCCATTCACCTTATCAAAGGAGAAAATTAATGGCATACGTATTTTTTACTTTAATTTTCCCACAGAGGCCAATAGAGTATTCTGACTAACATGGTCATTTCACTTCTGCCTCACATACCACATTCTCATAAAGAATTGGTTTCAAGTCAACCCACTCTGGACTGCTTTAAAATGTTGCACAACCTTAGACCCCTAGAGGGTTCAAGTTAGTTGACCTTAAGTCCCTTTAATTCTAAGATTTTTCCATTTCTATGGTTATTAATCCAGACCCCACAGTTAGACTTCTGAAAAATTCTAGATAACTTTCATATTTCCAGCATGCATGCAAAATGAAATGCAGGATGCAAATAAAGTGTGTGTGTGTGTGTGTGTGTGTGTGTGCGTGCGCGTGCGCACATGTATGCACACATGTGTACTTTCATCAGATTCTCAAAAGAAACCATAATTCAAAGATGTTATGGCTCACTGTTCATATCTATATATTATTCTTGATAGGCTACTCATTTTATGCCCAATATGCTAATATAACCAAATAAGGAATCTGGATTTTTTTTTCAGAATTAAACATAAGGCTGCTCTGTTAATTACAAAGGCATGCAATATGTATTCGAGTATAAAAATGCTATCCAAATTTAATTTGCAAGCATTCTTCAATGAGGGAAAGGAAAACAGGAAACTATTGAAATATATATTAGTAGTAAAAATCATGATTCCCCAATCCTGGATATAAATACCCAATAGTGCCCGCCCAGGCCCCAGCCCTCCTACTCCACCTCTCCAGAACAAATCGTAAAATATAATCTGAATTCTTTTCCACTCACGCATGTGAATGGTTTCTAGCTCTCAGCAACTGGTTACTTGTGAGGCTCATTACTGAGATGAACATCTGAGCTTGCTTTGGAAAACATTTGCATAACCATATGACCAATAATCAGGTTTGCAATTTTATAAGTAAGAATGGGAGTTATCAAACTGTCTGCTTCCAGGCATAAAGCAATCACCATAGGCTCACACCTGCTTCTGATGTCCTGGGGCCCTTGGCAGAGCTAACAGTGTATCCGACCCAAGGCTCCAAGTGCAAAGGGAAACCTGTGCTCCAGGTAAAGAAGGTTCCTGCTAGGGAACAGACATGTCACTTAGCATTTACTTTGAGCTCTAAGGCCTTCTGCTGGTTCTCCTGGGACAACTGCTCACAAGCCAAAGTGTGTTGCTCGTTCTCTTGCTGAAGTTTAGCATTTCTCATCTGGAACTGCTCCAGTTCTTTCGCAGCTCTCTCATTCAGTATCTGAAAGAAACAGAACGAGCTGGTTAATGCTTTTTAATCTGATTACAGTGTCTGCATATACACGCGGGAGGCCCCACCAACCTCCTGGGAAGATAACAGCAATCGAACTTATTTGTCTTCGTAGAAATTGTTCTTTATCCCAGATGAAAACACAAACACACTCAAATATGATGAATGTTAAATGGCCAAGGAAAATGATGCCTTCTAATGAATAACAACACAGTGAGCATGATTTTTTTTCCTGAGAGCCTAGGGAAGTCTTGTTCACAGGTGGTGGATAAATATTTTAATGCCTGTTTGCCATTTGGCAGGCTTTGCATACGCAACAATTGCTATAATCATTGCAAATGAGCTAGAGATTCAAACGGGTTTTATCCGCTCTGGGGCTCAGAAGCTGCATCTCCAGAAGCGAATGAATCCTGCTTTGACATGCCTCCAACGTTCTCATGAGCAGACGCGTCCACCACCAACACAGAGACAACTCCCCTCTAATCCAACTTAAGCCAAAACCGTGGAGCAGAGTGAAATGATTCGTATCTACCTGATTTCAGTGTCAGCCGGATATCCCTACCTTGATCATTCTGAGCAGACATAAATTTATCAAAACAAAGGACTACATCTTAGGAAGTTCTTCTATTGCAGGAATATAAGGGAGGTAGAGAGATAGCAAATGAGCTGAAGGAAAAGGAAGAACAGAGAGAGAGAAAGAAATAGTTAAGATCTTCTTCCGAATATAACTCCCATGTATGCAGCAACTGAACATGGAAAGAATTCATCCAATCAACAGATGAATGGATAAAGAAAGTGGGGTATATATACACAATGGAGTTTTATTCAGTTGTAAAGAAAAAGGAAGTCATGTCATTTGCAGGAAAATGGATGAAACTTGAAACCATTGTGTTAAATCAAAATAAGCCAAACAGAAGGTCAAGGGTTATCTTTCATATGTGGAAGCTAGAGAGGAAAAAGGAAAAGAAAAGTGAGGGAGTGGGAATCTCATGAAAATCAAGGGGAGATCAGTAGAAGAAAGGGAGATGGGAGAAGAGGAAGGAGGGGAAAGTGCTAGGGAGTGATATTGGCCAAATTATATTGTTACATTGTGTTGTTTGTGCCAATATGTAACAACAAATCCCATCACTATGTACAACTGCAACACACCAATAAAAAATGTGAAAGAAAAACAAACAAACAAACAAAAAGTATCCAACCAAGTCCCATCAACAGGCACTAAACAAAATGTAACCAGCTAGGCTAAAACTGAAAAGTTTACATGCATACTAGATACTGCTATGCAAAGCACTGCAGTTTTATTCTGATTTCCAAAAGGCTTTCTCTTAATATTCATGTTCAAAGAAGTTTCCTGATTTTTCTCCTGGAGACTGCACATTGTGTATTATCTATTTGAATTCCGGCTTTATGAAAAATTAATAAAGCGACTGACAAAGAAATGTATTCTGACTTTATTTTATTTTTTTAAGTAGAAATGTGTTCTGTGGCTTTACATTTTTTAGATACAAATTTTCTGAGGGAAAATGTTTTTAAGAAAAGATTTAATTCTATAAACTGCTTGTGTCATAAATGAAAAAAGCAACTAGGGACATAACATATTGGTAGAGCACTTGCCTAGCATATACAAAAGCCCTGAATTTCATCACCAGCATTGAAAATAATAATAATAATAATAATAATAATAATAATAATAATAATAATAATAAAGAAAATGAGAAAAGACATAAAATTGCCAATATCTGTGTTACAATAAGTGGCTATAAAAGAAGAAATATTTAAAATAACACAATATTTAATATAGCAAGGATTGAGTATGGTTTTCTAAACTTGAAACGTAAAAATGAACCCATTAAGAATAAAAAATGTTTTGTTCACATAATGGAATACAGTACATCAATAAGAGCAAATGGTGGGCTAGGGTTGTGGCTCAGTGGTAGAGCGCTTGCCTAGCATGTGCGAGGCCTCAGCACCTAGTAAAAATAAATAAATAAAAATAAAGATATTGTGTTCAACTACAATATGAAAATATTTTTTTTTTAAAGTGAAAATGGTTTCCTGAACTCTGTTCAATAGGGTTTTCTGCAATGATGTCATGTTCTCTATCTTCACCAAGATAGTATCTACTAACCCAATGTGGCTATTGGGCACCTGAAAACCGTACTAGTGCATCTGAGGAACTGAATTTTTAATTTCACTTAGACTTAGTAAATGTAAGTAACCACAGGTGGCTTAATGGCTACCACACTAGACACTGCAGGTCTATAAATTCATGGCAATTACATGATCAACTCTAATCAACAGAATAGAACAGCAGTTAGATGCCAAAGAATACATCCAGTATCTATCTTGTTTCTGTGAAGCACAAAGACAGGCAAAACTAATGTCTGCTTAGAATTTAGGACAGAGGTGACCTTTGGGGAGGAAAGTGACTGAGAGAGGGCACGGGGGGCTTCTGGGATCTGGAAATGTTCTGCTTCCTGGGGTGGGTGCAGGTGAACAAGATGCGTGTTCAAGTGGTGAAAATGTATCAAGTTGCACACTTGTGACGTATCCACTTTTTAATGTGTATATCATACATCAATAAAAGGTTAAAAAGAATTCACCAACCTATCGGAGCTGGGAAGGGGGAGGAGTGCATAACTACCAGGAAGAACCATTCAAAGACCCAACTACAAAGTGATGTGCTGCCACCATCAGCAGAGAAAAATGTTGGCTGTTTTCCAAGACAACCCGAAATGCAAAACGGATAGGAAAGGGAGGCACCAGGGTGGGGGGCAGGGGGTGGGGGATACCAAGGTGGGGATGGGGGAGGGACAGTGCACCGGGCTCACCTTCTGCTCCTTCAGCTGCTGCTCCAGCCGCTGAAGCTCCTCCTTGCTCTTCTGCACGTACTGCTGCAGGGCCTTGATCTCCGACTGCCTGCTGTCCATGTCTGTCTGAATCTGCTTGAGCTCTTTCTCAAGTTTTTCCTTCTTCCGAGACTCCCGGGAAGCTTCATTCTGACGATGCTGGATTTCTTGTTGGAACTAGGGGGATGGGGGAGGGGGCACAAAGGACAAGGAGAAAAGAGATGACCCAATCACCAGGGCGGGTCTCAACTAGCCATGGTCCCCCTTCTCCCAGGCACGTCACTTTCGGGGCAATCACTTAGCAGTAGCTTTTCCGTGGGAGACAGTCATCCTTGAGCCCTAAAGTTCCAACTTTCAGGAATATTCTCTGCATCGTTCATCGGAGCCTTGCCACCAAAGCCCACGGGTGGGCAAGGGATTCCCAGAGGACGGTAGAAAATCAACTAAATATAGAAACCCAGGATTCTAGGGATGTTGGACATGGAAAGAATTCATCCAGATCTGCATCAATAGGGACTAAATAAAATGTAACCAGCTACACTAAATATGAACTTCTGCCTTACATGATCCTGGACGGTGCTAAACAAGCATTAAGATTTCAACTGGGGCCTGACTTGTGGCTCAGTGGTACAGCACTTGCCTGGCAGGTGTGAGGCCCTGGGTTCCATCCTCAGCACCACAAATAAATAAATAAATAAAGTAAATAATCCATCGACAGCTTAAAAAATATATATATTTAAGAAAAATATTTCATCTGGATGCCTAAACTCTATGAAAAGCCTTTCTCTTATCTCACACTCAAAGAAGTCTCATATTCTCCTCTTGGAGATTACACTTGCATATTATCTATTTGACTTCTGGCTTCAGGTGAGAGTGATCAGAGGGACCCAGGTGGCTTTCCTATAAAGAAGGGCTGAGGGGACTACGATGCCCAATGCCGTGGCCCCTGGCCTTCACGGGGACACCTGGGTGAGCTCCGACTATAAGCAGAGAGTCAGAGTCGTGCCTTGGTGACTTCTCAGACAGAACCTGGAGAAAAAGGAAAACTGTTCTTCAAAAAACAAACCAGGGAGACAAGCAGAGCAAGGAATGCCTCACTTAGGCACAAGGGGGACTTTGGAGAGAACAGACAGGAAGGGAGACGGAAGGACAGGACGTCCTTTGAAAGGGAGCTCTCCTTCATCCTGCCCAGATAGCAGAGCCCACCTGACTGATGGTCTGCTCCGCATCGTCCTTCACTCGCTCCATTTCCTGATGCTTCTCGGTGATGACAGCTAAGGACTCTCGTAATTTCACCACTTCTGACAAGAGCTGGTCCCGCTCCTTTGTCACTTCTTCTTTGAACTTTATTAAATCTCGAATACTGAAAATAAGCACCCGGGAGTCAGACTAAATGGCCACCTGCTCAGGAGTCCTTCCTATCATCCTGAGCCCATCTTCCTGGGAACGTCTACAGGCCCCAGTGGAGTCTATGGAGACGTAAACAGAAAGCCCTCTATGCCCTGACAAAGCAGTACCAAAAATAATGTATAGGAGATGACTCCTTCTTTAATTTTAAAGAAATGCACTGTCTATCCATGAGTGTGTATGTGTATGTGTGTATTCTGTACGCATTTTATAGAAGACCAGAAGAACAGACACTAGTCTGGTAACCAATTATCTCTGAAGAATTTAGGGTGGGAATGTAGGGAGAATGATACTTTCCACACCTCTGTGTTATTTAGATCTGTTATAAGAAGACTATATTACTCTTGTCAACTGTTGTAATTAACCTTAAGGAGGTGTCAACTTAGGAAATTATTTTTTTAATTTATCCTCCAGAGGGATATGATCACAGCTATAAAGTCTAAAGTGAAGCATAAACATGAGCCAATAATATGCATTGTCAGTTGCCTCTCCATTCACCCAAAGAGATTTGTTTCTCCCAAAGGAATGAGGCACAGATAAAATGTTCCCCAGGACAAAATTTGAAGAATCACTCATGATGCTGGTTTTTGGAGAGTTTGTGATAACATTCATTAATTTGAATTGCAAACCAGTTACCTCCACGTTTCAAAAACCATTCCATCTGGTTTGGAATGACTTTCTGCAGAATTACCACTTCACCAGTGGAAGTTCCGTATCTGACAGGACCTCAGCAGGAGAATGAATCTGGACTACAGTGGCTCTTACTAGAGGAAAACTTTGCCTGCAGACTTTTGCAGCTGACAGTCATCAAACAACTACTCAAAACACAGTAATTTGACGACGCTTATTTACCAACATCTTTTGATACAACATAAATGTTTAATAAGGAGCCTTCCAATCCACACTCGAGCACTTCTCCAGAAACAAAACCTCAATTCCAAGGTTTTTATGCAGAGAGACAGCAACATCTGAACACACCGTTGAAGGTAAAAACCTGGGCAGGATAGTTTGTCTTCAGTATTCTTCCTCTTCCATTCTCCTTAAAGCCTCCTCTCCAAATTAGTTCCCTCACCTTTCACTGGCTGCTCTGAAGAAGCTCGAATGAGATCAAATCTATCATGACAGTAATGACATCTTCTGTTTGTTTTTCCTGTCCCCTCCCCTAGCACCTCTACTTAAAACTGTCTATCAAAGTTGGACCAGTGCATCAAGAAAACATAAGAAACCAAGAGAGCAACATTAGATTTGGTTAAAGATGCCAAAGAAACTGGTCATAGTGGCACACGCTGTAATCCCAGCATCTCAAAATGCTGAGGCAGGAAGAGTACAAGTTCAAGGACAGTGTGGGAAACTAAGTGAGATCTTAGAATAAAAATAAAAAAGTGCCAGGATGTAACTCAGTGAAAAGAAGTACAGGCGGGGGGGGGGTTCAATTCCCAATACAGAAAAAAAGAAAAGAAAATCTTTATTATTATGTACATGTATGAATATGTCAAAACAAAGCCCACTATGATGTATAATATAATGTACTAATACATTTTTTTAAAGATGATTTTGACCTACTTGCTGTCATGGTCCAGTGATAGTCCAGACCCTTGCTCAACTAGTTTGGTAAGATTCACTATTTCTTCTTTCAGAGCAAGAATTGTCTCCTTGGCTTTCTGCTCTTTGTCATAGGCTGAGTCCACCATCTTCCAGGCCTTTTCTATTTCCTGAATGGGCCACAAGATATCAGTGAGAAAAACCAAACTGATGCCAGATGCAAGACTAACCAGCAAATCAAATAACATCATGATTACAATGTAGTAGTCATTTCTGGGGAAAGAATATTATACATTATACATTATGCATAAGTTTGTACTGACTTACAAATGGTTCAACATGAGCCAGTGAACAGCACAGTTAAAGAGGGAGACGGGCAAGGAGTATTTTTTTCTTATGTAGGTGGGTGTGGCTACAAGTTTTTGCAATCTACCTAGGAAGATTATTTCTAATAAAGAAGTTGATAGGTTTGCAGAATGTTAAAAATGAAAGTTTATGTGCTTTCCAAATCCAGCTTATTTACCAAAACAATAAGCTTTATCACATAAGGAATGATCACAGATCCAACACCTAAATTGATAGATTGAATAGAACCTCTTGATATTTGCAAATATAAAATACATTTGGTTCTCAGGTCCCAATGAGTTCCCAGATGGCAACGTAGACTTTAGAACCCTTCCTAGGGATGCCATTCTTCACTGTTTCCAAATTGTGCATGACCACTTTGCTAATTTCCATTCTCAGAAGCTCAAGTCCACATCTTATTATTAAACACTGGCAGGAAAAAAACAAACCCCATAGTTCGGAATGAAACAATGACTCCTACGGCTTCAACATCCTCACTGTTATAAAAGCAATGTGCAATATTATCCTATATACTTAAAAGTGAATTATAGCCATTTGAGTGGATAAGCAGCGTCTGCAACAGCCTTAACTTACTTGCAAAATTTTATCAAGGTGGTGGGTCCTTTAGACAGACAAGAACCAATATAGTTAAGGTGACGGTATTCCACTCTGATGTTGACAAAAAATAAGATGGGTAGAAGACAGGGTTTAACTTAATAAAATTCATGCTCACTATTATATTACAGAGATTACTCTTGAGTAACCACAG
Source organism: Marmota flaviventris (assembly GCF_047511675.1). Lineage (NCBI taxonomy): Eukaryota > Metazoa > Chordata > Mammalia > Rodentia > Sciuridae > Marmota > Marmota flaviventris. Next base: position 24,035,054 of record NC_092501.1, read on the forward strand.
CACATAATTCAGTGACTCAAAACAAAAATATCAGTTTGTGGGATATGTTCTTAAGTAGCAACCCTATGTAGTATTTTTGGCAAAACAAATGGATATGTAAGTGAAAATATGATTACACAAAGTTTTATCCAAATCAGCTTCACCAATTAGATTTTAATCACCAATTCATGCCTTCAATTTTCAGTCTTTAAATTTATAATGAAAAGTGTTTTTCCTGTCATAGCATGAATTATAGCCTTCTTGTTTTGAGTTTTTCAACAAGGTTAAGAAGAAAATGGCAACTGAGAAAAAAAATTATTCTAAGGAAAAGAGTGGTTTCTAACAAAGATAAATCACATTCTGTACTGGTCTTAGAAGTTAATTTGAATTGGTTGATATCTGATTGCACACAATAAGGAAATTACCTAAAATGTTGAGAAATTATTTCTCATAATTAGGGTTTTAATTTTTTATTAATGTTTCAACCTGTTGTCTCCCTGAGATTAACAGGGAACATTTATGTTTTACCTTCAAAATGTTACAACACAGTGAAGAATGAAAAATACAGCATAAAGCATTGGGGACTTGGCTCAGTGGTGGAGCACTTGCTTCACACCATAGAGGCTCCACCTCAGTACTGGAAATAAATATGTAGTGTAAAATACAGTCATTCTTCCTCAGTGTTCCCCAAGACTGAATCCCTGGTTCTGAGGAACTGGGGAGGTCAAAGGGGAAGCAATGAGAAGCCAGGAGTTCTCAAAGTATTCACTCCTGGAATAGGAAGAAAAATAAAAATATAAAAATATCTTTAGCAAGCTATCAGATGTGTCATTACTCATTACTAAAACAAGACATCTTGGAACTTCTCAGATGGCATTTGCTTATCTCTAAGTCCTTTTACTAACCCATTATTTCCCAAAACCCAAGTCAGAAAGCTTCTCCATTATTTTCTGCATGGTGAAATTCACCCAGACTAATTTTTTTTCTTTGTGAATAAACATTATTCCCTAGAATATAATAAGCAAATACAGAGATCACGTATATTTTTACCTAGTCATTCGTTTGCTGCCGTCCTTGAGTTGACAAGACAATGAAAGAACAATATTTTAAATTCAGGTTCATCTATTTCTAGATCACTGACCTTCTTCAGGGAAGCGATGGTGGTCTGATCGTCCTGAGAGAGCTTCAGGGCAGTGGCAACCTTGGCGGAATTAACCACAATCTCTGCGTTCAGCTCTCTGCACTTGGCCATCAGACGCTTCTCATTGTCATAAGACTTTTTCATGATGGTATGAAGCCTCTCATATTCAACCCTAAATTTTTCCAGACCTTTTTCTCCTGAAAGTTCACTGAGAACCTCCTGAAAATCTCTTTCAATTTCCTCAAATGCTGTTTCTTCCATCACCAGTTTTTCACCCTTGTCCTGTGGCGGGGAATGGGGGGGAGTAAAGATGAGAATGGGAAGGCAACAGCTACTCCATGACTGTTTACGGATTATTCTGTATCTCTGAATGAACGATCTTCATCCACTGGCCAGCAGAAAAATTGAGACTGCATGTTGTGAAGGCTACTTTTTCATCCCGGGATGCATTTATATGAAATGCATGTAATGTAGGAAAATTAATAAACATGAGATCATACTGGAGTAAGGTGGGCTCTAATCCAATCAGACTCAGTGTTCTTATTAAAAGGAAAATTCTAGACGGACAGACATGCACACAGGGGAAACATGAAGAATGATTGGGCTGATGCAATCTCAGGAAGACTAAAGACTGTCAGCCTCTGCCAAAAATGAAAAAGAAGCTGGGCAGGATTAGACTCAAGGTCTCCACAGGAGCACAACCTTGCCCATGCTTTATTTTAGACTTCTATCCCTGAGAACTGTGAAACGAAAGAAAATTCTGCTGTTTAAAGCCATCGAGTTTGTGGTGGCTGCTCTAGCAAACTAGTGCAGCTACTTCTTACTAGGTACAAGACGATAATAAGTGTTAAAATATATGGTTAACATATTTATTCATTCATTCAGCAAATATTGATTGGTAAGTTCTGGAACGGAGCCTGGAGAAGATATCAAGGTAAAGAATAAATGGCCCATCCACAGAGAATTTACATTTGACTAGTTGGTGGAGGATGTTGTGCAGATAATGGAACTATAGAATTTGATCCCTGCCACAAAATGAATTCAAAGTTCTATAAGAATCTATAAGAAAAAAATTGCTCGCACCACGAATAATAATGCAAAATTCATGAAGGAAGTGGCATTTGAGCAGGCCTAGAAGAAAGGAAGGAATTTTCATAGGAGGATGTAGAGAAAAAGGCAATCCCAGTAGATGGAACTTGGAGCAAAACTTTTTGGCCAAGCAAGTATTTAAGTTGGCTAAAGTATAAAAGATATTACTGGGAGAAGGAAGGAAAAGATTAACTAGGAAGTCAGGTACAGACTGGAGGCCTGAGTGGCATTCTAAGGAGCATGGGTTGCATTGTTCTGTAGGCCACAGAGAACCACTCAAGACTTTTGTGCTTGCAACATTACACTTTGGTAGTCTATGCTGAGAAGGACTGAACCTCAACACCCTGCTGCTGATCCAAGAAACTAACCAATAATAGAGTAAACTTCCAACCCACCTTGAAGATTTTAGATAGATATTCTAGTTTACCTTCTGTTTTGACAAAGCTGTCTTGCCCAATTACATATTTTTAATTTTTAAAAACATATGTACTATTAATTAAATCCTAAAAATGATGTGCAAGCAAAACATAGTCTTCAGAGATTAAAACAGATAAAGAGTCACAAGCATATCTACAACATTTTCTGTAACAAGTGAACTATTAAGTTTAATGGAGCTTTTCTTCCTGACTAAAAGCAGATTATTACAAAGAAACCAATGTAGCAACTTCACAAAGAAGGGAAAAATCATATTTAGGAAATATGGTACCATTACTGCTCTATGCTTCCCCCTCGTTGATGCTAAACATGAGCACACACAAAAATTTATCATGACAATGTTCTCAGTTCTATCCCTGTAAAAGGAATTAATGTCAACACTTGATCAGCAGCCCAATGATTTGTTGCAGGCCAAGTTTTCCCTGTACACCTGGCTCTTAGCACAGGAATGGGAAAATATCAAAGAAAGAAAAAATTTTTAAAAACTTCTAGGAACAAGAGAGATTTTTTTCCATACTGACATTAAAAAATATACCATTATTAAAAGAAAAAAATAAAAGCAATCTCGTAGCTATGACCAGTAAGCAACTGACATATACATTGTTACAGTGCATAATGGTATTTCAGAAACACCATATCAAGGCGAACTGATCAGTGGAACTGTACCCATTCCTTCATTCATCACCTGTCCTGAGCATTTGTATGTACCAGGCACTATTCTAGGCACTTAGAGTACCAATTTGTGGAAAGAAGGGAAAGGAAAAGAGAGGCATAGTAGAAGAGACTGGCATGGAGATAGATAGCAAAAGCAGAAACTAGGTAAAGTTGTCCAAGGTGAAGCGAAGAAAAATAGAAGAAATGAGAAAAATTAATGAAAGGGAAGGAAAACTGAGAAACAATTATGTCCAGGTATTGGTACCTGGGGCTTGTTCATGGGGAATAAAGAATAATGAAATGAACCAAGATGACCAGTGAGGAAGAAAAGGAGGAAACACTCAAAAGCACACAATGGGAAATATAAAGGAAAACTAGAAAGACAAAGAGGAGGAAATGAGAAGCAAAGAGATGTGGATGAGAATAGGTGATGGGGAGAAGTGATGTGACCATAGCAACAGGGATGTCAAAGGGAGATGATAGTGATTGGGCCCAGGAGTGAGGAAAATGGGAAAAAGTTCAGAGTCATTCAACACAGGAAACAGAATTAATAAAGGAAGACCAGAGGCTGGGAATGGTGGTGCATGACTATAATCTCAGCATCTTGGAGGGGCTGAAGCTGGAGGGTCGCAAGTTCAAGACCAGCCTGGACAATTTAGAGAGAACCTGTCTCAAAATATTTTTTAAAGGGGAGAAAGGAAGAGGAGCAAGGGTATAGCTTGGAGGTAGAATGCACGCATCTGGGTTCAATCTCCAATAGTGAGAAAAGAAAATAGAAAGGAAGGCTAGGCATGGAGGAGATGGAATGCTGAGGGGTGGGAGATGGTGAAGAGGAGACAAGGAAAGCAACTGAGGTGGGAACATGCTGGTGCTAAGAGAAACTAGAACCAGGGCTGGCTTCATGGGTGTGAGAACTACTTAGGTACAAAAGGTTCAGTGCTCAGAAGAGCCCCATCCTTGGTTAATGCTCTGCTGTCAGGTTGTAAAATTCTTGATTTTTGAACAAGAAGCTTTGTGTTTTCATTTTGCACTGGGCCTCAAAAATCATGTAGCTGGTCCAGGCTGGAACTGACCATGTCATGGGGAGGGCTCTGGCAGGGCAATGAAGAATTTGAATTGGACCATGGCAGATGGAAACTGTGAATGTCAAGTGATGACAAGGTCTTAAGGCTGTTGAGGTTGTAAATGAGAAGGCTAATGGACAGGCAGAAGAGTCATTGAAGGACTGTGGAAATGACTCCTGACCAGTGAGGCTGAAGAGGGGATATACTGTAATGGGGGGGAGTGATTGGAGGCTATAGAATATAAACACAGGGGTCCATGACAACACAGAAGATGTGTGACTGCAGGTGATCATATGATAGGAAAACAGGATGTGACAAGTGGACACGAGTCAGTAATAGGGGTGACAATGAGTATCTGTGAAGCTTTTTTCCAGTTTCCATTGAGACATCTTCAATATTTGTATCACCCTAATGGTTCAAACTCTAGGCATGGGTGCTTGCCGTGTGTCTGGGAACTCATGAGGGAAGGACAGGAGGGGATGAGGCCAGAGAATGGCCAACGGGGAAAGGCCCGGGAAGGGAGGGTGCAGGTGGGGATAGGATGTTGATGGGAGAGTTTCAGAATCAGTGGATGCGGCAGGGCATCTAGCGGGAGAGCTGGGAGGAAGAGGTGGAGCGAGAGGTAATAGACAAGGGAGCCTGACCTCTGCCATCCTGACGCTCTCTCGGGGCGGCCTCAGAGGCTGCTGTGGAGACTGAAGAAACGGGCCGGAGTCTGGGGGAGGGGCTGTGCACCGCCCTCAGCGCCTAAAAGGGCGACACGTTATCTCTATCGCCTGAGGTGGGCTGAAACCCAGCGCTCGGCGCGTCCTCCCGTTGCCTGGCAACAGCCACGCCCACTAGGGGAGAACGGGCGTTCCAAAGGGGAGGGGCCTCAGAGGCTGGAGGTATTCCTCAAAGAAATATGCAAATGTTTCCTGAATGGGGCGGAACCAAGGAAATGAGTGGGCGGAGCTCGGAGTCTGGGAGGAGGCCCTGGAAGGTGCAGAAGTTAAGAGATTCCCAAGAGAAAGGCTCCCCTGATTAGCATTTCAGGTGCAGAGAGTTGAAATAAGGAAGTTCCTTCGTTCATGAAATGTGGGAGACCCCTCTCTGGCTTTGTTCCTTTTTTTCCTCTTTATCCCCATCCCTATTTCCAAGCCTCATCCTCAGCCCTAGCTGCATTCTTGCTGCTGTGCTTGGTTGTGTATTTTTTAAAAATGTAAACCGGGACGGTGGTGCAAGCCTGTAATCGCAGCGACTCAGGAGGCTGAGACAGGAGGATCGCCTGGGCAATATAGGGAGACCCTGTCTCAAAATAAAAAATGAAAAGATTGGGGATGTAGCTCAGTGGTAGAGCACGCTGGGTTCAGTCCCCAGGTAGAAGGGGAGGGAGGGAGGAAGATAGATAGCGTTTTTTTGTTTGGTTTGGTTTTGGTTTTGGTTTTAAAAAAATAGTATTGTTCCCATCCTCTCCCCCTTTCCTCTACACACACCTCTCCCTCTCTCTCCCTCCCTCTCTCTCTCTCTCTCTCTCTCTCTCTCTCTCTCTCTCTCTCTCTCCCCCTCTCCCCAGCCACTTTTATTCTTTTATTTTTTATTTTGAGATAGGGTCTGGCTAAATTGCTGAAGCTGTCTTCACACTTGCAATCCTCCTGCCTTAGCTTCCCTTGTTGTTGGGATTACAGGTGTGCACCACTGTGCCCAGGGAGATCATTTTATATTCTACTTTTTTCAGTCAACATTTTTCTTCTTTTTTCCCCCAACATCCTTTCTAAGGGTCTATCTTCGTTGCGATTGGTGTGGTAATCCCAGTTCATCACTTCTGATTGCTTCACAGCATTTCAGATCTGGCATCTACCACATTTTACTTCCATTCCCCAAATGTTAGCCAAACTGCCTCCAACTCTCCAATACCACAAACAATGTAGCCATATACATTTTGTCTGTGGTCCATTTAATAGACCCATGTAAACAAATTTCTCTGAAATACATGCCTAGGAGAAGGATTTGGAAGTCACAGGGGATGCAGGGGGCCATCACTCTTGAATAGGCAGATGTATGTATGAAGAGATCCAGCCAAGGTGTCAATGGATTGCAAAAATACTAAAATATTTTTTTTTAAATACAACCTCTACTCTCATCCAAGTCATGTCCCACTGGAGGAATATGTGTCCTGCCCATCCCACTTCTGTTACACACACACACACACACACACATACAGAGAGAGAGAGAGAGAGAGAGAGAGAGAGAGAGAGAGAGAGAGACTCTGTTCTCCATTCTCCACCCAATCCATAAACATGGCAGGCTGTGACTATCTAGAGAGGGCACCTTTTGAAATCCATCTGCTCAGAGGTGGACACTTTTTTCCAGCTGCACAAAGATGTCTACTAGCCTAATGGAAGCCCTGATTACTTAGCTGCACCAAGTACTGTTAAATCAAGTACCAGAATCACTGCCCTACATTCTATGCCCGTGTGTCATACAAGGGTTTCTGACCCACACTCCCCTCCTTGCCAGTATGTGCTAGTTTATTTATTCATAGACACTAATAAAGTGTTTACTAAGTATCAGACACTAACAAGTGCTTTGCAAACTCATCTAATAAGCCAATTTCTAGTTTTTGTCACTATAATGGAAAGAATGTCAGTCCGTTTTGCTTTCATTTTCACTTTATCTACCAGTGAAATTGAACATTTCTTCCTATATTCATAGGCCACTGAGGTTTTCTTCAATGAACTGCCTATTCATGGCCCTACTTTTCTATCAGTCCTTTTTTTTTTTTTTTTTTTTTTTGGACTAGGATTTGAACTCAGGAGCATTCTACCACTGAACTATATCCCCAGATCTTTTATATTATTTTATTTTATTTATTTTGCTTAGAAACAGGTTGCCCCAAGTTACCCAGCCTGGACTCACACTTGTGATCCTCCTGCTTCAACCTCCCGAGTCTCTGGGATTACCAGTGTGCACCACCATGCCAGCACCTTTCTATTTTTATAGGACAGTAATCCTTAATTTTGATCCTGTAGACCTTTGTCCTAATTATTCATTTATTTTTGCTTTTTAGGTGATTTTTCAGTGTGATTTTGTCCTTCTCAACTCCAGGGTCATAAAGATATTCTTCATCATTTTATTCTATAAACTGCATCATTTTACCTTTTCATACTCAATTCTCAGTCCATCTGCAGTTCACCTTTGTATTTGGCATGAAATAGGGGTCCACTTGTATTTTTCTCCATGGAGTGAGCAAATTTTCCAACATCCAATACCAAACAACCTATTGTTTCCCATGCGGTTTGGGAAAGTTCCCAAATAAACAAGAGTATGTTCTGAGTTCCTGGTTGGTTTCTGTGCCAGCACCATAAAACATGAATGCCACCCATTCCTCACATTTTATTACTATGGTGTCAGAGTCAAGACAAGCACCACCACCCCCATTCCTATTTCTATGTTAAATTGCTTTGGCTCTTCATCAACCTTTATCCTCTCATAATAATTGAGTAAGTTTGTGAAGTTCCTAATGACAAATTTTAATTGAATTTGCATTGAATTGTTTAATTCAGGGAAAATTGACATCTGTACAATGACATCTCATTCATGACCTGATACTATATCCCTGGTAGGCAAACAGGGTATAATGTGGCTGTCACAATGTACATGGCTCATATCTTGCACTGGTGTCAAATGTGGGGCTGTGTGTCTCCTTGTTTCCTAGGACTCTCCTAAAGGATCCTTTCAGGTGGCCTGCCAAGGTGACAGCAATGTGAAACAGCAAACATGTTTTTAAGGAACCCACTACATGACAGGCACCAAGCTGATCATAGGAACCACCAGCTGACTAAGGCAGAGTCTCTGACCTTTGCATTCACAATTTGACACTGAGGGAATACAGAAAGGAGCATTGACAATTAGTCCTAACACAATATGAGGCATCTTTTAGTGCATGTCATGCCAAGAGAAAGCACTATGGGAACTCAGGGACTCTAGACGCTGATTGATACCTGAAGGCATTCTTTATGATATGGGGACAGAAAGATTCCAATACAAAGAGGTGAAAAGACGCGTGACATGTTCATCTCATAGGAGTGAGATCCACATAGACATCAAATTAGATGGAAAATGGGTGAAAGGAGGAGCAGGTGGACAAATCCATTTATACTAATAAACAAGACAGATGTTGGATTTCCGATTTTCCAGACTATGAAAGACGAGTCACCACCCTGCTCCCTGTGTGGTTGTAATCAAAAGAAGCACTAGGTGGCATCATAATACCGATACTCCTTACCTCTCAGCGCCTCCAGGAAAAACCCCCACTAGGATTTTGTCAGCCCCTAATCTAGACAAGTAGGAGGGCTTCTATTAGTCTCATTTCTCATTATACCCACTTAATTTATTTGTTGGCTACCTACTATATGCCCAGATCTATGCTGTATACTGTGAAGAAAAAATACAAAAGGAGTTGAAGACAGGACCTCTGACCAAATGAGCCTATAGGGAAGCAAGCATGCGTCCCACCCATCCTCACCAAAGATGCTTTAACACAGTCAAAGTCAGGGTGCAGGGAGCATTGAGATAAGGATGTCAGGATGTAAGTTCCTGTGTGATCTGACACTTTAACATTAATTCTTTGGATATGTCATGTTCTTCCTTGCTGACTGGAATTCATAAATGTTGTCTGTCTGTCTAACATACTGAATCCTCCCTCTTCACCTAGATGACCTCACTCATTTTTCCTCAGGTATTTCCTGGCCTGCCCTCAATGCTCTGTGACCTTTCCACATACTGTGTATTCTACTTCTTGGACCATCCCCAATGGCAATGAACCATCTAGTCATAAATATGGTTTTTGTTATGTCTTTCCCCACCAGGTTGTCAATCAAGACAACAAGAATGACATGTGGCTAGTCCAGCCATGATCCGCTGGTGTTGGGCTTATGGGCAGAATTGTGTGCCCCTCCCCATTCATATGTTGAAGCTCTAACCTCATATCTCAGAAGGTGACTGTATTTGGAGATAGAGCTTTTAAAGAGGTGATTAAGTTAGAATAAGGCCGAGAAGGTGGACCCTAATCCAATATGACTGGTGTCCTTATAAGAAGAAAAACGTAGACACACAAAGAAACACCAGGAATGTGTGCACGCAGAGAGATGATGAGGAGGCTGTCTGCAAGCCTGGGAAAGACCTCCAGAGAAATCAAACTTGCAGACACCTTGATCTTAGAGTTTAAGCCTCCAGTGCAGCAAGGAAATAAATTTCTGTTTTTTAAGCCACATGGTAGTTTGTAATAGCAGCCCTAGCAAACTAATATAACTGGCCAACACTGCTCTCAGTAAACAACTATTGGGTGAATGACTATTGAATGAGTTCTAAAACATGGAAGTGAAGGATGGCATCTTAGGGAAAGGTCATTGGTAGACCTTGAACTTGAATTTAATATGTATTAGAGACATGGAAGAAAATAGAAGGTATCTCAAATACAGGAAATAGAACTGGGCAGATATCAAGTCAAGACTGCAAAAATCCTGCTAGAGGGAGGGTGAGGTCCCTACCAAGGAGCTGTAGAGTCTATCATTGATAAGAGGACAGGTGGATAGTAGAGTGCCTTGGAAGAATAGCAGAGAAGTGTCTGGAAATGCAAGGACCACAGACCACCAAGGCTACAGCCATTTGTTCTGCCAGATAACGCAAATATATGATCATGAGCTGTAATACCTCTTCAAAGCCCTTGTTTAAACCTGGATATAATAGCCTCTTATCAGCACCCTCCTAGGACATCCAAGCTGTGCGCTGTAATACAGGAGTGAGAGCAGCATTATGTACAGAGTGCTCATCTCTTCAACACCCAGTGAGAATATAAAGTAAACCTCTAGAAAAGCAGAAATACCCATTTGTACCCTCCAAGCAGATTCCCAGCCTGCAATGCAAAACAAGCGTGCCCTCAAAGAACCTACGTCTAATGGATCACAGAGATCCTGGAAGCTATTTGGGAGAACTCCGCACAATCCACAGTCTCTTCTGAGACTAGTAATTCCCATAGACAAGTATGTGCCTCTCAGGAGCCACATACTCTAAGTGGCCTTACCTGCCTCCCGAGGGCAGTGTTAGAGACCTGGACCCACGAGGCCAATTCTAGTATTTTTTTTCCCCTGGGAATTTATAACTAGGACCAACAGTTGTAAGTCAATCATTGCTGGGGCCTGAAACTGAGCATGTGAAGCCCAAGAGAGGGAGAGATGGCAGGCTGCATGGAGGGAAGAATAAAGCAGATCAATGAGGAGCGGACCCAAAAGAGGAAGACAGATCAGAGAGGGTTTTCTTCTTTGTTGCTGATGCCTCTTCAGATCCTGGGGAGGCCCACTAATATCTGCTCTCTTGGGTTCTGCTAGATACTTTGTATCACTCTAAAAAAATCACTGAGTCCCCATATGACACAGTAAAAACTGCTCCAGTCATCATGTCTAACGTTTCTCCTCCAGGCTACTGGGAAGATTAAAAGCCCACGTGTTACAGAAAATTGTTTTCATTTATCAGCCGACCCTATGGTCACCTTAGATGACAAAGCAGCCTGCCAGCTGGTTAGTGCTCTCCAAAACCATGCGGGCATATTTTATTCCTTTAATCTTCTCCTTTTCCAGCCTGCTACAGACCTAAGTTAACAGAACGTTTGTTGAGCATCTGACATTGATCCCCAAAGGGTCTCCAGACAAACTCCCCTCTCGATACCTGAAGAGGCAAGTAAGCTCAGGCAGATTTATTAGGAAGACTGGAAGGTCAGGCGCCAGGCAGGGGCGGGCGGTGCAGGAGCAGCCAGCAGGTGATCATTTCTGCCTGGAGGAGTCATGAGTGTCATAACCGCCCAGTAATCGTACCTGCTTGGAATGTTCTTGGCGCACCAGTAGCTGCTCTTCTTCCATCAGAGCACCTTTTGACACAATGCTCAGACCAGCTCATCCAGTCCATGCGTCTTGCCCAAGAGATCAAGGCTGCAGGTCCGTGTCCTCCTAGGACTGGTGAGAACTTGCACAAACCGACGAGCTGACCAGAGGGTTCAAAAGACTGACAGGCTACCACTGCTTATTCCCACCGCAGATAAATAAGTGAATAAACATTTTTAAACATCAAAGCACAAATATCTTTGATGATGAGTCAATGCCCTTATTTCTACTATCCCTAAAAAAAAAAAAAATTCTATTTTTAAACACCTCTAGACTTCCCATGTGTTCAATGCCATGTCCCCTTCATTGTCTAATTAGCTCCTTCAAGAGTCAGTTTAGGTGAAATGCCATGGTTCATGCAATCCCAGCAACTTGGGAGTAGAGGCAGCAGGATCACAAGTTCAGAGCCAGTCTCAGAAAATTTAGCAAGACTCTAAGCAATTTAGCAAGACCTTAACACAAAACAAAAGTAAAAAGGCTGGAGATGTATCTCCATGGTAAAACACCCCTGGGTTCAATCCCCGGTACCAAAAAAAGGAGAAAAAAAAGAAACAGTCAATTCTATGTGGCCTCCTCCAAGAAGTCTTCCTAGTTGGGCACCCTTCCTCCAAGCTGCTAGTAAACCAGAGCATCATTCTGTTCACATGCAGTATTGTACTTGTGTGCTGACTTGTGTCCTACCCCTCCCCCAGATTGGGAGGACCAGTTTGTTGTTGTTGTTTAAGTATCTGTGATGTGGATTCATACAAAGGAGACACTCAAAATAGAAAGTTCGATGAATAACGACTAGGAACATTATATGCATATATGCTCAGGCACACAGCAATTATTCTTGGGAGTGAGGAGTGACTTAGGTAAGTTGAAAGCAATTGGAACACAAACATTTAAGATTCTTAAGGTAATTAAACAAATTATGTCCAAGTACAAACCAGGGCCCCAAAGAGAAGTATTAAGGATTACAGTGAGATGCATTCATCTCTTTTCTCTGCCCATTCTAAGAAAGTACTGAAGAACTATTTTTTTGTCTTGTCCATAGGGCTGCACACATGGTAGATACTCAATAAAATTTGGTGAATGAATGGGAAAAAGTTGGTTGATAAATGAGTGGCTATATTCATTCATTCACTTCTGCAGCCATAGACAACACATAAATGAATGAGTCAATAAAACTTTATTTACAGAAACAGGTGGCCCTTGGCTTGGGTCTACCAGCCATAGTTTGCCACTTCCTGATTTAGCACAATGCCTGGCATAGAGTAGGTGCTGAAATATTTGTTGGATGAATAAACAAGGAAAGAAGGTCTTCCTAAAGTTATAACACTGTGATTTGTTTTAAAGCTCTGTGTACTGTCTTTAGACATTATCTACAGGGAAAGCAAAGAATGCCTAATGACCAGAAATAAGCTTGAGAGAAATTATCTGTCAGTTCTTTCCCACTCCAAGCATTGCATATAGATGGAACATTGGCATGCAGAAAACAGGAACGAACAGCCATCATAACTGAGATGTGAGCTACAAGAGTCCTTTAAAGAAGGATTTTTTTTAAAAAAATGTGAATCTTGATTTATTAATGAGCTGTGGCCTGCGTTTCTTTCACACACACACACACACAAAAAAAAAGATAAAACAGAGAAAAAAAAAGAGGACTGGGGGCATAGTTCAGTGGTAGAGTTCTTGCCCAGCTTGTATGAAACCCCAGGTTCAATATCCAATACTACAAAAAAAATAATAAAATAAATGAACATAATAGATTGTGTCACATGTAGTGTACATAAGGATTGTTCTGAAGGAATCTTTCAATTTTAATGCACTGACATGTAAAGGAAAAAGACACAGTATAGCAAGATTCTGGATCCCATGCCTGGTTCAAATCCTGGCTCTTGGAGCTGGGCAAGATGGTTCATGCCTGTAATTCCAGCTACTTGGGAGGCTGAGGCAAAAGAATCACAAGTTTGAGGCCAGCCTCTGCAACTTAGCAAGATCCTGCCTTAAAATAGAAAGACCTGGAGATGTAGCTCCATAGTAGGTGCCCCTGAGTTCAACCCCCAGTACCATAAAAAAAATAATAATAATAATCCTGGCTCTCCCATTTATTAGCTGTGTGACCTTGGACAAATTATTTAGCTTCTCTGGGCCTCAGTTTATTCATCTGTTAAATGGGAATCTAATGACACCTACTGTGTATGGTTATTATAGGAGTTAAATGAATTATTATGTGCAAAATGCTTAGCATAATACCTAGCACATAATTTAAGCATCAATTATTATTCTGCCACTAACCAACGATGTAACCCTGAGTGTATGACCTAACTTTTCTGGCTTCATCTTCATCAGTAAGTCAGCCCGATAGGCTCCAGCATTCCCAAGGGAGCAGTGTTGCCAGCACTCACCTTGAGGAAAGAAACAGCCAAACATAAATCATCCGTCTTGTTCAACTGACACCTTTGAGGTCTCAGCAAAGCAGCCTCTTCCAGAGAAACATCCTGTAAACTAGCGCTGTTATCTCTTCAAATTCCAGACAAAGTTGAATTCAGGGTGGTGAGAGATTGACCAAAGCAAGGAAAAGTGCCCTTGTCCCCCTCCATCAGACTCCTGATAACTAGCCATGGCTTCCTGTCCCTCCCATCGTCATGCATTCTGTTCCATATTCTGGGATAACCACAGATGGGGGAGAACGGGAAATCCCCATGTATTCAATGTAAAAATTTTTCCCCCTGTGTTCCTGACTGTGGAATGTCTGAAGCTATCCTGCAGTGGGGCCCAGGGCTTGCCGCCTTCCACAGTGAAATTTGAAACTTCATGTAATGCTGACCCTCTGCTCACGAAAACAATTCCATTTTCTTACACACACACACCAACACAAACAGACAAACCTGTGACTAGTTGTTCACAAATAAAGACATAAACATGTCCAATGATAATGTTCTGTTCTGCCTCATTCATAATTAAAGAAATGCAAATCAAGACATCTTTTTTTTTCCCCACCCAAAAAGAAGCAAACTAATTAGTAAAGACCCAAGACAGGCAAGGATGTGGGGAAACAGGCAATCTCATACTTTATTGACAAGGGATTAAAATTGAAAGGCAATTTTGCAATAACTATGAAAACAGTAGATGCACATAATATTTGACCAGCCCTGAAAAAAATCATGACATTGAACAGAAACAGCCACCGGTACACATGCTTTATATTTGAGAAAAATAAGCCCTTCTGTGTTTAAGCCTATAATCTTAGACATTTATAAAGTTACAGTTGTGCATTCTGTTACTTGCAGCCAAAAATATTCCTAATTAATGAGAAGTTTTTTAAAAAATAAATTAATGAGGAGTTTTTTAAAAAGAGGATATTCTTATTTTTCCCGGACTTTAACATGAAGGTTTCTAGTATTCTGCAGTAAGTATGATATAAATTTGGGGGCTGAACTTCACCCTTTGTACACATCATGTTACAGAAGCTTTTGTATCTGGATGCTGAATTGTATCTAATGATTTTCAGCATCTGTGGTGATGTTCTTTCAATTTTTCCCTTGTGATTTATTCATGTTGTTGTCATATTCTTTTCATGTGCTGCTGTGGTTCTCTTTGCCAATATTTTACAAATTATTTCAGATTTGACACAGAACTCAGAAAATGAAATTATTACTTTTCTTCCTTTCCCCTTTTAATGAGTTTTTGAATGTTTTGACTTACACCTTATTACTATATGATAAGAATCTCAACCACTAAAATTTTTTAAATGTAAATGACTAAATTTTTAATTTCTACATATTATATTTCTACTTTTTCAGATTTTTTCTTTTTTTCATAGTACTATGTTCTATCATCTTATCTTTGCATCTTGACCATTACTATTTTATAGACTTTTTCAAATTGCTCTATTATCTCAAGCACTTAAGGGGCTAATTCTCCTGTTCATTACGTATATGTATCTACTCCCTGGTGTGATTCATTTCCTAGTTTGGTTTATCATTTCTCAGGATAAGCTTGTCTTCAATGGGAGTTATTTCTTTCGGGGGAAAAAATAAATAAATAAACAACCAAGTTTTACATTTCCCTCTGACAGGCCAGGAGGATTCTCCATTTGGAAGCAGCTTTCCTCTGCTTCCCTGACTTCCAGATTCCCTCACCACATGAGGAATATAAATTGGGACTTCAGACCTACCCGTGGTGCAGGCCCACTAGGGGTTCTGATTTTTATAGCAGACATTCTTTAATTAAGTCAGGCCCCAGATAAACCACAAACTTCCTTGCTGAACCTAGACCAATAGAAGGAAGATTTTTTTTTTTTTTTCCATTCCACTACTACTAAAAGCCAGCTTCCCAAAGCCCCAGCTTTGGGCAGAAGGCTCAAATCTAGATCCCTATCTTTCTAATTTAAGGCTTGGATGGATCCTAATTCCCAATCACTGAGTAGGGACTCATCCCAGCCTTAACCGTTTGGACTTATATTCATATCATGCCTTTGCGTTCCCTCACACCTAGAGATCCCCCTCCACCACACCATTTTTTGTTTTTTTTTTTTCTTTTCTTTCTTTTTTTTTTTCTTTCAATTGTTGATATTCTATTCAGCAATACTGTGTTTGAAGCAGGGATTCCCTGACTTCTTTCCTCACTGGGTTCCTGGAAGCTTTTCCTATCTCTTAATAACCTTTTCAGGAGCAAGATTGATGTGATACAGGAACTACACAAGAGGGAAGTCCAACCCAGCAGGAGACTCAAAGAAGACTTCCTGGAGGAGTGATAGCCTGTCGGGGATGTGAAGACTGAACACACAAATTAGGCACAAATGGTGTGATTGTGCGTGGGGCTCACAGGTTGGAGAAAGAGGTGGGGTAAAGGTTGCAGGCAGAAGATAGAGCGCATGTGAACATCCTCAGGGGTAAAACACAGAGCAACCAGCTTATCACATTCTGTGAAGCAAAAGTTCCAAGAAGTGCAAGGAGTTTAGGGTGGAACTTGGACTGAGATAAGAGGTTGGGGAGATAAGAAGAGACCAATTCATAAGCAGTTTATGTGGAAGGATAGTATGATGAACCAAGTTCTGTGAGCAGACAGGAGCCCATGGAAGAGACCATCAGCCACAGAGGATGAAATCATTGGGTTTAAAAGAAAAACAAAATAAATCTTCTTATATAAATATACACAGCCAGTTAGAAATAACTAAAACAAATTTTGCTGACAAGATGGCAATCCCAGAGGGCATTCAAGCATTTAAGCACTACCTTGACATTCCAGCAAAACCCTCAACTCTTAGCCAAAGGATTATAGGGCTCAGGTCTGTGTGTCCTGCCTCCATCCCCCAGGAAATGTCCCCAGCCATGTTTGGAGGAGGGTGGGCCAGTGTCCCAGCCATTCAACTTGTAGACATTTTGGAAACACAAAGCTCTTTCAAAAATGTTTCCCAGTACCCACCTCTCTTCATTGGCCCCCGAAACTGCCACAGATAGATCCCTATTGTCAGGAAAGGGCTGCAGGAGCAGAAGCTCAAACATGAAAGTACCCTGGGCCAAGGGCCAGGGGGTCTATTTTTGGAAATTTTTCTCATTGCCTGTTTATCTTTCAGACTCCACCTAATGTATTCCAGGCGGGTGTTAAAAGTTACTTGGCTGGGCTGAGAAGGAAAGCAAGAAGGTGATCTAAGACCCAGTACCAGTAGCAATGGTGATAACCTCTGGACAGTGTTTTGATTTCCCCAATTTAACCTGACTACCTTTTGGCGCTGGTGAAGCACTCATTCAAACCCACTACTGGCGGTGGGATTTGGGCAGGTAACAAAAAGAAAGCGACAGAAGGTTATGGATTTCGTAATCTGTTAAGTACAAGCGGGGTTGCTGCTGACCTGCCTCCTGGACTCAGTTCTCTGGTCTCTAAAACAGGGTTAGAAATACTGCATCTAAGTTTAGAGCCTTAGCCAGGCCTTGGAGAGGAAAGCGCCCCCTACAGCATTTGGTCCTCGTCCTCCTTTGTGCAGGGTTACTTCGGAGATGGACAACAATGCATTCATCATAACATTTGGTTATGTTAATCCAACCGAAGCTGCAAAAGAAAAAAGACCGGCGTTGTGTCTCGATTTATATTTTCCTTAAAGGGACAAAATAGGTGGCCCCTGGAACTCCGCCACTCGTAAAACGCGCCACTGAAACACTCGGTGGACTTGCAGTGACAACCTCTTCCAGTCTGCGGCCTAAACCGGCTTTTAAGGGCGTCCTCCCCGCCCTCCTGTCCGCGCTCCCCACTTTACTCCAGTGGCCACATCCTGTCTCGCCAGGTCACTCTCCAGTTCTGCTGTGTCGTCTGGCCTTCCTGCGGGGGTCACTGGGCAGATCTCCGCGGCTGACCCTGGGCGGGGCCCCGCTAATCCGCGCGGTCCTCCTTAAGGAGCTTCCGCGGTGGCCCGTGGAGGCGGGTGTTTTGTTCTTATAAGGAGGGAAAAGTTTCCGTGACATCCAGGAAATGAGTAACTCCACAGCCTTGCAGAGCCCCGCCGTTGGAACTAGGAGGCGGGAGCCGGCCGCGGTCCCGCCGCCAGCGTCCCCCTAGCTGCACGGCCGCGCGCTCCGGCAGCCGCCCGCACAGCCCGACGCCCCCCTCGGAGCTGCGCGCCAAGCCCGGGTTGTCGCGGGCCTCCCGCGGGACAGCGCTACCAAGGCCAAACGTAAGTCGGGGACCCGCAGCTCCAGGCTGTGTTGCTTCCCAGGCCCCTCGTGAGTTACAAGAAGGGAGGGATGGGGACCCAGGACTCCGCCGAGCGGCGCCCGAGTCAGGAGCGGGGGTGCGCGGGGAGCGCTCCAGACTCGCCTGCGCCCACCCCAAGTAGGGGCCGACTTTGGGGACCGCTTAAAGTGCGCGCGCACGGGCGGGCGCCGTGGTCTCTTGTGGTCACACCTCCAGTTCCCGCAGCGCTGGAGATGCGCGCGGTCCCTCGGCTCCCAACCCCACCGCTGGGCGCTTGCTGCAGCCGGCGCGGCCCGCAGCCGCTCTTCCCGGCGCGCCGAGCCTCGGAGCCCCACGCGGGACCACGTGTAGGTTCCTAGTGCGGGACCATCCGTTACTTTGACTGGCTGAGCAGGGTGCTGCGGCACGAAAAAAAGCTGGGTCGCCCTGCTCCTTGGCCGTCCCTCTCTTCCAGCGAGAAAGGAGTTAGAAGTGAAGTTGGTTTCTTCTTGGTTATAGTATTTGCGCAATCAGGTTGCTTTGGGCCGGATGAAGCCCCCGCCACTTCCTCTTTCAAGACTTTTGGCGGAGTAGACCCCATGCTGAGGGAACTTTCTCTTGGCTCTGTAAATAGCCTTAGCCTCCTGACCCCTAACTCCATCCTCTACCTGGTCCCTGTCTCCGCCCGGTGGATGCCCGGTGAGCGGGTTCGAAAGCCTCAGACCAGACGCCCCATCCGAAATGCTCTTCTTTAAAAACAAAAATGCTGCCGAGCAAGAAAGGAAAATAATCGACCCAGGCCAGAACCTCACTGTGCCTTTGGCCCCTTTTGCCGTGAGAATCTTCCCTCCCTTCCAGACTAGAAGAGGACCAGATACTGGTAGCATCTAAATCAATCCAGGGCTCGCTTTTGTTTTCTTGTTCCTCTTTAGAAACTGACCAGGGCTCTTTCCTTTTACAAACCAGTTCTACCTCACAGAGGCTGCCAACTAAAGTCCAGGGCTGATGCAGTGACAGGTCCAGGTTAGCAGGAAAAATGGGGTGGCAGACACTGGTTGGGTTGATGTCATTCACGTTTTAGTTAATAACATAGTGGCTGTGTTGGGTACTCCCTCCAGCCTGATGCGCCTAAGTGGCTCTCATTGTTTGCTAATTCCTTGTGTGTTGCTGCTGCTCTAGGCCATTCTGCCCTCAGATTTTCCACTTGTGGGTAACCATGAGGTGGTTTTATTTAAAAAAAAAAAAAATTGACCCGCTCCCTGCTCTTCTTGGGTGGAGAAGCTTATTTTCAAGTCTGGGTAATTTTCAAGATGCAGCAATTTCAAGCTCTGGTTTCCAGGGGGCAACGATGTGGACTTTTAACCTGATGTTGTCCTCTCAGAAGTCGTTACCTCTCTGCTCTTGCAGCTCCCAGAAGAGAAACTAAAAGGGTGTGTAGGTGAACTTGATCAGAAGGCAAGAAGGAGCAGAAACTTCGGGGGAGAAAATTGCCCACTGAGAAGGTATTTTCTGGAAGGAACCTGGTTTTGTATTTTTACTTTTTTGGTTAATGAAGAGAAAGATGGTTGGGGGCTCCTGTTTGATGAAGAGGGTGCACAGTCTCAGGGGCAGACAGGGGTGAGCACGCTATGCATGGGCTGCACAGGGGTAGAGTCAAGCCAGTGTAGTGCACTAGCCCAGTTCCCAATGCCTCCTCTTGGAGGGACACCACTGCCAAGTAGAACTTGTCCAGAGGAGAACAGGAACAATCTGCAAAGTGTGTCTTGTGAGGGAGAAGATAGAACCACTGGTGTGCAGTCCAGAATGAGAAGCACAGGGGGACATGGCTGTATCCTTCAGATGTCCCAATCATGGAAACCTGAGGAAAGAAAATGGCTTACTGTTGGTTAGAAGAAACAACGACAGGTCTCAGTATAGCATGAGAAGGATCTTTTCACAACCAGAGCTCTGCTGGCCATGCTCTGGCCATTGGCCACAGGGGCCTTCAAGTCCAGGACTCTGGTTCTACATTTGGAGTCAAGAGTGAGGCAGCGCAGCAACCTGTGGGGCTTGAATGGAGACATGTACGAGGGAGGGGCCGGTGCTCCAAAGGAGCAGGACTTGAATTATGGCCAAGACCATCCGTCCATGTTGGACCTTCCTCGTTCATGGTTGTTGGGGAGGAGGGTAGAGCCACGAGGCTGAGATATCCTCGAGGACTGCTGCTAGCTTTTCCAGTCCCCTGTGTAATTTAGAATAAGTTTCTCCTCTCAGCAAGAGGGTGACATTTGGTGTCATTTAGAAATAAGGACCTTGGAGCCATGGAGTTGGGACTTATCCTCGGGTTACCCTGGCAGTGTGTCCTTGGGCAGTACACTATCTGTACAAACATTTACAGCAGCCCTGATAACCAATTATTGAGGGTGCAGGACCTTGACCTAACATTTCCAGAATGATGTTTTATCTATTTATTTATTTATTGGTTTCTCAAAAGCACTCTGCCTGTATCATTTAATCCTCACAGTTGTCCTATGAGGTCTTCTCAGCCCCACTTTACAGATAAAGAAACTGAGGGAAGCCAAGTGCTCAAGAGCCTGGGTTGCTGAGCATTCAGAGAAGCAGGTTAAACTTAAAGCCAGTTATGGGAACTTAAAGCTCCCTATGTGAAGGAGGAAAGAGCAGCTGCCTTTTACCCCGGGCAGTGGAAGGATGGGAAGCTCCTGATGATAAGAGGAGAGACGCAAGCCTGGCCTTGTGGCTGACTGGGGAGCCTAGCCCAAGCATCAGATGGCTTTCCATCTTCATTACTGGGCGAGGTGAGGTGGCAGATCCAGTTTGGGGCCTGGTACAAGGGTGATGTGTAATTGTCACCTGGGTGTGGTGCAGAGGGAAAAGGTGAAGCTGTGTGCAGGACGCGGAGTCTTCCTGGGGTGGAAGCAGGTGAGGGTGACCAAATATGCTGTCCTGACCTTCTAAACCCCTCTTCCCCCACCTCCAAGTAGATAATCACTTGGTTTCCACACTGTTCACCTCAGCACTTAGTGAGCTGGAACTGAGCACTGTAAATCGGGCTGTCCGTGGGCACTTATCAGAGGTTTCTGGCCACTGAGGAAGTCAAGTAGTGTCTTGGGAAGGCTGGCTGGAGCCCAGAAGTCACCTGTCCCAGGGGCTGGCTCTTAGCTACACCCACTTACAAATCGTATTTATATAATTTTCAGAGTGGTTTGCACTCAGGCTACTGAATCACCCTGAGAAAGCGGGTGTAGAAGTCAGAATGCTAGTTTATTAATTTGCAAGGAGACTTTGTGAACACCACACAGACTGAATGTCATCTTGTCCGTTCCTGCATCCTGGGGAAGCCACATGGGAAACTTGCTTTGCAAAGCTGGAGTCACAGCCAGGCAGGAGGGTGGGGGAGGGGCATTGATAGCCAGTGGTCCAGAACTCTGTCCACCTCTGTGGCCCTCTTGCCAACGATCCCTGGCTGTGCTTGTCTCCTTGGTTAGTGCCTCCAAGGCAGTGTTTACCTGGTAGGTTTTCTCCCTTTACTCTTGCATAATGTAGCGCTTTTTGTTATATTTGCTTATTTGTTTAGTGCTTTGTAAGCATTATCTCTCAGCTGCATAGATTTACATTTGCATATGTTAAATAACTACTGTAAAGTCCAGGGCTGTAGAACCAGGCTGCAGGAATAAATGCTATATGCAAATCAAGAGGGTAATCAGGTGAACTGTGGGGGAGGGAGTGAAGAAGAAGCCAAGCACAGAGCTAAGAAACAGTGTCCCTAATTAGCACTGAGACCCCAGGGAGTAGTAAAATCAAGACCAGCTTATTGCCATCCCTGTGTGAACCTAGGGATGAAGCAGTCCTTTGCAGTGTCTGCTCAAGCCACCTGTCCTGCCTAGCTGGCCTCTTGGAGTTTAAAGGGCTCCCTCTAGTCTCTGTCGGGCTCCCTCTAGTCTCTGTTGGGGCCCCCTCAGAACTCATCTTTAGAGAGTCCCTTCTCCAGCTGCCCCAGGAGGTGACCATATGGGCTTTGGGATGGGCAGATTTGGGTTGAGTTCTGGCTCCACTGCTTAGAAATTAGGTGTTGTTAGTAGCTGGGCAGGTGCCTTGACCATTCCAAGCCTCATTTTCACCATTAGTAAAATGGGGATGAGCTGTCAGGACCATCAGAGGGTTGAGTTGGGTGGTGCATAGGAAGTGCTAAGCCTTGCCCCACCGGCCTGCAGGCAGAGAGCTCTTCAGTGCTTAGTGGTCGTCCAGGAGATGCATCTCTGCTGGTCTGGGCATCCTTGTCAGGGTGCTGCTTCATCCTCTGAGGTCTGAATGAGGGGCAAAGCCACAAGGTCTAGACAGTCCCAGAGGGGCAGAAGGAGATCCTCAGTGTCCCACTCAATTGACTTTTTCAGAGACAAGGACAAAGCTGCTTGCCCTCACTTTTCAGGGGACTCTGGAGGAGGAGTCATATTTGAAGCATGGCCTATCTCAGGCATTGGGGAAGGGGAGAGGGACAGGGGGTCCTCTGGAGAGGAAGGGGGTCATTTGAGAGTACTCAAAAGGCCTCTAGGGACCTCTTGAACAGTTTGGGATCTCTGATGTTTTCCTGTAGAGAGTACATCTCCCCCCCATCCACATGGCCCATTCCAGTGACATCAGTGGAATAGAAGCACCTGGCAGGTAGCATCACTGTTGCCCAGGCAACACCTCCACCTTAAGGCAGACAGGAAGAGACAGACCAATGTCAACTGTAAGACGCATATTGAAGAGAAAGGGCGTAGACGTTGTGACCTCTCCACAGGTGTGTTTCTCAGAGGCCGGAGAGAGAGTGGGCTGTGGGGTTTGGGGTTATGGGGCTACAGTTTTGAGTTCTGGGCCATGAGCCAGTTGGTGGTAGGTCTTTAGGCCTTGGGTTCAGTCCCTGGTAAGGAACATAGTGCTGAGGGCCCTGGTCTCTTTAGTTCCCTCAGCGTGACTCCCTACAGGGGTTTCTGCTACCTAAATCTTTGAGGTGGGGAGGGGAGCTCAGGCCAGAGCAGTCATGGGCCAACCATTAGAAAAGGGAATTTCCAGCTTCCTCGCCCTCACCACCCAAAGAAAATGAGATGCAAGGACGCCCACATTCTTACTGTGGGAGCTACTCATTGACCCAGCCATCACTGTGCACCTGTGATAATAGGCATGGCACTGTGTTTAGGGACTCTGGCCTCATGGAGCTTCATGACCAAAAGCACAAACAAGAATGTGTGCAACCCACTACCCCAGAAGGTAGTAGTACCAGATGGAACTAGAAAGTCTCATAGAGCACCTGTCACTCAGCTCTGTTTCCCATCAAATTCTACATGGATTAAATTAAACCTGTGAAGTCCCTTGTCTCCACTAGCTCATGCAGAGCATTGGAGATCACGTTTGAGATAAACTTGGGTGTTTGGAGAGTGAGGTTAAAGAAGACAACTATGGCTGTCTAAGTGTCCCACCAAAGGGACACCCTGAAGACGGCACTTTTCTCAAAGCTAAGCTCATTTGGCAATTCTGAGGCCCTTAATTTGGCGACCTGTGGGTTCAGCCACATCTTCTAAGGTGCTTTAGAAGTTTTCCTTCAGGAAGAATTCCTAAGCAAGCACTACAAGCCAACATAAGGGATGAAGATGCAGGGAAGGGAGGTGGGAAACTCTGTCGGTCTCTACAAGGTCTCAGAACAGGAATTGCCTTGTCTTTCAACTTGATGGTGTCCCTTCAAGATCTTTGTTGTATGCTACTGGGCATCCCTCCAGCCTGTAAGTGGCTGAAGTAACTGTACAAACATGACTTTTTCAGAATCATAAGTGAAAATTAGTGTATGCTTAGTAGAGATTTTTAGCAGATAAGGCTTCCATTGACAAAACTGGTCCCAAATCAGTGGTCATGACCTTTTATTCCTAAAAGCAGAATAACCTTTATAAAAGGGATTGGCTTCCTTTACTGAGCAAAGCCCCATCCTCTGGATTTTACACGGTTGTTTCTCTGGCCGCGACATCCCTTCTGGGTAGGTATAGGCTGGGTAGAATAGGCTCTGAGAGGCCAAGTGATTTGCCCACAGTCCCAGAACTGAAAACCACAGAGCAAAATTCAAACCTAGATCTGTGCCTCCACAGCCTAACACACTTCCTGCCACCTCAGGCATCTGCCTGGATACCATAACCCAGTGACTATGAAAGAGGAGTAAAGAATCCCATGAGATTTGAGTAGCAAAGTGGAGAAGACATCAGGCAGATCACCAACTCCAGGCCAGAGCCCAGGTCCCCTCTTGCTGTGACTAGCTCTGGGGTATTGGCAGACAGAGCTCAGTTTCCCACTCTAAAATGGACAGGACCAACCAGTACCCAGATAGCATTCAGCATACTTTGAGATCCTCAGATGGAGTCCCTGGGGGAAATGCAAAGCCCAGGACTATGGAAGAACTCACTTGCATGTGGAAAACATGGCAGCCACTCACACCAGGGCAGAAGGTCAGCTTTGAAGCTGCCCCACATGTTGGCCACTGTGTCCTCCTCCTTTCCCTGATTGGGATGCATAAGCATCTCCAACCTGCATCCATCTGGCAGGAAGGGCGTAGTCATCATTTGGGGCCTGCCTTTTGGTGCACCAAGTGTGCTCTTAACACACGGGTCTCCCAGGAGCCTGTTTAATAGCCTTAGCAGCAGTCAGGGGACCCGCCTGAAGTTCATGAAAGGGGCCTTTGTTCTGGAGGGAGTTGCTGGAGGCTTGAGAGAAGGAGAGCAGAGGATGCCTGGGCCCCACCCCTATGTGCTGCTTCCAAATGTCCTCCTTCTATCCATGATAGTTCTTAGGGACTCACCCAACACTGACAAGCCCCCCAGGGTCAGAAGAGACCTTGTTCCCCTTTCCTATTCTGCTGTGGGTACTGGGGATTGAACTCAGGGGCACTCAACCATTGAGCCACATCCTCAGCCCTATTTTGAATTTTATTTAGAGACAGGGTGTCACTGAGTTGCTTAGCACCTCATCGTTGCTGAGGCTGGCTTTCAACTCGCAATCCTCCTATCTCAGCCTCCCTAGCTGCTGGGATTACAAGAATGTGTCATTGCACCCAACTCAAGTGCAGTCTTTATTCCCAAATTCCATCTCAATTGTCATCTACCCATCCCTAAACAGTGTGGGGAAGGGGAATCCACAGGAATGTATCTAATGTTCCAAGATGCCAGGTCACTGAGCAGTGCAGCATCATGGGAAGCCCATAGGCTTGAAAGACAGGACTGGGTTCAAATCCTAACTGTGTGCTGTTGGTAAGTGACCTCACTACTACATGCCTCCAGTTCCAAATCTGTACATGTAGATAAGTACCTGCCTTTGAGGTTCAACCTGAGGATGACACACATAAAGCACTTTGCCCAATGCTTAAGCCCCAAATATTATGTATTGGATGCAGAGGTTTCGGGCCAGGAGGCTTGTCCAGTCTTCTCCAGAAAGGGAGACTTGCTGCTCATTCTGCTTTACAATTGTATTGGACCCTGTAATCCTGCACTTATCTTGAATTTCTCTCTGACTCTTGAGCAAGAAGCTAGGTGTCAAAGGGCAAGGCAGCTAGGAGTCAGATAAGCCTATATCAGGGTTCATTCCTGGGACATTTCCTTGGAAAACACAGGTGGTCCCCAGGCAAAGGATTTTGCTCACATTGCCTAGGACACTTAGCGCTGTTGGTGTTTTGCTTTTCTGACTGCTCCTGGGAGTCCTGAGTCCATTCATTCATTCATTCAGCAAGCGTTCCTGGAATGATCCTCCTCCTAGTGCTGGGTGCTCAGAACCTAGTACTAGGAGGAGCTGTCAGTGACGCTGCTGACCCATGGGAGGGAGGGAGGGAGGGAGGGAGACTGCTGCTGAGCCTCCTAGGTCACCAGACTTCCTCCTCTCCCTCTCTGGCAGCCCCGGGACCTTTCAAAGACAGAGAGGTAGAGGAGACAACTTAGTAGTCATTGTCATTGGTCCTTGTCCCCAGCCTTCTAGAGGAGCTTCAAGCATATTGGTCATCTCCCTTCTTCCCGAGGAGTCCTTAAATTGCAAATAGAATAATTCAACAAATCAAAGGGACTCCTGACTTTATCACCACTGCCAGTGCCAACAAGAGCATGTCACTTACAAAGCACTGCATGTGATTGTGCACCACCTGGCTGATGTGCACAAAGCCATGGACTGGGTCATGATTGTCATGGCAATGGCAGAGCCAGGACTCAAAGCCAGACCATCGGATTGCAGAGTCGGCTCCTTAACTCCTCTTCTCTAAGCCTCTATAAATGGTTCAGCCTCCTCTGAGCTGAAGACTCTTGGGCTGTTTCTTTCCGGGTGGCCTTGAGGGCAGGAGTAGGTCCCAGTGAACTTGTGAACTTGACACTAGCAGTGGTTACTTGAGGACCAGCCATGGGATCATGAATTCACTGGGCATTATTTGGACGCATTCTCCA
This sequence comes from Marmota flaviventris, assembly GCF_047511675.1. Taxonomy (NCBI): domain Eukaryota; kingdom Metazoa; phylum Chordata; class Mammalia; order Rodentia; family Sciuridae; genus Marmota; species Marmota flaviventris. Next base: position 24,061,425 of record NC_092501.1, read on the forward strand.
TTCTCGGCAAAACTCCTGCATCAATGATATCACACCATCCCTGTGGCTGGGAAACAGTGTGGCTGTAGGTGGTTGTGGTTGTTGTTTGTTTGGGACAATTCACAAGGAGCGGGACTCCACGTAGTCGTAGGTAATTCTGGGAGCAGTTTTGCTAACTGTTCCAAGCCTTACCGTCTGCTCTCTGGGAGGAGGAGAACTGGTTTGCTGTGACTAACAGGTGTGGGAAGGCAGCAGGCAGCTGGCTCTATTGTTCAGACCAGGTCCCTGCAGCAGAGCTGGGGCAAAGAAGCCACCACAACTCTTAGTGTTTTATGACTGCTTGGCCTCCCTCTTGCTTTTGTGCTGCTTGTTCTTCCCCTTTACTAAGATGAAAGGGGTTTTAGATCTTTGCAGGCACGCAGAACTCTCTCTGTGTGTGTGTGTGTGTGTGTGTTGCTCTGGGAGCTCCTGAGCTGAGCTTCTCCTCCTCACCCCCTCTCCCCCTCCCTAGCCCAGCTGGGGCCAGGCTTTGTGTCAGGTACTGCCTAAGCCTCTGGGGACTAAGCCTGAAGGACCAGGGTGGAAGAACAAACTGGGATTTTGCTGTGGCCAGGACGTGAGTAAGAGAGGGTAGCTGGGGTGGCCAGGGGTAAGGGAACTGGCCTGTCTGTGGCTATGGAAAGCTTCTGGGGGGACATCCTCCCCCATGCCCTAGAAGCAGGTAGAGAATTCCAGCCAGGCTCCATTCCCATCCAGGGATCAAAAGGAAATGGCAGCTGGGTGCCTGAAGCCCTCTAATTCCTTCCATCCCCAGCTCATCTGTGGGAGGGGGAGGTGGGGCAGGGTGTGGCCCAGGGAGGGCTTTGTTTTCCTTTGTGCTTTCTCCCTGGTTGTGCCCAAGCCCTCCCGTCTAGCAGGCAGCCTGAGCCTGCATCCCACCCAGGGAGCCTGCCTGCCTGCCCTACCAACCAGTGCGACTTTGATAGAGGCTTGGCTTCTGCGCTTGGAAGCAGGACACATGTGGAATGTGGTGGGAGACAGAGGAAGGGGCACGATGTGGGAGCCCTGGCATGTTCTGCCCCGGTGGGTATTAACGCTCCCTCTGTACAGCACCCTGTGGGTGAGGTGAGGCCACAGGAGCTGGGAAATGCTCCTCTGAGGAACTTTCGCCCAGGCCAAGCCAATACCCAGCTGGGAAATGCTGAGTGCAGCGGTTCTGTAATAAATGCCTGCGTTGCACACACAGAAATCGGAGGCGGGATTGCAGGGGTCTTGGGAGGCCCTTCCGTGCCAGCTCACTGTGCCATGTTCACTCTCCTGGCCAATGAATGGTCGGTGTTTGTGGAGACCTTCTTTGAAGGTGGTGCCTCCATCCAGGATGGCGTGTCCATGGCCCTGTGAGCAGCTCTGTACCAGGTGCTTGGAGGACTGTAAAGATGAACAAAGACCCTTCCCTTGTCCTAGAGGAGCTCCAGCCCAGGAAGGTGATGGGTGAACAAGCAGGATGGGCCCACAGGGCAGACACAGCCTGGAGCACGGTCAGTTGGTGACCTTGAGCAGACTGCAGAACTGGGCTCCTGCTGCCTGTAACAGGGGCTGAGGTACCCTGCCTCAGGACTGCCTCAGAGGATAGTCACAGTAACTAGGGATGGAGGCCCAGGGAACCAGTTTTTGTTGGGTGCCTGCTATCTTCTGGTCACTTCCATGGAGATGCCTCTAGACACCAAATGTTTGCCTGCCTGCTTAATAAATAGGTCTCCCTCCCCTTATTTTTCCATCCCTTTCCAGAAAGAAGGATTTGGCTTAGGAGTTGGGGCATGGGGAGGGGCTGGGAAGGGTCCTTGCAGTGGTTTCTGGGAGGGCTTGTTATGAGAACAGATGGGTAGGGTTTTGGTCCAGAACTATGAGGCACGGGTGTTGCAGGAATGGTGGAGATGTGCAGGAGGGTTCAGGGGACTAGAGATGATCCAAAGTGACTGGGCCAGGCAGGGAGGAACCCAAGGGGTCCCCAAGGCTGGTTGGGGCAGGCCAGGCCCTGAACATCAGACTTGAAGTGCTGACCTGTGTTACATAGAAGCAGGATTCCACTGAAGAGGAACAGGGAAACTTTGGGGTTGCGTATAGGTGAGATGGGTATTAAGGAGAGCTCAGAGGAGCTGGTTCCCAAAGTCTCTGCTGGCCAGGTGGTGAGAGCCCTGTCTCACATGGAATTCCCAGGCTTTAGTGCAGAGTAAAGACCTGAGCAGAGAAGGCTGTGGAGACTAGAAGCACCACAGCAAAACAGGGAGAGTCGGTGGGGATCACTGGCTGGAAGAGAAGAGGGTGCATCATGCATTAGGGCTGTGTCGGTCTCCTGAGGCTGCTGGGACAAATTACCACAAACTGGGGCGCCTAAGACATTTATTCTCTCACAGTTCTGGAGGCCAGAAGTCTGAAACCTAGGCATCCACACAGCCATACTCCCTCCAAAAGCTCTTGGGGGATCCTTCCCCCATGGTGACAGCGTCCCATCCTCCATCTCTGCCTCCCCATCCCATTGCCTTCTCTGCTTTCTGTCTCTTCATGAGGACACTGGTCATTGGATTTAGGGCCCACCTGGGTAATCCAGGATGATCTCATCTCAGGACCCTTAATTTAAATGTATCTGCCAAGACACTTTTTCCAAATAAGGTCACATTCTTAGGGTCTGGGTATATTAGCACAGTGACACATCTTTTTGGTGGCTGCTGTTGAACCCTCACAATGACTGGGTGAAAGGAAAGGGACATGGGCCAGGACGCAGGCTTCAGGGAGTCTTTTCCTTGTCCCTTGACCATTTTGCTCCTCGTGTCCAGCCTCTCCCCGGCCCACAGCCCAGCCATTGACACCATCCTTGGTCTGTCCATCCCCAGACACTGGCTTCTGTGCTGTCCTGGGGTCAGGGCATCTGCTGCTGGGGAGTCAGCAGGGTGTCTGGATGGTGGACTCCCAGCCTTCCTGGGAGATGGATGGCTTCCTTTCTCCATCCTCTGCTCAGCAGGGGACAGGCATGAGCCAAAGGCAGGAGAACAGGAAGGATGTGGCTCTCCCACCCCGGGTTGGCCGGCAGAGTCCAGGCTGCTGTCCTTCCTGTGCCTTGGCTTCCCAGCCACCCTTATAGGAGTGAGCATCCTGGTGACTTGTTTGAAGCTCCTTCCTCTTCCAAGAACTTGTGACCAGGTACTTCCTGAGTCCAGCCAGTGCCCACCTGTGGACTGTGGAGGCCCCCTCCCCACCCAGTGTGTGTTCCCTTCAGCTCCTTAGTATTCCACCTGAGTGGGGGTCTCCTCTCTGCTCTCTCCCTCTCCTCTGTCCTATTATGCCACCCACACCTGGGACCAGTCTTGACCTCTGGGTCCGTGAGATCACGGTTCTGCTCAGTCTGGGGTCTGAGTTGGGGATGCAGGAGCCCTGGCTCTCTGGTCCTTGGGAACACAGACCTGACCCTGGAACACCAAGCACTCCTCAGTGAGTAACCCTTAGACTAGAGTCACCTCCTTCCAGTCCAGGGCCTTCCAGTCAGCCAAAGCTTTGGTTGTGGGAGGAAACCCACTCTGGCATTAGCCTCAAGTGCTGGTTGTGATTCTTCCCAGTGTGGCCACCAGGACCAACTGGAAGGCCCCAGAGTGGAGGCCAGACTGGGTTTGGGAGAAAAGGTTGAGTTAGGGGGTGCTTTAGGGAGTTCTGGACACAGGAAATGGTAGGTGTGCTCCGTGGTTGCTGAGGGGTAGGAGAGAGGAGAGCCCAGGCCTGGAGTCACCTGGAGGTGTGCTTCCTGAGGGCGGAGGCACTGGGCAGGAGAGGAGAGCTGGCAGTGGCACGTGGACAGCTATAGACGGGACCCTGGGTGGTCCACAGAAATATCTTAATGGGCTTATGTGGTTTTTAAAGAATTTTTGACATAGTAGCCAACACTTTAAAATTGGAGGATTTTGATAAAATCCAGGCTTACTGGCTTCGAAGGAAAAAAGAAAAAAGATCTTGCCCCTCTGGGTACACAAGGTGTGATGTGGTGGCTCTCCCTATAAGTGAACTGTGGGTCCTCCAGGTGACCAGTATCGCCCATGGCAGCCTGGCTCATTTTCCCTTGGGTCCCCCAAGGGACTTGATTTCACAGCCCCCATCCCTAGGAAGGATGACTGGGCATGGGGCTGCAGGATGCTGGGAAGAGCGCGAGCTGGCAGCTCAGAACTGCCCCCTCCTACCTACTTTCTCAACAGGTCCTCTCCCTTCCTCTTTCCTCACTTCCTTTCTTTGCCCTCCTCTTCCTCTCCTGCTGGGTCCTGAGGCCTGTCAGGGCCCAGCCCCTACAGATGCTCTTCCCTGGCCCCATGTGGGGTGCAGGTGAAGTGAGGTCCCCTCTAGGGACACCATGGTGATGGTGGTGGCGGCTCTGTGTCTCTGTGGCCCTTGCTGAGGCGTGGGCCAGCTCCTGGGCCTTTCTCCCTCCCTCCCTCCTCAGTCATGGTGAGCAGCTCTGCCTTCGGAGCTGCTGTGACCCAGCCATTGATGAGGTGCTGGCTGTCTTGAGTTAGGCAACAAGGAAGTTGTTGGTAGAGACATGTCACTTGCACAGCTGTATCTGCCCGGGCCATCTCCCCACAAAGGCATGGTAAATCCGCTGCCACTGACTTGTTGGCAGCTGCCTTGTGTCCAGCTCATGCTTGGTGCCCTGGGAGCTGCAGGACATTCAGGTTCATGACCATATAGGAAGTCAGGGTCCAGCAGGTAAACTGACACAGTGAAGAGCAGGAAGGTGGCCCAAGCTGGGGCAGTTCTGGGAAGGGCGAGGTCGGTCTGCTCCCAGGGCCAGTCTGCTCCCGGGGGCCAGCCCCTAGAGGAGTGTGATCTTGGCCTGACCGCGAAGCATAGGGCCTGGGCTCTGCTAGGGAGGAGCATGAGGGAGGAATGAGATGGTCACAGAGAGTCCCACTAGGGCTCACACTGCCCAGCCATGGGCTCAAAACCAAGGCTCAGGCCAAACACAGGCTCTGCGGTAAACCTGTCCTTTCTCCCTGTCCTGGAAACCTGGGGACAACCTACCTGGATGATTTTTGATGGTTATCTCTGACATTGCCCAAGTGGCACCCCCTGGCAGCATAAGGTGGCAGGGCTCACTCAGTTCCCAAGGGCCTGCTGAAGGGGACGGAGGGATAGCCGAGGGGGGAAGCGGGCTGCCAAGGTGCAGCCCACACACAGGCGTGTGCCGCCATCTTATAGGCCACACAGTGAAACTCCCTGTCCCTCAGTCTACCTGTTCTGAAAACTAAATGACAGACATACGCATAGTGCCTGGTGTTATGCCTGATGCGGAGTAACTTCTTCTTTGTAAATGGTTCTAAAGGAAAACATCCTCATCTTCAGCTTCCCTTCTGTGCACAAATTCCTGCCCAGAATCCCTGGGAGGGTCCATGGCGGATGGCCAGCCTGCCTCGACCATTCCTACTCGATCCTTGGGATCAAGCATGTCTCTTCTTTAGGCCTCAGTTTCCTCATCTGTGAGTGGGGTTTAGACAAGCACAACTAAATTCTGACTTTCTTGAATCTGTAGCTTTATTTCACTCCAAACACTGTGGATCTGATGAGCTGAGACACTCCGGGACAAGGCCAGGCTTGTGACAGTTTGGGTCTCCTTGATTCCCCTTTTCTTGGAGGCCCTAGAACCTAGACAGTGGGAGAGGGACCCAACTGACACCACCAGGCCTGGGCTACACAGCCCTCCTCTGCTGCCTCCTTAATTCTAGTTCATAGAGAAAACCAGCAACTGCTCCTTTTGGCTCTGAAGGTGACGCCGGGGCTGTGGCTACATTTGTTGTTGTAATTAGCAGAGCTAATTGCCTCTGACAGGCCTGGTGAGGGGCAAGCCCTTGGCAAGCTCCAGGACCCACCTGCTGACACCTAGGAGCCCCACCTCCCTCCCAGAGGATGCCTGACTTGGAAACCTGGCTCGGGAGGAACTGGTGCTCTCGGTGGCCCTCAGACCCCAGTGGGGAGAGCTCATTAAACATGCCCGCCAGCCCTGCCCCTGGAATTTCTCATCAGCAAGCCTGGGTTTGCCCCCAAAAATATACATTCAAGTTGCCAGGGGTGCTGTTACTGCAGGCGTTTGGGAACCACTATCCCAGAGGGAATTCGGGGCCATTGAGAAGTAGGACCTGGGCACTTCTATGGCTAAGCACAGGCCAGGCTGTCCTGGGGTGGGGGGTGGGGGATGAGCAGATGTGGGGCTGGACATGGGCTTGTAGAATTCTGTCTGCAAGGAGAGGAGAGGTGATTTGGAGCCAAGGAGTTACACCAACATCTTCCCAGCAGGTGGGGAGGTCTCTGGGCAAGGAGAGGACCCCAGAGAACAGAAATAAAACTCCCCTCCTCTGCGTTTTTGCAGCTGTAGGTCATTGCCTTTCATGATCCAGTGCTCCTTCTGTCTGTGAGAGAACTTCATGGCTGACTCCCCTGTGGTTTTTACTGCTGGGGCTCAGACCATCCTGAAGCATCCAGCATATTCCCAAGCTTAGCGGGGACAGAAGTGGGCAGAGGGGCCTGAGTTTCAGCCCGGCTATGTCTTTTGCTAGAAAATTCCTTAGTTCCTTGGGCTTTGGGGAAGCCATCTGGGAAGCAGGAATCTTCTTAGGTTATAGTGGTCCCTGTGTTCAGTGCCCAGTGCATCTAGGGAGGGCTCCGGGGGATGCTGTGGATATTAGACGCTCTTAGTGTATTTTTTGGATAGGGCTGTGGTGGGGAGTGCTGGAGGGCTCCAGGTGCAGGATGAGGGGACCCTCGTAAGGAGTATGGGATTTCTCCTCCAGGGTCTTGGACTTCTGATCAGCCTCAGAGTAAGGGTCTGGTAAAGCACTGGTCCTGGCCACCACTGTAGCCCTCTACCCAGGCACCCAGAGGTCAGCATCTCCCCCCAACCCCTGCTGCCTGTGACCTGGCCCTTTGCCAAGCTAAGTTTAGCTGTGAACCACATGAGCCACCCTCTCTGTGGGTGAGGCGTGGGTGGAGAGGAATTCACAGGCTTCCTGTCAGCTTCCTGACAAGTAGACAAAGCCACCAAATGACCCAGGTTTATTCTCAAGGCCAAACCCGCCAGCTGATGTCATGGACCACAGGTGTGAGACATCCCCAGAGAGGTGAGAGCTTTGGAGCAAGGCTGGACTGGGGGAAAGGAGCTCATGGGGAGGGATGCGTGTGCATAGGAGCACACGCGAGTGCACAGGAGCACATGCGAGTGCACGGGAGTGTATAAGTGCACATTATCTATGGTTTGCAAAAAGCCTGCCCCTCCCCCGCAGTCTCCAAATGTCAACATGCCTGCCCTCGGCCATCCCCTCTGACCTGGGACTCCTAAGGCGATGTCCTGTACAATTTGGTTTGGGTGGGAGAAGGAGCACCACATGGGCTTCAAATTCAGCTGCGTGTGATGGGCATGTGCAGCCACAGTCCAGTTCTCTGCCTCACCCTGGCCCACCCCACCCCTCCCCATCCCTCGGGTGCTGCAGATAAAGGCAGGCTGTGCAGAGTTCAGTGAGGAGCAGAGCACATTGGGTATGATCCCTGGACATGGTTAATGTGAGGAGGTGAGTCAGCAGGAGATCCCAGACTCCCAGGGCTTCTCCCCTTTTGCTGGGGGGCAGGGCGGACCCAGCCAAATGCCAGGGAACAGCAAGAACAGTGGAGCACTTTGTGCTCTCAGAGCACTTTTGAGCGTGCGTTCCTTCATGCCTCTGGCACTGGGGCAGGGCTAGTGTGCTTGGCTGGTGAGAAAACGGGCACTGTGCTGAGCACGGAAGATGCGTGATCTCACAGGAGGGACAGTTCTGAACTCCTCACAGGTAAAGCAGGTAGCCTAGAGGAGCTGAACGATCCACCTGAGATCCCGCAGCAAGGGGCAAGACCCAAGTTCAAGGCCAGGTCGACAGGCCAGGTACCTTCCATTTTGTGGCACGGTTTCCCAGGTGCTCCAGATGGAGTCCCGTTTGTGACTCTACTATTATCAGTGTCACTGGGGGCTGCCTAAATCCTGCCAGAGTTCCCATCAGGCAGGTTCAACTGTGTATTCCCATACCATCATAGCCACCCTTTAATAAGAAAACTCACGCAGGGGCAGACATTTCACTAAGTGTTTGATGTGCATTATCTTGTTTAGGCTTTACAACAGCAGGTATTATTCTTTCCATTTGACAGATGAAGAGACTGAGGTTCAGAGAAGTTGAGTGATTTGCCCAAGGTCACATCCAATAGATGTACATGCTGAGTTCTTATAACCCAGTCTGTTTCCTCCAAGTCTTGGCTTGGCATTCTGAACCTTGCCAGCCTCAATACAGAGAAGCTTCTAGAAGCCCATTCTCCTCCAGAAGGCACAGTGGAAGCCGTGGGTGGAGGGAAGAAGACTTCCCCATCTAGTCTAGGACTTGGTGATGGCACCAATTGGTGGCATCCTACCCTGAGTTGACAGAAACTGACTCCCTCCTGGGTTGGGAGTTGCCAGGGCTGTCCCTGTGTCTGGTCAAGGTCTCCTGTGCCCAAAAATCAGTGGCCCTGAAGGACATCCAAACCCCCAAATTATCATCTGTCTACTGCCAACGTCAACATTCCACGCCTTTACCTTCAAACTCGGAAACCTGTTCATCGGCCAGGCTCATGGCTCTGCTGTGGACCACCCCGGCAAACCTTCCATTACCATTTCTCTAATGTCAAAACCAGGGCTGACCTGTTTCTGCCATTATCCAGCATGCTGCTCCTTGGCGTGGGGACAAAACGCTGGCCAGCCGCCCTGTCTCCCTTTCAGTCTGACTTCCTCCACTTTCTCCTGTCCCCCATTTCCTGCTCTGCAGAAACCCATGCGTGAGCGCTTCAGAGCTCACCTCTGACTCTGGACTTGGGTCTCCACATGGAGGGCAGCTACCGCTGGACCTTCCTCTCCCAACCCTTTGGAATCCTCCTGACACACCCAGCTGTATACGGGGGTGGAGCTGAGTGTCACATCTGAGCAGCAGCTTGGCCCAAGTGTGGCTGGCAGCCAACTCAGGCAATTTACATCTTGCCCTTTGCTGGGGACATCCTGCCAAGGTATCCTTACCTGGTGACAAATCCCTGTTCTATGCACAGTAAAGGCAAGAATTCCATCATGCAAATCAGCGTCCAGGGCTCTAGCCAAAGGGAATGGGGCTCCCGCCCAGAGTCAACGCTGGAGCGGGGTGATGGGAGAAGCCCTCTGGGTTCTTTCTGTTGTCTGGTGACAACCTCATGACCTCACTGATTTGCATTTGGCCATTTCTCTCTTTGCTGAGGTCCCAGGAGGAAAAGAACAAGACTAGTGTGGAAAGAGAAAGGGCAGATTATTCCCAAGATTCCTGAGGAGAGGGTATAATATACAGAAGTGCCCCCACCTGAGGGGGATGTGTCCAAGACCCCCCTGGGTGCCTGAAACTCTATATGGATAGTACTGAATCCATCTACACTGTGCTTTCCCCATACACACACAAGTTCAATGCCTTTCCTATCTGAACTTACTCTGCTTATCACACACTGGGGCTATAACTTTTGCAGGTTGAGGTTCAATAGCAAAACACATTTCTTTTCCTCCTTCACAATTTCACAGGTAGAAGATTCACCCTTTTTTTATTTCAATCTTTTTTTGTTTGTTTTTTTGGTGGTACTGAGGATTGAACCCAGGGCCTCATGCATGCTTGGCAAGCTGAGTCACATACTCAGCCCTCACCCTTACCATAGACCTTAGCAATCTCAGTATATGATTTTTTTTTCTTTCCTTAAGTTGAGAACTTTCATCCTTTCACTTAAAAGAAGCACTTTACCACCTCTCTTTGGCATATCCAAATGGCCAGGGTCACTACTCTTGCACTTTGGGGCCACTATTAAGTAAAATAAGGGTAACTTGACCACAAGAACTGCATTACTGCCAGTCAATTTGATAACCCAGTGAGCTACTAAATGGCTAACAGGAGGGTAGTATATATAAGGTGGATATGCTGGACATATATGATTCATTCATTCCTGGACAGGAAAGAGTCAAACAACACAAGATTTCAACACACTACTCGGATAGCTGCAACTTAAAACTTATGAGTTGTTTATTATTTCTGGACATTTCCACTTAATATTTTCAGATCACAGTTGACTGCAGGTAGCAGAAACCTTGGGAAATGAAGCTGTGGCTGGCAGGGGTACTACTGTACTGTAAAATGATGCTTTCCAGACCTTAATGTGGATAGTGTTAAAATACAGATTTTGTGTTGGTGAGGATGGGGGGAAAAGGTACACTCATATGTTGCTGATGGGACTCCAAATTGGTGCAACCACTATGGAAAGCAGTATGGAGATTCCTCAGAAAACTTGGAATAGAACCACCATTTCCCGCCCCCCCCCAAAAAAAAAAAAACACTCCTCAATTTATTCCCAAAGGACTTAAAATCAGCATACTACAGAGATGCAGCCACATCAGTGTTTATAGCAGCTCAGTTCACAATAGCTAAACTATGGAACCAACCTAGGTGCCCTTCAGCAGATGAATGGATAAAGAAAATGTGGTTTATATGTACAATGGAATGTTATCAGCCTTAAAGAAGAATGAAATCGTGACATTTGCTGGTAAATGGATGGAGCTGGAGAATATCGTGATAAGTGAAATAAGCCAATCCCAAAGAATCAAAGGTCAAATGTTTTCTCTGATATGTGGATGCTAATTCATAATAAGGGGAGCTGCCTAGGGAAGAATAGAGGTACTTTGGATTAGAGTGGAATGAAGGGAGAGGAGGGGGTGTGAGGATAGGAAGGATAGTAGAATGAATCAGACATTATTACCCTATGTGTGTATATGATTACCCAAACAGTGTAGCTCTACACCATGTACAACCAGAAAATGAGAAATTATACTCCATTTATGTATGATATGTCATACATAAATGACATATACAAAAGCAAAAAAAAAAAAAAACAGATTTTGAAGGAGGCCTGGAGTACAGCTGACATTATGTATTTCTAACAAGCTCCAAAGAGATATTGCAACCAATAGTCTGTTGATCACAATTTGAATAGCAAAGATCGTTAGCCCTCCCCTGTAAGTCACTTAAAGCCTAAAAATTTAATGGGGGAATGGAATATTACCTTTCACAATTAAAAAATCAGATTCCAAGTTCAGATGTATTATGAAGGAAACTAGTGATATCCATACCATGACCCTGTGGGATACTTTTTCCTCTTGTACCAGGAAACCAAGATTCAGAGACATGAGTTAACATGCCCAGAGTCACACACAGCTTTTAGTGAGAAGGTTAGCTTTAGAGCCTCTTGTTCTTAACCACTAGACTTTACTTGTATTGCAGGAAGATGAATTCACTAGATGAAATCCACTGGGGTAGCAGTGAATATTTGATTGAGGACTATTTTGATTTTGAGGGATGGAAAAACAACTCAAACTTACTTAAAGAAAAAGGAATGGCAGCCAGGCACTGTGGCACACGTCTGTAATACCAGGACCTCAGGAGGCTGAGGCAGGAGGATCGCGAGTTCAAAGCCAGCCTCAGCAACGGTGAGGCACTAAGCAATCAGCGAGACCCTGTCTCTAAATAAAATACAAAATAGGGCTGGGATGTGGCTCAGTGGTCGAGTGACCCTGAGTTCAATCTCCAGTACCAAGAAAAAGGAATGGCTTTCATGCATAGCTGGATCCAGGAGTCTGCTTTCCTCTGTGTTGGCATCTTCCTCAGGCAGGCTCCCCCACCCCGCCCCCAGTGGCTGGAGAGCCACCAGCACTGCAGCTGTGACCCTGTCACCCAACCTAGCCATAAGGCATGTCTTTCTCCCAGTGCTCAGAGCAAGTCCTTCCTTTGGCTCAAGTTAGGCCACGTGTTCACTGAAGAACCCATCACAGGTGGCCGTAGCTGGGGATGAGTGTGGAATAGCCTGATGGTCTTGGGCCTGGGACGCCCACCCCATAAGGACCTAGAGCACAAAAGGGTTGGCTCCTAGGGTCAAGGAGGTGCTACCAACAGCAGAAAGAATATCCTGGAAGACAGATGTCCACCCCAGGAAGCCTTGAGTTCTTCCTCCTCAGCCAGGCTGAAGACACAGAAGGCAGCCGCAAGGGCCAGTGAGGTTGGGTGGGGCCGCGAGGGTCTGGGGACAAGTGCATTAGGGAGGCGTGGTGTGTGACCTGTGGTCTCTCTGTTCCCAGGAAACCTCCAGCCATGGCCCTGGGCCTCTTCCGGGTGTGTCTGGTAGTAGTGACGGCCATCGTCAACCACCCACTGCTGTTCCCGCGGGAGAACGCCACTGTCCCAGAGAACGACCAGGAAATCATCCGCAAGATGCAGGCCCACGAGGAGAAGATGCAGCTGGAGCGGCTGCGCCTGGAGGAGGAGGAGGCGCGGATGGCAGCCGAGAAGGAGGCCCTGGAGCAGGTGGCGGAGGAGGGCCAGCAGCAGCAGGAGACCCTGGCCTTGAACCTCTGGACCACTCTCTGCATGATCCTCTTCCTGATCATCGAGGTGTGGCGTCAGGACCACCTCGACGGGCCCTTGCCTGAGTGCCCGGGTGGGGATGAGGATGAGTTGCCGGTGCTGGGGAGCGCCCCGCTGCGGGGCGTCACCCTGCCCAGTCAGGCCATGCTGGGCCACTTTCACGAGCACGGTATCCGCGGCACCATGGCCGACGCTGCCCGCACCCGGGAGTTCGTGGAAGGCTTCGTGGACGACCTGCTGGGAGCCCTGAGGAGCCTCTGCAACCGGGACACTGACATGGAGGTGGAGGACTTCATCGGTGTGGGCAGCATGTACGAGAACTGGCCGGCGGACAGGCCTCTGCTGTGCCACCTGTTCGTGCCCTTCACGCCCCCGGAGCCCTACCGCTTCCACCTGGAGCTCTGTTGCTCCGGCCGCTCGGTGCCCTTGGACCGCCAGGGCTACGGCCAGGTCAAGGTGGGCCGGGCCGATGGGGACCCGCTGGGCTGCATCTGTGGCAAGACCAAGCTCGGAGAGGACATGCTGTGCCTCCTCCACGCCAAGCAGAGCGGGGCGCAGCCCTGCAGGGAGATGGAGGACCTGCTGTGTGCCCCAGAGTCTCCGTACCTGGACACCATGCGGGTCATGAAGTGGTTCCAGACGGCCCTCACTAAAGCCTGGCAGCGCATCGCCCATAAGTTCGACTTTGACCTTGCCTTTGGCCAGTTGGACACCCCCGGGTCCCTCAAAATCATGTTCCGCTCAGGCAAGGCCATACCCTTCAACCTGATTCCTGTGATCCAGAGTGACAACTCCGATCTGCACTTTGTCTCCCATCTTCCCAGGGAGCTCTCTGGGGAGACCCCGGCCTCCAGCACCGACTGGCTCCTGTCCTTTGCTGTCTTTGAGCAGCACTTCCTCAGGATAACTTCCAAGGGGCTGCCCGAGGGGGCCTGCCACCTCAGCTGCCTGCAGATCGCCTCCTTCCTGCTCTCCAAGCAGAGCGGCATGGAGGGCGCCTGCGGCCTCGGCGCCAGTGGGCTCAGCACCTACCACCTGAAGACGGCGCTGATGCACCTCCTGCTCTCCCGCAAGGCCTCCGACTGGAAGGCGGCGCAGCTGCACTCACGCCTGCAGGAGCTGCTCTGCTTCCTGGAGAAGAGCCTGCTGGAGAAGAAGCTCCTTCACTTCTTTGTGGGCAACCGCAAGGTCCCCGAGGCCCTGGGACTCCCCGAGGCCGTGCGCAGGGCAGAGCCTCTCAACCTCTTCCGGCCCTTTGTCCTGCAGCGGGGTCTCTACCGGAGGACAGTGGACTCCTTCTATAAGATGCTCGAGAATGCCCCAACCCTTGTCAGTGAATATTCCCTACGTGTCCCCTCCAGTCAGGCCAGCCTGTCCACCAAAGCTGTCGTCTTGTAGAGCATGTGGAATTTGAGAGCCAGGAGGGAGGGTGTCTCTCAAGTCCGAGTGGCCGGGGCTCTGCAGCGCACCCGGGGATCGCGGTAGGCTTGGCGGAGAGCCCAGGTGCAGCCTGCCGGGAAGCTGGGCCCCGCCGGCGGAGGAAACAGAATTCCAGTTGATTGCTGATTTGCTTCCCTGCCACTGAGGCCCAGTGGCAGAGTTATCATTTGGGTTTGGGGACTGGTTCTTCGCAGAGTGCTCTTGAATTACCACAGATGGACAAGAAAGTGACAGAACACTCCACGGAGACTGAGAAGGAGAGAGTGCCGACGTTGACCTTGAGCGTAATCCATTTCCATCTCGGCCCCGCCCATGCTCTGTATCAACAGATGCTCCACATGAATGCTGCCAGGGACCCGCGTTTAGATCCTGTACTCCATGTCCAGGAATGCTGGGCCCCAGCCATCTTCAGGCAAAATAAGAATAAGGACAGATGTGGGAATCTACAACCTGTGACCCACGGTGGCTGCCCCTTCTTATAGTGTTGGAAGAAGGGACCAGGTAGAAACCTGGGGCTCCAAGTAGCTCATGCTACACCCAGCTGGGTATTTGGTGGCAGAGGGTTTAAAGTTGGCTGATGCTTTGGCCACATTTCTCACTCAGGTGCACCCCTTCTCAGGCCTCTTTGCTAGCACTGAGTGTCCCAAGTGTCCCAATGGCACCTGGGTCCCATTTACCACGCTGGGCGCCTCTCACCTCTCTCCATCCTTTCAGCCCATCAGTGTGGTAGGGGGGTGGCAGATGCTGCAGGTGGAAACTGATCTTGAGACAAGAGAGGTACAGGCTGCCTGGGACAAGGGACAGAGCCTGGTTCCCAGGGAGGTAGGGTTGGGCTTGTAATCTGGACTAGTTCAGAGGAGGTTGCAGAGCCCTGGGTGGAGACTGCCATAGCCTTGCAGTGTCCTCAGGCTCTCAGTCCTAGGGCAGGGTGGGCTTGGAAGCTAGAACTCTGGAAACCCAGCTCTGGGCCACAGGCCCAAAGCCACCTCCTGCCCAGTTCCTCACTACAGGGGGACTCGCTTACTGCCCAGAGCCCACCCTTTCTGCGTGGGCCTTCCTGACCATACAGATAACCCAGACCTAAAAGCCTGGTGTTGGCTGGGCTGACTGGGGACCTGTGTGGGCACCAAGGACACAGCCCTCAGAATTCAGGGGCCACCTTGTCCTGCCGAGAGCTATGGGCCCTGAGTAGGCACCAGAGCCTGAGGCTAGACTGGGCTCCTCTGCAGGCCTGGTTCACAGGATTGAGGAACTCTTCTCCACTGGGCTTCAGTGGCCCTTTGAGACTTCCTCTCTGCATCACTTCAGGACAAAGAGGAATGGAGAACAAAGAGCCAGGCCACGCCCAGGTCCCTCTTCCAGGATTCATGCCATCCAGGCCTCCCAGATGGCATAACTAACTTGATGTGGGTGTCCGAGCTTACTGCGACCTGAAGAGAAGAGCTCCTCCCTGTGCCCAAGGAATGCTCTCTCACCTAGCCCCGGAAAGCTCGAGAAGGACCACTTGCCCACCAGCGTTAGATCCTGGTGGGAAGACGGCTGCAGTCAGGGCAGCAGATCCCATAGGAAGTGGCCTTGTGTGAGCAGGAGCTGGACTGAGCTCCTGCTTGGGCTCCCCGGGACTCCCAGCCACCACCTGGCACCCCAGGGAGTGACCCTGCTCAGGTGTGGCTCACAGCAACCCTGAGCCAGCCATCCCACTGGATTTCACTTCCAGAATCAGGGCAGATTTCCTTATTTATTGTAACCTCTGCCTTTTCTCCCTTCATCCTTATCCTGCTGTGCTATGAAGAGAACCCAGTCACCAAGAACCAGCCTCCAGAGGCCAAGGCCAAGCCTGCGTCTCCCTCAGGTTCCCCTTTGCTTTCGGGAGAAAGTTCACTCAAAAACTAGCTCCAGTGTCTTGTTTGTGCAGAACTCGGTGGAGAAACCGTGGTCTGTTGTGCACCGAAGCTGCTTCTGAAGCAGAACGCAGCGGGGCTCTCGGTGTTTCATGCTGCCTTATTTATATTAAAAATAAATAAATCAATAAATTCTCACATGGAGGAGAAACGGGCACAGAGTTTGTTTTTAACTTCAGGAAGTTTGTGTGGCTCCCCGGGCAGAGTTGGGGACGGGGGTGGATTTCTTATTGACAAGCAGAAGCTTTCGCTCCCCTTTTATTTTTACACTTTCAGGAAACTTTTAAAAATAACAAACTGGAAGATTTCTGTCTCTGAGGCTGTGTCTGCGCTGCCTGCGGAGGTCCAGAAAGGCCTTTGAAAGCCAGCTGGAGGGCAGATTCCAGCACCGGACCTTACTTCACAGAGCTCCTATGTGCAAAGAAATGGAGGCTCTGGAAGTCACTGGAAGCTTCCGATATTTAAAGAAAGAAACTGTCTTGTAACTGGAGGAGCTCTGGCCCTTTAGGGCACATGGACCTTTCCACTAAGGACACCCCCCTCCCTCCCTATGACTCTGAGGACTTTCATTTCTTTCCAAAGGATACTAACTGCACCTGGCCTCTGCCTACTTTCTGGGCAGGATGCCCCAGGCTGTGATGCACCTCTTGACAAGGGTGAACTGAGTAGAGCCAGCCTGAGGCCAGGAGTTTGCGTAGATTGGGGAAGTACACTGCATACTTCAAGGCCCCTGTCCCTATGTATTTTGTTACTATAATGAAATATCTGAGGCAGGCTACTTATGAAGAAAAGAGATTTATTTCCTGCAGTTTGGGAGGCTCGAACGTATTTATATGGCCTCTGGCTAGGTGTCACATTATGGTGGGGACATGCATATGAGAAAACACGTCTTGAACTAGGGATCAAAGAATTGAGCTTTTATAACAATCATTTTGTGAATACTAACCAGGGTCCCATGAGAAATGCCTCATTTCCTCCTGAGGGCACACACTGATTGACCTCAGGGCTTCCCACTAGGTGCCTGCCTCATAGTTTCTACCACCTCCCAACACCACCACCCTGAGGACCAAGCTTCCAACATGTGAATCTGTTTTGGGGGTGGGTGGGAGTACCAAGGATTGAACCCAGGGGCACTTGACTGAGCCACACTCCCAGCCCTATTTTGTATTTTATTTAGAGACAGGGTCTCACTGAGTTGCTTAGTGCCTCACTTTTGCTGAGGCTGGCTTTGAACTCACAATCCTCCTGCCTCAGCTGCTGGATTACAGGCAAGAGCCACTATGCCCTGCCAAACATGTGAATCTTTGAGGGGGACACAGAACTCCCAAATTACAGTTCTTGCCATGCTTTGCTGATGCACCGCCTGGGTGAGAACCTGGAACTAGCTAGCACATAGGTTCATTGTCAAGGGTGTCAGGGCCCCTGGACAGCTGGGCCATTTACCCAGATGCTACATGTTACCAGAATCCAATCTGGAGCAGTCAGGCAAGACTTATTTTTAAAGCTTTCTCCCAAGTGACTGGCAGTCCCCCTGGTTGAGGAAGGTTTCTCACTTCCTTTCCAAATGGACAGCTACAGGAAGCCCAAGTGGATAGCTATTGGGAGGTGGACCTGGGAGAATCTGATGAGCCTTCTAGGCATCTATGGTCCAGGGGGTATCAGCTATGCCAGACCTCTGCAGGAGGCAGCAGGTGGTGCTAATTCCTAGCAGGTCTTAAGGGTCCCTAAGCAGGCCAGGCATGGTGGCACACCCTTGTAATCCCAGGTACTTGGGAAGGTGAGGCAGTTCTAGACCAGCCTGGGCAACTTGTCTCAAATGTTAAAAGGACCTGGGTACAGTAGAGCACTTGCCTAGCATGTGCGAGGCCCCGGGTATAATTTTGGGAGGGACAGAGAGGTGACCTTCTAATTAATCGCCTATGAAAAGTGCCACAAGAAAGACTGAAATGCACACAGTGCTGGTAGGTTCCAAGAAGACCAGTGAGGACCTGTTTGCCCACATGTGGCCCCACACTACCCATATCACATGGATGCTGGCTCCCGGGCCACATCACAGGCTGCAGAGGTATCTCCAGGAATGGGGTCTAGGAATCTGCATTTCATCAGATTCCTCAGGTAATTCTGGAAGGCCTCTTGGTGGCTCTGAAGGACAGGTAGAACTGTGTGACCAAGAGAAACACGGCAGCCAGAACCACCCGACTCCACAGCAGCTCTTGCTTTGTGTGCCCCGACCTGTGAGCTCCAAGTCAGTCAGTCAGTCCTGAGGTGGCTGCAGTAACTGTCCTCCCATTTTCCTGATGAGGAAACTGAGGCACAGAGGGGTCATGTGATTTATCTAAGGTCACACAGGGGTAAGTGACTGTCAGTATTCTAACCAGGCAGTGCTGGTATATATGTTCCTGGGATGTTGTGGCAAATAAAGTTGAGAAGGTAGAGTGGGAGCTGAATCATGGGAAGCCTTAGATGCTAAGCTACAGCCAATTTGGTGATGAGCGATGAGCCATTGGCAGTTTTTGAGTGAGACAGTAGCTTGATTCACCCCTAAGCTATGGAGTTCTTAGTTACGTGCTCTGTGCCCCGTGGGGTGCCGAGATGGCAGGGTTGGCAGGGTTGGCACCCCCGGCAGCAGCCAGGGAACGAACATCTAGGAGATCCTGGATTCAGTCTCTCCGAGGCTTATTCAGAACATTCCCGCGTTCTGTCTTGTCTCCACCTCGTGGGACAGAGCTGGAAGGTTGTTTGGTTTGTTCCCAGGCAGAGCCGAGAACCGCCCAGGGAAGGTCAGGCCAGTCCCCATCTCACTGCACCCCTCCCCCGCCCACCCCCCCACCCCACCCCCAGGGGCAGTGTTTACAGTTGACTTTTCTCATTGCCATCTAAAGATAGCTTGTACTTTTAAGTAGTTTGTTTTAAAATAAAACAGTACTAGTCATGATTTAAACAAAAAAACAAAATCAACACAAAATCTCCTCCTCCTGACTTCTGAGTCCACTCCCCAGAGAGAACCAGTACTGTTTCTTGGGTATCCTTCCAAAATTTTTCTGTGTATGTTTATCACATCTGTGTTTGCCTTGCTTAAATGGCATGCCATCTAACTTTTCTTGGGCATCTTTTTGAACATTTTGCTGTCTTATTCTTTAAAACAGCTGTTCACTGTCAACTCTGTATGTGTGCTTGGGCCTCAGTTTACCAGCCTCCCCTACCGAGGATCACTCAGCTGCCTCCAGACATTTTTTTGCTGTTATAAACATCTCTGTGCACTTGGCCTGTTTTGAAGCCACCCTTCCTCTCCTGGTACTCACTGTATCCTGTACTTAGCAACTTGCTGCAGGTAGATTCACCACCAAGCTCTTTATACCGTCAAAAGCAACCATTGCCGGGGATTTCTGCAATCGAGGCCGCAGGGTAAAGGAAAGGCATTCGGCCAAGCCCTGAGCAACAGGTGTCAGACACTAGGTGAGGAACAGAGGTAAGAAGTCAGGGGTTCCGTGCCCAGGGAACTGGGTCTGTTAGGAAGCCAAGACCAATGGCTGCAGAATAAGTCAGAGATCCAGGAAGGGGTGGTAGTCACTGGCAGTGAAGTAGAGGCCACCCGAGGGTTGTGGGAAGAGCTGGGTCCGCCTTGAGTCTGAGCTCTCACAGTTTTAGCTCCCTCACAAAATATGAAGCACCTCCCCAAAGAAAACCAAAGCCACCTGATTGCCTTCCAAATGCCTGGACTCCACTCACCTGAGCCCAGGGCTGGCTGGTTTCCTCCTACACAACGTGAGGCCTTACTTTATAGGTGAAATCACATTTGTCATCACTCCAGTGTCCCTCTACAGCCCCAGAGAGAAACCAGAACATAAAATTATCAGCCACAAATTATCTCCCAGCAAGATGGACCCACACAGGCCTCAGAGATGTTCCAAGGCATTGATTGCTACTGTCCTTGGGAGGAAGAAGGGCTGAGCGAAGCTCTCAGGACAGGGAGAGCAGCGGGGGGTTGGTCCCCTCTGATTCTTTGAAACCCACTGGTCAGTGATACTTTTGGTTTCTATTAGGGTAAGTTAGTGTAAAATAGAAACAGAAAGCAATGATCCACTTCCTGCTTCCCCTTGGCTTTATTCACAGCTGGCCAGGGTGGACTCCCCCTGTACAGGACCCAGAGGTCTCACTGTCTACTCGGTGAGACAGAGGCTTCAGATACACGTAAAAGGCACAGGAGCGGAGAGCTGAGGCTCCGTGTTCAAATCCCAGGGGTGCCTCATCCCCGCACTGCAAGCAAGTCTCCTCATTTCTATAAGCGTTGATGTTACCTCAGTTTTCTCAACTGTAAAATGGGAATAATGCCACCCACTTCATGAGATTGACTGGAAGTGCATGTGTAAATCACTGAGGCTAGGGCCTGGAGAAAAATAAGCTCCACAACAAAACAGCATTCCGTTCATTGTTACCTTTGCACTTAGCAGAGCTCCTCACAGCCAATTCCCACCTCCCGGTTCCCCCAGGGCTGTCAGGGCTGTCAGGGCTGCGCCCCCAGCGCTTCCTTTCCCCGGACTCCCTCGGCACACAGGGTGGGACCTGCGAGGTCTGTTTCCTCTACACCTCCTTTGGGGACAGACACATGCCAGGTGCTCAGGAAATGTTTGTGGACCTCCTGGGGAGGGGTCTAGGGCATTGCCCCCCAGTTTGTGAGAATAATGAGGGGCTCTGTCCTCGGCCCTTCCGACTTCTCTGCTCTCCTAGGCTCTGTGCTGCAGGAGAACATCCAGAGCCCAGACCAGTATTTGCAGTAGTCAGGACAGACGGACGGAGCTGGGGTACCTGGCAGGACACCCCTGCTGCTCTGGAGACACAGGTTCTTCTTCACACGGCAGAGGCTGTGACAGCTGCCTCGTGAGGGGCTCCCTGGACACCCGTTTGTCCAGGCGACCATCTCGTCCTGTGCCCTGCATTCGCTCACTCACAGGACAGCAAGTGAGTGTCATCACCGTGTGCCCTGCATCCAGGCACTGAGCAGATACGAGGGAAACAAAGTCAAGAGGGCATTGTCCTGCTCGAGAAAGGCCCCGGTCCGGGGGAGCAGAAGAGGAAGGTCACAAGGACAGAGGCAAGGCGATTACTGGTGACAGGAAGACAGAGGAGCTTGGGGGTTGAGGGCACAGGCTCTGGAGTACACAAATCCCAGCCCTGCATGGTGCTAGCTGCGTGACGTTGGGGCAAGTTATCCACCTCCAAGTCTCAGTTCGCCCGTCTATAAAATGATTAGGACTCACAAGATCCGGAGGAGTAAGTCAGGTGTGTAGACTCCCTTGTATACAGCAGGCACTCAGTAAAGACAAGATGTGTTATTGCTCTGACTACCCCGTGCTCCCACCTTCACACCTGAAACCAAACCCCAGCAAACCCTTCCCCTGGCTCCCAGGTGAGCAACCCCTGCTGCCCCCATACCTAGGGCATCTGTGGGTCCCCCACACTTTTCCTCTCTCTGACTTTAGATCATTTGGGACAGTAGCTCAGAAAAAGTCCCCAAAGAAGACTTTTCTGACTAGCAAATGAACAGCCAATGACCATTACTTTAGAATGAAATTTTTAGCTGGCCATGGTAGCGCACGCCTATAATCCCAGCGGCTCAGGAGGCTGAGGCAGGAGGATTACAAGTTCAAGGTCAGTTTCAGCAATTTAGCAAGGCCCTGAGCAATTTAGTGAGTGCCTGTCTCAAAATAAAATATTAAAGCAAAGGGCTGAGGGTGGGACTCAGTGGTAGAGCACCCCTGGGTTCAATCCCTGGTTAAAAAAAAAAAAAAAAAGCTCGGGAAGAGGCAAGGAGACATTTGGTCAATCAACTAGCATTAAGGGAAGTCAAAGATGAGTTTCAACATAGAATGAAATTTCTAAAACACCTCTTGCCCCTATGATTATATATTTCCTCTTTATTCATCCCAATACCTGCTTCTTATGGCAGCTTTTGGAATATAACTAGGCTCAGTGGAGGCCAGGCTCCACTCAGACCCTCCCAGGAAGACCCCACAACCTGCTCTGGTTGTGCGTTCTGATGTTATCATCCTTTGTGACCCGAGGTTTTTCCAGAACTGTGGTTGCAACTCATTTTCCCCTTTTCCAGGGTGAGCTTTATCTCTTGCAAAGATAAAGATAACCTCTTGAATCCTGAGGTTAAAATGCTCCTTGTGAGACACGCACATGATGTTAAATGTGGTTCTCTCTGGACTTAAGATCACAGATGTCCTATTGTTGACATTATTGTGTTTTTGGCCTCTGTTTTGTCTCTGCCCTCCCCGCTCACGAGCTCTCCGTAGCACCCTTCAGTTGCTCTGCCCTCTTTCCACGTCCTCTTAGTTTCATCCGGAGGTCGATGACTTGGTTTCTCTGTA
This sequence comes from Marmota flaviventris, assembly GCF_047511675.1. Lineage (NCBI taxonomy): Eukaryota > Metazoa > Chordata > Mammalia > Rodentia > Sciuridae > Marmota > Marmota flaviventris. Next base: position 24,083,619 of record NC_092501.1, read on the forward strand.
TGTCAGTCCAATGACATAAAGAAATAAGGAGGAAGTATAGGGCAGGGCATGTGACCAGGACCTTGGCAACCTGCCGGGGGGCACTCAGACCCCAAGCGGGGCCGTGGGCCACCAGCCGGCAATCTTTCCCCCAAAGTACTTTTATCCATCCTTTATTTCCAGACTCTTCGAGTTTTCTATATTAGTAGTACGTGAGATCCTGAAAGAGACTACCTTCATTTTGGTCACCCAGAGAATGCCATTTTTGGTGACATCAAAAGCAATTGCGGTCCCATGCCAAAGAGTCACCAGTGAGGGCGATTTATATCTGCAAAGGCTGATCAGTCCCCTGAGTCCAGGAGAGGCCACGGGAGATGATGCCCCTGTTCCCAAGCACAGATCCCGGGAAACACTGATTCACACGCTCCACTCTGCATTCGCTCAGGTGCCATGGCAACGAGGCCCTTCAGAGCAGATGGTAGTGCCGACTGCCTGTCATGTGGCACCTCTTCTGGCAGGCCAGGCCGCCTCTCCAAGCAGGCTTGCCTCTGTCCAGCAGGCAGGGAGTGACTCCTGGTAACTATGTACACGGGGCAAAATATGCCCAGAGCCAGCAGATGGCAGGGCCCAGCCGAGATGTGGGAAGAGGGGAGGGCTGGTTTGGGCTGAGTCAGAGGCAGGGACAGCGGACAGCTCCTGAGGGGGCAGGAACAAGTCAAAACCTCACACACGCTGCTGCCTGGCCTCAGCTCGTCTGGGAGGCTGGGGAACAAACTGAGCAGGAGCCAAGCCAAAAACATCAGAAGCTTCGACAAATAACACTGGACAGTCTCAGCCTCCCTCCTCCGGGGGAGGCGATGGACACTCCCAGCAGAGGGCAACTGCTGGTGCCCCCAGCATCCTCAGCTCTCATTGTCTTTGTGCAAATCTCTGGTGGGGCCAAGCCAGAGCCTCTCACTGCAAAAGAAGCAGCTCCAAAGCTCCAGGGTAAACCCTCCACCAAGATGGCGGACAGGTGAGGGGCTCCTGAGGTGGGGAGCAGGGCCCACATCTTTGCCAACTGTATCCTTCACGTGACCCTGAGCTTGATACCCAACAGGCAAATGGAGGCATCTGTTGGGACAGATTGAAAGAGTACGTGACGCAAATCCAACAGAGTGACCTTTACCCGTGACTTGGGGTGTGTACGTTTTTTGCTACAGGATGCTGGTTACAGAACATTTGGTGAGACATCCCGAGCCATGACAGTGAAATTCTGACGTACTTAGCCCAGAGTGATAAACGGGTGTTTCATTTCCTGCTTTGGAATTCTTTCCAGTCACAAGACCCTCCGTGTCTCCCAGGCCCATGGCCAAAGTTTGAACAGAATGACAGGCACTCGTGCCCGCCCATAGGGATGGCAGCATTCACTTGTCCAAAGGAGGTATTTGGATTTGGAGTGTTTTCTTCTTCCCCTCCTTCTTCGCAAGATTTCCTCTCACCAGGGAGATTTTGAGAAGGTGCCCATCTGCAGTGACAAACGTCCATCCTAGGCAGGCCCTGAACACCAATATCAGCACTGTCACCAATAATCTGGAGATCCAATTGCACCAAAGGCCAAGAATCTGAGAGACACACTTGCTCCCAAAATGCACTAGGACATCAGGGTTGGGCACCTTCTGGAGAATCATTAGAAGCTACAGGCTAGAGAAGTCAGACAAATGATTACCAGAAAGAATACATTTTCTGTTTCCATTTTTATTGGGAACCTCAAAGAAAAGGAAGAGAGACGGATTGACTCCTGAGACAATCCCTGATGCAGAATCACAAAGCGCTGGGAATTCTGGGTGTTGAATGGGGGACCATGACCCTCAGCAAATTAGTCCAAAATCAAAGGCGTTAGGGTTGTTCTGGAAATAGAGATTCAAGAAGCCCAGGAAAACGTTCTTATCCATGAGCAGAGCACAGACTGTGGGGTCCTGCTTCATAGCTGATATCCAGAGCCGTAACGTTGGGGTGTGATTCACACAACTGCAAGACAGGAAAGAGGGGTCAGCACGTCCCACAGGGAAGACACTGGGAAGAGGGACACTTATTATTGCCTTTTAAATTTGCAAGAAAGCAGAAAAATGAGTTTCTTGGGGGAATATGGTTAATACAGTTATCATATTTAAAGTGAACATAATCACTTAACTGAAGAAAAATTTTCTTTTTTAAATAGTTGTACACGTTTTGGAATTGCAGAATCTGTTGCTTCTAACAATACAGGGGGATACTTGTGGACTGAGGCTCTGGGGAAATAAAGTGTCTATTTCCTTGTTTACTAACAAAAAATAGAAAACATTCTTAGGTCATTTGCAGATTTTACTTCAGGGAGTTTGAAAAAGATAAAAACAGTAGTTTCCAAAAATACTTTTTAAGTGAATAAAACAATCCTGAGACTTGAAATAATGGAGATACTGAGGGCCCTGTTATGGTTTGGATGTGAGGGGTCCCCAAATGCTCATGTGGGAGATAGTGCAAGAAGGTTCAGAGGAGAAGTGATTGGGTTGTAAGAGTCTTAACCCAATCAGTGATTTAATCCCCCATAGGGATTAACTGAAGTGGTGGGGTGTGGCTGGAGGAGGTGGGAATTGGGACATGGCCTTGGTGTATATATTTGTATCTAGAAAGTGAAGTCTCTCTCTCTCTCTCTGCTTCTGGATCACCATGTGAGCTGCTTCTCTCTGCTACACTCTTACATCATGATGTCCTGCCTCACCTCGAGCCCTGAGGAATGGAGCTGGCCTTCTATGGACTAAGACCTCTGAAACCAAGAGTCCTCAAATAAATTCTTCCTCCTCTACAGTTATGCTGGTCAGATCCTTTAGTCACAGCAGCAAAAGAGCTGACGAAAACAGGCCCTCTAAAGATGGATCACGGAATTTAGGTCGAGGGCAAGCAGGGTGACATACTATGGTAACATTTGGCTAGGGACAGTCCAGGACTGATGGTGAACCTTCCTGATCTAGAATTCAATGCTCTGTCTTTGGAGGAGACAGGTTCTTATCGTTTACATGTTGGAGTTGAGTTTGAATATCCAAGTTGGTTATGTTACTGATTTCCAAACATCAGAAATGTCCAGCACCCTCCCTGCATCTGGCAGGATTAACATGAGTCCTAAGCCTATCCAACATCTCTCTGAGCTTTGGGGTGACAAAGCCTGTGTTCTGCTCAGGATGCTACAGAGCTATTATTTCTTTGGCCTTAAACATCCCTACCCTTCTGTGGAATGTGGTTGTGATTTTGTACATGCATTTAAACATTAATCAGGTGTTCCTTTTAAAAGTTATATTCCTGGGCTGGGGTTGTGGCTTAGTGGTAGAGTGCTCGCCTAGCACACGTGAGGCACTGGGTTCAAACCTCAGCACCACATTAAAAAAATTAAATAAAATAAAGATATTAAAAATATATTAATAAATAAAAATGATATTCCTATCTGGGGGAAGATTCCTCATAGACATGAGATGTAACTCGGGTGTGTGGTAACTGCTGGGCAATGCAGCAGGACCAGATGGACTGGGCAGGACAGCAGGCTGTGAAGCGCTACAGGAGGCTTTTGCATACAGGGTCTCCCCACAGAGATGCAAGCAACACCTGAGTCTGCAGGTGGTGGGAGGAAAGCCCAGGTGCATCTGGAACAAGGACACGCACATGGGTAGCTTCAAAACCTGCTTTGGTTTTATACATCCTGGGACGCCCCCACAAGGGGAGGTACTGGCACATAGACCATCTCAAACATTGTCACTCAGTGTATATGCCACCACATGGTCGAGGGTCTTACTCAGCTATCCCATACACATCCAGCCGCTCAAACCAGGGCCAGAGGAGGTAATCGATCATGGATATGTGGTCCCCACCAAAGAAGGTGGTGTTCTGATAGTCCAGAATCTAGAAAGGCAAACGGAACAAAAGCACGTTAATTCACAGCTCTGCCGGCATATTTCTAGACATTAAATATAAATATCAGATACATCCCCAAAGAGGGAGATGGAGGATTCAATTCTTCTTCCCATTTTTAGGAGACTGTCTCTTCCCTTTTCCTGAGGTTTCTTCCACCTCCTCTAGGGCCACACTCCTGGCTGCATTCTGTCCCCTCCCTCCTTCCAACACTGGAATGACAGTGTAACTCAAGTGACTGGAGAATCTGGACAGACAACCAGTGGCTCCCCCAGTCTGGAGCAGGCTGCTCCAGGTGCTGGGCTTCCACACACCAGCTGGGTCCAGAGCGGGAGGCCCAGCCTCAGCCCAGAGCTGCCCGTGACCTGGAGGCCTGGGAGCCTCAGCCTGATGCTGAAGGCATCGTCAGGAACCCCACTTGCTGTAGTTCTGAACCCCATTCCCAGCATGCTCTTCTCTATGACAAAAGGCATACGTAGCCTTCCTACCGCTCACTCTTTCACCTTCTCAATCAGTTCAAAGCCACGGCAGGAAGAGCAGCTCCCTCAAATCCCAGCATTATCCATCATTCTTTTATTTGAGTTCTCTGAACTTCACACTCTGTTCCCTCAACATTATCAATATCTGCATTAAAATAAAATTTCTCTTTCCTAAATGGGACAAATCAACACAGGCAGATAGATTCTACTGAAAACAGATACCCTCTCAACAGACAGATCATCAAAGACAGATGAAAGAAAGCACCTGAAAACCCTAAAAAGCAAACACACTTGGCGAGGTTGTCATTGGGCCAGCTCTTCCTGGTGTCTGTTACCTGGCTGAATCAAGCAACCACTCGCTTTGGCCTACACAGCTCATAACCAGAGATCTGTCCCCCAGCTGGGGCTTAGAATGTGGCCCAGGTGACTCAAAGACGTAAGCTCTGTGGTGTTTCCATCTTGAGACGTTGGGGCTGTAGTGAGGGACAGAGGTTTACTAAGAGGCGTCCTGTAAATTAGGTACCTGGTATGAATGGCACCATCAAGGACACACTCCAGGCCTGCTTGCTCTCTTGGCTGGAGCATGGTGATGGCTTGTAGCTAAGAAGGGAAGCTCTAGAGCCCCCAGACCTTGTCCTGTAATAGGCTTTACCTCTGATCTAACATGGAACCCAGAGCAACTTACCTCCTTTCTCCTCTAAGCCTCAAAGTCCTCATCTATAAAATGGTGGGGATGTCAGAGGTTCTGGTGAGGGAATGACATAACATGCATGGAAACCCGCCTGACACTGCTCAGTGAATAAGAGCAAGACCCCTCATTCTGCATCCACAGAAATCAAGTAAATACCTCCTGCCAAAAGATCATGAGCTCTCTATATGCTGCCCCTTCTTAGAGGGAAAAGAAAGTCTTGATGCCCTAAAGTCTAAGTCTTGATATTTCCCAGTGGGCATAGAGAGATCCCCTGGATTGTTGTCCTGAAAGTCTGGATAAATGTTAGGTGGTAACACTTGTTCAAGGAGGCTAACAGAACAGCATGAAGACAGCAGAAGCTACGCAATGAAAAACCCAGAGGTGTCCTCGGTCACATATAAACAAGATCTGGCTTAGAGGGGAAAGAAGCAAATATATCAGTGTTTATAGATTCCAGCAGGCTCAAAACTCCCTTTGTGTCCAGGAATAGATAATAAGTGTCTAAACTCTGTGTGTGTGTGTGTGTGTGTGTTTTGTTTGTTTGTTTTAGGTACTGGGAATTGTACTCAGGGACACTTAACCCCATCCCTTTTAATGTTTTATTCTGAGACAGGGTCTCACTAAATTGCTCAGGGCCTCCCTCGATAAGTTGTTGAAGCTGGCCTTAGACTTGTGATCCTCCTGACTCAGCCTCCTTAGTCACTGGGTTTCAGGTATGCACCACTGCACCCAGCTAAATACCCAAACTTTTATCACTGATTTTGGAATGAAGAGCCACAACTTGTTATTGGACTCATGGCACAAATGAAAACCAAATATAAACCACTGGACTCTGGAACAACTGTATAATTCTTCTGCTTTACAGAGCAGGATGTTCTTGGAAAAGACCTTGTTAAGCAAATCAGACAAAGACATTTAATGGAATCAGGTGGGTCCTTTGATAAAATGATGATATAATTTCACAAATGAATTGCTGCTTAGTAATTGATAATTGTTCAATATATATTTCTAAAGCTTTCTATTTATTTACTCAGAGTAGGAGCATGCCTTGAAATATATGATCTTATAGACATTATATAAATACTCATAAAGTAATACAAGCAATAATCAAGCACTCAGCACAGTAAAGTCAACATGAGCCAGGCATGGTGGCACACTCCTATAATTCCAGTTACTTGGGAGGCTGAGAAGGCAGGACTACAAGTTTAAGCTGAGCCTAGGCGATTTAGTGACCCTGTCTCGAAATTTTAAAATGGCTGGGAACATGGCTCATTGGTAGAGGGCTGGCCTAGCATGTGCGAGGCCCTGGGTTCAATTCTCAGTACCAGGGAGGGTGGAATCCATGTGAGCTAATGGATAAAATAGATCAATTGCCCTTCACCCGGCCCTCAAAGGGCAATACACGTCCCCTCAGCTCTCTCGGAGCCAGCGATAACCTGACCCACCCACATCAAAACTGCTGGAACTCTCAATACAGTGCCAGATTATTTTTGTTTTTGTTTTTATTTTCTTTTTTAGTTCTGTGGACAGAAAAGGGCCTCATACATGCTGGGTAAGTGCTCTGCTACTGAGCCCCCCACTCCACTGCTGCAGACCCTTGAGCCCTGCCCCAGACAGCATTTCCCAATTTTAAGCAGATCTAAAAATTCCTACAGAAAACTGTCTCCCCATCAACTAGCACAGAGTTCTGCCTTCTTTACTGATGCATCTCAGGGTTGCAGAACACCCTGGCCAAGCCTCCTTGGAGGATTCTTGCAATTCTTTAGGACTCCCAATAGGAGAGCTCTCTTCTATACAAACCTGGTACTTTTCAGACGTTTAAAATTATCTTAGAGTCCCAGACATTGTGAGGGAAGCATTTTGCAAAAAAGGCATTTGAGGTTCTGGAATACTACAAAAATCTATTTTAAAATGTTCTGTTTTCCAAATCACTTAAAAATAAGGCTACAGACTTAATGAGGGAAAACTAGTGAGCAATACCCACAAAGAAGGAAGGCCTTTTTGGCATGAGGAAGGTGCACTCTTCCTTCCCACCCTCTGAACCTGAAAGGCCTGGCTGGAAAAGCCCCTGTCTTCTTCCAGGCCTCTCGGGCGCCCCCAGCGGGAGGAAGATTGAAAGTCAGTCCTTCGAGGTCCACAGGAGCAAGAGCGGAGGAGGAAGCACTCGGGTCTCCCTCTAGTGGTCATCAGTGGAGCGGCGCAGTGGCCGTGCCTCCCTCCCGAAGGTTCAAAGAAAGGAAAAAGAAATCTGCAATGCTTTCAAGACCGAAGCAAACTCATAAAAGAGAAGCGAACCCCAGACTTTTTAAATCAAGACAATGTTAAAAAAAGGAAAACCTCCAGATTAAGATCTCAGACTCTCAGTTGCAGCCTCAATAACTGAGCTTCAAACCTTGAAGGGGCTGCCTGCCCTTTACCATCATCATTGCCAGAAATCCGCAGCCTTATGGTCATTGTGGTAGGCTCTCCCTCCTCCTCCTCCTCCTCCTCCTCCTCCTCATCATCATCATCATCATCATCTTTGGTACAGGAGATTGAGCCCAGTGGAGCTTTACCACTGAGCCACATCCCCACCCAGCCCTTTTAAATTTTTTTTTTTTTTTTAAATTTTGAGACAAGGTCTGGATAAGTTGCTTAGGGCCTTGCTAAATTGCTGAGGCTGGCTTTGAACGTGTGATCCTCCTGCCTCAGCCTCCAGAGTCGCTGGGATTACAGGTGTGTACACCCAGCAGGAAATTATTCTTAAGAAGAAGCCCCCCCTCCCCAAAACATGAAGCCACCTACCAGTATGTGAGCAGTACAATACAAGCCCTTATCCAGATGCCGCAGCAAAGCACTCATTTTTTTTTTCCCATAAATCTTTTGAGTTCATAAAAGATAAGTGAAAATTCTCAAGATGTCAAATTCAGGTCCCTGCTACACTGAGACAGCTAAGGATCCAATGAACAGAGTCTCAGTAAAATGAATCATTTTCTCCTCTAGGAAACAGCCTTAGAAGTAGGGTTTATGCAGAACCTGCCCCTTCTGCTGCCCCTCAGTTACCATCAAGATTGTCCCATGAAGATGCAGAATACAACCTGTCAACATTTGGAGCTTAAAGGGGCACTGAAAATTCTATCCTGTAATCCTTTTAATGGCCCTAATTATTTTGTTCAAAAATCTGGATAAGGGCTTGTATTGTACTGTAACACTAGGTAATGCCAGTCAAATTCTGTAAAGTGATGAATAGCATATGCAAATTTGGCGAATATTTATCACCTCTCTGAAGGGGGAGGGATTTCTATGCATAATATCAGTGGAAAAAAGCATACCAGGAAAGACTTACAGCACAATATTTTTAAATGTTACATTTCTATATACATAAAAGAGATAAATTAAAAGTTAAAGTAAAAAACATGTTTTAAAACAAGTAGATTTTATACATAAGGAACTCTTTTAAAGGAACTACTACAAATCCACAAGGAAAATCAATAAGGTCTTGAGAGACAGATGGACAACATCCTGGAAGAGACAATCTTCACAAAACCAAACACAAAGCAATGACATACTTTGGGGAAACCTCCCACTTCAGACGCAATCAAAGTAATACAAAGGACTGAGAGTATAGCTAAAAGGTAGAGTGCTTGCCTTGAACGTGCAGGGCCCTGGGTTCATTTCCCCAGCACAGTGTGTGTGTGTGTGTGTGTGTGTGTGAGTGTACGTGCGTGTTTGTGTAAAGTCAAAAAAGGAGAAATTGCTATTTAGCTCTCTAAAACAAGCAAGTATCTTTGTGAATGAAATCTCCAAAGGAGATGGTACCTGGAGCATTCTCATATACTGCTTGGAGAGTGGTGTAAACGTCACACATCACAAGTCTTTTGAGAAGCCATTTAGTAATATATGGCTGGTACCCCCAAAGCATGCAGCCCCTTTGATCTGGTATTTCCATTCCCAAGAGTTTCGCCCAATGGTGTATTCTAAAACAGAAAACTATTTCTGAGCCAAGAAGCTGCACTCCCCATGGCCCCATTCATAATGGCAGAGGACTCAGAACATTTCGACACCCCTAATTCCAGGGTGTGGGATGAACAACTATTTGCTTTACACATATGGCAAATTATGGAGACACTAAAAGTGATTTTCTTCTATTTTAAAAATTACACATCTAACACAGAAATGCATTGTTATTACCTTTAAAAAATTCAAACACAAAAAATAGTATAAAAGCAAAGATCCTCCCTCCCCCACTCCCTGCCCTTGACCCACTTTTCTTTCCATCAGAGCTGTAATCAGTGCCCTTCCCAGTGGAAGCCACTATCAGGAGTTCAACATGTGTCCCTCCAGACACTTTCCTGGGCATTTGTTCACACGTATACATTCACATATATTGTGGGGGGTTTTGACTATTAAAATGGGACCATGCTACCTGTATTACTGTGTGATTTACTAAATGTTTCTGGGCAATCTTTTCATGTCAGTACACAGAGATACACTGTATTCTCCCCCCTACCATCCAGTGCTAGGGATTGAACCAGGACCCCAAACATGCTAGGCAAGCACCACCAATCTGTACCCCAAGCCCTTTTAAAATTTTTATTTTGAAACAGGGTCTTGCCAAGTTGCCCAGCTGGCCTTGAACTTGTAATCCTCTTGTCTCAGCCTCCCCAGTTGCTGGGATTACAGGTGACACCACGCCCAGCTCAACTGCATTCATTTCTTTTTCATATTTTTTATTGATGCATTTTGGCTGTAAATAGTAGCATTTGTTATTACATATTCATACATGCACATAATATAACAATATAATCTGGTTATTGTCATTCCCTAGTATCATTTGTAACTACTCCACAGAATTCCACAAAATGAATATAATTTATTTATCCATCCTCCACTTAATGGATACTATGATTTCTATTTTTTGTCATCATAAATAATTTTTCTCTAATAAGACCCTTACATATATAGATAAACATTTATAGAGGTTACAGAATATGAGGAAAATCCTTATGTAATGGTAAGTTTTATAGCAACACATTTTAAGTACATAAAAATATACATAGCAGAAAAGGATAGGGAAAAAAAGTATATTCATTTATAATTGGAGAAAAGTAAAATTAGCTTTTAAATAATAAAAATAATTATTATTCTATTATTTACATGGTGGGACATGGTATAGCAGAAGGCTATTAAAAAAAAAAAAAAAGGCCTATAATTCTAGCAACTAGGAAGGTTGAGGCAGGAAGATCACAAGTAGAGGCCAGCCTGGGCAACTTGGCAAGACTCTCAGCCACTTAATGAGACCCTTTCTCAAAATAAAAAATAAAAATGGCTGGAAATGTAGCTCATTGGTAAAGTGCTAAAGTGCCCTGGATTTAATCTCTACCCGCCCCACACACACAAAAGAAAAAAACAGGAAAAAAAATTTCATGATACATCAATTATATCTCAACAAAACTGTTATAAAAATAGCTAGTAACAATAGGTTTAGTTTGTAAATGTGTCAACCTAGTTGATAAAAAAATAACATTAGGTTGTAGATACTTTGTGGTAAAAGACTACAGATTATTTTCAATAAAGAATTAGCCAAGTATAAACTTTCTTTTCTTCCTATCTTAGTGATATTAAAGGAGAAACAAACAACATAAATAATTTCAACATTGAAATTAATAAAAATTAAAGAAGAACAACAATGAAATTTCACCAAGACAGCCAGGCATAGTGGTGCATGCCTGTAATCCCAGCAGCTCAGGAGGCTGAGGCAGGAGGATGGAGAGCTCAAAGTCAGCCTCAGCAAAAGCAAGGTGCTAAGCAACTCAGTGAGACCCCGTTTCTAAATTAAATACAAAGTGGGGCTGGGGATGTGGCTCATTATTCCAGTGCCCCTGAGTTCAATCCCCATACCAAACCCCTCCCCCCCCAAAAAAAAACAAGACAATAAAACCTAATGGGCTAAAATGTCTTTCTTTTGGAGAGGAAAAAGGACAGATTAAAAGTGAAGATTACAGGTAAAATTTAGAATCAACAAAGTATCGCCAGGCATGGTGGTGCACACCTATAACCCCAGCTGCTTGGGAAGCCAAGGGCAGGAACAATTGCAAGTTCAAGGCCAGTTTCTGCAATTCAGTGAGACTCGATCTCCAAATCAAGAATAAAAAGGGCAGGGATCTAATTCAGTGGGAGAGCATCCCTGGGTTCCATCCCTAGTATCTTCCCCTCCAAAAGAAAGTAACCACAGATGCTCCTGAATGATGCTCACACAAATTATGCAAACTTGACCTCATGTAAAGTCTATACCTAGGACTTGTAACCAGATTTGGCAGTGTGGAATGCAAAGGAACGTAGGACAAAGCGGGTTCATGAATGCTAAGAAGCAAAAGCATGGTGTCCTACGGCTTCCAGAAGGGGAAGGTTTCTGTTGCTGATGAGGTCCTCATTCCCAGTGCGATGTTTCAGGGTTATGTCACCTTCTCATTCCTCTCCTGATGATGACTGGGAAGGAACCAAGCAATAGCCAAAATGTGGACACTGAATGAAAGAAAGCATGTGAAGCGTCACAGAAATCCGGCCAAATCCTGCCCTTCAGTGCACTGGACTTGACTTCCATAAAACGTTCTGAATGAACTCCCTGGTGAAAAAGAGCTACTGAAAGGTCCTGTCAAACTGAAATCCACAAAGAAAAAACCAAGACTGGTCTAAATGCTATTTTGAAATGGAAAAGTCAGTAATACTGTAAAAAAAGAGAAGAAAGCTAAAAAATGTGTGCCACTTCAATTAATGATTCAAGAAAAGCTAGAAAATCTGTTTGAAGACAGATTTAAAGTGTGTTTAGCCCAGGGCATCCCAACAGTTTTAAAACTCATGCCAATGTTCAGTAGAGGAAAGCGAGCGGAGAGCCAGCTGGTTCAATAATAAAAGCAGTGGTAATAGATCTCAAAGAAATGTGAAAAATATTATAGAAAAAATGTGGCTATGTAATAATAAATCTTCAATCTTAATGAACTGGGTTTTTAAAGAAAAAAACTTTAAAACCAGACAGGTTACTTATTTCAAAAGAAAAAAAAGTGTCAGAGTTTAAAATTGCAAAATGTGAACAGCATTTTGCCTGGAGGTAACATGGCAGATTGTATATTGAAATCTTGGCCCATTTATCATTCAGAAAGACCATGGGTATTCAATATATTTCTAGCTCATATAAAATCCTGATTGTACAAAGCCATGTGAAAGAGTTATGTGTCAGGGGGTTGTTGCTATTAGAATTATTCTGACAAGTTTCAATTTCACTAGAGTCTCCTTAGAGTCAATACATTGATATTTAGAGGAATTAATCAAATAACACAAGTCCACTGGTCATGTTTTCAGATTCTGACATTGCCTTCATTGTAGCTAATATTCTTGTTAACATTCTATGGGACAAAAACCACATTCAAATCTGTTAGGATAACGCTACATATTTTGTGGTCCTTCAGTAACATCAGTGAAAGCTACCTGATCCTGGGGTGGTTAGCAACAGGTATTTCTGGGGCTCAGGTAAATAAAGATAAAGTGGAATGTGTTATTAGTGATGAACTGGAGCCAGCTGCCCACACCTCTTTCCAACTCTGAATTCAGAGGCAGCACATGGGTAGCTTAAAATCAGCCTTGGGAGGGGATTTACACCATTGAAATTGGCAAAAGCTAAAAATCAGGGACTTTCCCCCTTCTTTATTTCAGAGAGTTGGTTCTTAAACATTTATGACCACCCTACTGATTTGGGGTTAATGCTCCTAGCTAGTAAAATTGAACCATATCACTCTCCTAAGCTCTGTCTCCAGGAATATCCCATTAGTACCCCAAACAGAGCAAAATGAATCCGCCTTCCAACCCTCTTTCAGTGAAAAGCATCACATTTACTGGCTACAAACACAAACTTGAAAACCAACTTCCATGACTTCAGCTCCTTCACCAGGTTCCATCTCATCTTTAACTCTTAAAATCTCTCCCTCTCCAACCCTCTTGACTGTGGTCCTGTTGGCCCCCTTACCCATCCTCCTCACTGTTGCTGGGATGAGCATTTTAAAACACATGAAGATTGATGCATGCCTATAATCCCAGAGGCTTGGGAGGCTGAGGCAGGAGGATCACAAGTTCAAAGCCAGCCTCAGCAATTTAGTGAGCCCCTGAGAAACTAAGAAAGGCCCTGTCTCAAAATAAAAAATAAAAATGCTGGGGATGTGGCTCAATGATTAGGGATGAGGCCACTCTAATTTGCAAAGTAGGACTAGTACATTCAGGTTGAAATGATTGTTGAAAAGAGCAAATTATTTAAAGCAGTGAATGCCAAGTACCTGCAGCATTATGCAAGGCAAAAAATACATACAGGTTCCCTTGTGCTGAACAGAGCCCCAGGTGAAGGAAACCTGTTCCTCCACCATAATTTTATATATTCATTTAGCAACCTGCACTTTACAAAGTTCAGCCATCCTCTAAATGGAGAGTTGAGAGAAATAGATCTGGAGCCAGCACCAGGCCTCCTCTCGCTGAGGGTTCTGGAACCCAGTAAAGTCAGTCTAAGACCCAAGACTCCTTCTCCCATATCCCAGGCCTCTTTGGCGTCAAGGCCACAGCCCAGGACCCCAGAGAAAAGGTTGATATCGTTTACTCGTGACTTCATCATCTACAAGTACTGCAATTATGCAAATCTAAGATAAGGAATGAAGTGTGTATAAATTTATACTGCTTTCACTTGACAAAGGTCAAATGAAAGAGTATTAATAACCAGCCTTCCCTTCAGGGGCGAAAAATGCATTTTCTGGCTACCAATGAAGAAACAATGCATCCATCCAAGGTATTTATCAATTTCTGGAACAAAGATAAAGGAAGCCAAAATCCACCTTCCAGATTATTCTAGAGGTAAGGAATAAGTAGCTCCACTACTTAGAATCTACTGGCAGAGATTGCTCCTTGTCCACCCACACCCACTTTCTTTTTCTTCCTTAATTACACAACACTAACTTTATTCAGAGTGTCCCAGATAAAAGACAAATTTCTCAGCCTCCTCTGAAAATAGTTAGGACCCTACAACTAAATCCTGTTTAAGCAGTCACTTTTCAAGGAAAAGTCCTTTAAAGGAGCGTCGCCATTTGCCTTTTTTTTTTTTTTTTTCCTCTTTACTCTCCTTTCCAGAACCTGGAATTGGGATGTAATGACTGCAGTTCCAGCAGCAATCTTGTCATTTTGAGGATGAAAACCTTGCACTAAAGATGAGAAAACTGAAAGAGAGAAAGAGTCTCAGTACAGGGTAATTTTATAAGGAAGCCACCAAATGGCCCTGAACTGTCTACCTGTGGCTTTCCCCAGCGCCAGGGGGCTGAATTGAGGACACAATGCATGCTAGCCAAATGCTGTACCACTAAGCCTGAGCTACACCCCCAGTCTCCCATTTTTTTTTTTTTTTTTTTTTTTTGAGACAGGGTCTTGTTAAGTTGTCCAGGCTAGCCTCAAACTTGGTATCCTCCTGCCTCAGCCTCTCAAGCAGCTGGGATTACAGGTGTGTGCCATGATGCCAAGTTTACCTCTGGCTTTTTGATGTGAGAGAATAAACTTTTATAAGATAAATACAGAATAGTTAGGCCCACCAGCAGCCAAACACAATCCCTAGCTAATATCCTGGCCTCCCTGGCAGAAGCCAGAAAAGCTGTGCATTTTCTGAGATACTCAAGAAACATGGTGACTCCAGAAAAGAAAGCACTTGGTACAAACTGTACACTCCTACCAGATTTTTAAGAATAATTCCAAAGCATGTCAGTGGAAGGTGATGATCTGTGGGACTTAGCAGAGTCTGGCAAAAGGAATAAGCCTTTAAAGTAGAAGAAGTCAAAGTGACCAGGCCGGAGACCCTGCACGGCTTTCTCCAATCCACCTGACCATGAGAGGGGCCCCTTTTTGTACCTCCTCCAGGTTGCAGAATTCCTGACGCAGGGAGATCTTCAGATCAGCACATTCTCTCCCACATCTCAACGCTACCAGACACTCCTTAGTCAACTGTGGGACCTATTCGGAGGACACAGGTTCTTAGTGGAGCAGTCTGTGGGAACCATGTTCCTGACCTGCCTAAAACTGCAGCAAAGTTTTACAATGCAGAACAGACCAACACCCACACACCACGACCAGAGTGCTCCCTGCAAGGGGCTTGAGGTTATGCAGGAACCCACTTCTTACAGCACTCAGGAAAATAAAGTGCTTTAACGGGGGTTCAGCACTCCTTACTTGATTGGCTATTACTATCCTGTACACTGAGGCTTAGAGAAGACGCTTAACCCCTCTAAGCCTCAGTGTTCTCATCTGAAAAAATGGATACGATAAAAGTGCCCAACTCAAAGGCAGATGTGGAATGAAATAAGTTGGCCTCTGAAGTAGTTAGGGCAGTGCATGGACATCAATTTATATGTACTATTAATACCATTGTGTACTATTAACGCCATCATTTTCTTTCCAAAGAGAATTACCTTAAAATGACTCCATCACCTCTTCTTTCATTATCAATAGCTGCCCTCTTTTCTCCCTTCTTCATATTTCCTGGATAGCAGTATCCTTGCCCCATTTAAAGGGCAATTCCCTTTCATGCATAATCTTCTCACTCTATGATGTTTAGAAATACTCTCTTTAAAGGATCACCAGTTTTCACTCAGTATCCCTACTTCAATTCACATGGTCATTACCATGTGGCAGTCAGACCTGCCAAGACTGCCAGTTGAATGGAAATGCACCTAGGAGTTAATAAGCCTTCAACCTTTACTATCAGTGGTCAGACCCTACTCTAATTCCATGGCAATTATTCCCCTGAGGCTCAAATGGTATTAAAATAAAACCATTTCACCAATGATTTGACTTTATAATGGGTTGAAATTTGGCAAAGACATGCAAAGTAAAATAGACTGTTAAGTGGTTCTTTAAAATTAAATATACCTTACAGAATAGCTCCAATAACATCTTCTGGCGTGCTCGTTCATAAGGGTCATATGGGAAGAGCCTCCGTCCTGGGTAAGCGTCATCCAGGTATTCACATGTGATGACAGACTCATAGATCAGTTGACATTGGCTGGTCTCCAGGACAGGAACTTGGCCAAAAGGGTGTTTTGTAAAGTACCAATCAGGCTTGTTTCTCAGGTTAATGTTGATAACTTCGTGTCTTAAAAAGCAATGACAAAAGAAGACAGAATAAAAATGTGTATATAGGCAGATGCCCATCTTGAAATAATCAATTTATAAAATTAAACTTTGTGATTATAGTAGTTTTTTCAAAAAAGTTCAAGTTTTGTATAAACTATATTATATCATTGTCTTCATTCCTTCAGTAAAAGGTGTTAGATGTTTTCTATGCCTGATCCCATTTGTTCCTCGGGATTCCCCACTTCCTAGGAAATAAGACTGGAGGTTGAATCTGGTGCCCAATGCCTTGTGCTAAGAAGTCAAGATCAGAGCTAAGCAGACTGACTCAGTGTTTGTGACTCATGGCATTAGAGAGTTTAGGACATTTTAAAGCTTAAAAATACAAATCTGGTGTTAATATGTCATGATATGTTGTGGTAAATGTTAACAAAGAAGAGCACAAGTTCAGGCACCAAACTGGACAGACTAGCCCAAGACCTTGGCCACACTCCCTCACCTTCTGTGCTCTGTGTCCTTAATTATAAAAGGAGGGTGATAAACTGTCCCCATCTCTTGGCACTGTTGTGATGATCAAGGAAGTGACTATGAATTGTTTGGGACAGTGCTTTGTTCATTAGTATACAATAAGCTTTTAATTCTTATTTTTAATTATAATTATTAGAGGTTCAAGCCTATAAAGTTATCAGAGACAGTCACATAATGTTTAAAAAGATTAAAGGAAACAAATGAGTACATTCTTTGCTCAGTCTAATAAATTATATTAAAAGCAGCAGTGCTCAATCAGGTGACTTTTGCCACCACACCTCCCCAAGGAACATTTAGCAACCTTTGGAGACATTTTTTGGCAACAACTACTATAATCTAATAGGTAAAAGGCAGGGATGGTGCTAACTATCCAACTATTTTCAAAACAGCCCTTCCTCCCCCTCCTCAACAAAGAATCATCTGAATAAAAATTGTCAACAGCGCTAAGGTGAAGAAACTGCTTTAAAGAAATATTTACATCATCAGTTCCTAAGCTGCCAGTTTGTCCCCAAATAGGGAAATTATTGGGTTGCTATTATTTTTCTTTAAAAACAGGTAACCTTAGAGGCAATTAGATTTGAGCAAAAGGGAAGAATGTGCAAATACATGTCATAATAAAGCATCTCTGCACCTATCTCTGTATTCTCTGATGCAAATCTGAAAATGCTGTATGCCCCCTGTCCCCATGATGGACTCTTTGAGACAAGAGTCAGAGCCTGAAGTGACCCATTCTCTACGTTTGAACTTAAGGTTGGTGGACTCACAGTCCACATCCCAGCAAAGTTGCTTAACCTTCTCAACCCAAACCTGAAGGAGTTCATCTGCAAAATTCCTTCTAGAAGGATAGGTACCCACTTCTCAGGTATATCGGAACCTTAGAGACACCTGTTAGTAGCAGTTCTTTCTATTTCAATTTTTGGAATGGTTTATTCCTTCATTTAAGAAACACTTTTTTGAGTACCTACTATGTGCCGGGCTCTCTCCTAGGGTAGGTCCCTACCCTCCCAAGCTCACAGTTTTGGAGGACATGTTGCAGTAGTGTGGGGGCAGTGGCCGAAACGGAGGGACTAGGAGGAAAGATCGGTGTTGGATGCAGTAAGCACAATAAAGAACGAGAACAGGGTCCACCTAAGATGGCTGGGGTGGGGGTGGGGACCCCATGGAAGGGAGCAGCTGGAGAAGGCCTACATAGCCTTGGCTGTGCCCCTCCTAAACAAACATGGGGGAGGGAATCAGTTTGCCAAAGCCACCAAACATTCAGTTTGCTCTGCTTTGTCTGAAAGTTCCATGCAGGTTCAGGCCCCTGAAAAGAGCTCCGCCTTCCAGGAGGGTTGGAAAGGTACCCTTGCTTTGGACGTTTGGGTACCACAGGCGGTGTGGCCACCTCCACATCAAGAATCTGTGAAGAATGGGCATTTAAACCCCAACTTTCATTTTAAGGGTGTTTCATTTACTTTGCCTCCGGAGAAAAGGACAGGGAGCCCCGTCTAAAATCTGAGGGTGCCCTATATTTTAAATATTCCCCCCTGCCTGTGGAGCGCTGGGCTTTATCAGGGCAGCCTTGGCTCCAGCTCCTCACCTGATGCCTTTGGCTTTGAGGACGAGCCGTGTCCTGTGCGAGTAGGGGCAGAACCTCATGCTGTAGACGCGGATTGTACCTTCAGGTACTGGCCCTGGGGGACAGCTTCCTGCAGGGCGGGGAGGGGCAGAGGACGCAGAGGCGGGTTAGCTCAGTGAGGAGAGGGGCTCACTCCCCTCCAAAGCTCTGCGCTCAGCCCCCCAAGTCCCACAGGGACAGTTTCGCACGTGGCTTTGGGGCAGAGGAGCCCTCCAAGTTCCTCCTAGCTCCGCTGACCTACAGGTTAACGCCTGTCAGCCCTCCCCAGAACCAGTCACCTGGCTCCCCCTGTCCGCGGGCCAGGGTCGATCTGGAGGACTCACCTTTCCCCAAGGACCTGGTCGTATCCACAGACATGGCGTCTAGGTGTCTGCCCTGCGCCCAGCGCTCACAGTCGTAGCCAGGTGGCTCGCCGCCGCCGCCGGCTCCAGGGACAGCTGCGCTCAGGAGCCCTCCTGCCCCAAAGTCAATTTTTGAAAGGCTGGACTCCGGCGGGTTAGAAGGGGCGGTGATCTGGGGCAAGAGCTAGGATAACAACCGGGGGAGACAGAACCCCAGATTCGGAAGCCCAAGAATAAGGACAAAAGCGATTCCAAACCAAGCAAAACCCTGAAAAGTACCCACTTTGCTTTGAACATTCGAGTGCCATCTTTGGTGGGACCTCCTCCACGTCAAGAATCTGTGAAGGATGGACATTGAAGCCCCAACATGCATTGCAAGGGAGTTTGGTAAAAATCGACCAAGATAACACGTTTTTTTCTTTTCCACCCTCAATCCTCCCTTCTTTACTTAAGACAATTGGTCACATCTTTGGATAGTGAGTACAGAGTGAGTATGGCTTTTTTTTTTTTTTTCCTTTAATAGGGCCAAACTTTTTCATGATACAGCAGATAGGAAGAAAAAGTTACATATTCAGATCTTGCATCTCCTTGAGAGTGAGTGCCAGCTAAATTTTGCAAAACACTTCACTTTGCCTTGCCCTAGTCCTGGCCCTAACTGCGAGATTTTACCCAAGTTCTGGAAACTAGCAGTTAATAAGAACAGGATACCTAAAGGCAAAGAACAATTTGTGAGCTCTCCCCACTGCAACCCAAATTTCCAAGAAGACTCATTCTAGTGGTGAAGAACACATTACCCACAGCCCAGCAGCACAAAGGTCACTTGCACAGCAACCAGTCACATGAGGTAGAAGAGGTAGCTGGCCTGGGCTTTGACACTGATAAGCTGAGATCCTGAATTTCAGGATGGAAAAAGAATTTTTTTAATTTCCATGACTGAATTGAAATGGAAATTGCTTGCAAATCCATTTTATGGGATTGACAGGTAATGAAGGAAAGAAAAGCATTGTGTCTTACGCAAAACTAATTATTTCCATGGACTATTTGTTTGCTTCCTAAAACTGCTCAGTCAGGCAACTAGTATTATTCCTATTTTACAAAATAATAAATAGCCTCAGAAAAATAAAATTATTTGCCCAAAGTGACCAGCTAGTAGAGTTGAAGAAATTTAAAAATCCAAAGAATGACTCATTGTCTTGGCCCCTAAAATGGATAACAATGTAGAGGAAAGGGTATATGTTCAGGAAAAGATGTAACACATAATGGCTGTTATTTTAATCTAGCTATCTTATTAAATGAAATAACAGAACCTTATTAAGAGGTTTATGAACGGGCACTTTTTGGCCTTTGGAATTCTAATCTATTCTGAACTTCTTATTTAATAGTGCAAACATTTTTTTGTACAAAATAAAAATCTTCAGAATAGTGACTCAATCGCATTTTTTACTGTCATTCAGCAATTTTATGAAATAAGCTTAGATAACAATGTGGCTTTATAAGAATTTGGGAATAGCGAAAATGTTTGGATAAATGCATAGATACTTAGAAATGCATAAATGTCAGAAATCTGGTGTTGAAAAAGACAAATTGGTTCTTGACTTGCTATGTTGACAACTTTTCATTTTGGAAGATAAAGTTATATAGCTAATTTCTATCAAAAAGGATAAATTGGATGGTAAAACAGAAACAGGAAATAACCATATCATGTCAGAGCTCCTGGTAGATAAAGAGTCAGACAAATGTGTCCCTTGCATATTTCAAATAGATGAGAGAAGTATACCCAGAAGAAGAACAACATTTCCCATCCCTCTCTTTACTCACCTACCTACACCAAATTAGACCTAACTTCTCACATACAGGTATACTTTTAATAAACAACATTTTCCAATGGAAGGCCCTAGGAGGAAAGTGGAACCTCAAAATAAAAATAAATTATTGGTAACATGTATTTGGTGCTTTATGTGTATTAATCCACTTAACCCTTAAATGGTCCTAAAAGTATTCGTTCATTTTAAAAGTTGAAAAAAACTGATGCTAACAAAGTTATAAACTTGGCAAAATCTTCATAACTATTAAGTAGAAATGGAAGGATTAAAGAAACACTCTCAACCAGTAGCGTAATATATTCTAGATATGATGGACTGAATGGCTAGAAAACATTCTTCCCTAGATAAATATTTTAGGCTTTTGGGTCCTTCTGTTCTCAACTACTTTATTCTTGTAGGGTAAAAACAGCCATAAATGATATATAAATGAATGAGGGTGGCTGTTTTCCAATGCAACTTTATGGACACTGAATTTCAATTTCATTCATATTTTTAATAGCATTTATTTTCGGAGAAGTTTTAGTTTCACAGCAAAGCAGAGGGGCTATAAAGATTTTCATATATCCCCTACCCCACACATGCAAGCTTCCCAGACTGCCAACATCCCAACCAGAGTGGTACATTTGTTACAATTCATGAATACATACTGACAAATTATCATTAAAGGTCCTTGTATATGTACATTAGTTGTTCACTATTGATGAATTTCAAGTTATAAGTTATCATTTGTATTTTAATGTTTTAAAATGTAAAAAACATTCTTAGCCCTTTGGGCTGTAAAAAAAAAAAAAAAAAAAAACACCAACCAAACAAAAACAACAAAAAAACCCAAAACAGTTGGCTGGATCTGGATCTAGCTCAATGGCCTTAACTTGGACATCTGTGGTCTGTAGCACAATGATTGGATTAGCAATGGAGAAATTAATTGATTAATTAATTTGTAAATTAAAATGTTCTATGTCAGAGGATGTAGTTCCAAGTTCTTTCTCTTTATTCCCTCTTTAAAGGAAATAAAATCCTTTAGAAGAACATTTAGAAAATGTTGCTTATTAAAAGTGTACCTGTATGTGGGAAGTTAGGTCTACTTGGTGTAGGCAGGTGAGTAAAGAGAAGGATGGGAAATGTTCTTCTTCTTCAGATAGAAAGCAATACTTTTAGAGTTCTCAAAACCTGGAGCCAGAAAGGCAGACTGTGAGACCTGGCTTTGGCATTCAAGCCAGCTATAAAAGTTCTCTGACTTTCCCCTGTACAGTGAGAACATTAAAAATACCTACTAGATGGGTTCATTGTGAGTGTGGACTGCGATCATACAGGCATCATCAATATAGTAGTGCACCTCAAAATTAATTAAATACTAGTGACGAGGAACACATTTTCAATAGTATAGTACATTCCAGCTTTGTATCCCTATAGATGAGATATACTGTTATTCAGTTTTGCTAAGCATATTAGAATTAAAATTCAATCCACAATATTTGTTTCACCAGTTACCAGTTTAATGGCAATTGAGTAGGTTAAATGCTGCAGCTACATTTCAGTAATGTGGTTTTTGATCTTACCACTGAACATTATCGTTTCCCTAGAAAGATTTTAATTATGACCTTTAAGCTTACTTCTTTTTTAAAGATCCAGTAGGTACCTCTTTGGAATCCTCTTTGCAAACTTTCCTTCTATATTATTTCATGTTTATACTTCTATTATACCAATCCATTCAAGCATGAGACAAACTGTTATGAGGCCATCTTAAACCTGCTCCAAATTGGTTTCCAGCCACTTCAAATATAACTAAATCTGTTTTGAAAATGTAGGGATCCTTAATCATGGCTGATTAATGACTTAAGTCTTTTAGGAAAAGAATGCCACCACAAAAATAATTTCTTCAATTGTTTACATGATTTTACCTTGAGTAAAAGTAGAGTTCGTATTTTACAATTTTTCAAAAATTTTTGTCATGCCCACCACTGAGAGAAGAAACTAGAGGATTTTCCTTTTTAATATTTCAGAAGAGGGGTTGGAGTTGTGGCTCAGTGGTATAGTGCTCACCTAGCATGTGAGGCACTGGGTTTGATTCTCAGCATCACATAAACATAAATAAAATAAAGGTTCTGTGTCTATCTCTGATGAAACATTGGTGAAGGTTAAATAATTGGGCTTTAACTAAAAGCGTTAAAATGCAAAATTTTTAAAAAGTTCGCGATGCTATTAAAGAAATTTTAAAAAATATTTCAGAAGTGCTCTTCACATGTAAGATTATAATACTGGGTATTCAGTTATTGTTCATGGAGTTCATAGAGCAAGATAAATTAGGAAACAGGTTCTACCCTCAAATATATCTATAGTCATCACTTGTTTCTAGGAAGTGAGGGTCATAGGGAATTCTGTGCTTTAATGAATTTGTTTGGGGACATATTCAATAAGATCACTAAAATTATTAGAGGAAGAACGTCATCTTCCCACTTGGGAAAGTAGAGTCAAAGGAGACTTTTAAGTGTTTAAATATGTTTTCCTATACCTATGTCTCTACAACTTGAGGCATCAAAGAAAAAAAACTTAACATATAACATTCAAATAAGCTAAAGCAAAATTCAAGATTCTAACATGAGCAAGTCAAATATTTGTAAAAATCAAACAAAACACATTGAGTTTGGAAAAGAAATATCAATATCTCCTATTAAATTTCAGGCATAATAATGATGTGGCAAAAAAAAGTGATATAGTCATCCCTACATATTCACACAGATTTGGCCAAGGACTCTCTTGGATACCCAAATCCACAGCTGTTCAAGATTCTTAAATAATAAAATGGCATATTATTTTCACATAATCTTGCATATCCTCCTATATAAATTAAATCATTTTTAGTTATAATACCTAATACAATGCAAATGATATGTAAATAGTTGTTCTACTGTATTGCTTTTGAAATAATTATAAAAAGTCTGTCATATTCAGTACAGATTGAGGTCTTCCCCCCCCCCAAATATTTTTTATCCAAGGTTGGTTGATTCTGCAGATGTGGGGCTCGTGGATAAGGAGGGCTGACTGTGCTATCATCTCCTGACTCGACCTCCAAATGCTAAGTTGTTGAATAAAAAGAGTCTGGGGGCAGAGACATATGTAATCTGTTACATTAACAACAGTAGTACTGACTCTAAAGAGTACTGACTGAATTTGAATCTCCTCTTCAGCATTTAATAGCTGGGTGACCTTGGGCAAATTATAAAAACTTTCTATGCACTGGTATTCTAATCAGACACGGGATGAGAGCATTTAATACTTAGCACGCACCTGTCACCTAGTAAGAATTTAACATTAGCTATTATTTTTATTATCGTTTTCATGTAGCAGGAAAGACTTTCAGTCTTCAAAATGACAGGATAGTCCAAGAAATTAAATTCCCCTGCCTGCTTGTACCCTAATCATGCAGTGTAGCCCAACTAGAGATGCTCCATTTCAGATCTGAGTACCTAGTGATCTGGGGTCTTCTCCCATCTCCAGTCAAATGAGAAAAATAAGAACAAATTAACCTGACTTAAAAATATTTGATTTAAAGGCCTGTTCTTTATTCTTGGATTATAACCCTTGTATTTTTGTTTTGTTTTGTTTTTGTTTTACGTTAAATTCTCTGATGAAACACTGGTGAAGGTTAAATAATTGGGCTTTAACTAAAAGTTAAAGTGTTAAAATGCAAAATTTTTAAAAAGCTCGCGATGCTATTCTGGGTCCTAAAATTCATGAATATCTTAAAGTTCAGAAATGACCTCAGACCCCTCTGGTCTCCCAACACAACGAAGGCCACAGCCAACCCTCCCGGGAGAGGTGAGAGGAGAGACGCCCTCGCGGAACCTCAAGGCGCCTGACCGCCGGAAATGGATGGGGAGGGGTGATGGCGCAGAGGGAGGCGGGGCCCATGTGGGACACGCCCCTTCTCACTTGATCCTACCCGCCAACTGGCCGCAGGGTCCAGAGCTTTAGCCAATCCTCAGAGCTTTTGGAAGTGCCTGCCGAACAGTGCTGAGTAGAGCCAATGGGAGGCTGCGTTACAGCTCTGATACCGGAGTGGAGGGCCTAATCACTAGGGCTGGCCTAAGGTGAAACCGGGTAGTGGTTGTCTTGGCCCCACAGGACCCGGCTACACTTTGTTTGAAAACTCGCCGGAGCGGGCTGGCGACGGCGGCAGAGATGGATACGCCGGCGGCTGGAGCGTTGGAGCGGCTGGGGGCAGGAGTCAGAGGCCGTTTGTGAAGTCAACCGGTTCTCAGCTGCCTCTCAGGGTGCGGCCCCCACATCATCATGGGGCGGGGAACTCATTTCCAATGTAGAACTCGCGGCCCACCCTGAACCTATTAAATCGGAAATGCAGCGCTGAGTCGTGGGTGATTCTTAGGCACTCTTAAAAGACCTAATCATTCGGACATTTTCCTCACCAGCAAATCTGAGCCTGAGTACAGGAAACCAGACTTTGGGGCAGGTAGGCAGCCCCTTGATTGTGATGGTAAGAAAAGTGTCCTGGATGTGTTCTCCAGATCCTTCTGCCAGAGTCTTAAGACCTCATTTACCCTCGGGACTAGTTTAGAATAAAATGAGGCTCTCTGATCTGCCTTCTCCTGGCGGTGAAGTGGTGATAAAAATAGAAATCCACTGGACTCTGGAAACTATGGAAGACGTCATTAATATTTCTCAGTGGGGACATTACCTATTATTTATACAGCCTTATATAATGAATTGATCAATGTGGTCTTCCCACTATTTAACACCTACTGAGTGTCCAGTATGGGATTTGGAAGGATGGATTTGAAGGAGATTGGAGGCTGGGAGACCAAACAGGCCATTCAGTTACCTAACTTAAGGTGAGGTGGAGAGAGTGAGATTAAATGGATGATGGAAAGGAAAGAATGAGGGAGGTTTCTCAACTCAGAAACTAAAAGACAGGAAACTTGACAGGGCATCTCTTGAAATGACAATAGGTTGTCCCGTTGGAAATTTCCAATGAGCACATAGAAATCTAGATTATAAAGTCCAGATCTCACTGAAGATGTTAGTTTTGGGATTTTCAGCACAGATAATGATAGAACCCTCCAAGTCATTTGAGTATTTTGAGATAGGAAATGCATTTACATTTCTCTAGGAGGGCCTTGAGGAGACTCCTTAGTTAGATCATATGTCAAATAAGTCAAATGAGCCAAGGGAATGCACTTGATAAAATGAAAGCATGTTATTATACACATAGGTGAAGTAAAATATTAGACATAACTTCACTGTTGATTTTTGCCCACTTTAGAGCCCATAGTCAAAGGCCTCCAGGCTGTTCTGTAAGTAGAGGCCTAAGAATCCTTGATGAGTCTTCACATCATGGAGGAGGGCTGATACTGTGGGATCTTTCTTCATGGCTGCTATCCAGAGCTTAAGTTTTGGAGTGTGGGCTACACACCTGTGGAAGGAAGCCAGAAAAAGGTGTGAGCTAGGTAAACTAGATTGGCATCACAAAATCTTCTAAAGATCATTATCCTTGTCTGCAATTTAATTTTGTTTTCCTCTAACCTTTTTAAAGATTAAAAACATTTCCTTAAAGTGCATGTAATCACAGACTATTAGATTTTAAAGGTATCACAGAGCTCTTTGTTTTATAGAACAGGAATCTGAGAGTAAAGTGACTTGCTCAGTTTGCATAAGCACTTGTCCAAACTGAGAGACTGATAGCTTTTTAAGAGAGAATTTGGAAGACAAACAAGAATGTTAAATTTTAATTATTCTATCACCAGATTGTAACTAAAAAGTCATCCTAAATAGCTGTAGTCTCTAAGAAGTGGGAGAATGTCAGGGTGGCTGGCTGACAAAACTCAAAACATTTTAGAAAATAGCGTGGAAATCTTATTGGTAATTGGGAGGTTAACCCTGGTCATAGAATCCTGCAAAACATCCTTATAAAAATGTACATCCTATGGATTTTTAATCCAGAGGGAAGAAGTAAATTATGAAGCATTTTATTCCATGTCACAGAAATTTCCCACCCTCCAAGGAGTAGCAAATGTAAGTATATGACTTGCTTTAGATAGCATGGGACCCTCCTGTCTGTTTTCATGCATACCAGTTGTATTAAATATTTTAACTTTTTTTTTTTTTTAACTTTTATTTGTTCAGAAAAAGTACAATGTGTACTATTTCAACTATCCTAAATCATGGACATAATATTTGAAGGTCTTACTCATTTAGCTCCACTGCTTCCAGCCGTTCAAACCAGGGCCAGATGAGATAATCAATCATAGACACAGAATTGCCACCAAAGAAGGTTGTCTTCTTATTAGTCAGAACCTGAACATTAAAAACATAAAGAGTACTGGTAATTTGTGCATCTAGTAAGAATCATCATCAGAAACAATGAAGGCAAATTAAGTAAAGCATATGAGAGCAACATCTCTTATTTTGACATATCCAAGTTGGGTTTTTGTCTGATCAAAAGTTTAAACAGCTTTAGAGTCCATTGGATTGGCATAAAAAGAAACGATGAACAAAATAATCTGAAAAATGGAGAAAAACAGGTCACAAAGCATAAGATCCCTGTAAAATGCAGGACTTACATGCAGAATGTAGAAATAACTGGGAGTCAGTAAGAAAAATGGCAAAAAATTCATTAGAAAAATGAGCAAGAGGATGTCCAGATGGCCAATAATCATTTGAAAGGGGCTCAACTACATTAGTTGTCATGGAAATGCAATTAAAACTAAAAAGCAATTGCACTGTGTATCAGTTAGAATGGCTAAATGAACAAGATGGAACCACTGCTGGTAAGAGTATAAATTGGTATAACAGGTTTTAGCAGCACGCATACTCTGTAACCCGGCAGTTCTACTTGGAAATGTAACATAAGTCAATCAAAATTCTGTAATAGTTCAAATGTGAAAATGTTAATTGGGATTACATTAGATAAGTTGTGTTGTAGTCAAACTGTAGAACACTGTACAAAGAACAGGAAAGAACTACACAACGTAAACTTAATATTGAACGAAAGACATCAAATCCAAAAGAGTGTGTATGATATCATTCCATTTGTATAAAGCACAAAAAGAACCCAAACTGATATTCTGGTTCTTGATATGGGTCTGCTACCATGATTGTGTTCACTTTGAGAAAATCCATCATGTAGTACTCATATGCTTTGGGTGCTTCTCTGGTTGCAGTTTTTTCAATTAAGAAATGTCTTCAATATACCAGAAATAGACTGGATTAAACAAATGGAAATATACAGGAAAAATACTGTAAAACAGATGACAATTACTTGAAAACCAAGCACAAACAGGATGTTTCTGAAATTTAAGAAAGTGAATTGACATTAAGGTTTTGCCAAAGGGGAAAATTGAGACTCTTGTCTGGCTAACTAAACAAGCACCAAGAAATGTTTCCCTTTATAAATAAACTCCAGAATTTTTCTTAGGGCCCATGTAACATTATGCATTTTTGATTGATTATATCTACCCAACTATTCATCTCAGTAAATACTACTAAAATGCAATCATCTAAAGAATTATGTTCTGCATCTTTGCAGCTTTTACACTGTCCAACAGAAGAATATAAAATTATTCAGGAAGAAATATAACCCCTGCCCCCATCAGTTACCATTAAGAAAATTTAACTGGTAATGAAAAATCTACTTCTGTAAAAAAAGACACCAGGCTCAAATGTTTTACAGAAACAGCCAGATTAGAAAAAAATAGGGAACATTACCCAACTCATTTTAAGAGGTTAGATCAGCCTGTAATCCCAGCTGTTCAGGAGGTCGAGGTAAGATGGCATATACAAGGCCAGTACAGACTCTGTCTCAAACAAATAAAAAGGGCTGGAGATGTACCCCCCAGTGAGAAAGCACCCCTCTGGCTTCTATACCCAGTACAAGAAAAAAGAAGTTAGACTATTTCCAGACAACAAAACAATTGAAGATACTGTGAGAATAGATTATGGGTCAGTTCAGTTAGGAACACATGTACAAAACTTTATTAAGGATTATATTAACTTTATGAACTACAGTACATAGGAAAGTCCATTGAGAACAAGGTTTTATCTCAGTTATGTTAGTTTGGTTAGACACCAGAAAAATCTATCAGTAGCACCACATTCACCAGATAAAAGGGGAGAATTCTGTGAACATTCCAGTAGATGTAACAGATGCCAAAAAAATTAAACATGATTTTTTTAAAAATTAGCAAATTGAAACTCCATGAAAAAAGTTTCAGAAAAAACTCACAGTAAACTTCGGTACTCATTCCCATAAATGACAGCAAGTGTGAATTCTCTCAGTAAAACTTAAGGCTGTGTATGAATGGAATATCTCAAGGCTAAGAGGAAGGCTCTGTCTCAAGCCTATATTACAGCCTCTCCAAAAAAGACAAAACACATCTGGGCTTCCTCAAGTGTTTGTGTGGTTCATGGCAATCTTTTTGCAGTGAGAAAAGTTTTATTATATAATACCAAGTGGGGGAAAAACACAATGACATCCATGCTCTGATCACATTTTTTAAAAATATAGACAAAGACTGGAAACAAGAATGTAAAAATGGAAACAGGTGACAAATTGTGGAGATGTGTATAATATTTTTCTCTTTTCTTTGTTATTTTAATGTCAATTTAACAAAGTATTTTAAAAACAAACCTTTGACAGTGCTTTTGGGTGTTTGGGTTTATATCATAAGCAGAACATCTTACAGCAATCAACTTTAAATTAATTTTTTTATTTTGAATTCTTCCTAATTGCCATAAAGTGACTTGGGAAATGGAAGTATGAAAAAAAGAGTAAAAGGAAAAGGAGGTAGATATAGAGTATCTTGTATCATGATCAAAGCTATGAGAAATGATTACCTCCTCTAGCTTGCTGAATTCTTTCTTCAATTCTTCTTTTAGGCCAGACCAGTTTTCTTTATTTTGCCCTTTAATAAAGTTTGCCATCAAAGATGGTACCTAGGGAGAGAATGATTTCTTAGTGAATCAGTTTGAGGCTCACTACCTTAGCACTCCTACATAAAAACATGATTAATTTAGGCCCTAAGGAACTTAGTGAGAACCTGTCTCTAAATAAAAAAATCAAAAGGGCTGAGGATGGAGCTCATTGGTAAAGTGCCCCTGGCTTCAATCCCCAGTACAAAAACAAAAAAACAATAAAATTCTCATAGTATGATATTCCAAAAATGTCTCAGGTGCACCAAGTCCCTACATTAACAAAGGCCACAGAATGATCTTAGAAACAGTTTTGTAGACTAAGATGATATGTTGGTTAGGATTTTATGAATTGCTCATAGGATTATTGGGAGGCGGGGAGGGGAGGGGGGATAGTAGAGGATAGGAAAGGCAGCAGAATACAATAGAATAGTATGGCAGTATGTAAAAACGTGGATGTATAACCAATGTGATTCTGCAATCTGTATATGGGGTAAAAATGGGAGTTCATAACCCACTTGAATCAAATGTATGAAATATGATATGTTAAGAGCTATGTAATGTTTTGAACAACTAATAAAAAAAATAAAATTAAAAAAAAAAAAAAAAAAAGGATTGTTGGGAGGCCGAATAAACAGACCTGGATCTAAGAACATTCCAAAATCTGAGAACTGGCCTAATGGGAGGTGCCCACTGCTGCCAGTGCCAGCTGAGCATTAATGTTACAGCTCATGCTGCTGCCAGTAAGTGGATTCTGAGGTTATCACTAGTGCTACTAGCCCCCCGTGCCATTATTGTTCTGGAATTTAATCTTGTAACCTCCACTGCACCTGAGAGCTGGAAGCTCTGCCACCAGCAGCACCAGCGACCCTTACCAAGCTTCATATCATGTCTGAATTGAATGCTAACGTGTGTGATAGGAAGAACCTAGATCACAGGCAATGGCCCCAGTGGTAGAGGGAACTGGGGAAAGGGATTTTTCTGAGTTCTACCTTTCTACATAAAGAGGTGGTACAAACGGGATTACCTAAAGAAATGACAGGTGTAGTATCAGATGCTTCAATGCTTGTAGTGAAAGCACTGAATCTCCAATTTTACTTTTCATGCTCATTATTTCTGTATTTTAGTATTTGGTCTTTAAGATCTCATTCAGAGAAGCACACTTAATCCGATTTAAATAAACAGGTACTTGTAAAAACATTAGAATCTCATGAAATCCCATCAATGTCAGTACAGCTTGCCCTTTTGGAACTGAAGGTTTGCAGGCAACAGTTGTCTGCATTTCCATCTCTACCTGATTTACTGGTTCTGTCTGCATTTCCATCTTCACTTGCCTTACCTTTTGTCTCTTCTTGTTTTCCGTATATCAGTTTCCACTCAATGCTCTTCCATTTTTGCTTCCCCTAAAGATGAACTTCTGTGGCTTTGATTTTTCAAGTCTCCTTTATCTATTTTATACTGATTTATACTGACACACACACATCCACTTGTTTTTTCTCCTTAACACCTTTACTGAATTAGTTTCTGTGTCAAAATTTCTAAATTCCCAGGAGAGAAGATGACTAGCCAGGTATGGCAAGGCGGGATTGGGGTTTATTTCTGGACTAATGAGCTGTGGCCAGGAGAGCAGGATCATAAGCCATCTTTTTTTGAAAGTGATCAGGGAAATAATGGTGGGAATCTCCAGCTTTACTTTTCATGCTCATTTTCTTTTTGGATGGTACAATGAATTTTGGAACCAATTTTTAAACACCCCAACATTTCTTGTAAAAGTCACATTCCATTTCCACCAACTTTAACAGCAGCCACTCTGCTTTTCTTTGACCCTTATCCTGGGAAGCCACATGATTCTCTCCTCCCTTCCCTATACCTTTGCAATACTCCTAAAACAAGAAGATCTCCCTATAAATCTCTCAAATATTTTAAATATTTTTAAAATACATTCTTTCTTTAGAGGCAAAGCATTCCTTTATATACTAACCATGTTACCAAGGTAATAATGTTTAAAGGGATGTAGTAGGACATTGCTATTCTGGGTATCTACATACACATCCACTGGTTTTTCTTTGCTGATACTAATTGTTAACAAATCCACGTTGATGCTAATTAATGATGTAAACATTTCTTAAGGGATTCCATTTATTCAGTCAGCTGAGAGTTAGGGCCAACACAGAGTTGATGCTCACTGCTAGATGCTATGACTGTAACAAGAGCTAACACTGAGTAGGTCCCATGAGACAGACTCTGCTCTAGGTGTTTCATATTAATTGATTTTTACCTCATGAGATGGGAACAATTATACTTATTTGAAAATGATGAACTAACTAAATAAATAATTAAAAATGATGAACTTAAGAGGCAAAGTAACAAGTAACTTGCTCAGAGTCACACAATGTGCAAGTAGCCAAGCTGGTCACAAATGCAAGCAGTGGACCAAGAGTGATCAAAACACAGCCTCCACACTCACAGAGCTCACATTGCCAGTGCAATACATGGGCAAATGGTGGGTGATTACGAGGGCCAAGTGTCACAACAGGGAAGTGAGCATATCTGGGACACAGAGTAGAGCACTGACCAGCCCAGACAGACATCTGGAAGGTAGCAATACCCAGGCAGATATGTGAAAGATGCCTGGGGAATAACCAGGCCAGGTAAGACTGTGAGAGCCTTGTCCATCAGGAGTTGAGAAAGAGAAGGTTCCAAGTATGGGGAAAAGTGCAGAATGACTGGAAAACAAAATGTCAGAAGAGTGAAAAGAGAACACTTTGGAGAGGTAAGAGGGAACCAGATCATGGAAGGACTTATGGGACATATCAAGCTGACAAGAGCATATTGCTCTATTGTCTTCCACTCCCAAATCACCGAACCATCATAAATTACAGTGTTGATTTACTTAAAAAAAACAAAGCATTTTCAAATAGAAACTGAAATTCCTTGTATACCCACCTTAGAAAATAACTCAAAGACCATCTTTTGGCAAGCTTTTTCATAAGGGTCATCCGGCAACAGCTTCTTCCCGGGATATGCTTCATCCAGGTACTCACAAGTGATGGTAGATTCAGAGATCAACTGACCCTGACTGTTTTCCAGAACTGGCACTAAACCCAGGGGATTCTTCTTGAAATACCACTCAGGCTTATTTCTCAGGTTGATATTGATGATTTCATGCCTGAAAGATACAAGACTATGAAGAGACTGAACCATTTTCTGTATTTCTGTATAAATTTTTAAGTCCCACCATCTACTTAGTTCAGACCCCAATTTTAGGGGTTATTTCTGCCTTGATTTCCTCCATACCAGTTTTTTGTTGTTGTTTGTTTGTTTGTTTTAAGAATTTGAATATTTTAGCTGGCTGTGGTAGCACACATTTGTAATCCCAGCTATTTGAGAGGCAAAGGCAGGAGGATCACAAGTTTGAGCCAGCCTTGGCTACTTAGTGTGGGCCAGTCTCAAAATAAAAAAAATTAAAGAGAGCTGGGAATGTAACTCCATGGTAAAGCACCTGAGTTCAATCCCTAATACCTAAACAAATAAATAAAAATTAAAAATAAAAAGAATATGACTATTTTGACTATTCAACTGTTTTGACTATTCCACTTCCTATGAGTGGAATCATGTAGTATTTATCTGAGTGATTTATTTTACTTAGCATAACGTTCTCAGAGTCCATCTATGTTGTCACATATTGCATAATTCCCTTTTTAAAGGTGGAACAGTATGTACTTATCACATTTTCTTGATTTATTTATCTATGGATGGATATTGGCATTAGACCAATTGTGTAAGAGTGCTAATATCTCTTTGAGATCCTGATATTGATCTCGAAGAAATGGGCATCTAATTGAATTGTATCCACTACACACCATATAAGAATTAATATGAGGGCTGGGGATGTGGCTCAAGTGGTAGCGCGCTCGCCTGGCATGCATGCGGCCCGGGTTCAATCCTCAGCACCACAAACAAACAAAGATGTTGTGTCTGCCAATAACTAAAAAATAAATATTAAAAAAAATTCTCTCTCTCTCCCTCTCTCTCTCTCTTTAAAAATAAAAAAAGAATTAATATGATAAAATTCAGTTTCTTTCACTTTGATTCAATTACTCTGAATTTAACAACAACGACCAAAAAAAAAAAAAAAAAAAACTTGCTTTTTTTTCCCCCAAGAGTTATTAAGGGATCTTAAAAAATTCACTCACAAAATAAACTTTCAAATTAAATCCCCATAAATTGTTATGCTTTTTAAAATGTAACTAGTTTTAAAGCATTCAAGTTAAACCAAAAAAGGAAAAAAACAGGTGAAGTCCAGGCTATTTTCAGACTGTAATTAGAACTACCATGTATCTTGCTTGAGAGATTAAAGAAGAAATAAAAGAAGGGCAAATGTCATGTAATTGTTAAAACCAGATTTATATAATTGTCAAAGCTGGATCAGTGTCCAATAGAAGAATTACTCAAAAGTAATAGACACCAACATCTTTGTTTCCTGTTTCTCCATGCATAGCAGTAGCTAGAACAGTATTTGGTGTGAGATTTTAAATAAATAATCCTCTGTAGAAACACACGAATAATCAATTTGAACGTGTGTGTGTGTGTGTGTGTGTGTGTGTGTATTAAAAGGCTCATGTGCTGACACAATACTGAATGCATTCACATTCCAGCCAATTATGAAGAAAAACAGGAATCCCTGCCAAAGAATTATCAACATTTTTTAAAAATTTATATTATGAAAACAAAAGGTAGATCCTGGGCTTTTGCCATCAAGAAGTCTCTCAGAATACACATGCATTTTGGTAGCCTGGCATTTTGAGCCAACAATATACCAGTACCCCCACTCCCAAAGCTGGAAGATATACCTTTTAGGGAAAACCATAATTGAATAGTTACATCATGTGGTAAAAATCTAGTACTTCACCAGTAAAAGTTTCCTGGGGTTCAAAGTTAAAACTGATCCATGAACATAGTAGACCTCTATTGTATGCACTACCTCCCCCACTAGAGCCTCCCTCCCCACTATTATGGTAAAATAATTTCATTTTTCTTTAGAAAACTGTCTCAGTAAGATAGATGTTTCCAACCTAAGGTTCCAGAGGGAGTCACATAACTCATGACTTTGATCCCCTGAATCCATTATGTCCTACTCCTAGATTATCCATCACATAAGTATAAGAAATGTTTTTTAATCCAATTTGAATCTTACTTGGAATGAAAGATTACAGCAAAGATTACAGTGTTTTAGATAAGCATTACTAAATAATGAACATTTTATGTTCTCAAAATCATAATTTCATCCAAATGAAATGCAAGTCTTAGGGAAGTGGTAGCTAATCCAAAAATAATTTTTCTTCCAAAATCATCTTACATTTCTTTTCAGGAGAAGTGTCTACTTAACCAATTTTCCCCTTAGATGATTAAAATTACAAACTCTAAGCCCATAGAAGGAAAACTCCTTTAAGAACGTTGTTTTAAATTTCCACAGAGCCTTCTACACCACCGGTATCTAATAAAGGTTCAAAAGATTCCCCAGGTCACTGGAAGGGAAGTTGTTCCAATGGACACCAGGCATAAGAAAAACCAAGTGACCTGTCCATTATGAATAACCCATCAGTCAACAACTGATAGTTTCAATAATGAGGCTTCGCAAAAGACTGAATTTTTAGGCACAGACAATTCATATATATATATATATATATATATATATATATATATATATATATATATATATATATATATACTTTTAGTTGTCAATGGAACTTTATTTTACTTATTTATATGTGGTGCTAAGGATAGAACCCAGGGGTTCACACATGCTAGGCAAGCGCTTTATCACTGAGCTACTACCCCAGCCCCAGACACTTTATTTTATGTTGACTAAAGTAACAACACAATCTACCGGGGTGTAGCCAGGATATTTAACTCATTGCTCTTCCAAGGAGGGTCAACCCTGTACTAGGGCAAATTACTGTTTCGGAAGGCTCCATAGAGCACCCATGAGTAATAACCAGATAAGAATGAATAGTCACTAGGGTGTGAAAGCAGAAAACACGGAACCAGGAACCTGGGGCCTACCAGAGCTAAACTGCTGCCAATGATCGCCAGTGATCTTATCCAAGAGAGATCTTGGGCAAATCACTAACTTTACTGCACCTTTAGCTTCTCCAATTCTTTATAAAATGTTGGTTAATATGGAATGCGCTGTCCTAAACTAGGGGAGTCTGTGCCATTTTTCCCTCTTGAGGAAAGGGTCTGTAATTTGCCATATTCCCCACAAAAGGCTGACAATATACTGTCGTAAAACACAAAAAGATCTCCAAATGCCCTCTCCAAAATTCCCAGCCCTGCCGCCCGCCGCAGTCGCCTCTCTGCAGGATCCGGGAGTGCCTGGTGCCTCCGTTCTTACTCGATTCCTTTGGCCTTCAGGACCAACAGCGTCCTCTGGGCAAACGGACAGAACCTCATGCTGTAGACGCGGATCAAGCCTTCCGGGACCGGCCCTGGGGGCGCGCTTCCTGCCGGGGAGAAGCAGAGGCGGTTACGGTCCCGGCACCAGCGACCTTCAGCCTCCCCCGGTCCCCCCAGACGCCACGGAAAGAACCCCGCAACACGGCCCGGGCCCGTTCCCCATCCGCGCGACTCGGCTCCCGGAGTAGCCTCACCCAACACGCGGCTCGGGGGCACCGAGATCACCCGCTCCTGGCGGCAGGCAGGCCTCACCCTTTGCTAGGCTCCTGGCTGATCCCCCCGACATCGTGGCGCAGCGCCGGCCGAATTCTCCACGCCTCGGCTCTGGGGTTTGCAGGCGATTCAGGAAATAGGTAGCTCCTCCCTCCCAGCTCAAAAGTGCCTGCCCCCGGCTGCCGCCAACTCCGCCCGAACTCTGTCCCCCGACCCCGCGCAGCCTGCACTCTGGACAGAACGCACGCGCGCAGCGAGCCGAATAGGTGCCGGCGACCGACGTACGCAGTCCGTTTCCCAGCCTCACTAAGAAGAAAGCCGCGGCGATGCAGGCCGAGGGGCTAGAGGAGCAATGTAGTCAAACAGCCAGATGCGCCCCCATCCAGCCTCCTGGTTTTAAGAGATGTCCCTTAAAACACGGGAGGGGGTTGTCGTGTCAGTCTCCTACAGGCCAAGATCTTCTGCCACCGGGAATGCACAAAAGGAGATCAAAACGCTCAGACCAAAAGTGGTCTCCTGTCCGCCCTGTACCTATGACCTTGACCCTGCCCCTGACCTCCCTACCTCCCAGACCATCCTGACCCCAGACCAGGAAGGCGCTCCCAGGCGGTTTTCAAGGGGCATGGTCTTGGGACTGTTTCTCGCCCTGGGGGCCCTAGCCCGCATCACAGCGCCCCCTTGGTTCAAAGGCTTCCTACACTTAAGCACCTGTGGCAGGTACACATTCAATATTTCAGAGAGCTCTCTCCAAAGGCTCCTGTTCTCCAGACCCCCATGGCTTGTTGCAGGTCTCCGAGCCCCCTGGACAGTCTTTTCCTTTTTCTGCCAGTACTTGCTTGAAGTGACAACTGGGAGGGACACTGCCCCTACTCTCACCCACAGGACACCTTTTAACCTGAAAGAGTGCAAATGTGGATATTATTAACCTCCCAAGAGTGGTGCTGAAGCCAGATTTAAAATTAGGTAGTCAGTGTAGTTAGGTAAATCGGGTCTAATATCGAGTGAAATCTAAAATGGAGGCCGTGTGGAGAATGACTCGGGAAAACACAGGACAACTCATGGAATGTTAATGAAGTCCCAAAAGGCCCTAGGCCAAAGTCCACCTCAAAGAAATGTTAATGAACAGCCCCCATCAAAAAGGTGCTGACTCAGAAGTCCTTCCTGACCAGATTACTTTTTGGCCCACCTGTGTCCCACCCCTCGGGCCTTCCAACCCACATTCCATCCCCAAACCTATAAAAAGGGGATACAACATCCCTTCCACGGATTCCACCTCTTGGGTCCCCTTCTTCCTCCGGGAGAAGTCTTTTCTGCTGTCCTTTAATAAACTTCTAATTTTCTACTCTGACCTTGCCTCGGCGTGCTCTCTGGTGTTATTCTTCAACATTGGGGAAGCAAGGACTCGTCACCGGTCAACAGCGGTAACATATTGGAGGTCCCATACCGAGATTTTTCTACACCGAGGTAAGCGCCTCTCTATGCACCCCATGTCTGAGGTGCATCTTTCTCTCTCTTTCTTTCTGGAGGGTAAGGTGGGCACCCGACGGCTACTTAAACGCAATTAGTGCAGCCGCCACTCTTCAAGACTCGGGTGAGAGGTTTCCCGGCCTAGGCAGCTCTCAATCACCTGTTCTATACAGAGCAGGCATGTTGGGTTTTGCCAAAGCCGCTTCCAACTTTTCTGTCTGGGCCCGGAGAGCAATTGGCGTGAGTACACAGTGTCCCGAATCCCGATCTGCCTCGGATGCGTGGAGGTGGAGGAAAGAGTTTGGAACAACTGCGGAATTCCGGTCTGGGCTACACTCAGACGTATTCTTAAGGTTCCTTTCTCTTGAGCCCCCTCCCGACAGCCCTCAGGGGTATCTAGGGTGATCGGTAGATGAATGGCACTGAGGGAAAGCCCCAATCACATTTGCCTCCGTATGGGCCATGGGCCATGCAACACTCCCAACCCCGCATCCAATCCCTCCTGGATGCTCCCCTTCCTTCGTGGGTCAGAAACTTTAGCAATTCAGGTTGTAGGACTGAGAGAAAGGCATGGGATAATTAGTAAGATCTGCCCAGGTTCCCTAAGGTGCATAGGTAACTTTCACTAGCCTGTTTTACCACCCAGTGTTTAAAATGTGCTGCGTTCCTTAAGCTGCTAATAGAGGCATTTTTAGAGTCAACTCCTCCAGTAATATGCTAGTCTACAGAGCAAAGGCGACAAAAGTGCATGATTTTCTTTTTCTGTGGGTTTTAGTGGCCGGGAGGATAAGCAGTAAGGCCCTTAAGTCTGAATCCTCCCAGGGTCTCTGGCACAGGGCAAACTGAGACCCCAGCAGTTTGCTAAAGGGGACCAGAAACCCCTTGGCAAAAGCAAGGTGAGAGACGGGTTTTCTGGACCGTTTAGGAGGCTCAAACTTAGGGAGATCAACAGTTTTCTCCGGCGCGGGCGCCTGAGTTCTGTTTTTTTCTCTCCTTACTCAGATGGGAGCCTCACTCTCTAATACGTCAGGTACGCCACTTACCTGCGTATTGAAAAATTGGGATAAATTTGACCCTCAGACGCTCAAGAAAAAGCGCCTCATTTTCTTCTGCCGCCAGGCCTGGCCTCAATACAAACTCCCTGATAAATTTTGCAAAAAGGAAGGGAAATGGTGTGAGGTGCCATATGTTCAGGTTTTCTTTGCTCTAAGGGAAAATCCTGAATTATGCAAATTATGCCAACAGTGTAAAGTAGACTTAGCCATGATATCTGCCATGAAGAGAGAAAGTCTTGGGGACTCAACTACTGAGGAAAAAGAATCAGGAGAACCCACAAAATCCCCATCGGCTGTTGGTGCGCAACAACAGCCTTCCTGTCCTCCATATCCTGGCCCCCCTGTGTCTGCCCCAACAAGCAAACCAAATGTATTACCTCTCCAGGAGATGCCAGGAGGAGAATTTGGGCCAATCAAAGTACATACCCCCTTCTCCCTTCAAGACTTAAGGCAGATAAAAACTGAATTGGGGAGTTTTTCAGAGGACCCAGATA
The DNA here is from genome assembly GCF_047511675.1 of Marmota flaviventris. Lineage (NCBI taxonomy): Eukaryota > Metazoa > Chordata > Mammalia > Rodentia > Sciuridae > Marmota > Marmota flaviventris. The sequence continues at coordinate 24,122,733 of NC_092501.1, forward strand.
GATATATTGAGGTATTTCGAAACTTATGCCAGGTATTTGACCTTGCCTGGAAAGATATTATGCTATTACTCAACCAGACCTTGACTTTCAATGAGAAAGAAGCAACTCTAAGAGCAGCTGAGGAATTTGGGGATGAACTATACCTTGCTCCTTCCCCAGCAGAACAGACTAGGAGCAAACCTAATTACCCATCTGGAGCACAGGCAATTCCCAGAAATGATCCTGAGTGGGACCCAAATGATGAGCAAGATGCTTGGAAAATTAGCCATTTTCAAGTATTGATCCTTGAGGCCCTTAGGAGAATTAAGCAAAAGCCCATTAACTACTCTAAGATTTCAGAAATTATTCAGGGCCCCCAGGAAAGCCCTGTTGTTTTCATGGAGAAACTCAGAGAGGCAATGAGAAAACACACCACCGTGGATCCTGAATCCACAGAGGGCCAACTACTTTTAAAGGACAAATTTATCACTCAGTCAGCCCCAGACATCCGGAGGAAGTTACAAAAATTGGCATATGGCCCTGATCAATCTTTAGATAACATCCTCCGAATTGCTACTTCGGTTTTCTATAATAGAGATATAGAGGAAAAAAAGGAGAAAGAGCTTAGAGACAGAAAAAGAACTGAAACGCTGGTATTTGCTCTTAGAGGAGTAAGCTCCCAGGGTGCAGGAGGAAGACGAAATGCTCCTCAATCCACAAAAGGGACGTGTTTCCAATGTGGAGAGGAAGGACATTTCAAACGGGATTGCCCAAAGGCCAAGCGACCACCTCCACGGCCCTGCCCTAAATGTCAAGGCAATCACTGGAAGAGTGACTGTCCTCAGGGGCGTAAGTCCTTGAAGTCAGACCTCTCCACACAAGCCTGACGGGGCCCGGGCTCAACCTTGGCTCCCGTGACTCCTATCACCACATGTGAGCCCCGGGTATGCTTCTTCGTAGGGAGCCAAAAGGTCAACTTCCTTTTAGATACTGGTGCCAGTTATTCTGTGCTCACCTCTTATCCTGGATCTCTTTCCTCTAATACTGTAACCATACAAGGGGTGTCTGGACGGTCTATTACCAGAAGGCTTACTCCCCCACTGAGTTGTGAGTGGGACGGGGTGATGTTTTCTCATGCATTTCTGATAGTCCCAGAATGTCCTACCCCTTTATTGGGAAGAGACATACTTTCAAAACTTCAAGCGTCAGTTACAATGAATTTAAGACCAAGAGGACCATTATGTCTGCCTTTATTAGAATGTGATATAAACCCTGAAGTGTGGGCTACTGAAGGCAAAATTGGAAGGGCGAAAAGTGCAGTTCCAATCAAAATAGTCTTAAAGGACCCTTCTGTCTTTCCACATCAGAGACAATATCCCCTACGCCCAGAGGCAAAAAAGGGTTTATTGAAGATCATTCAGAACCTCAAAAGACAGGAACTTTTAGTGCCCTGCAATAGCCCATGTAACACACCCATTTTAGGAATTCAGAAACCCAATGGGGAATGGAGATTAGTTCAGGACCTGAGAATAATTAATGAGGCAGTTGTTCCTCTCCACCCTATGGTTCCTAATCCATACACTCTGTTATCTGAGATTCCAGCAGCTGCTGCCTGGTTCACGGTGTTAGATTTAAAAGATGCTTTTTTTTGTATACCCTTAGACTCCCAATCTCAGTATCTGTTTGCCTTTGAAGAGCCAGATAGTGGATCTCAACTAACTTGGACTGTATTACCCCAAGGGTTTAGAGACAGTCCCCATTTGTTTGGCCGAACCCTAGCTAAGGATTTAACAGAGTTCAGAGATAAGACATCTCTGACTGTCCTGCAATATGTAGATGATATACTTTTGTGTGCCTCCACTAAAAGGGAATGTCAAGAGGCTACTAAAGAGCTTTTAAACTTCTTAGCTGATAAAGGTTACAAAGTCTCAAAGAAAAAAGCTCAACTGTGTCAAAAACAAGTTCAATATTTAGGATTACAGCTGTCTCAAGGAACTCGCAAGCTAGGACCAGAAAGAATAACCCCCATAGGACAATATCCTCTACCTCAGACCATAAGACAACTTAGAGGCTTCCTAGGGATAACTGGATACTGTAGGCTTTGGATCCCTGGATATGGGGAAATAGCTAAACCTCTCTATAGCCTCCTCAAAGAAACACTACGCCAAGGAACGACTTCCCTCATATGGGAACCAGAACAGATTAAAGCCTTCAAGGCATTAAAGGGGGCCTTACTCCAAGCCCCTGCCCTCAGCTTACCCACTGAACAAGAATTCAACCTATTTGTTACTGAGAGAGGAGGGATAGCCCTAGGAGTGGTCACACAAAAGAAGGGACCAGCTCAACAGCCAGTAGCTTATCTCAGTAAGGAGCTTGATCTTGTGTCTCGAGGATGGCCTCATTGTTTGAGGGTAGTAGCAGCTGTGGCCTTGCTAGTTCCTGAGGCAATTAAAATCACCCTGGGAAGAGACCTTATTGTCTACACCTCCCATGATCTCTCAGGAATTTTAAATACAAAAGGTGAACTATGGCTCTCAGACAATCGCCTTCTAAAATATCAAACCCTACTTTTAGAAGGACCTGTAACTCAAATAAGGACTTGTTCTAATTTAAACCCAGCTACCTTCCTCCCAGAGAAATTAGAGGGAAATCCTGAACATGACTGCCAACAAGTCCTGTCTATAAATTACTCAGCTAGAAAGGACCTTCAAAACCTTCCCCTGTCCAATCCTGACCTTACCATGTTCACAGATGGGAGTTCCTTTATGGAACAAGGAGAACGCAAAGCTGGATATGCTGTGGTGACCTTGCATGACACCATAGAAGCACAGTCTTTGCCCCCAGGCACAAGCTCTCAACTAGCTGAATTGATAGCCCTAACAAGAGCATTAGAAATAGGGAAACAACAGAGAATTAATATTTATACTGACTCCAAATACGCCTACCTAATCCTGCATGCACATGCAGCAATTTGGAAGGAAAGAGGATTTCAAACTACTGGGGGAACTTCTATAAAGAACTATGAGCAAATCTTAAGACTGCTAGAGGCTGTCCATTTACCCAAAGAGGTAGCAGTAATTCATTGCCAAGGGCATCAAAAAGGAATAGATGAGATAGCAGAAGGGAACAGACTAGCAGACCAACAAGCCAAGGAGGCTGCTAAGGGTAATTCACAGATAACTACCTTAGCCCCTTTGATATGGACAGGCCCTCCCCCAGAGATAAGACCTCAATACACCCAGGAGGAAACTAACAAGGCACTATCTAAGGGAGGTATTCTTTTACCCTCTGGGTGGATTCAAATGGAAGATGACAAACTTTATTTACCTGCTAATTCCCAGTGGAAGATTTTACATACCTTACATCAATCTTTCCACCTAGGAGAAGAAAATACTCTCAAACTAACCCGAGAGATATTTGAAGGAAAGGATCTTTCAAAGACTATTCACCAAATAGTCAAAGCCTGTGGCACATGCCAAAGAAATAATCCACATAATTCTACCCAAAAGCCCCCAGGATTACAAAGAACGGGACAATTCCCTGGGGAAGACTGGCAACTTGATTTTACCCATATGCCTAAGAGTAATGGATTTCAATATTTATTAGTTATGATAGATACTTTTACTGGATGGACTGAAGCCTACCCCTCCCGAACTGAACAAGCAGGAGAGGTAGTCAAGGCATTATTACAGGAAATAATCCCACGATTTGGGTTGCCTCGAAGTCTACAGAGCGACAATGGAGCAGCCTTTAAGGCAGCTGTCACTCAGGGGATATCAAAAGCCTTAGGCATTAAATATCATCTCCATTGTGCTTGGAGACCTCAATCCTCAGGAAAGGTAGAGAAAACTAATGATATTTTAAAAAGACATCTAAGAAAGCTCACTCAAGAAACCCACTACCCATGGCCTAAGGTGCTTCCTTTAGCACTGCTCAGAATCAGGAACACCCCAAAGACATTAGGGCTCAGCCCATTTGAGCTCCTATATGGGAGACCATTCCTAAGAAATGATATTCTTAAAGACCAAGAAACTGCAGATCTAGTAACTCATATCACAAAGTTGGCCAAATTTCAGGCTGAAATTCGCAAGTATCCTATATCTGAGCCAGTTACTTCTCCACCTCTATATGAGCCTGGAGATCTAGTTATGATTAAGACCATTCCTTCAAACTCTCCAAACTTAGACCCTATTTGGAAAGGACCTTTTTCCGTAATCTTATCCACCCCTTCTGCAGTAAAGGTGCTGGGACAGGAGAATTGGATCCACCACTCTCGGATTAAGGCCTGCCATCCTGAGCCGATACCCAAAGAGACTTCTTCTTCCCAAGAAACTGAGGAACGATACTCCTGCACTCCAGTAGAGGACCTAAAGTATCTCTTCCACAGAGAAAATGGTGATATGTAAACTTTTCCTTCTCTTTCTCTTTGTTACCATAAACAGACCAACTGAAGCTAACTCTTTTCTAATGTGGGCTCAACAATATGCCATTAGGTTACAGAAAGATAATTGCTGGATATGTGGACTATTACCCCTTTCCAGCACTTCTGGACTACCTTGGTGGGTATCCCCATTACAAGGAAAGGACTGGATAAACTTACAATCCTTAATGTTACAACAAAAGAAAGAAAGACCCTATTTACAAAATGCCTCTCGTGCAGATGTTAATTTATGGCCTATAAATGAAACTTTATCACAACCTGGTCATGGAAAGATTTTCACTTTAAACCAGACTAACCTTCAGACGTCCTCTACTATTAAATCCCATATAGGCCCATCTAATTCTCTCCTTCCACTACCTGCACCATCAATATGTCACAGGTATAAAGATGGTTATTATCAGATTTGGGACGGAGATTTATGGCTCACTCCCACTATTGGGCACTTAAACCAAAAGGCCCCACTCTGTTGGGAACAGCGAAACCATACCTATGATACGTGGCCTAATGCTACTCGAGAATTAGGATGGACCCCAGAGTCACAATGTCAAAAAATTATAGTTTTACAAGCCAATGATTGGTTTGGAACAGATTGGCTTTCTAGACCTAAAACTATTTGGCCAGCACCCAATGGAACTCAATGGATATGTGGAACTAACCTATGGCCCTGGCTTCCCCCGGGCTGGATAGGAAAATGTACTATTGGGTACCCCTGGATGCAGGGGAGATGGACCCCAAATATAACACAGCCAGCAAACCTCCCCAATCTCAAACACAGATGGGGACGATCTGTGTTCCGTTGGTATGATCATCTAGCTTCTTTGTTTATCCCACAAATTGGTTTAGAAGATGTAATGTGGCATGTGGAGACTTTAAACAATTATACTCAAACTGCCCTCCATGATGTTGAGGAAAGTATCTCTCTCCTTAATACTGAAATAACACTTATGAGGAAGGCCATCTTACAAAATCGAATGGCTTTAGATGTCCTCACTGCAGCCCAAGGTGGTACTTGTGCTGTTATTAAAACTGAATGTTGTGTTTACATCCCTGACAATTCTGGCAATGTGACAAATATCCTTAAAGATTTACATACTCAGATAGAAGCCATGTCCTCACCAACTTTGTCATGGGGACAATATCTTAGCTCCTGGTTCTCTGGTACTTCCTGGTGGAAAACATTGTTAGTCTCTGTCTTTGGTATCATACTTATTGGCATATTCCTGTGCTGTGGTATTTATTGCTGCATCAATATGGTTCCAATATTAATGAATTCTTGTTTCTCTTATAGACCGCCCATCGCTCAAATGGCCCTCCAGCCTATTACTTCTCAATCGGACTTCTATCATGGACCACTCGATAGACCCGATTTTTAAAGGGGGACTCCAAACTGCTTGCCCAACATCGTCCCTTTTGTCAGCCTGAAGAAGCCAGAACGGTCTTCGCCCCCATTCCTTACAGCAGTAAGGAGTTCCCCAAATTAGAGGGGGGAATGAAGCCAGATTTAAAATTAGGTAGTCAGTGTAGTTAGGTAAATCGGGTCTAATATCGAGTGAAATCTAAAATGGAGGCCGTGTGGAGAATGACTCGGGAAAACACAGGACAACTCATGGAATGTTAATGAAGTCCCAAAAGGCCCTAGGCCAAAGTCCACCTCAAAGAAATGTTAATGAACAGCCCCCATCAAAAAGGTGCTGACTCAGAAGTCCTTCCTGACCAGATTACTTTTTGGCCCACCTGTGTCCCACCCCTCGGGCCTTCCAACCCACATTCCATCCCCAAACCTATAAAAAGGGGATACAACATCCCTTCCACGGATTCCACCTCTTGGGTCCCCTTCTTCCTCCGGGAGAAGTCTTTTCTGCTGTCCTTTAATAAACTTCTAATTTTCTACTCTGACCTTGCCTCGGCGTGCTCTCTGGTGTTATTCTTCAACATTGGGGAAGCAAGGACTCGTCACCGGTCAACAGCGGTAACAGTGCTGCTTCCAAAAATCAAATATTTGTATTTCGAAACCCTTATTACAGAACGGGATCAGAGTTAAAGAAGCCAACTGAGTGGATTTAGCCTTCTGGGTCTACGGAAAAAATGGTCTGGCCAGAGGATGCACTCAAACAGCCCCTTTAATTTAGAGATCAGGAAAGTTGGTTTCTGGGGCACCATGATACACGTAAGGGGGAAAAAAAAGACTATTCAATCATTTGCTTGCCTGCCTAGTTTTAAAAGCTGAAATCTCCTGGACTGGTCTGGAAGGGGATGTCTGTTGAATTTTGCTTGGCTCTGTTATGGGAGGGGCAGAGAATGAGATGATAAGCTTGCAGTCTTGGAGCTCCCTGCCTGTTTTGACCCTGGTTCTCCCCCTGTGTTAGTTTACTACAGTTAGAGTAACAAAGTACCAGCGTGGTTTAACCAGCAGAAACATGTCTCACATCTCTAGAGGCTAGAAGTCCAAGATGAAAGCGTCACCAAGGTAGCTTCCTTCTGAGGACTGTTAAGGAGTATTTGCTCTATGCTTCTACCAGCTTCTGGTGGTTGGAGGCAATCTTTGGTGTCCCTAGGTACAAAAGCCTCAGCCAGTCTCTTTCTTCATCTTCACAAGGAATCCTCTGTGCTCATGTCCATCAAATTTTTTTCTTTTTAATCAGGACCTCAGTCACACTGAGTTAGGGTCACACTCCAGTATGACCTCATCCTAATTTAACTAATTACATCTGCTACAGCCCTATTTCCAAATAAGGCCACATTCAGAGGTGCTGGGGATTAGGACATTACAGTATGTATGAAGTTGGTGGACACAGTTCAACCCATTGCCCCTTATTATCCCTGTGGAAGCAGGCAAGTCACTAACCTGTGTATTTCAGTTTCCTCGTATAAAATGGGATGGTAAAAACTTAATGCTTTTATAGAGTTCAAGGAAGGATTAAATTAGTTAATACATAGAAAGCATTTAAATATTACATGGCACAGAATAAATGTTAAATAAATAATATCATTACTACATATTTCTGTTTAATTAAATAGGCAAAAATAAAACTAAATTTAAAACATGAGCCTTGCTTTACTCTATTTAAGGAAATAAAAATTTTAGGAGCACCTTTTTTTATTAGTTGTAATCAGTTATACATGACAGTAGAAAGCTCTTCGATTCATTGTACACAAATGGAGCAGAATTTTTCACTTCTCTGTTTGTACATGAAATAGGTCACACCAGTTAACACTGTAAGGGTGTTTTGTAACTTTAGAATTAATCTGCCTGTAGTATCCTGTACACTCATTTAAAAATTTAGCACAGCCCGTTACTATGTATCCAGTCTGGACCAGGCAGTTCAGCCTGCATGTAAATCACCTTCCTTCCCAGGCCCCACAGGGAAGAGAAATGACTTGCAACTATGTAACAGGGTCAAATATCTGTATAGCCTGTTTTATATAAAAGTCCTTTCTATGTGCAGTATTTCATTTGATCTTCACAACACTCCTGGGAGCATAACCAGGAAAATATTATCTAATTTGCTTTACAGATGATGAAGCTAAGTGACCTTCCCAGTTACTGCATACCTACCAAGAGTCAGATTAAGAACCATGAAATTTTAGGCTGAAGGCTTTTTCCTCTAAATTTCATAACCTCTGAGAGTCTAATCTGAACTCAGATATGTTCAACACTTTAGTCACATATTCTTCTTGTTGACTCAAGTTTTTATTATAGACTATATCCCAACACCTGGTTCTTCATACCATGCCAGTTTCCTATCCATGAAAAAGCCACTAGCATGTAATATTTTGGGAAATGGTTTTTTTGTCTCTTATACAAAGGAACATAAGCAATAGGAAAAGTCCCTAGAAAGACCAAGGAAACTGATGGGAAATCAGAAGAAAAGGTATAAAATAAAATATACTGATGAACTGTATAACCGTTGAGCTTTGTCTTTTATGAGATGTTAAAACAGAGGAAACCTGAGCTCTTGAAGACATTTCAAGTCTTTATGAAATCATTCAATGTGGGATGAGGAATGATAGTGAACCAGGACCTTCAAATGCTTGTTTAGAGTTTAAATATGAAATGTCTCCCAAAGACTCATGAGTTGAAGGCTTGGTCCCCAGTGCGGCAAGGTTTAAATGTGGGGCAGGAAATGATTCCAACACAAGGGCTCTAACCTCATCAACATATTAATCCATTTGATGGATTAATAATTTGAATGGACCAGGCATGGTGGCACCCAAAAATCTGAGGTGGGAAATCCCAAGTTCAAAGCCAGCCTCAGCAATTTAGTGAGGTTGTAAGTAACTTAGCGAGAGCCTGTCTCAAAATCAAAATGGGCTGGGGATGTGCCTCAGTGGTAAGGCACCCCTGAGTTCAATCCCTGATACAAAATAATAATAATAATAATAATAATAATAATAATAATAATAATAATAATAATAATAATTTTTTAGAATGGATTATTAGGAAAGTGATGGAAACCGTAGGAGGTGGAATCTATTAGAGGAACTAAGTCTCTTGGGAACACATCCTAGAAGGGTATTTCCTATACCCTGTCCTTTCCTTGTTTTTTCTGCTTCCTGGCTTCTAGAAACTGAGCATATTTCTTCTTCTTCTCTTTCTTCTCCTTCTCCTTCTCCTCCTCCTCCTCCTCCTTCTTTTTCTTCTTTTAACTCAAAAAGTGTTAGTATTGAATTTAACAATTTAACAAGATTATTCTAAAAATTTAAATTTAACAACAATTTAACAATATTATTCTAAAACTTTACAAAGAATTCCAGAAATCCAAGAATATAGCCAAAACTTTCATGCAAAATCAGACACTTCTACCACGCTCTTCTTTATGATGTTCCACCTCACCTAGAGCAATGGAGTTGGCTGACCACAGACTGAGACCTCTGAAATTGTGAACCAAAATAAATCTTCCGTTCTTTGAGTTGTTTTTTCTCAGGTATTTGACACAGTGATGGAAAGACTGACTAATAGCTTGGTACTTGATGCTCTGCCAAAGTACTATTTTAAGTATTAAGTATGCCACAGTGCAAACTGACTTATGTTTTTATTCCCTAATGATCCTTGGATTAATTTAAATTAAGTCCATGTTAGAGTCCATGGATGTCAGTGTTCTGCAAAATTGGCTGGGATCCAATTTTGCAGAACACTGACATCTCAGAAATCATTCTACCCCACCCATCTCTGTTCCCTCTACAACTGCCACCAGGGGTAACTTCTGTCTGTTTTTAACTGTATTTTGTTACTCTTATAAGTTCCATTGTTTTTTCTTATTTTATCTTTCACTAGATACTATTTTGTCGAACTTTATTGGCGTAGTACCATTCATAGAACCTGTAACATGTATCCAGGGCAGGGGGCCATACTTTAGAGTGCCCATGCCTTTGCGGTGTGGGATCCGGCACTCAGCACTACTCCAGCATCACCATAACTGTAAAGGTCTTCTGCTGTGACTTCATATTTGCTTTATGTCCATGAGACAAGATTTCCTTGCATGAATGCTGTGAGATTTTGTGTGTTGAGCCCCTGCCAACATCTACTTAAGGAGTATGGGAGAGTCTAAATGGCAAAAGTGTTTGGATAACAGAAAAGATAGATTCAAGCATTTGTCATTCCTTCTTTTCAGAGAGCATGAATCATTCATTCAGTGTTCATTCCTGATAAACTAGGTATCGTTTCCCGTCAGGATCAAAATGACCAATTTTTTGCCTCTCTGTGGTTCTGGTTTTGTGATTCCAGGGGTTCTCATGGATTAGTGTGAAATTATAGAACAAATTCCATTATTTCCACATTTATAAATGCATGCATGTCTAAATATAACATGTATAAAGATTGATATTAATTCTTTCCTTTGATAATTAAATGAACACATAAAATTTGAATTATAAACGTTTTTGTTTATATAAAATATTTAACAAGATATAAATTAAATAAAATTTTTAGCTTTAAGCCATTTTGACTTGGATTCTTTATTTTCTATACTTATAATTGGTGTTTGATTTTTAAATTTTTTTGTATTTTTTTAATTTGTTTTAATTAGTTACACATGACAGTACAATGACCTTGACATATCATACATTTGATTTTTAAATTTTAAGAAACAGTTTTTGGGGGGTTGGACTCAGGAGCACTTGGTCACTGAGTCACATATTCAGACCTATTGTCTTTTATTTAGAGACAGGGTCTCACTGAGTTGCTTAGTGCCTTGTTTTTGCTGAGACTGGCTTTGAATTCTTGACCCTCCTGCCTTAGCCTCCCCAGCCACTGGGATAACAGGCATGCACCACCGTGCCTGGGGTTATTAAGAACCAATTTAAAACAGTTGAGCAAATGGTTTTTAGGTCTCCATTTATATTATTATTATTACTTTTTCTTGGTGGTACTAGGAATAGAACCCAAGGGTGATTTACCAGTGAGCTATGCCCCCAGTCCTTTTTCTTATTTAAAGACAGGGTCTCATTAAGTTGACCTAACTGTCCTTGAACTTGCTGTACTCCTGCCTGAGCCTCCTAAATCTTTAGGATTACAGATGTACACCATTGCCCCAAACTCCATTTATATTCTTTCCTTGGAATTAGGAGTGGGCCTGTTGCTACAAGCCTCTCTTGTGAACTTTCTTGGTCCCTTCCATTAAAGCACTAGAATCATATGTTTAAAATATTGTTTGCTTTCCATGTTTCAACCAAGTGCAGCCTCAAGAAAAGGTAAGAAACCTCAGAAAAGAAATTTCATGATAAGATTATGCTCCACAGAAACTATAAAAATATTCTAAAATGTACTCTGAATCTATTAGATTAAATGCACAAAACAATAACACTAAGTCATTCTTCCTAAGTGACTCAATATCTCCATATAAATGTAACTTCTTCCCATATTATTTGTTCTAAAACTTCTACAAGTCATGAAAGATTTTCTGTTCTTCCTCCTTTTCTGAAAAATGCTCAATTCAAATTAAAGGCCTAATTAAAATTTACAAGTTTACACATCTCCTGGAAACAATTCTTGAAGACAGTTAACACTGCCTTGGTTAAAATCCACTTGAAAGTTGTAAGCTTTGGGGTAAAAAGTTTAACTTTTCTGAGACTTGCTTTCACTATATGTACAGTAGGTCTAAATCAGTATATGCTTTAGAAGAACATAAGGTGGCAGGCACAGCATTATACAAGAAAGTACAAGGATGAGTCTAGGAGAAGACTCAAAAGGCTGGCTCAAGTTTGCCCAAGAGACAATGTCACTAGCAGAGGATGCCTATATAAGTACTCATAAGATCACATTCCTTTTCTTCCTGTATCAATTTCTAACTCTACAAATGTGTAATGAAATGATGCCTATCCCTCCATGGACCCCACCATTAAGGAAAGAATTTTATCTGTTTTTTTTTTCCTAAGTAACTAGCACAATGCAAGAATGCATGGGTGATGCTCTGTAAATGAAGGAGAGAAGGTGATGTAAAAGAAATGTGAAATTTGTCAAAATCAAAATAGAACCACTAGTATTGACCTTCTCAAAAAAAAGGGAGGGGAGTCTGGGGGTGATGAAGACAGCATTCTCATTCACAGGATTGCCTGATAATAACTAGCACAAAAGACTTTACCAAACCAACTTTGCAAGAGGCCACCACCTTATGCAAAATGTACTAGGACATCTGCTCATCAACAGTCTGTTCAACCTCAGACCAACACTGCTCTTGATATTAATAACAGGAGTAAAGGATTATTGTTTCAAAATGTCTGATGTAATCCTCCTTATTTTTATCTTTAAGATTTCTCCTTGCCTCAATCTCTTGGAATATGCCTATAGTTTATTATGATCCGTGTATTGTCATTGCCATTCTCACCTATTCTCAAATACATTTCACTTTCTTTGGAGAATTTCTCTCTTTGCTTTTTGTTTAAGTTGGTAATGGCAAGACGGAAAGAAGAGAAAGAATAAAGAAAAGAAGGAGGGTCAAGGAAAAAGGAGAAGAAAGGAGAGGATGAGAGAGGGAGTGGGGAAAGAAGAGAAGCAATGACAAGCTGCTGGCCGATTCATCAGCTTACTTCCTGAAGCTGTCTTCTTCCTTGAGGTAGCAGAAAGCACATTTGAAAGTGTTTTTCAGCAACTGAGGATTGGACATTCTGGATTTAGTCTAGCCCTGAATTTAAGTCCCACCAGCTTTTAGCCTTGGGTAAGTTCTCAGTTTCCTTGTGGGTAATACGGGCTGATGGGGCATATGAAGAGTCAATGAGATATTGTCTGTATGGCGCTCGAAACAAAGTTTGGCATGGTCAGCACTCAAAATAATAGCTGTTCGAGATTTATTCATATTGTAATTATTTGCTTAGGGTGGTACCACTTCAGCACCCGTCCCCAGGGGCCCGCCCTTCGCTTCGCTCGCGCTCGCCCATTGGCAGAAACGCGGAAGCACTTCCACCAATCCGCTTGACTCCGCAAGACCCGTGCAAAGGGCGGAGCCAATGGGCGCAGGGTTACAGTCTCCTGGATACGGCTGTAAACAGTGGAGGTTTCTCGAGCCTCGAAGCCCCAACAGCCGAGTAACCGTTACAGACCCCAACTCGGTCCGGCGCTTGCTGCCCGCCGCCCCGCCGAGGCTCATGGCACAAAACAGGGAAGGAGAAGAAAGTCCCTACGCTGTCTCTTCCCCCAGCGGCGCGACGCTGTCGGTGAGGTGCGGCGTCCACAGCCCCCGGCCGAAATTAAGTCTTGCGGAAACTCCTGACCTGCGTGTCTTCCCTACCCTCCGCTTCATCGCCTTCCGTAGACCCGTCCTCCCCGCAACTTCGCCTTCTTCTCCGCCACCCGCAACCCTCCTCACAGACTCAGTCCTGTGTGACCTTTTATGACCGCTCTTCCTCCCCCTTATTCAAGAAGGGACTCCAGGCCCCTACCGGTTTCCCGCCTCCCCCTACCCCTTCCATTTTTCTGCCATTCTGACCCTTGCGCGCTTGCCTTTTATTCCTCTGCACAACCTTTCATTTCTACTTCCTTTCTTTGGCTAAGTGTTGCCTGCAGTGACCTGGTTCCCCTGGCCTTTCATACATATCACCTGCCCCACCCCCCATCCCAGGGATAGCCCCCATTCCGTTCTTGCAATATTTGTCGACATTACCCCACCACCACCACCAAAAACAAAATTAGGACGTCAAATCCTGTTTTCTCTCATCCACTAACTGGATTGATGTGCATTCGTAGCTAGCCCTGAAAAGCATAAAGCGTCACACAGATGCAGGTGGTATTTATCTCCTCACCTACATTGGTACCCGGGGTCTATTCAATACAGCATCCTCTGTCCACCCTGCTGTCTCTTCACATTCCTTGAGGTCACTCAACAAACCAGTGCCCTTCACTTGCCTTCTCTGCGTCTTAAAGCTTATCTTAAATATTTAAATAAAAATAGAATCTCTCTTATCTCAGACTCTCCTTCCTTCCAGCATATACCTAACCACGCACTCCTCACTTAAAAGTACATTCCTTTTATATTCTAACCTATCATTTACATCGACTACACTCTTTGTTTTCTTCATTTATCTGTATTTTTAGGCCTAAATTATGGCTGCATATTCTTTATCTATGTAAAGAAGAAATTTTCCTATTTATCTTACAACCACAAAGAATGTTGCACTACCCCAAGTTTTTTTTTTTTTTTTTAAGTTTTAGAAATTACTGATTATAAAAGAAGGGCCCAGGATGCACCTTGTTTTCTATTAGAATCAAGTTCTTTTTCCTCTGTGTTGTTTTCACCTTTTTTCTTCCAAGTATAGAAAACCCCAGAAATCCTTCTGAGGCTTTCTTAGGCTCATTCAGAGAGGGTTGTTTGTTTTTTTTTTTTTTACTGAAAAAATTATCAATAAACAGCTCTTGAGAACTGTTCTCAAAGCTAGAAGATGTATGAATTTCTTTTTTAATCTTGCAGGTTATTTTGGCTAGGAAGGCAGTAAAAATAGATGTGTTTCAAACATTTTGATGAGTTTTTGTTCACTTTGTTAAAGAGAAGAAAATTATTTGAAATGTATTATATTGATGGTGACATATCTCTTCCCAAAGATGGGTGCAAGGATTCCCTAAGCAGAATGTTCATTTTGTTACCGAAGACACCATTTGCTACCCTAGTGGGAATTATGTAATATTTATTAATATTGAAACCAAGACAAAGACTGTACTCCAGTGTATTAATGGAATTGTGGGCGTCGTGGCAACTAACATTCCTTATGAAGTTGTGGCTTTTTCTGACCGGAAGCTAAAACCCAACATCTACATATACAACTTTCCTGGATTGACCAGAAGGACCAAATTAAAAGGTATCCAGGGGGAAGCGTCCTCTGTCCATAACTAAAGAATTTTTGTTATAATATAAGACCAAATATAGTTCTCATAAATGAAGGTAGTTTGTATTTTAAAGGTTTTTGTTTTAAATAGAAATCAAACTGAGCACTAAATTTTTAAGTGGGCTGAAACCCTGCTATTCAAAATGTGGTCTGATTGCCATCAATATTGGTGCTACCTAGGAATCATTTTAAAATTGCAGAAACTGGTTCCCACCCAGACCTACCAAATCAGAACCTGCATTTTTAAAAAATTTTTTTAGCTGTAGATGGACACAATGCCTTTATTTTATTTATTTATGTCTATGTGGTGCTGAGGATCGAACTCAGGGCCTTGCACACACAAGGCAGGCGCTCTGCCACTGAGCCACAACCTCAGCCCCCCAGAACCTGCATTTTTAACAAGACTTCCCAGGTGAATCATATGAACATTAAACTTTGAGAAGCACTGGGCTAGAACACTGTCCTTTTTCAGAGCAATGATTTTTTTCTTTCCTGATGATTTATTGAAAATTCAGGTGAATTGATGTTTGTATAATTTATAAGGACAAGTCTCACCCATTAAATTGGGATAATGTTAAGGCTGTGGTAATGAAGAAATACACACACACACACACACACACACACACTGTTCATCAGGGTTACCTACTTTTTGACCTACTCTTGACTTATTCATGGATACAGTTGACCAAATCTGAGCTGCTGTACATCTCCTGATCCTCCATGTAACAATTCTTGCATTTAATACACCATAGTCAGAAAGTTCATGCTGGCCTTAGTTCTGGAATCTTGTAGGTTGAATGAGTGTTTGGGTGACATCAGAAAATGGCACAATAACATTTATTTAAAATTAAAACATTTTATTTGTGGGTAAATATATCTGTGTTCTCAATAGATTAAGACAACTTTTTAAACATAATCCATTCACGTGTTAGGAACTGTCCATGTGGACTATAACCACTCTTCACCCTTAAAAATTCCCCAGCTTATTTATTTGTTCATAGCCCTCTGCAAGCAATCAGAAGTTAACTCAAGCTGGTGGCCAACGTACATACCAAAAAATGAAACCCTAAAAGAATTCACGATGAAAGTATGAATAAATCATCAAGGATACCTATCATTACCACTGTTATTTAATGGTGTAATAGCCAATTCTGATGTCCTACCCAATTCAACAAACTATAAAAATGAAAAAAATATAAATATGGGAAAGCAGCTTATGGGTGATGCAATAGTCTGCTATGACCAATAAAAGAATTCTCAGTAAAATGGTTTCAAAATACATATCCATGTAAGTATAAGATTTAAATACTTAGGAGTAATCCAAAGACATAACAGTGAACTAGATGAAGAAACAATAATCACTAAAGTATTTAACTCCATAGAGACATATATTCCTGGCTGGAAAACTTGGTTATTATAAACAAATATTATTTCTAATATTTGTTACAGAAAATAACTCATAGGTTTATCTTATTTTAGAAACAAGGAATACTGAAATGATCCAAAGTCAATCTGGGAAAAAAGAAAAGAGCATAATTTGAAAGAGGATGGAGGCAAGACAAAAGGTCTTTGTAGCATCTTGGTGCTATCATAATTAGTAGTGTGCTTTTGGTACAGGGACCTCCAGGTCTGTAAAGGAGTTATGGGCAAAATTTAGAAAAGCTAAGCATATGGTGAAGGAAACTCTCACACAAAAAGGACATGAATTATTCAACAATGATGTTAAGAAAAAATATTTCCCACTTGAATCAAAGTGTGAAATATGATATATCAAGAACTATGTAATGTTTTGAACAGCCAACAATAAAAAATTAAAAAAAAAAGAAAAAATATTTGAACAAAAGTATCAAATGGGATACTCGTTTAACATATTTAACTCATTTCACGTATATGCTCATTTAACGTATATACTCATTTAACATATATGCTATACGTTAAAGCATGTATCCATTTGAAAAGAAAATGTGGTAGAACACAGAAATGATTCAAACACAATTAAAAATAAAAGATTCACATATTACAAATTTAAAGCTTTTTGAACATCAAAAATACCTTGCAAAATTAAAAGACAACATGCCAAGGAAAATACTTGGAACAAATATAATCAAATATTTTCAGAGAATTTATGAAACTATAAGTAAGTAAAAAGACAAACATCTCTGGAGAAAGATGGAAAAGGAACTTGCCTAGACAAAAGATTACAAATGACCAAAGACATCGAAAAATTCTCAATATTCACTTTAAAAAGTGTAAACTGAGGTGCTGTTTTTATGCCAATTGAGGTCACAATTTTTTAAAGATCATGATTGCTAGGCAGAGTACAGTGAAATTGGTGGCATTCTTTTTTGCCAAAAGTGGGAGTATTAGCTGATAGAGTCTTTCTGGGAAATATTTATTTATGCTGTCTACAAGAAAAAAAAGTTCAAGTTTAAGGAAATACAGTAATCAGAAATGTGGTCAAAGATTTGCGCAAAGGAGTTTCGAGTAGTGTCATTATAGCTAAAGATGGAAAATAACCCACATGCCCATATGGATATGGTTAAATAAGTTAAAACCTCCCATAAAGGGGTATTATCACAAGCACTAAGGATTACATTTTTATAGAAACATTAAGAAAATGATCAAATGCTCACATAATATGAACAAAAAAAACAATAGAACTCAACTGTATGTATAACCCAAATTCCATTGTAAATGGAGTATTTATTATATATAGTATTCAAGCCATGATTATAGCTACAAAAGCTACATTTAAAGAACATGTACTTTTAAAGTGAATAAATAGAGGAAAATACCAGAAAGAAATTTTCCAAATTTGGTGATAGAATCACAGAGAATATATTTTTCTCCCCTCCTCCCCCTTTTTTGTATTTTCTTCAAAAAATCATATTTTTAATTTAAAATGTATATACAATTAATAGTTTTCAATTATCAGGGGCAACTGTCTGTATAGCAATCATTCTATTAAGGCCTCATCCACAGAAAAATTTTTATTTTTGCATGGATGCTTCATTAGTATATATTGCTTTCTTTGTTAATTAGACTATGCTAAATAGATTCAATTAATGGTAAATTTACATTTTAGGATTATATTATGGTCAGGTAAAATGAGAAAGGCAAAAAAATTGGAAACGGGGCCATTGAAAATACATAGACTAAGTGATGAATATAAAGACAGACCAGAGCACAGGTAAAACTTGTACCTGTAGACCCACCTGAGTAGAAAAAGCGAAGGAAATCACACCCCCAATCCTGGGAAGCAGAAACAGACACTACCCTTTCTCAGCATCCCCAGGGTGCACATTTTAAACACTGTTATTGTTGAGACTTTAATTTCATTAAGTCATTGAGGCTGGCCTTGAACTTGTGATCCTCCTGCCTCAGTTTCCCAAATTGCTGGGATTATAGGTGTGCACCACCACACCCAGCTCTTTTAAAGTAAAGTTGCATTTCTTTAACTTGATGTACAAATCAGAACAGAGCTTTTTGAAGTTCCAAGAATTGGAAAATATTAAGCTGAGGGGCTAAATATGGCCTCGAAATAGAACATGGAGATAAGCTAGAATTATTACTACCCCTCAAGGTAAAATTTGAATAACTGCTATTGATGGGATACTTCATGGCTCTTGGGTTATTTCAAATCATGCTGGGACATTTATGGTGCAGTATCCTCCATTCTGCACCAAAGTGTAGAGACAGTGACTGCTGGTTTTAATTCATTCTAATATCTTTTAAAAATGAATCTTAACTCTACTCCTAGCTTTCTGTTCATAGTCTTAGAAGTCAGCCAGGGGATCTCTTACTCCAGTTGTTTAAATGCTTTAGAATGATGTAAATATCACTAGAAAAGAGAAACAGCTATAAGACCATAGTTAATCCCAACATGCCAACCAAATCCTTGTAATGGATTTTATATTTTAGGCAACATTCTTCTGGACTACACTTTACTTACCTTCAGTTACTGTGGCACCTACTTGGCTAGTTACTCCTCTCTTCCAGAATTTGAACTGGCCCTCTGGTAAGTTTCAGCATCCTGAAGAATTCCTTTCACTGGATTACATTTAAATCTTCTCTTGGATTTTATCAAAGGAAATATACATTAGAATCTGAAATAAGGAAAATGGAATAAATAAAAATCCTGATTGTAAGATCTAATATAATTGTTACATTTAGGCATAAAATTAGGCAGAGCAAAAACTATAAAATAATTTAATGATTGATTTTCTCTTTTTATTAAGATGCTGCAATATTTCCTTTGTCAGGTAAAGAATATATATATATATATATATATATATATATATATATATATATATTATGTATGTATAAGTATATTCTTATAAATATGTATAATTATACACCTTTTCTTAACATATGATATTGCTGAGTTGTTAGCATGTTTTCAATGAATGCTGAATTTGAGATGGTCTCTGCATTACAGCTGCATTTGAAGTAATTGTGGAGACATTAGAACAATTATTTGCTGACAGTAGAATGATATCCTGCCACCTTTATAACAGTTGCCTGTGGATTAGACACATCTTGATCCACGCTGGCTCAACTCCCATGGCCAACTTCACAGCTGCATTCACTCTTCTATCATGATATAAATCCATGCAGGGGGGAATTTGTTTTATTAAGGGAAAGTACAAAATGTTCTAGAAATGACTGAGGACACTGGTACTTACCAGCATTTCTTGTACAAAAATGTAAGAATCTAGATTCAGAGAGACATATGTATTTAGTTTATGTAGAGTTTTACAGAACAGTTGAGATATAATTAACATATAACAAACTGCTCATATATAAAGCATACAATTTAAGTATCAAATTACATACACACCTATGAAGCTGTCACCATAAGACAATAAATGTATCCATCACCCCGCAAAATTTCCCTGCACTGCTTGAGATCCTCCTTATTGCAATATATACACTTATCCCTGTCTCTGTCCTGTCTCTACCCCATTCCCAAGAAATTACTGATGTGTTTCTACCATTGTAGATTATTTGCTTATTCTAGAATCTCACAGAGAGTTAGATAGTGTATATTCTATTTTGTCTGCCGCCTTTCATGCAGCATAGTTGCTTTGAAATTCACCCCTGCTGCTGTGTATCCAAGGTTGTTCCTTTCTAGTGTGTGGTACGGGGATACCATAATTTGTTTATCTTTGTATTTGCTTGCTAAGGCTTTTGTCATAAAGTACTGCAAATTGAGTGACTTTACCAATAGAAATGTGTTATCTTACAATTTAGGACAGAAAGCACGTGGGGAGAGAAGACAAGGGCATAGGTTCTGATGGCTCCCAAAGCAGAAGACTACACTTACCTTTCATACGTGCAACCTGTGAATGCTAAAAATAGCACTGACCAGGAATGAACAGGTCATTTAAAACAACAGACTTGGGCCTGAATCCTGGCCCCATAAATAGCTAGCTGTGTGATTTTGGAGAAGCTGAGCTTCAATTTCTCCTCTACTAAATATTTTCCAAGAATTCACTCAGTATAAGTATGCACAATATCTATCAAGGTATTTATTTAAGTCAGAGAATAAGAAGTCATCATCTTTAGGCTAATTCTGGCCTGGAATATGTTTTGTTTGGGCCACAGAATATTTTACAAATTGGAAACTTTTAGAGAATACATTATCTGGCTTCTCTTGAACACAGGCAACTCTGGACCTATGGTCCCACAAGGCAGTAGTCTCATATGTGTTATTGTGTGTGGTTGCTCACTCTTCTAGAAGGTCACAGTGGCTTCTACAATCCCAACGGGGGCCATAAACTGCCCATAAGGCAAGGATAGCTCTCCTCTTGTTTTTTTAATTAAAGTTTTATTGGAACATAGCCATGCTTAATTGCTTATATATTGTCTATGTCTGCTTTTGTTCTATAACACCAGAGTTGTGTTCTTATAGGAATCATATATGAACTACAAAACTTGGAAATATTTACTCTCTGGTTCTTTATAGAAAGAGTTTGCTACCCCCTGACTTAGAAGTGTATATTCAAGACATTTCATTCCTTTGCACTAGTTTCCTGGCCCCTATGGGCAGCTGCATTTGCTCACTGGAATCCAGTAAATGTTTATCCCCTGATTTCTGCTGGGTATATAATGTCTCTTTTCTTAGGCATCTTATAGCATAGTTTGGGGAAGCCTGAGACTTCTGTAATGGGTGAGGCATTTTGATAGACAAGGTGGGGCAGAGACTTAAGGGCAGTCTCTCCCCCACACTCCCGTTCCCCTTTAATTTTTGCATATCTCAATATTCATGAAAATATCTATTTAGAAAGATGCTGACTCAGAAGTCCTTCCTGACCAGATTACTTCTTTGGCCCACCTGTGTCCCACCCCTTGGGCCATCCCACCTACATTCCATCACTGAAAGAACTATAAAAAGGGGAGACAACATCCCTTCCATGGATTCCACCTCTTGGGTCCCCTTCTTCCTCCGGGAGAAGTCTTTTCTGCTGTCCTTTAATAAACTTCTAATTTCTACTCTGAAAAAAAAAAAGAAAGAAAGAAAATGTCTATTTAGGAGTCAGTGTTGGAGGAGAGAAACAAGAGGGCAGGGGTGAGGAGAGCAGAGGAGGACAGAGCAGCTGCTGAAGGGAGACCAGAGATGACTCTGTTGTGAGGAGATTCTTCTTGAGGCCAGGCACCAGCACAGATGCCCTAGGGCCCCATGAATGAAAGTAGGCAGAGCTGGGAGATGGACTTTTCTTTAAATTTCTGCTGTGGCACCACAGGTTCTGGAAGCTCTGGGAGCAGCCTTGTGGCACCTTAGGTTGTTGCATAGAATATGTGAGTGGGATTTAATCCTGTGATGGGGACTAAGAGCCTGAGGCTTCACCAAGAGGTTTTGCTGGGGCAAGAGGGAGCTGTAAGATGAACAGGGAGGAGGTGACAGCAGCTCACCAAAATAAATACATTACATTTTATTGGAACATGACCAGTCTTTGACCTTTATCTGACACTCCTTGGAATGGAACTTTGTTATCATAGTATCCTGATTGATAGCCCCATGTAATAAAGGCAGGCGTGACTTTATAAATTAAACTTGGGAACAGATATATGATGTTGCAATTGAACCCTGATTCAACCCCTGGAAGGAACTATGTCCAAGGAGAATTTCACCTTTACATTCTAATGTTTAAAGAGAAAACAGTGGATTCATGTATTATTTCTATAATTAAAAATGAGAATTTGAAAAAATACATTTCAAAATAAGAAAAGAATGACTTCATGCTATAGTCACAGGCTGGGGATGTCTGGGATATCTGGGATCCATCAGCAAAGGGCATTAGGAGGATCCACTGCTATGCTCATCACCAGTTTCATCAGAGAATGAGATTTCAAATGGATCAACCCATTTAATCCTCACAAAAATCCACGGGACATCCACACTGGTTAGGCCTCACTTTAAAGAAAGCAAGCTTCAGAGAGGTTAGACATTAAAACAGAATTTTCAAACAGTTGGTGAGCGTGCAGAGAAGTTTTATATTTTTCCCTAATAATGGAACCAGCAGGAAGACAAAAGAAGCTGTTCCTGTCACAGTCCCTTTAGGTTGGATGGCTTATAAACAACAGACATTTATTTCTCCCAATTTTAGAGAATGGAAAGTCTGAGATCAACACACTGGCAGCTTTTGTGTCTGGTGAGAGCCTAATTCCTGATTCGTAGATGGTGCCTTCTCCCTGTGTCCTCTCATGGTGGAAGGAATGAGCTAACTTTCTGTAATCTCTTTTATAAGGGTAACAATTGCTGGGCACACTAGCACAGGCCTGTAATCCCAGTGGCTCAGGAGGCTAAGGCAGGAGGATGGAGAGTTCAAAGCCATTCTCAGCAACTTGGTGAGGCCCTAAGCAACTTGGTGAGACCCTGTCTCAAAAAAGAAAAAGGGTTGGGAATGTGTGTTAAGTGCCCCTGGGTTCAATCCCCAGTACAAACAAAAAGAAGGTGGGGTAACAATCCCCTTCATGAAGGCTCTGTCTTTATGACCTAACTCTTCCCCCAAACCATCCCCTATCCACCCCCAACCAGAGTTAGCAAAAAGAATGACTCAAGAAAATTTCTAGGTTGCATGCAAGAATGGTTAACTTTCCAGAGGTCTCTATAACTGTAGCAACTTTAAACTGAATTACTCTATCAGGCAATATAGTCACAGCATTATATCTGTTCCAGAGTTAAACTCTAATTTATAAAATCATACCTGCCTTTATCACATGGGGGCTGTCAATCAGGATACTATGACAATAAAGTTCCATTCCTAGGAGTGTCAGATAATGGTGAAAGCAAGGCACAAAGTCTGTTTTATGCTCCTGTTATGTTGTAAAATGCTTTCTGGCATAATATGAGAAACTGAACCAATGCAATCTTTTCTTTCTCCAGTTCGAATTTTTTATGAGCCACTAGCTTAAATTTAAACAGCTGGTGAATTGCTGAGTGGGGTTAAAACCTGAAGGGGTCTGAACATTTTCATAGCTCCCCATGGGAGCACGGAGAAGGGGCCTCTCATCTGAGGATGGAATGGGTGGTCAGGGAAGGCTTCCTGGGGAAGGGAGATGATGTTCAGGTCAATACCTGTCTTAGTTTGCTAGACTCATCATAGCAAAGTACCACAAAAAAGAACAGAAATCCATTGTCTCAAGTTGAGAGACCAGAATTCCTAGATCAGAGTGTTGATTCCCTCTGAGGGCTGTGAGAGAACCTGTTCCATGCCTCTCACCAACTTCTGCTGGTTTTGGCCATCTTTGGTGTCACCCAGATCTCTTCTTCTCACATGGCATTCTCTCTCTCTCTCTCTCTCTCTCTCTCTCTGTGTGTGTGTGTGTGTGTGCATCTGTTTCTTAATGTCCCCTTTTTATAAAGACACCAGTCATTATATTAGGGCCTACACTAATGGCCTCAGTTTAGCTGGATTAACTCTGTAAAGACCCTGTTTCTAAATAAGATCACATTCTGAGGATACTGGGATCAGGACAGCAGCATATGAATGGGGGGTACAATTCAACTTAAAGCAACACCTAAATGTTGAGTAGGAATCAACCTTGAGTGGTGGGAAGGAAGAGGATTTCAAGCAGAAGGTTCTAATTAAGAGGGCATAATAAGGGAAATGAGATTAGACATGAAAGAGGCAAGTCTGGAGGGGTGGTCTGCAGCCAGCTCAGGAGCAGCCTTATAAATAGGTGATCATAGTTGGTCATGCAAACAAGACACTTTTGAGACTGAAAGGGTATGTTATCAATAATTAATATAGAGCACAGACACAAACTGGGTTATCCTGGGCATTCTGGGAAAGGGACTCACCTTACATATAAGCCATGCCAACGGGCACATCCTTTATCCTTAAGGCAATGGGAAGCTCTTATGAGGTTTTAAGCAGGGATGCAACATAAGCATATCTGCATTTAAGAAGACTGCTTCCAGCCATATTTTGGAAGGTATATTGCAGGCAACAAAGCATAAACATCAGTTTGGAGGCCTGCTGGTCCAGGGCAGAGATGAACATGGCGTGAGTGAGGAAGGGAGCAGTGGGGATGTTTGGGGGGTGTTTAGGAGTAGCATCATAAGACCTGGTGACCTACTGAATATTGGGTGTGGTGCTGAGGGGGAGGAATGGGTTGAGGGCTAAACCTAGAATTGTGACTTGGGCAATATGGAGACATTACTCAGAAAGATATTGAGGGCCTAGGAAGAGACAAGTTGAAAGAGGCAGGAGGGGAAGAAGAGTTGAGGGGGCAGGCAGAGTTGAAGGTGCATGAGGTATAAATGGAGATGTCCATTGGGTAGATATCAGTCAAGGTTGGGGCTGATTTGCTGAAACAGAAACACAAATCACCAACAGAAGTTTCTCTCCCATGCAGTTGTCTGGATTTGAGCTGCCCTTGGATAGTATTGGTAACTCCTCAGTGCTGGTGGCCAATCTCCTACTATCTTATTGCTCTGTCATTCCTAAGGTGTTGCCACCATCTCCAGTCTAAAATGGGGTGCTACTCATATATTTTGAGAAGCTAGAGAGAAGAGGAAAAGATGAGAGGGAGGGCACAGACTTTCTGTTGCACATACCACTGCCACCTAATCCCATTGGCAGCTCAGCCATAGCCAAAAGGGATGTTGGGAAATATGGTCCTCACTGTGGGAAACCATGTGCCTAGCTAAAATCCAGGGGTTCTGTTACTTAGAGGAAGAAATGGCTAACAGATATTGGAGGACACACATGTTTATGCAACGAAATATCCAGGACTAAAGCTCAGCAGGGAAGGCTAGAGATCATTTTGGGTATTGTTGAAGCAAATTGATCATTCAAATGTCACAAGTAGAGTACTAAAGAGAAACTAGAGGAACACCCATCGAAGGGACTAAACAGGGAAGAGGAACCCCTGAGGAGATTCATAAGGAGCAGACATAGAAGGAAGAGGAACACTAGTTGGGAAGGGTCCTAGAATATGCCGCCTCCTGGGTTCTACAGAAAGCATAGCTGAAGCAAAACCCACAAGCCCGTTCTTTGATAGGAATCACAACCCAGGGGGATGGTAGGAAAGGAGGAGAGCAAATATGAGAGAGAATTACTTTGCAGCCATCACTGGGTACCATGTGCAATTGATGCTTTATGAACTACTATAAATACAGACTGTCCCCAGGCAATGAAAATGACTGAAGAAGGGAAGAAAAAGAGACAAGAATTTATCTGCTGACTCCTGTACCCAGTTGATCAAAGCTTCACAACACAGCATGTTGATTCCTCTGCACTTTCAGTTTTCTTGCAACCTCTTACATCTCGTGCCCAGGTGTGCTGGCTGGGTAACATGAAGCTAATCAAAGCAGAATTGTCCACAGAATTGGAAAATCACTGGGTCAATTTAACAAAACCAGAGAGGTAGTCAAGCACAGCTGAGCCAAAGAGAATATGAAGTGCCCCGTATGAGGAATGTGAGAATCCACAAGGTAGCTGCAAGCAATGTCAAATTCTGCAGAGGTAGAGTTGAACAAAGGTGTGCCCGTAGGATTTGGGATGAAGGTAGACATCTGTGTAGACATCTCAAGCAGCGTCCAGGGAATGGTGGTGGGGGGAAACATACATCCTGGGATATGAGAGAGAGGGGCTAAGGGAGCAAGTTTAGCACAAATCACTTAAGAAGTTAGGCATGGATGCCTGGGATTGAAGGAAGCCTTTTTAAATGATGGTGCAACTGAGCACCTACATGTTGAGAGGAAGGAGTGGCTGGGGGCAGGGAGAGGCTGAAGATGCAGGAGAGAAGGAGTCATAGATAAATGAATGTTCTGAAGAATTCAAGACCTGTAGGATTCAGCACAGGTGGTGAAATTGGCCTTTGGTAGGAGGCAAGACACATCCTCCACTATAACAGGAGAGAAGATATAACCCTAACGGGTGTGGAAATTGACAGCAGGTATTGGTGTGTGTGTGGGGGGGAATTCTCAGGTAATGATCTCTGTTTTCTTTGTGGGAATCAAGACCACTTACTAAAACTGAGAAGAAGAGTTAGGGGCTCTAGGAGAGAGAGTATTCAAAATGCTTGCATGGGCAAGAGACCCAACCAGAGAAACAGCAGGATTGGAGTTTGTACCAAGGGTCCAGTGGGAGTGGTAATCACAAGTTCATGGTATCACTGACTGGCACAGCCCTGTGACCTTTGTTCCTATGTCCCCAGCTGTCCATGCATTGGTTGTATGCACCCAGGGTTGACAGGCTCTGCCCGGTATCTGAGGCAGAAAGTCAAAGAATCAAGGGAACCAAAGACTGTAGCAAGAGAGTAGTTGATATGGTGGTCGTGGAAGACAGTGAGAGCAGGACAGAGCTGATTGACAAATTTAGGAACTACTAGTTCCTGTTTCCTGATGAATCAATTTTAAAATGCTACAGTTTTGATTTTAAAATCTCAGTAAATGATCAATTAACATTGGTAAGTATGGTACACCCAAATCCATATGGGGTATTCATTCACAGTGCTTAGAGAGTTTGACACCACATTTATTTTGCAGCAAATGTGATGATATATTCCATTTTCTAGATTTGGCTGAGTTAAATGCAAACTGAATAAACAGAATAAAATATGCTTGCTGTAGCATAAGACAGTGTGACATTTTAAAAATAGTTATTTTGTTTCTTAAAGGGATTCAGTATAATGATAAGCATACTTACAAATTTTATATCAATGTCATAATATAACACATATATAAATATGATTATATTTTAGTTATATAAATTATATTATAAATTATGTCCCAATTTATGTATTTTATGTATTAAAATAATTAGATACATATTCTGAAAGCATGATTTAAACTAACTTTTCCTCAAATGTTATTTTCCTCTAAGGAACTGGGAATCTAATGTCATCTTGTGCAAGAAATCCCAGCCTGGTCTGGATGTGAGCCAGCTGTCTTTTAATCCCATGAACTGGCGCCAGCTCTGCTTATCAAGTCCAAGTACAGTGAATGTGTGGACCATCGAAAGAAGTAACCAGGAGCATTATATCAAAGCAAGGTAGGAGGCATTGTTACCACACAACCACCAAGTGGTGGTTTTTGTTTACATACATGTAATATGGCTGGGTCAACTGGATAAATCAAGTGGCTTTAAATACACATACATACACACATGCACATGCTCATGCATGTACATGCACACGGAGCTTAAGTTATAACATCTTTCAACATATATCATTACCTTAGAGTGGTTATTTGCAGTTCAAAAGATTCTCTTTTTCATTTCCCAATGAGTTTCTTTTAAGTATTGAGTCCTTTGAGAGCTTTTTCCAACATGGTTTAATTTAGCAAATTTTGATTTGTACCTCCTATTTTGAAATACTATGATTGTACACAAAGGACATTCATGATGCTCTAGTAAAACATCAAAAGTAAGAAACTGTTAGAGGAAATATACAGATTACAATCTACATTCAGCCATATTACCCACAAAGAAGTGGTTACATATAATGGAGTCACTATATGTTTAAAAGAAATGGATCAGGGCTGAGGTTGTGGCTCAGTGATAGAACACTTGCCTAGCATGCATGAGGCACTGGGTTCAATCCTCAGCACCATATTTTTTAAAAAGTAAATAAAGTTAAAAAAATAGGTCAAAGAAAAATTCTGGAACAAATTGTTGACAATGGCAATAGTTGATGATAATGGATGCCTCTGTCATAAAAAAAAAAGTCAAAGACTAAATGTGCCACTGAACTGACCACTTCCATCCTACTCCAAGAAGTCAAAAAAAACCAAGAGATATTTAACAGATGTAACCTTAAAATTGCAATTTTTGAAAAATTGCCTTAAGTGATGAGTACATCTACCCCCTCACATCCCCCTGCAGAAGTTTTCAAGCTGGAGAGCTCTAAGTAAGGCCCTTCTTTCTGCTCCCTACTCTGCATGTCCTAAGCCAAATCTACCTCTAGGCAGAGTCAACACACTGCTTCTCTTAACAAAGTAGGTGACGTCTCTATCAGGGCAGTCACTAATTTATCACACCTCTGTCTCCCTTTGCTTCCCTGGAATACACTACTCTAGTTGTGAATGTTAACTTGTATGATTTTTTGATAAGCAGATAAAGTGGGGATTGTCCTGATTCAGGTAGCAAGTGGGATTCTTAAAGCCTTACATTTAAGTACTAGGTACTTTATTTCTCAAAATAATTTTTCATTTATAACATATAATCAAGAAAATTTTAAATTTAGTGTATGAGGCCACAAATTCTCCAAACCCACTTTTATAACCATACTATGGATTAAAAGCTGACATATGATAAATTTAAAAATTAATTCTTAATATGAGAGGTTGCAATAGTAGCTGAATGCAGACTACACATGTTTATTTTAGCCCACAGTGTTTTTTATTTGTATTAGTTGCTAATGTTACATTTGAGACATTTCTCATAAACATTCAGGTTATGATATTGTCTTAAAAGTTCGGAATAAAATTTCACACAGGTCAACAACCCTCTTGGCTGGAACTAAGTGATACCTGCCACCTTTACAAGGAATATTTTCCTATTGGTTATAGTCCCTCCCCTGCCAAGTCACACACTCACCTGCCTGACCCGTTAGCATTAAAATTTACAATTCTTGCTTTAGATTATTAGCTTTGGAGCATTTTGATAATCCCTAGGTTCATAATTTATAACTGGGCATAACTTGTCCTTTATGACATATTATTTATTTTAAGATATACCATTTGGCTTTTATCTTCTTGTGTGATTTTAGGTATAAAAACTTCTGACTTCTGGCAGTCCACTTCCTCTCTGGCTTTTCCCTCTTCTCTCTTACTTTGGCTGTTCATCACACTCTCTCTTGGCTCTCTCATGTGCTGTCAATGAAAATGATGCCAGCATCTGCATCTCCTGACCCTGGATCTACTTGCCAACTTCCACCCAGCATCTCTACCTGGTTGCCTTCCCTGATCCTCATTAGTATGTCCAAAACCAAAACCACACCTGGGCTCCCTCCTCTGCCACCACCCTCCCAGTCATCCAGACTAGACACTGATAAACAGTGGTTGCATCAAAGATTAGTTTCTGTTAATCTGATAGTTCTGATGTTTCTTTTTTTGTACAGGTCGGTAAAACTGCCTCTAGAAGATGGCACATTTGTTAATGAAACAGATGTGCTTTTCCCCCACTCACTGCCCAAGGATCTCATCTACGGACCTGTGCTGCCACTGTCAGCCATTGCTGGGCTAGTAGGTGAAGAGGCAGAAACTTTCCGGGTAATGACCTTGTTTGCCCAACAGTTGAATGGCTCAGTGGATTGTCTAACTGTGGCATGAGGCATGTAGGATAGCTGGGATCCTCCTGGGTTCTAATACAGATTAGCCACAGAGAGTGCTAGAGACAAAGACTGGAGTTTCTAATCTGGATGACTGGGAGGGTGGTGGCAGAGCAGGGAGCCCAGGTGTGGTTTTGGTTTTGAACATAGTAATGAGGATCAGGGAAGGCAACCAGGTAGAGATGCTGGGTGGAAGTTGGCAAGTTGTTCCAGGGTCAGGAGATGCAGATGGTGGCATCATTTTCATAGACAGCACATGAGAGAGCCAAGAGGGAGTGTGATGAACAAAGTAAGAGGAAGAGGAAAAAGCCAGAGAGGAGGTGGACTGCCAGAAGTCAGGAGGAGAAAGAGGAGTCTGAGAAGGCCTGATCCCAGAAGTAAAAGCAAATCCAGGAGAGAGGAACATAGAAAAGAGTGGAGAAAACTTTCCAAAGGGAGAGTTTGTCAAAGGCTGCACACTGGTTCATTCCATCAAGTCCTTCTAAGTAGTGACAATGCTGTTGTAGGCAATGAGGATCACATGGTGACCAGCCAGGCATAATCCTCAGATGGTTGATGTCCTTGTCAGGAGAGACAGCATTAACAACTCAAGAGCAAAGACAGACATAAAATCCTTGCAAAATGTGATGATTGTGGTAACAGGATAAGTGGGGATGGGGTGGCAAGAAAGGGATTCCCATATGCTGGTTGAGAAAGGCCTTTGGGAAGATTTGTACACCAAGACTTGAAGTGTTACAAGCAGAGTTAGTGTATTGGGTAGAGGGAACTGCATGTGCAATGGCCCTAGGAGAGAAGAGGATTTGGCATGTTTGAGGAACTGACAAAAGACCTGTATGATGAGAGCATCAATGAGGACAAAGTGATAAATGAGATGTGTGGTGACGCTCAAGAGGGAGACAGGGCACAGTCAAAAGTGGTGCAAGACCTTTGGGGTGCAGGTAAGGAGCTTCACTCTTGGGATCCTTGTGTTATACTGATGCTTGTTTTAAACTGTAAGCGGAGGATAAAAGTGGTAGAAGTTTCCAAATGTTTTTGACCACTGCAGAAAATTGAGCTCTAAATATTAAAAATAGCTCAGTGTGAGAATTGTAAAATCTCTCTGACAAGTAAGAAAAAAGAATCAAACCCTTTGGGTTTCCTCGAATGAATGACAACGATTGGTTTTTTAAAATTAGATCAATTAGAAAATTGATCCAAGATATAATGACAAATTCCTTTGTTTAGATTGTCTTCACCTTGAAAATATGCCACAGGAGGGCAACAAAGGAAAAATAAATCGAGGAACCTCCATGGTTACAGGTTGTCTTTAGTATTTGGTGCCTAGTACCCGCAAATTCCAACTATCTCAAATGTTTTCTTTTTTCCTGCAGTGAATTTCTACAGGAGCCCTCATCTTTCACATTTTGCACCAATATGATAAATCCTACATAAACATTTAAAATCCAGGCAATTGTTCTTGTTATTGGAAAATGCTATGAAACACCTCCTTTAATTATTTTATGTGGAATTACTATTGCTAAAAATGTTCATAATAAATAGACATATTTATTTCCTAGGATTTTTGCACCCAGTGCATTTTAAACTTCTTCTGAAAGCAACAAGTTAAAGTTATAGTTTGACATCTCTTAGTCATACAGAGAATACCTTGCATTTGAGTTAGGAATTAATTTTCCCAGTAGTTTAGTTTTTTATTTTATAGTTAAATAAGTGAGGAAAATGGCTAAAAATTAATGGTTGTGCAGCAAGCAAAAAATAGATCTCAAGTGTCTTGATTTCATTCCTTCCTTTGAACGTCATTTCTTGTGACCTGAGTGCTAGTCACAGAGAAATTAATAATGACTTAATCTATATAACAATCTTAAAACTTACAAGCTGTGGACTTTTATAATATTACAAAAATTAAATAATCCCATTATCTTTCTAGTCGTTAATGCTAGAAAGTACACATTATAGGCCTTGAAATAGTCCCAAGTCACATTACATAACTTATTTAGGGCATTAAAAACATATCCCATTGTAGTGTGGGGAAATCTGAGGCAGAAAATTGATCCAAGATATAATGAATTTAATGTCAAGGATCCAGTGTCCTTTTTCCATCTACCCACCCCCACCCCAAGGGTTTTTTTTTTTTCTTTTTTCAGAAGTTGATCAATATAAATCTTTTTCTTATAACTTAAGTATTAAAACATATTTTGGAAAAATACATTTTCTTTTTTTTTTTAGTTGTAGATGAACACAATATCTTTATTTACTTATGTTTATGTGGTGCTGAGAATCAAACTCAGGGCCTCACACATTCGAGGCAAGCTCTATACCACAGTCCTAGAAAAATACATTTTCTAAAGCAGCATTAAGTTGGACTCCAACTTTTTATATTTAGTCTTCAAGTGATGAAAAAGGAGGTTATGTTATTAATAAATATTTTTAAGCATAATTGGTAGCTTTCCTTTTAAAACTTTCATAACTTTCACAATTGAAAATTATTACATCTGCTCACATAATCCATATAATATCACATTTATTTTAAGTGACAACAAATAGACTTATTAATGGAAAAGTAGTAAGACAAGTTCAGATTTATCTTAAGAAAGTAAATCCACATATAATACTAGTTTAATATACAAAGATTAGACAATTTCCATTTTAATCTTCATATTCTGCTTCATATGACAGATTCATTGGCTTTGGGAGAACCAGATTGGTGGTGGGTGTTTTGTTGTTGTTTTAAATATTTTTTTTTATTCTTTTAAATATTATTAAATTAAAATGGAAGTATACAGGGCTGGGATTGTCGCTCAGTGGCCGAGTGCTTGCCTCACACATAGGAGGCACTGTGTTTGATCTTCAACCCACATAAAAATAAATAAATAAGTAAATGTATTGTGTTCATCTACAACTAAAAAAATATTTTTAAAAAATGGAAGTATACACCTCAGGTGTTCAACTCTTGGGGTCCTCCGTGTTATCCTCTGTGTTATTCAATTACTCAGTGTTTTAGTCAGCTTTTTGGCTGCTTGTTTTAAAGATTTTAAGCCACTGCCTTGCCAAATAAGTTCTGTTTTAAGGTTTATAATCTAAGGTTAGATGTCATCCAACCAACTTAAAAATACTTTAAATAATGGTGACTCAGTGAATGACTATTTTCCCCTATGAGTCAAATCTCAGTCAGATACCACAGAAAAGTCATTGATTGGCAGCAGTTGAATTCTTTTGGATGGCTTTTTTTTTTTTTTTTTAATTCATTGGGGACCACATGATTACTTCAGCATTTATCTTCTAACTATCCAAGGCTAAGAGGCCATTAATAGTCCAATCATATCATTAAAGTCACTATCCTTTTTTAAAAATTGCCATGATGAGTCTTGCCATGTCTGGCTGCTGCCTTAGACATATTTCAAGGCATCTCGAATGATGATTTCTCTTGAACCCCAACCTCGCACGCACCAAGAAGAATCCATTGCTTTCAGTGACGCTTCTTAAACACCTCTTTACCATAACCTACCATGTCTTCTCATTCTGCTATTTGTCAACACTGCTTGTTCCATCAACAGGTGATTTTCCTCAGGACCTGGCTCGATGCCTGATGTATAACCAGTACCCAGTAAATATTTATTGAAATATCAATCTTGCTACAAATTTGTACCCCTCAGGAATCTTCTAGAAATAGTGACTTTGACAGAGCCACACTTGCCACTACCTTGTGAGGAGCATAATACTAAAGTGTTATCACCTAAGACAGGGATCAACAAACTCAGGTTTCTTTTTACATCCCAAGCTTAAGAATGTTTTTTGCATTTTTCCCATATTTTATTGGTGCATTATAGTTGTACATTTTGATCTGTTTTACATGTTGGTTTGACTTTTGCATTTTTTAAAGACTAAGAGAAATAAAAAGAAGATACAGACACATACCTATGTGGTCCACAAAGCCTAAAGTATTCACTGCTTACCAGTAAACATTTGGTTAGAACTTTGGTCCCCTTTATTTTCAGTCCCCAAAGTAAGCTTTTCTTCTAGGTATAACCTATAGATTTTGTGTATTTCCCTTTCCAGGAAATTAAATCACACAGGATGTCTCATGAACTAAATTTGAAAGGCCCTAGGTTCTTGTGTCCACTAAGAAGGGCCACAGAATCAGAACAAGCTCCTCACATTCTCCATGAACTGCAAGGCTGCTCCAAAGCAGCCTTTTACATTAACCACCTCCTGTAGAACAAGGAGAGGGGACTGCAGATGAAAGTCTTTCCCCCATGGTGATTTTAGCTAGATAATGGCTTTCTTAGATCCAAGACCAAAAAAGTCCACAAAGAAACATTTTAGAAGATATTCCTCAAAACTTCCATGAGAATCCCTGAGAATGGCAGAGCTCTGAATGTGTCAGCAGGAACAACTCTTTTTTTCTTAGTGAATTAAAAATGGAGAGAGGAAGAAGTTCGCTTAGCTCTTGGAATATGGTGAGACCAATTAAATTTATTATATGAGCGTAGTCATTGGTTTCTTTTTGGCAATTGTTTCGATGGGTATTTCTCTGACTCTTAGCCATGACTGCTGTCCTTAACATGAGGTTTTTATTCTTTCCCTGAAGCCAAAAGACGATTTATATCCTTTGCTTCACCCCACTATGCATTGCTGGACTCCATCAAGTGACCTGTATGTTGGCTGCGAAGAGGGTCATCTTTTAATGATTAATGGAGAAACCTTAAAGGTGACCGTGCTCCAAAAGATAGAAGACATGACACAATCAGGTGAGAAACTGCACTGCCAAGGAGTCCCAGAAGTGCAGCTCTGGCTTTAGCTTGGCGTGCACTTGAAGATGGGTGCTTTCCCCATTTCTCCTTTCTCAGACACATCTTTGATTCCTCCTTCTCTTTTGTCTTTTAATTATTTCAAAGTCCTACAGACACTCCTCACAGCCAGCTACTGTCTATATGAAGAGTTGCTATGCACTTGGCATTCTGCTTCCTATTTGTATGTGTGTTTCATGTACCTCACAAATAACATAAGCAGATGCTTTATGACCATACATAGATGAGGTTAAGAAATGTGCTCAAATTCATATATATCACGATGCTAATGTCAATCCAGGCAAGAAGACTTCAGTCTAAATTCTTAGCTGCCAACCTGCATCCTTTCCCATGTACATGCCCCTTCTGCTTAGACAGCTGATCATGCCTTTTCCTGTCCCCAACTCTTTTCAACCCATTCTGCATGGTGATCATCTCCTTTCTTTCCAACTTCTTCATACATATTACCTTATGTTGCCTGGTTATAATTTCAAAGAGAAACTTGGTATTCTCCCTTGGGTCCTTGGATATCCTTTCCTGGTCTCATCAGCTAAGGCCTCAGTTGGAACTGGGTCACAGGAGCCAGCATGTGCCCATTGAGGGCTGGGTGTAGACCCAGGGAAAAGTTCCCCAGGCCTGGCTGAGGTAGTCTCTGTTTCTATGGTTTTTATCATCTCACACCTTGATTTATGGAGCAAACTCAGGACTAACTTCACAGACTTTATCTGTCTGATCCCAACCAGGCAGCCCATTCCTGCCCAACTGCCCTTTTTGGGAACCATCTTCAGCACACGTCAAAGGCTGTGCCGCCTCGATTTCAAGCTCTCCTTACCCCAACTCTAGCTGCTCCATTAGTGTTATTCCCCACTCCTCCCCAGCAGGAGTTTTCTCAGCTAGCCAGCATTTCCTCCAGCCATTCCAGATATGCCTCCTAGCTCATCCACCTGCCACATCTCCTCTCTGAATCTCCCAGTGCCCAGCTCACATACCATCCCTCCATGCTCCCCCATCCCAGTGGACTTCACAGGTCCAGCCTTCCCACCCGCCCTTCCCTTTACTTCATCTGCACCCTCCAGCCTTGTTCTGTTCTCTACTCCAGCACCTGAAGTACCACCCCAGTGGCTGTTGAAAGAGCAAGCCCCTTCCTGCTTTGTCTTTCCAGCATCAGCATTTCCCTCATGAACCTTTTTTAAATTTTCTCATCGTTTGTGTGCTTTTTCCAAATTCTGTTGGCTGGCTTTTGTCATTAACTCGGTCTGGGGTGCCCCTCTCTTCTTTGTCTACTCGGTGAAACTTTCCTTCAGTGTGGCACCTTCCCTAGCCTCACACCAACCTTCAGGCACAATGAGGTGCCCTTGTCTGGGATTTCCTGGCCACAATCTTTTGTTGGAGCTTCATCCTGTGCTATTACTATGGCCCATGTGCATGTCTGTCTTTCCCATTAGTCATCAACTCTCTGAGGTCATTGAGAAACTTCATTCTTTGACTCCAAAACGGGATCCCAAGTATTGCCACAGAGTAAATTGGCACCTATATGCATTTTTAAAATAATTACAAAACAATGCTTCTCATTTCCAAACTTCTATCCCACTTTCAATGTATTTTGCACAATTTAGGATTTCATCGTAAATAGCCTTATATTATTCATTATTTTCTTCCTGCATATTATTTCTTATAATTTTCATACTTTATTGCAAGTAATGTTGAATACATGTTTATTGAGCCTCTATGATGTGGCAGACACTAAGCAAGTTACCTTAAAGGTTATAGAGATGACAAAGGGTCTTGTGATTTCCACCCTCAAGCGATTTAGGTTTTATTGAAGAGGATAAGAGCAGTGACCTCATTAAGAGCAAACTTCACAAGTGCCATGGGATCCACATAAGGAAAAGCATCCAAGCTAAGCCATGCTGAATGTTGCATTTGAACTGGCTCTTGAAGGCAGTGTTCACAGAGGGAGATGTGGCTAGATGGAATTTTTGGCCTTGTTATCTCCATGGATACAAAAACATGGGAAGGTTGAAAAATATTAAGTGCCCAGTTTGGTGCATTGAGTATTATAAAAGAATAGTGCAGAACGAGGGGGCATCATGCCACAACTCACCTTTATTGTTCACTCAAGGCATTTATATATATAGTTAATAACAGTAGGAAGACATCAAAATCCCTAGAATAGGGCCAGTGTGGTGGCACATGCCTGTAATCCCAGCAGCTCAGGAGGCTGAGGCAGGAGGATCTCAAGTTCAAAGTCAGCCTCAGCAACTGCAAGGTGCTAAGCAACTCGGTGAGACCCTGTATCTAAATAAAATACAAAATAGGGCTGGGGATGTGGCTCAGTGGTCAAGTGCCCCTGAGTTCAATCCTTGGTACCCACCCCCCCAGGGGAAAAAAAAAACTAGAATGGGGATGGACCTCAGTTGAAATTGTTCTTGTGAAGATTAATTTAGCCAATAGTTCTGGAAAGTAGGATCCTAGATGTGGGTGGCCATAAGCAGCAAGCACTCAGACCATGCCAGGACTCATAAGAACCTGGACTCCAGTGGCAGCTGAATTGGAAAGCAAGGACTCCTGTGCGGTGAGCAGTCTGAAGGAAAGAAAGGGCAGTGTGCTGCTCAGCCTCCAGCAAAATGGCAGACCACAGTAAGCAATAAGCAAATAACTGAATGGATGCCAACTTGAACCTTTGATTTTGTAGTTCCAGGTTGTCTATCTAAAAAGATAATGTGTTTTTGTTTTTCCTAAAAAGATAATATTTTATTTGTAACAAGGACAATATTTTATTAGTAACAAATGTTCTTATGGAACATTTTTTTCCTTTTTCCTTTCTTTTTACCCACTGTGCTTTATTTATTGACAAATAAATTTACATACTCTAGAATTCACAAATCTTAAGTATACATCTCCATCAATAATGTAGTTTTGGCTTATTTGGTTTTTTCCCCTCAACCTTTTCAACCTGAAAGTGCTTTCCTAAGAAATGAAATATATTTACTATATAATTCTATAATATTGATTACATAGATCTGAGGATGAAGACATTCAAAACACCTTGCTGGATTTAATTAGTGATCATTGCTGAGCAGCTTTTGTTAATTATTTACATTGCATTGTTAACTGTGTGTCCTCTACTTTACCTTTCTTTTAGAACCTCATCATATCAGCCCAGTCAGCCTGGTGTATCAGAAAGATGGAGTGTTTGCTTCTGGAATTGTAATGTATTTTACTTTTCAAAATCAATTGCTTTCAAGAAAAAAAATTCCCTTTTCATTTACTATTAGGAGCCATATTTAGGGATGTCAAGTTCTGCCATATTATTAATTAGTATTTTTCCCCTTTTGGATGCTATTAACAATTTTTATTATGAAGAATTTTAGTTAGATCCACAAGGTGAAAGAACAGTGTAATGCAGTATCATATAGCTATCTTACTCCAAAAAGCAAAATCAGTTAAAGAGTCCACTGCCTTTCCCCCAGGACAAAAACACATAGTCTATAACCCAATTCCGTGCTCCTTTCTGCAATAATGTGTTAGGGTGTCAAATATGAATCTGGAACATTTTCTCTAAGTTTTAGCTTAGACCTTGGGCATGACCACTTGCTTGCATATTGTCATGGTTGAGGTTAGGGTTAGGATCAATATTCTCCCCTGCCTGGAATTTACTTTGTACCAGGCACCACACTGAGTGCTTCACTTGTATTTTCTAATTGGTCCACACAACAACCTTATCACGTATAGACTGTTAACATCTTCCTCAATCACATGAAGGAAGCAAGACTCACAAAGAAAGTAACTCACCAGAAAATACGTGAAGGACCTTGGCTTGAACCCAGGGATATCAGACTTCACAGTCTAATCTTCTCATTCATTAAACATACAGCCTGAGGCTAAAGGATCATAAGCTGGAGGCCAGCTTGGGCAATTTAGTGAGTTCTTGTCTCAAAGTAAAATAAAAGGGCTGGGGGTTGTAGCTCAGTGGTAGAGCACTTGGCTGGTATGTGTGAGGCCATGGGTGAAATCCCCAGTACTACAAGGAGCAACCCCTGCAAAAGCCACAAAAATTCAAGCAAAACAAAACAAAGTAACAAAGAACCAAGCACAGCCCCAGTAACACAGCCATATCATGTGCCTTCATGATATTGTAATCAATGCTGAGGTTTTTAATTGACCTATACTAAAATCTCAGGTCTACTTGTAGCTGTCCCCAGTCCATCACATCTCCAGGACCCTGAGGGCATCTGGGCAATGACATCATGGTGACAGGTGCAGATCCACCTGCAAGAAGCAATCTGGAGCCCAAGCAACTAAGCTCAGCTTGTAACCCACCCCCACAACTTGACAAGTGGACTACCCACTCCTCTTCCCTATATTTAGTCTGCATTTGTGCCCTTTGTGACTTTTGTCCTTTTCAAGGCCATCCTCTGTGTTTATTTTAACTTACTTTACAGAAACAACAGCAGCATTTGCTCTGGTGAGGGATGCAGAATGGTGATGAACTTGAAGATTGCATCTGGCATTTCTCCCCCAATACCTAAGGCTCAAGCATCCCATGTCCAGCCATCTCGCAAACACCTGCTCTTGGTTATACCAGGGTTTAATTTAGGAAATGCAGGATACTTTTTCCCAAAGCCTCCTCACTGTTATAAAAATAACTCAAATTGTTTTTAAGGGTAGTGAAATTAACTCAAACCTATTTATAGCCAATCAGCCAACCAACTCATTTTTACTGGATGGCTGCCATTGTCTAGCACTGTGTGAGGAACTGGAGAAGAGGATGTGAAGGAAATAAAAGGCACCCCCACCCCATCCTTGGGTCATTTAGGAAACACACATAATAATGATTAAGAAATTTACTTAGGGCTGGTGTCCTTTGAAATAAGGAGATTGCTGCACACAAGCCAACAAACTGCCTCGTTTGTCCCACCTCCTTTACAGTGAAGAACATGGTGAGAGATAAATGCTAGACAAGCAATAAAGGAGTGATCAGCAAAATTTTAGGGAACTGAAAAGTGTGTCATAACAGAGATAAAACTGAAGAATGATCAAGGAACCTGGTTAAAAGTTGCCTGAATAAATATGAAAGAACAGTGTGTTCTAGAAAGTGTAAACACAGATGACCACGCCAAACAAACAGTGTTGGTAATCCACAGACTTTGCCTGATGAAGAAATTGTACCATGCATTGAGCAAGACTGACTTTCTGATTTTATCTCATTGTGTTTGGTCTGTAGGAAGGCTCTGTGTACTCCTTCATTATTAAAGATTCAAGTTATAAAGTGGAGACTTTTCTTGAGACTGAAGGGCCTGTAGAACATATGCTGTTTTCTCCCAGTTACAAAATGTTGCTGATTCAAACAGACAAGGTATGTGAGATGGTAATTTCTTGATATGCAATTTTCAGATAATATTATTGTCATCATTGCATGACAGGAATAAAAGACAGAGTGTGCCGCATAGTGATTTTCTACTACTCAGGAATCTTACAGTTACAAATGAAAAACTACCCAATTTCAAAGGCCCAAATGAAAAAGAAATGCTCATTTTTTTTCTTCTTTTTTTTTAATTTGTTCTTTTTAAGTAAGCATGGCAGTAAAGTATATTTTGACATATTAGACATACATGGAGTATAACTTATTCTAATTAGGATCCCATTCTTGAAGTTGTACATGATGTGGAGTTTCAGTGATTGTATACTCATATATAAACATAGAAAAGTTCTGTCCAGTTCATTCTACTGTCTTTCCTTTTCCCATACCCCTCCCTTCCTTTCATTCACCTTTGTCTAATCCAATGAATTTCTATTCTTCCCTCTCCCCCACTTTATTGTGTGTTAGCATCCAGATATATCAGAGAGAACATTCGGCCTTTGTTTTGGGGGATTGGCTTATTTCACTTAGCATGATAGTCTCCAGTTCCACCCATTTACCAGCAAATGCCATAATTTTATTTTTCTTTATGGCTGAGTAATATTCCATTATATATATATATATATATATATATATATATATATATATATATATATATATATATATCAGATTTTCTTTATTGATTCATCTGTTGAAGCTTGGTTCCATAGCTTAGCTATTGTGAATTGAGCTGCTTTAAATATTGATGTGTCACTGGAGTATGCTGATTTTAAGTCCTTTGAGTATAAACTGAGGAGTGGGATAACTGGGTCAATTTGTGGTTCCATTCTAAGTAGAAATGTTCATTTTCATTCATGTAACTGAAAGAACAAAGAGTGGATCTGAATCCAGGGGCTCCCATTGGGCCTTATTTCTTGAATCTCTTAACTGCTTCCCCTCTGCAATTTCCATTGCTATGCAGACTCTCCCCTTGTGGCACTGAGAGCCTCCTGCAGCTCTCATTTGTACTTCTGTCCTCGTGATGACTTTGGTAGAATGTTACCAGCTGGGGAAAAAATGCCCTGGAACATAGATTCAGGTAGACAAGTCTTGTCTACCCCTGGATCAGTCACTATTATCAGGGGGAGTCTAAGCTCTGATTGGCCAGACCTCATGTCTAGCCCTGGGCCCTAGGTAGAGTCAACCCATCCATATATGGTTTGACATTGGGGATATAGGTTGTTCTCTAAAGAAAACGAGATCTCTTAAGAGAAGAAGGGAGCTGAATCAATGCAGAGTAAAAACTCATGACTGAGTTATACTGTCAGGAAGACTCCTAATTTAATAGAATGACCCTCAAAGGTCAGGATTTGCATCCACTTACATTGCTAGGCAACAATTTTAGGTAGATTACAAATAAAGTTTAATAAACTTAAATTTGAATATGGAAAGACTTCAGTTTCTGGTGATTACCAGAAGTCAA
This sequence comes from Marmota flaviventris, assembly GCF_047511675.1. NCBI lineage: Eukaryota > Metazoa > Chordata > Mammalia > Rodentia > Sciuridae > Marmota > Marmota flaviventris. Next base: position 24,163,856 of record NC_092501.1, read on the forward strand.
AACAGCTATTTTAATAAATAAATGATAAACTTACAACATCTATGGAGGAGAAAAAACTATTTTTAAAATTATCATAACAGAAGAGGAAAAAGACCCAAATAAAGGTTCAAAAAAAAAAGAAAAATATACTAACAAAGCAAAAATTAAATGAACAAAAGTAACAGAAGTTTGGATATGGTTAAAAAGAGAATTTATAAACTGGAAGGTAAATCAGAAATTCTTTAGAATGTACCCCAGAGAAACAAAAGGGAGGGAAATACAGAAGGTAGAATAAGAGACACAAATAATACAGTGAAAAGATCTATTTGATTGGCATCCAGACAGAAGAGAGAGTGAGACAGGGGCAATACTTAGAAAGATACTGACTTGAAAATTTCCAGAACTGATTAGAGATGAATTTACAGATTAAAGAAGACCAGCAAAGCCCAAGCAAGATCCATAAAACAATATTCACATTTAGACTTCCCCAAGTGAAATTCTTGAAAAACAAGACAAAGAAAAATTTTTTAATTAGTCTAAGAGAAAAGACAGATTACTTCAAAGGAATTTCAATTTGACTAATAACTGATTTCTCTATGGTAATAATGTAAGTAAGAAATAATGGAATATCTTCAATGTGGCACAGGGGTCAGCAATTATAGCCTGGGTATACTAATATTAGACAAAATAGTCTTGGTTTTTTTTGTTGTTGTTGCTGGAGATCGAACCCAGGGCCTTGTGCATGCACTCTACCAATGCCTGGAATCCTTACCCAAAATAAATGGCTTTATTTATTTATCTATTTATTTATTTATTCAAATTTTTATTAGTTATTGACGGACTTTTTAATTTTTTTATTTATTTATATGTGGTGCTGAGAATCGAACCCAGTGCCTCACACATGCTAGGCAAGTGCTCTACCACTGAGCCACAACCCCAGCCTGAAAATGGCTTTATTTTGAAATAATAAAAAAATTAAGTTCACCAGGAATATATAAACATTTGAAATACTGAGGCTGGCCTTTGAACTTGTGATCCTCCTGCCTCAGCCTCCTGAGCCACTAAGATTACAAGCTTGCACCACCATGCCCAGCTTGGCTTAAATCTTTACTCCCTTATTTTGTCTTGTAGTATCCTCCTTCTCTGCTTTCTTCTTCTTTTTCTCTTCTTACGATTGTCTTTATTTAACTTTAAAGATTTGGGGGGATATATGATTTATTGTCTGAGTCTCCCAGTAAAACATAAGTGCCAGGAGAGCAGGGAATTTCTATCTATTTTGTCCTCTTACAGAGCCCCAGCATCCATTCAGTATTTGTTGACAGAATGAATGAGAGGTAAAATTAGCAAATACCTGCCAAATTTTGAACTACGCAGAGTTGTATTTTTTAGTTAAATAAGAACATTTTGTGTTTAGAGGCTGGGATGTGGCTCAGCAATATAATGCTCGCCTAGCACATGTGAGGCCCTGGGTTTGATCCTCAGCACCACATTAAAATAAAGGTATTATGTCCAATTACAACTAAAAAAATAAAAATTAAAAATTAAAAAATTGTGTTTCATTCAAGTAAACTTGAACCAGTTGAAACCAAGTTACTTATTGCTGACTAAGTGACCACATTATATCATAGCTGCTTGACAGAGATGCATACATTACAGATAGATTTTTCTAGTTTTGAGAAGTGAATCTGAGAGCTGAGAATGACAAACAAGTCATAAAGTAACCGCCTCAGCCACATTTTGAGGATTTTTACAAAGGCTTGAATTTTAAATCCATGCCTCCCCTCCCATTGTGTTTAACATGTGCCAGGATTTAGTTCATCTTAAAAACTTTTCTGTTTTTCCATGTTTTCCAACTTCTCTACATAAATACACATTATTTTTAAAATCAGAGAACGTGTTTTGTTATGTTTTATAAATTTAAAAAAAACAAATGCCTGGAATCAGGGAAGTCCTATTTATTATTTTAATTAGTGAAAATGTATCAATCAATCAATAAACAAATCAAGCATCTAGAGTTTAAGTTTTTTAAGATCAGTTCTGTGATTTTCCATCACCTATTCCTACAAGGTGCTTTGTTCATAGTAGGCATTAAATAAATATTTGTTGAACTACATACACAATGTTGTAAGATGTTTCCTTCTTTCTTTTATCAGGGATCTGTTTTTATCTACACTTTTGATGAGAAGCCAACCTTAGAAAAAGTCCTAGATGCTTGTGATGGGAAATTCCAAGCAATTGACTTTATCACACCTGGAACCAAATACTTCATGGTAAGGAATATCTTAATATGGCACAATAGGATTTAAAGATATGATGTTTCTGGCACTAAGGTTGTGGCTCAGCGGTAGAGCGTTCGCCTAGCGCATGTGAAGCCCTGGCTTAGATCCTCAGCACCACATAAAAATAAATAAATAAAAAGCAAAGATATTGTGTACAACTAAAAGAAATAAATACGTAAAAAAAAAGATGTGATGTTTCTAGATTAAATTCCTATCCATATCTAATTAGGTAACTTTGGAAATTCATGTACAAATAAGAGGCAGAGGGTATTTTTGAGTACTTGTAGAAAAGCCAAACACTTTCATAATCAAATCTTTTTTGCTCAGGCAGAATGATGTCATCCTATTGTGACTCCATAATATTATCTTAGAAGCCATCCTTTTAATATTCACCACCCAAGTCTGCAAGCAAGGATTTCAACACATTCATGCTAATGACTTGTCAGCACCCGGTAATCTGTTAGTATTTATCTCCTTCCAGAGTGATAAAACAGCACCACCCAAGAATGAAGATTAAATATGTGTCGTTCACACATCATTAATTCAGCCTATTTAGGGGAGAAAAGAAAACTGGTGCATTTAGAAACTGAGTATTTCTGGGCTAGGAATATACCTCAGTGGTTGGACACTTGGCTAGCATGTGTGAGGCCCTGGATTCAATCTCCAGGACCAGCAGGGGGAAAAAGAAAGAAAGAAAAGGAAGAAGGAAAGAGAGGGGAGGAGGGGAAAACTATGTACTTCTTTCCCAATGTCTATTGTTTATCCTTATTGATCTCAAGAAACATATTTCAGTTTTCATATGATTTATCAATGTTCTAAAAAATAAAACCATACAAGCCATGCAAGGCAGCAAAAACCAAGAGAAAAACTTGGAAGAAGCCGGAGGGGGGAAAAGGCAACTTACCCAAAGAAGAACCAGGATAAGAATTACATTGAACTTTTCTTCTGAAACCATGCAAACAAGAGAATACTTAAAATATTGAAAGAAAGAAAGAAAGAAAAAAAACCCTACTAACTTGGAAGTTCGTATCCAGTGAACTAGCCTTCAAAAGTAAAGAAGAAATTATTTCTCCAAAAAAAATGAAAATCAAGGAAATTTCTTGTCAGTAGACTTGCCTTGCAAGAATGGTTAAAAGGAATTCTTCAGAGACATAGATTTAGCAGGCAGAAAATCAAAATCAGTAGGGACATAGTGAAAATGAACTGCATCATTAATCTACTGCACATAACTGACATCTACAGAATGCTTCATCCAACAATAGCAGAATACATACTCCCCTCAAGCTCACATAGAACATTCATAGAGAGAGATCACAGCTGGTCCACAAAACACGTCTTAACAACTTTGAAAGAAAAATAAACCATACAAAGTATGTTGTTAGAACACAATGGCATTGATATATAATTAATTATAGGCTGGGTATTTCTGTAGTAGAGTACTTGTCTAGAATGTACAAGGCCTGGGGTTCAAGCCCTAGGACTGTTTAAAAAAAAAAAAAAAGTCAATAATAGAAACCCTCCCACACCTAAAAACTTGGAATTTGAGCAACACACTTTTAAATATCAGATAGGTTGAAGAAAATGTCTCAAGAAAAATTTTTAAATTTTAAATGAAAATTAAATACAACTTACCAAGTTTGGGGGATGCAGTGAAAGCAGTACTTAGAGGGAAATTTGTATAATATTGGATACCTTTATTTGAAAAGAAAAAGCTAAAATCAGTCATCTAAGCTACCACCTTTGGAAACTAGAAAAAGAAGAGCAAATTAGATCCAAGTAATTGGAAAAGAGAAAATAAAAATTATGGGATAAATCAATAAAATTACAAATAGGATATTGACCTAGAAAAAGTAGCCCAGAATCTGATTCTTTAAAAAGATTGATAAAATTGATAAAAATTTAGCCAGTTTAATTCATTTTAATTAAATAAAAATTACTAAAATCAGAAACGAAAGAAAGGTCATCAGAGCAAAACCATGATAGATATTAAATAGATAATAAATGAATATGATGAGTTACTCCATGCCCACAAATCTCATAATCAAGAACAAACGAACCACTTCCTTAGAAGACAATCTTCCAAAACTCACAGAGAAATAGTTATTCAGAAAGGGCCTAAAATCAAAGAAATTGAATAAATAATTAATAACTTTCCAAAATACAAAGCACCAGGCCCAGAGGGGTTCACTGGTGAACATTTGAATAAGAAATAATACCAATCTTACAATCCTTTTTAGAAAACAGAAGCAAAAGGAATACTTTCAAACTCTTTTCTCTGAAGCATTACCCTAATAATAAGACTATACAAAAACATTACAAGAAAACTGAACTATAGACCAATATCTCTCACGGTCACAGATGGAAAACATCCTCAACAAGTATTAGTAAACTGAGTGCAAAGATATGTAAAAAAGAATTTTATACCATGACCAAGTGTTTGGTTACACCATGGTTTGTTTCAGGTATACAAGGCTGATTCAACATTAAAAATCAATTAACCCATCACATCTAGGTTAAACATGATAACCTAAACAAGAAAAATCACATTACTTTATCATTACATGCAGAAAAAGTGTTTGGAAAAAAATCTATTTCCTATCTATGATTAAAAACTCTCTGAAAATAAAGGGTAGAAGGAAGCTCAGCCTGATAAAGAATACCTACAAAATACTTTCAGTTAACATCATACCTACTGGTACAAATTCCTATTCAGCATCAAACTGGATGTGTGATCTAATGCAATAAGAAAAAAGAAAAGACACAAAAGGTATATATATAGACTGGAAGGAAGAAATAACACTATCTTTGTTCTCAGTTGTCACGATTACCTTTGTAGAAAATCCTAAAGAATCAACAAAATGCTACTAGAACTAAAAGATTACACCAACATTTCAGGATACAAGCTTAACATGCAAAAAAAAGGACAATTGTTTTCTTATATACCAATAATGAGCAACTGGAATTTTTTTGTGTGTGTGTGTGTGTGTGTGTGTGTGTGTGTGTGTTGTGATGCTGGGGATTGAACTAGGGCCTCACACTTGCTAGGCAAGGGCTCTACCACTCAGCTGCATCCCTACCACACCATTGCCACCCCGACCCTACCTCACCCCCTTTTTTTTTTGTGGTACTGGTGATTAAAACTGAGGGAACTTAATCACTGAGCCATATCCCCAACTCTTTTTTATATTTTATTTAGAGATAGGGTCTCCCTAAGTTTTTTAGGGCCTCATTAAATTGCTGAGGCTGGCTTTGAACTTAAGATCTTTCTCCTGTCTTAGCCTCCCAAGTCACTGGGATTACAGCTATGCAGCACTATGCCTGGCCAAACAATTGGATTTTGACATTAAAAACAATACCATTTACATTAACATCACTAAAATGAACTAGGTGTAAATCAGACAAAAAGATGTATATGCTCTATATGAGGAAAGCTATCAACCCTGATGACAAATAAGATCTAAATAAATGAAGAGATAGTATACAGGACTAGATTCAGTATTGTCAAGTTGTCAGTTCTTCCCAATTTGATCTATAGATTCAGTGTAATGACAATTAAAATCTCAGTTAATTTGAAAATTGTCACACTGATTCTAAAATTTATTTAGAAAAGCAAAAGACCCAGAATAGTCATTACAATATTGAAAGATAAGAACAGTCAGAGAACTGACACTCTGACTTCAAGATTTAGAATAAAGCTATAAGAATACAGATAGTGTGATTGTGGTGAATGTACAGACCAGTGGAACAAAATAGAGAGCCCAGAAGTAGATCCACACAAAAATACTCAGTGGTCTTTAGCAAAGGAGCAAAGGCAGTTCAGTCAAGAATGGATAATCTTTTCAACAAATGGTGCTGGAACAACTAAACATTTACATGCAAAGGAAAAAACAAAGAATTTAGATACAGATCTTACAATTCTCTCTCTCTCTCTCTCTCTCTCTCACACACACACACACACACACACACACAATATCAAAAAACTCCTAGAAGACAACATAAGAGAAAATCCAAGTGACCTTAGGCATGGTGGTAACTATTTAAATACAATACCAAATCATAGGTGGAGCTCAGGGGATTTTAAGGCAGTGAAACCATTCTATATGATACCATGATGATGAACATGTGTCATTATACATTTGTCAAAACCCACAGAATGTATGATACAAAGAATGAATGAACCCTAATATAAATTACAGACTTTAGTCAATACTAGTAAATCAACATTGGCTCATCAATCATAACAATGAACCACACTAGGGAAGATGTTAATAATAGAAGAATTGTATATGTAGAGGGGGAGGGGAACACTATTTTCTGCTCACTGCTCTAAAAAATAAATTCGGTTAATTAAAAAAAAGAACAGTGTATGATTTCCTATTTTCTAGGCTTATTCATTAGGCAATAATTGCATTGACTTTCTAAGTAATTTTTATCTTAAATATATTACATGAAAAACTCTTTATTTTACTTTTCTAATCCTAGCTAGTTATTATATGTTACTTAAATTGTATTAAAGACATTTCTTCAGAAAAAAGTGTTGATGTTGAACTTGTAAAATAATTACGTAGAAGCTATATTAATATGATGACATTTTAAAATTTTGTTTTAATTGTAGATGGTTACAATACCTTTTATTTACTTATTTTTTTAATTGATTAATGCCTCACACTGATGTACTAGAAAGCGATTTAGAACATTCACCTGTAGAAAAGTCTTATTTTCCATTTAGAGTTGCCTTTTTCTTTTACAGACAGTCACACATTCGGGGGAAGTTTGTATTTGGTGGATGGAGGATTGTATTTGTGAAAGCAGGATTTATCTGAATACTCCAGTAAGTGTGCCTGATAGATTTTTTTTTAATTGAATTCTAATTTGGTCTGCCTTCTATATTCACATTTCAGTAGTCTGGACAAATACTTGCTACTGAAGGTTTATTACATTTTCACCTTATAGCTTTAGAGTAATCCTTGTGTACAGAGTCTATGCTGCATCCCAGAGAGTGAAACATAGCATGTTATTTCGTTGTATAGGAAAGGATAGTTTTTTCCCTGATAGCAGTTACTTCTGAAATCCTAGTTGTTTCTATCTCATTCATGCCACAGCTTCATTGTAGACCTGCAGGTGTCTCTTGTGTAGGCTCTTTGCAAGGCAAGCTGAGGTTCCACCAGCAAAAAGCTTTAGTGCCAGGGCAAGGGAGGAAGAGTATGCTGGGGTGGGAAGGAGGGCAGTCATTGCTTTTACTCAGAAAAGAAACAGCCCCTTAACCATAGATAGTTAAATGGCCCTGCTTTACAAGGAGATCAGTTAGAAATGAAAGAAAATTACCACTCTAACCAGATAAAGCCAAAATTAAAAAGTAAGGGCTATTGGTTCTGTCAATTATAAAGAACAAAACTTGTCCGGCCTCATGTGTGCCTCAGTCCAGTCGCTCAAATCATATTACCCAAGGACCTGTTTCTCTCTGTCTCCACCATATGCCTTTAGTTTTACTTTTGTCTCATTTAGTGGGCTGCAGATGCCACAGACTCCAATATTACACCTCATTGTCAGGGAAGAAGCTTCTCTTTTCTAACTATTGTTTTGATGATGTCCTTGAACTAATTAATATGGCTAAGGAAATGAGAAATGCTAATTGGCTTAAGCTCAACCCCAGAAATGGGAGTGAGATCCATTCCACTCAACCCTGAAAATAGGGAAGGGTGGTTTCTCAGTGCATATGCAAGAAATTTGCCAGGAGGAGAGTGTATTATTGCAATAGAACGAACCACAACCTCCACAGCACCTGTCTCAATGTGATACCAACATGATACTGCATGTTCATCGTGTATTTTGCATAAAATAATGTTTTAAAAAAGGACCAAGAAACAATTGTAATGGTGGGACTTTTGTATTAATTATCATCATTTGCTACATTATGCAGTTCTAGATATGCTATGGATCTTAGTAGGTCAGGAAGTCACAACCTTTCCCCTTTATAAAATTAAAATCTCAGTTATAAAAGACTAAGTATCATATCTTATGTTAGAATATTACAAGATGCATAGGACACATAATTCCATGGTATAAATGAAACTCTCCCTCAAAAGTAAAGTTAAAAACTCTGGACTAAAAGACCATAAAACAGAAGACTCTGTAATTTGTGCGGCAAATGCTTATCTGTATTCATTTCTAGAACTAGATAAGATCTTACAAGTTCATCTGATCACATCTCCATTTACAGATGAGAGACTCAAATGCTTACCAATACCCCCAGGGCCCTATTTAACCTGGTCCCATCCTGCTCCTCTTGGCCAAGGAGGGTCACAGGCACCATCAGAAGGCCTCCACCAACTTCACAGAGCTCCAAATCAGGCCTTGGACATTCATGAGATCCAGCCTGTGCTGTGGAGGGGCACTGGGTTGTCCCTTTTGGAGGACACTACTGCCCTACAGAGAATTGATCCAGACAAGCCCAGTGATGCTGGGGCCAGATCTGCCTGCCTGTGCCACTGTGAACCCAGTGGTCTTCAGGGAGCCTGGCTCAGCCCCACAATGGCTACACACCAGGAGCTTTCCTTGATGACACCTTCAAGGGTACAGAAGACTCCTCTGGCTAGTGCTATACTTCTTTAGATTAACCACTTTTGCCCTGGGATGGAGGAGAGTTTCAGGTGATTATTTGGGGAATACACACACACACACACACACACACACACACACACACGCATTAAGAAGTTTCATAAAATCTCTCAGGTAAAATTAAGATTAATAAAAGCCCACTAAAATTGCATTGTAATGGGGCAGGACACCAGGTACTCATATGAGCTTTGTCACAGCTATGGGATCCTAGGCAGTTGATGTACTCCTTGGCCTCTGTTTACTATTCTGCAAAATGATGATTTCTTAAGTTCGTTTTCAGTCCTAATATTCCACAAAGAATAATCATAGATAAGTTAAACATTTCTGAAATATTTAAAGATTCCTTAAATATTATAGGAGTTAATTTATTCTCTTAGACATTGTACTCTATATAAATAATTTGAAATAAACAGGGATCTCTTATGCCCTTCTTTGAACTGACATAGTTATCTTAAGTCTTCCTCCATCATACCAGCGCCCCAAGATCTACATTACTTGGAGAAAAACAGTTGTTTTTAAAAATCACATTCTACAAAAATGTCTAGAAGATTCTAGAAATTAATTTTAAATATTTTATTTTTATTATTTTGGTCTTTTTTTTTCACAATCATTTAGATAGATGATTGACATAATCATTTTAACATCATTTAGAGATTAAAATGATGCTATGGTTTAAAGTTCCAGAAACCTCTTTATATTCTATCATTCTAATTTTAGCAAAATAAGATGTACAAGGGCTGGGCTTGTGGCTCAGTGGTAGAGCACTTGCCTAGCATGTGTGAGGCACTGGGTTCAATTCTCAACACCACATATAAATCAATGAATAAAATAAAGGTCCATCAACAACTAAACTAAAAATTTTAAAAAATAATATGTACAGATTCCTTGACTGCTTATACAATTGGAGAGCTCAGGAGGCTTGAGTCTGTAATTTGAAATAAGTACCACACCACATACCACACTTACTACTCTCATTCTGCAGTATTTTCAAAAAATTGTAGACATTTTTTGTTTTGCTTGTGATTGTTTTTTGGTGCAGAGAATGGAACCCAGGGCCTTGCACACACTAAGCATAGCTCTCACAAGGAGCTGCACCCCAGCCCCGTAGACTTCCTACCTGCAGGAAAGCAAGCTTCATTTTGTGGGGTTTCTCTTCAACAGACCACAGCCCTGGCTTGCTCTCCCTCCTCCCACTCCGCTGTTGTGGGGACTGTGGATGGCTACGTGTACTTCCTGGATGTCCAAGAGGTGGACTCCCCTGGGGTGATCCACAAGGCCTTCCTCTCCAAGTCTGCTGTGCAGCACCTCATGTGAGCACCTCCTCCTCCTGGCACGCTTCTGTCAGCCTGTCTGTTGAGGATTCCAGCAAAACTATCACTGTTTTGAATCTTGAGTTTTGCGTGTTTCATTTGGTTTTCATATAAAACCTTCATTTGGTTCAGTGTTCACAAGGTACAGAGGGATGTGTATGGAAAGTTCCCCGAACACCAAGTTCTCTCCCTGGAGGCAGCCTGTTACGAATGTCCTGTGTCCCTTTCCAAAGGCATTTTATCCATAAACAATTGCAAAGATAAGCACTTCTTTGCATTTGTGAATAATTATTGAGCGCTCACTTGTGCCAGGTGCTTCTGTTATAGCTGCTCCTCCCTCCATTTTACAGGTGAGGATGATGAGGCATGAAGAGTTTAAACAGGCAGCGGCATGTGTTGGGATCAGAGACCAGGCCTCTGGGCCTCAGAGTCGCTGCCACTGCTCTTAAAGGGAGCAAACTACACAGTGTTCTGGACCTTGTTTTATTTTTCACTTATTTATTTTCACTACTCCCCAAATAGTCTATCTTAGAGAATTTTTATGTCCACATAAAGACCTTCCTCATTCTTCTTTATAGATAGCAGCATTGGATTCATTATATGAACATTTCAACATTAAAAAAAATAACAGTATGTTAATAGACATTCAGATTGTTTAAAGTCTTTTAAAGCATTATTTTTAAGAAGACAGTGTAGATACATTGTATTTGAACTTAAAAGCTGTTGTTATTATTGCTCTTTCTTTTTAAAATTTATCAAAACAGTAAATATTACACACTGACATTTGTGCCCTGCTTGACAGCTTACTGGAGTTCATTGGATGGGACTCTTAAGTAAGTCTGCTTGTCCCTGCTGGACAGATTAGGGGATTCAGGTCCAAAGAGGCACTGAGAAGACTTTGCTGAAGGTTTTGCAGGCAGCGTGGAGGAGCTGGTTTCTGCCCTCTGTGCTGTTGCTGCGGAGCATCCAGCCCGGCCTGCTGTCACCAGCCGGCTATCACCTCCCCACTCTACTCTGCTCTTCTATACACTTGGTATTTCCTGGGTGCCTCTTCTTTCTCAGACCCACTTCTCTTATTCTGATTTGTCTTTCCTCACTTTTTCTAATTTGAGGGACTAAAGAGATGTTTCACCACATCCTCCTCATCCTGCCACAGACCATTCATGGGGTACTGAATGTCACACCCAGCCCTAATTTGAGAATGGCTTATTCCCACTTGAAATAACAAGAAAGCTCTATTGACTTACTTTATTCATTTACAGTGACACAGTTGTCCATGTTTCGGGCATCTTCCTGTGTGGAAGGACATCTTCATGTCCTCTGTGGTATGGGTATAGAGCACAGTGGTTACGTCTACCTGTGATTGCTTGGCTTTCACAAGGTCAGAGACTTATTAACTACCATTGGTGATGGGTTTTGAGCATATCTCCTTGGCCACACATCCATATACTTGTTCACTATCTCTCTGATGAAGCAAGTAGGATCTGATAATTAGATTTCTTCTTTCTAGTTTTGATCAGCGAGGAATATTTCTGTTTGTTGGATCCTCAGAAGGAAACATCTTTATTATGAATGCCAATCCTTCAAGCTCATTTGAGATCCTAGGATTCGTAGGTATGACAGAATATGTATTAATTTAAAATACCATTCACTTTATTTCAAAGAATTTCAGGTTAGAAAAATAGAACTATAGCAAAATAATTATTTGTATTATGTTTTTAAAAAGAGAAACATTTAGATAACAGTCATTTAGGAGGATCCCCACATTATATGTAGAGGTATTTGCTGTGTTAGAGTTACCTGCTATCTGATGCTAAAGAAATTTCTTGAATCAAGTATTGAATGTGGCTGAATATTTCTGATGTATATTTTAAGGAGGAATAAGGATAGTTTCTCCCTGAAATACTTTTAAATGATATTTAGATGTTTAATATTTATTTAAGAACTAATTCTTTCCTCTCTGGCTTTAAGTACCAAACATGTATATATTCCCTCAAAAACATTTTCTAAATTCATTCATGAATTTCTAAGAATATCAAGTGCCTAGTAAGAGCAAAATGCTAAATCTAGGCCTGTGGGAAATGAAAAGGTCAAGGAGACAACTTAGTGAGGGGAGAACAAAGCAAAGTTCTGCATTGGCCCAGAGGCAGAGCAATTAATTCTCCCAGGTGTGAGGGAAGGAGGTAAAGCTGTGTACAGGTATGGAGGTGAAGATGGTAAAGGAAGGGTTTTCCAAAGAAAAGTAGTGAGCTCTGAGGATTCCATAGGTGTGGGATGGGATGTATTAATATTACAGCTCAAGATAAAAAAAAAATTTAATGAAGTCTGATGTAATAGGGAAATGGAAGAGTTTATTAGAAGGTGCCCATGACAATTAAGTGTAAAAGATGACAAAGGTCCCTGAATATCGTTCCAAGGACTCTGGAATTTATTCTGTGCTCAATGAGACATCATCAGAAATTTCAAGATGGAATTGACATTATTTGGCTTTGGCTTGGTCTTCAGAGGATGACTCAGGCATGCATGTGAAGGATATAGTAGAAAGAAAAGAGAATGGAATAAGAGAAATGAATAAGGAAGCTGTAATAGTAGTCAAGACAAGAGATAACAATACTCGATCATAATGGCAGCTGGTGTTTATTGAGGGGTGCCTTGCTATATGATAGCAAGTTTTCTACGGTGTGTGTTAACTCCATTAGCAACTCTTGTGAGATAGATGACTGTTGTTATTCACTTTTTATAGATGAGGCAATTGAGGCACAGCAGGGTTAAGTACTTGTTCAAGATCACACAGGTAGGTAGTGGAAGATTCAGGACTCAAAACTCAGAAAGACCAACTTCAGGTCATGTGCACAATGCACAAACCCATGCAGTGTCTTGGAAAGAGAGAAGAGGAAACAACTCTGAGTGATGGGATTGGTAGGACTTGGTATTTGATTATATGTGAAAAGGAGGTATGTTAGCTTCCCAGTCCTATAACAAATACCTGAGATAAATCAAGTTATAAGAGAAAAGGTTCATTTGGGCTCACAGTTTGGGAGGTTTCAGTCCATAGTCAGTCCCATAGCTTTTGGGCCTGTGGTAAGGCAGTACATTTTGGCCAAGAGCTGCTCACCTTAGGGTGTTTGGGAAGAAAAGGAAGACAGAGGAAAGAATTGGGGTCCCAATGTCCTCTTCAGGGCATGCCCCCAGCAACCTAACTTCCTTCCACTGAGCCCCACCTCCTAAAGATTCCACCCTTCCCAATAGCACCACAGGCTGGAAACCAGGACTTGACCCCAGAGTCTCTGGGGGAAACAATACAAACCACAGCAGGAGAGACCAGCATTTACTCCAAACTTTCTAACCTGGATAGTGGAAGTTTGTGGTGTCATTAATTTGAAGAAGAAAGGTTTTGAGGCTTCAATTCTGTATATTTGAAGCCAATAAGCAATTCATTTGGGGATATTTAGCATTAGTTTGGAGATAGAAATACACAGTTCAAGGCTTGATAATAGAATTCTGATCTTGAAAGCATGAACGTTGATTAGTGAAGCAAATCTGAATGTTTACTGGAGCCAAACAAGCAATCTCAATATGTCAATTAGATGGCACCTAGTGTGGTAGATCCTGTGACCAACCTCAGAGTGGACAGATACATGCTGCCTAAGTATCCCACTTCTTAACATCTTTCCTTGGCCAGTGGGTGGGATGAGAAACTGGGAATGGAACACTAGTCTGTTTTGCATTGAAGGTGTGGACAGAGGAAGAGGAGGCAGTGGAGAAAACTGAGGCTGGGTCAGAGTAATGAGAAAACCGGGAGTCACAGCCCTGCCCCACCAAAAAGCATGAGGAAGGCGGGCTGGGTGAAGGTGCAGCTGTGACTGGTGTGAGTGCTGCAAGGATGATCTGCAGGGAACCCCTGAGAGACAAAGAGGTCAGGGAGGGACTAGAGGTAAGAAAATGGAGTGATTAAATGCCAAGACTATTTTAGGAAGTTTACCCAGGATGGAAGAATCAGATACCAAACTGAAGGGAAGCAGAGTTGAAGGACAGTTCTTATCAGAAGACAGAGCAGAATAGAAGGAGACTTGGGGACACAAGACCAAAGAAGTGATTGAGCTTGGTGGGTGTGGGGGTGCCACTGTGGCACACACCTGTGATTTCAGCAACTCAGGAGGCTGAGACAAGAGGATTTCAGGCTCAAGGTCAGCCTAAGCAACATAGCAAGACCCTATCTCAAAATTAAAAATAAAAAAGGCTGGGGGTATAGCTCAGTGAAGGGGTATAGCTCATTGAAGGGGCTCCCCTGGGTTTAATCCCTACCACAGACAAACAAGAGGTGATTGATAGTGCAAGGTCCAATTGGGTTTGGAGGGGTAGTCTCAAAATCACAGATGGGGCCTGAGATTGATTCCTGCCTCATTATGGAAATAAAGGAGGAGGAACGAAACGGCAAGAAGATGAGGGAGTCAGGATAAGAATCTTGAGGCTGAGTTTGAGTGAGATGGCCTTGATCTTCCTGTTGAGGAACAGGTAAGGGCATGCATTACGTGCACATCTGGGGAAGGGGCTGAAAAGGGGGACAGCTGCAGTATCACCCCTCCGAGATGGAGAGGTAAGTGTGGAGTGAACCCACAGTGGGCTGCAGGCACAATATGCCTTGCTGATGTACAGACGCAAAGAACACCAGTGCCTGAGCTCATCCGATATTTAGAGTGGGCAAACTCGGCTGGGGCTGTAGCCCAGGGTAGAGTGCTTGCCTTGCATGTGTGAGGCACTGGGTTGGATCCTCAGCACCACATAAAAATAAATAAAGATATTTGTCCATCTACAACTTAAAAAGTTAAAAAAAGAGTGGGAAAACTGGCTGGAGTGCCTGTGCCAGGGCACAGGGCACACAGGGGGCAGATGGGTAGAGATGATAGACTCTGGAAGCCACCCCAGATGGGAAAGAAGCTAAACCAAGCTGGGGGCACTCTGCTGATCTAGATATAATCAGGGAAGATCTTCCATCAGTTCATCAAAAATGTTTTTTTTTTTTTAAAGGTGAGCATCTTTTTTTTTAATATTTACTTTTTAGGTGTGGATGGACACAACACAATGCTTTTATTTTTAATATGGTGCTGAGGATCGAATCCGGTCCCTGCCCGTGCTAGGCGAGCGCTCTACTGCTGAGCCACAATCCTAGCCCCATCAAAAATGTTCTTGTCACTTATGTTTAAAAGTCACTGGATATACTGATAAATAAATTTGGTTCTAAAGTTTGTATAAAGGCAAGTCTATAATGTGATATCATAATTGGGGATGGTAAGAAGTTCTGACCACAGGAGCATCGATTTCCATTTGCTTTCAGAGGTGAGCAAGGACATTCTACAAATATCCACGGTGTCTCTTTTGGAAGTAGACGTGGTACAAGTATTGGTGCTTTCTTCACTTCCAGAAGCAGAAAAAAGCAGGTTGGAATTATTTACTGTGCCCAAAATACTACCAACAGGTAAAGAAAAACCGACAACCCAACCTATTCTATCTTTGACTCAGCAAAAGTGTTGTTATAGTTGTTTTTTGGTCTTTTTTTTTTTTTCTCCTAATTAGGTCATTTGTGAAGAGGTAAAATGGTTATTTTTTGTGCATCTTTACAAAGTTAAACTGATGTGACTGTGGAACAACCTGAAATGTGCATTTCTCTCTAGACCTTGTAACTCATGAGTCTGCTTTATTAGCAAAGAAAAGAAAAAGGATCAACTGACACTATGTCATTTTGTGATGTCTCTTGTTTTTGTAGCTCTAAACATATATAGTTAAATTCAGACTCTTTACAGTATAGTTACCTTCACTGATAAAAATTTTTTTAAAGAGAGAGTGAGAGAGGGAGAGAGAGAAAGAGAGAGAATTTTAATATTTATTTTTTAGTTATCAGCGGACACAATATCTTTGTTTGTATGTGGTGCTGAGAATCGAACCCGGACCGCACGCATGCCAGGCAAGCGTGCTACTGCTTGAGCCACATCCCCAGCCCAATATAAATTATTTTTTAAAACAACAAAAAAGTTTTACTTCATCTTCTCATAGTTCCAAGAGCATTTCCTACTATGAGTTTATATTTGTATACCATTTAGAATAGTGTCTGAGATACACTAAATATTCCATAAGGGCTTGAGAAATAAAATAAAATACAGAGATAGTCTTTGCTTATACACTAATATACCCCTACTTACAAAATTCAGATTTATTGATGTCTCACTAATAAATTACAAAGAAAGTTATCTGGGTGAAAAATTATGAGAAAATAGATACTTTGTTTTAGATGACAAATATATTTGGGTAGCAATTTTACAAATAAATGATTATAGAGTATAAGAGAAAATCTCAAAGAATATTTTGTTTTAATTAGGAATCTCTATACTATGTACGTTTATTTTATTTTTAAAATTTATTTATCTATTTATTTTTTGGTGCTGGAGATTGAACCCATGGCACTTTAACACCGAGCTACATCCTCAGCCCTTTTTATTTTGAGACAGGTTCTCACTAAGCTGCTTAGGGTCTTGCTAATTTAGAGACTGGCCTCAAACTTGTGATCCTCCTGCCTCAGCCTCCTGAGTTGCTAAGATTACAGGGTGTGCCACCCTACATGGCTCATATATTTATTTACTGAGGTGTCTTTAAGTTAATTGACAAAATTAACTAAGACCAGCAAAAGAGATTTTACTCATCAGTCATCAGTATTTTTAGTGTAAATAAATTGTTTTAAAATCATTTTCATAAATGAATAGCCTCTGCAATATTAAGTGAGCACTTAAAACTTTTATTTTGCTTCTCATAATTGTTAATAATGATAAAGAATAAAATCAATATATGGTATAAATCAGTTCTCTTCTTCCTCAAATCCTATAGTTTCTGAAAGCTTCACTGATGAAAGAGGGAAACTGAAAGAGGAGCTGATTCATTTGTACCTGTATGAGATGGAGCACACTCTGTCCTCTGCAGTCTTGGACTTTCAAAGTAACCAAATATATGGCTTCTGTAATCAAGCACCATACGTCTGTAGCTATCTTCTTCCTGAAAAAGTATGCCAAAACTCTAGCATGCTATCACTCACCTTAGCAATCAACATTGACAATGTGCTATTTAGACATGATCCTCTTGTCTGCTTTAACAGAATAATTCAGTTAATAAAAGGCTTTATTGTATTAATACACTGCCCTTGAATTAGATAATATTAGTGTTACTTGTTAATCCAGCATAAAATACCTCTGAGCAAGCTCACACTCGTGCTGCATGTCACACTTGCCAGATAACCCAATGAAGATGACCTAATATTGGGTTAGTTGCTTAAAAAAATCTAGCATTAGAAAATCTATTCCATAGATTCCAAGGGCTAGAGGATGAGTAATTTTCAGTGGAACTCGGTGCCTGATCTGTAAGCAAAATAACTGAACTATGTTCCTAACATCCTTTCATCACTCTCTTTGAACTTCTTCCATGTTGTGTCACCTTCTGCTCTGCACACTGTCCCAGTGACCCTCTGCTTGCTGCCCCTTAGCTATTCAGTGTCCCACTGAATGGGTCCCAAGAGTATCTCCCGCCTCTCTCAATTCAATCAAAGCCCTTCTCTCTCAGAGTAGACAGCATTGGACATAGAAATTGCAAGAAGAAAGAAATGGTTCATGGAAAAGGGAATTCAAGAAAATTTCATGAGCAGTATTTGAACTGGACTTTGAAGAACAGGTCAGATTTAGACGTGGAGAAGTAATATGAGCTGTATAGGGGTAGATGCTGATGTAAGGAGATGGGCAGGACTGGCGGGGATAGGGTGGAAAAGGACATTTCAGACCAAAGAAGGACATGTGAAAGGCCTGGGGGGGAATGCAAGAGACACATAGGAGGTATAGCCACTACCTTATTTTATTCATGTATTTATACCAGGGATTTAACCCAGGCATGCTTAACCACTGAACCACATCACCAGCCCCCACCCCACCCCCTTTTTTTTTTTTGTATTTTATTTAGAGACAAGGTCTTGCTAAGTTGCTTAGGGCCTTGCTAAGTCGCTGAGGCTGCCTTTGAACTCACGATCCTCCTGTCTCAACCTCCTGAGCCACTGGGATTATAGATGTGTGCCACCACTTCTGGCCTCAACTACCTTATTTTGACTTTTACTAGGATGTATAAAAATTATTGGCAAAAATAAAGATTGTCAGTGTCAGCTGAATCTTTAGAAGCAGACTACATATGAAGACTTTCCTTAGCTAGCAAAACAAACTTTTATTTGCAAACAAAGTATGTGTTACATAGTACAAACATAAGCACCTACTTTATCCCATACTAATTCATTTCTAAGAACAGCATTTGTGATTTAAATATGAGCATGCATGCAAAATGCACATCTGTAAACATGAATTTGCTGTTCATCTAATCTTTTCTATAATATGGTTCTTTTCTTTGATTAGCAGGAAGATACCAAGGTTTGTATTCTTAAGCCACACCAAAAAGTGCAAAGCAAGCATTATGGAACTGGAATGCTCTATCTATCTTGGCATGGATTGTGGCTCATAACAATAGCTAAATGTGGAATTCTGTGTATCCGAGATATTTATACTTTGGTAAGCTCCTTTTAAAAAAAGTATGCAGTGTATATATTGTTTTCAGATAACTAACAAAAGTCCTTAGAAGACAAACCAGAACTTTTTCTTATGTTCATTGACTCAACTTTTTCTTATCATTGATGGAATTAATGACTTTGACTTTTTTTTTTCTTAGTACCAAGGATTGAACCCAGAGGTGCTTAACCACTAAGCCACATCCTCAGCACTTTTTATTTTTTATTTTGAGGCAAGGCCTCTCCAGGTTGCTTAGGGCCTTGCTGAATTGGTGATCTTTGAACTTGTGATCTTCCTGCCTTGGCCTCCCAAGCTGCTGGGATTACAGGTGTGCATCACCACACCTGGTGACTTTGCCATTTTTACAAGTGTCTTGATATACCCTGGTTTGAATCTTGAAGGGAAGAAACTCCCACCAGGAAAAGGAGATCTACAAACATAGAGCACTAGGCAGGGCACTACCTAACTCTGCAATCAGCTAGCTGTGTCTTAGAAATTCACTGAGCTCAAAGAAGTTCAGATGCTCAGACAGGAAATCAGGAAAGTCTCAAGGCTCTGCCCTAGCGGTAGTGGGGGGAACTGTTTTTGAAATGGCGAATTACTCTGCAAACATGCTACCCCCTGGCTTGAAGAGCCTTGGCTGGCTTGCTGCTGCCCCACTGTCCCTTCACGCTGGAATTGCACAAGGGAGCAGGGTTGGCCCTGATTCAGTCCTCCACCATCACTTGCAAACTCAATCACCACCACTACTATTTTTGATTTCCATTGTCCTTAGACCTCTGAAAAGGTAAAAGTAGTTGCCTTTCCCCAAAAGGTAGGGGATATTTTTCTAGGTTTTGGGACTGTGATTTTAAGGAATGATTTGCAAACTGCTACACTGTCAACTAGTGAAACAAGATATAATGTATGGTATATCTGACAGTGGCATGACATGGCAAGATATCAAGATGTTCTGAGTGACTGTATTGACTATTTTGAGTAAGGTCATCCTCGGCAGTACTATTTGTAAAACAGAGGGTTAAATAAATAAAGTTATGATGGTACAAAATTAGTTCATAAATAAAATATAGAATATTAAGCAGCTATGATACAGAATGAGGAGATCGCTACATAAGAACATGGAAAATATTCCAATATATATTGATCATTAAAGGGAAAAGCAACCTTGTATATATACATATTATAATTTATGTAAGAAAAATTCATATTGCATAAAAATCTGTTTGTATACATGTAAAAAAAAACTCTGAAAGAATATTGATGGTTCTTGTTACATTGATTGCCTTTGGAAGGAGGTTTTGGGACATGGGGATAGGAGGGAGATTCCATGTCATACACTTACAGTTTTAAAATTTTTGAACTATTGCCTATTCAAGAAATTAAATGAAAAATGGATCATTCTTGAGAATCAGCGTGAAAAATCATAGTTTTCAGACAGGGAGCTTAAATGGTTGTTCTGTGTGACACATTGGTGGGTTGTGTGTGTATTGTTGTTTTTGGATTTTTTTTTTCCCAATTGGTTTAATGAGAATCCTCCAAGGGCTATTGTGTATCTTCCAGCTTCTCACCCTCTCTCCTGGGTGCTCAACTGCTTTGCACATCAATGGAACCTGCCTGACTGTATTGACTATTTTGAAGGCTTCTGAATTTGCCACCTCTGCTTGCTCAAGGCCCCACCCCTGCCTGACTCCATAGCCTTCAGCAAGTTCCTTCACTTCCCAATGCCTCATTGCCAATCATAAATCTGTGACAATAATATCTCTCCTTCCACCCTACTGGGAGAATAAATCAGTGCTAATAAATGAGTTTAAACTAGGGACACATTACTATGAACTACATCCATACCAACTGAAGTGCTATTAGCAAATAGAAAAAGATTTACCCACAGGCTGAAGTACATATAAGCCTGTTAGGAAAGCCACGTATAGAAGTGCATTCCTAATTTCTCCACTTTGTTCCTAAAACTATTGAGGAAACATTTGCTCGGTGTCAGAGTCATTCTCATCAGGCGCATGGGATTCAGTCCATGAGAATTTCAATGGATGGACAAAGTATTCTGGTGAATGGGAAAGATGACGGCACCCTGGTTTACCTAAAATGGAAGTACGTATGGTATACAGTAAGCAATCCATTTGGTATGATGTTTTAAAATATGGATTTTATTATTAAGTACAGCAAGGCCAATGTAAAGGAATTTGGCTGCTATTGCAAAGATAGTCTCTTATGCTCACAGATTCCTAGAAGAAAGGGCACACCATGCTATAAGGCCATGCAGGAAGCACAAGGGTGGGCCAGGAGGCTGAGGGAGTGGAGAAAGGTGGGCAAGAGCCTTGGTTTCCAAAGTAAGAATCAGGCAGGTTTGGGACAGGCTAGTTTGAATAATATCAGCAGGTGCTGGGACCTAATAGCTGCCCCTAGGTGTCTGGGACTTGGTACTGGGGCTATTAGGAAAGGGAAATGATGACCCTGAGTGTGAGAGCCCCTGAGGGGGTGGCTGGGCTGTGGTGTCTACATTTGAAAGGCCTACTTCTGGCTAGTGGTTACTATCTCCAGGAATTAGATAGCCCTGGAAGAGGTATTCCCCAGCAGGGTAATCAAGGCCCCAGATATCAAAGCATTAAAATTCAAAACATAAAAATGGCATAATTAGGCAGCCAGGTGCAGTGGCGCATACCTGTAATCTTAGCAGCTCGGGAAGTTGAGGCAGTAGGATTGTAAGTTCAAAGCCAGCCTCAGCAAAAGCGAAATGCTAAAGCAACTCAGTGAGAGCCTGTCTCTAAATAAAATACAAAATAGGGCTGAGGATGTGGCTCAGGGAATCAGTGTCCCTGAGTTCAATCCCAAGTACAAAAACTAAAATAAATTAATTAAAAAATTAAAATAAAATAAATAAATAAAGGTATAGTTTTATTTAGATGACTTTAAAAACTCCTATTTGTCTCCCAAGAAACCTCACACGTGTGTATGTACACATACAAACACATTTACGTATCTTGCTTAGATGATATTAAATTATATAGAGTTAATTTGTTTATATTCAAGTTAAAATTCTAAATAAATATTACCCAAACATATGGATGATGACCAGGGGGTAGAAAACATGAAGTTGACACAAAAAAGACAGACTGGACTTTAAATGTTGCCTTGTTAGATCTGCTAATGGACATCATTCATTAATGTGCCATTGATCCTCATGATTAAAACTGTAATAAAACATAGTCTTTTGTGACAACATTGTGAAATGTTAACTATTGCAGAAGTTTGTATCATAACAATTTTGGTAGCCATTTATTTCAAGAGTTCATTTGAAGACTGTGTCTTCATGACCATTTTGTACATGGAAACCTGAGTAAAACATAAACTTGTATCTTGCTAAATGTTAAGTCCCACCAGGCCCACATGCTTGTAATTTCTGTGGTTTGGGAGGCTGAGGCAGGGGGATTGCAGGTTCAAAGCCAGACTCAGCAACTTAGCAAGATCCTGAGCAACTTATTGAGACCCTGTCTCAAAATAAATATAAAAAGGGTTGGGGATGTGGCTCAGTGGTTAAGAGCCCCTGGGTTCAATCCCTGTGTTAAAAAAAAAAAAAATCCTAACATATCCTTTATAGTCAGTGGGCAACAGCAGAGGGGTGTTCCCACTGTTCATAGAGGGAAGCTTCCATCTGTCAGTCATCACCTGAGCTCTGGCTCAGAACACAGCTGGATTTGAAACTTTAGTCCAGGACTAATGAGCTTATGACCTTAGACATGTGACATCTCCTCGAAGTCATCTATAAAAAATGTGACTGGAGGAAGGGTCTGTAGCTTCTACAAGATTGCTAGAAGTAGATGTTCTTGGGCCCATCTAGACTCTCTGAATCAACAGAGTCTGCAGATGCACCCAGGTATGCGTTTTTACAAGCCCTCAGGGTGAAGCTGATTTGCCCTGATGTGCTGCAGAAGTAATCCCCCACCCACCCAGGGAGTGGGCTCTGAGGGCCCAGAATGGTAACATGATATCATAAGTGGAGCAGTGCAGCACCTGGTGCTTTCTGAGGGCTCAGCAGATACAGTGGCTCTTCTGTGCAGTGGCCAGGGCAGGCTCAAGGGCCATGATGGGTGAGGTGATAGTGATAGGGAAAACATGAGGAAAAGTCACCTGAGAGAGGTCAAGAGACTTTTGTCCTGGAGCCTGCTGAAAGGCTTCTCCTCTAAGGAGTGGAGTCCTACTTATTACAGGACACTGTGGAGAATTATCTATGTTTCTTTGTGCCGAGATGATTTGGTATGTAGAAATAACATTGCTAAATATGAATTTTTTAAATTGTGATATTGTAACCTATGTGTTTTCTTTCTTCTTAATATAGGCGCACTGGAGGAATTTATGGCGATGAAAGTATTGATTATTTCCAGAAACTACTTACATTTCTGAGCAAGACCATAGCAGAGGAGAATTATTATTTAAACTCTCCAAGAGTTTCTTTAGATTTGGGACATGACTTTAAATATTCAGTTGAGTTCCTACTAGCTTGCTTGCTTGTTTCTTTCTTTGTAAATCATATAGAACTCTTCTATGTTTGCTTTCATGATGTTGACATTCCATTTAGGGACTGAATAAAACAAGAAAAAGTTAGGGCATGATAAGTGCTATTCAGTGAATAAAAAGAGGTTAGTATGATAGTGTTTGGCTAGCCAGCTTCTTCTCCAAGGAAAGACCTTTAAGCTGAGATCTGCACTGGAGGAGGGGCCAGGGACTGGGGGACAGCAGACCTCTGTGTAGAGGAGCAGAGCTTGGCATGAGGTGTGAGGACCTACAAAAAGTTTATGCCATTCAAGTGAGCAAGGGAGAAAGTAGTAAGAAAAGAGGTCCTTGGGGGCAGGGGGGTGGCAAGACCAGGTGAGGAAGCCCTTGTAAGCCAGGTAGAGTGTGATTTATTTTGCATGTAGTGAGAATCTATTGAACTGTTCTAAGCAGAGGATTAACAAGACCACCTTTACATTTTTTGAAATGATTAATTGCCTCTGCAAGGAGGTTTCCTGTAGGAGACAAGGATGGAAGTGGGGAAATTGCTCAGGAGGCCATGTAGGGGTCCAGTTAGCAGTGATGGCACAGAGGAGAGAAGTGATGGATTCTAGTCAGTTTCAGAAGTAGAGTTGATGGAACTCACCAAGGGGCTAGACTTAGGAGAAAAGAAAGGACCCAAGGACAAGTCAGATTATTTCCTTTGAACAATTATGTAGAAGATGGTACCATTCATGGGAATGGGGCAGACTGTGGGGAAGGGAGCAGCTGTAGGGAGAAAGATGGAGCTTGAGAAGCCTGTTCAACGCGTGAGTGGAGATGCCAAGCAGGCTGTTGGATAGATGAGCCTTGAGTTCTCAGGAGAGGCCAGGACTGGAGATGTCAATTGAGGGTCAAGGCATGTGGGTGGAATTAAAAGCCAAAAACTAGATCAAAGTCATGATGGGAAATGAATGGAGAGAAGCACAAGAGACCAGACAGGAGCAACTCCTAGAAAGTCAAGCCAAGGGAAGAGTACAGGGAAGCAAAGGAGAACAAGGGGGTGGCCAGTGAAGTCACAGGAGAACCAGGAGGGACAAATTTTGCTACAAAGAGGAGCATGAAAATGGGGTGACAGTCAAAAGGAAGCATGCCTGTCATTCAAGAGTAGTTTTCCTAAGAGATTATCTTTGGATACTGTTGGAAAAGATCCAATAGAAAGGAGAAATGGATGCTACAGGAAGATGGCAAGTAGAAAGTGTAAAGACCTCAAGGAGGAGAAGATCATAAGCACAGATGGCAGAGCTTGAGAACACATGGAACCACAGTAAAAGGAAGGAGACAAGAGCAGTGTGGTAACCCTGTGACCTGAGTGATTATTTCTGCCCTCAGTAACTTTCTCAGTCACTTGCAAAGTAGCAGTTAGACTAAAGCAAGGTGTCACAATGGTGTTATTTCACATACACTTCCTATTTTTTGTCTTTAGAATGTTTTAATTTCTGTAAATAAGGACAGACTGGTAGGAATTAAATGAATAAAACGTAGCATCTTTGTCAAGCAAATGTCTAGTTTTTTAATGCAACAAATGCAAAGGGATTCGATGCAGTTCTATGAAGTAAACTGGAAGGAGAAGAACTCAATGAGTTTTTAATATAAGAAACGTCTATCTTCTTCTAAGATTGACTCGTCACAAGAAGAATTAGCCACTGAGGAGAGTAAGAAGGAAATTCCCTGGATACAGTGGAAAAGCCAAGAGGTATTTATAAAATGTTGGACAGGTTTGAAATAATGCTCTGTGGTGTGCAAATAGATTAGGTTCTAATAGAAACCTGGTGGAAAGAAGACTGAATGAGACACCACTTGACAGGGTGTTGTATCACTGCAAGTGTAACTTTCCTAAAAACCAAGAGACCCCTAAACACAGCCCAGTCTTTTAGATTAAGTTCATGAGCTTTAGGGACTTGGCTAATATGAAACCTGACAAAAAGTGTCCAGGTAAGCTAAAACAGAATGAACTGTGGTGCCCCATTTCCATGGAAGTTTTTGGGGAGTGCCCACCTTGAAGCAATGGGGTAGGCTAGCAATAGAGGTGATGCTGGTGGCTTCTAGTGTCATAAGAGACTTAGGCAATGGGCAAAGGGTAGATTTTATCTGAATTCAGCCTGCTTGTCAATTTTCACTCAAGTTCCCAAAGAGCCCATCACTTTTCCTTGGTCAATTAGTCACTATTTAATTTTTCACTATTTAATTATTTTCTTTCCATTGGCATCAGTTTTGAGATGCTTCAATAGTCCCTTCATAGTACAGTTAGATTTAAGCAAAGTGTCACAATGGCTTTATTTCATGGATGTGTTTATTATTCATCTGGTAGTGTTTTATTTCTCTTTCTAGAGAAGGGCCATCTACCTATCTATCTAAGCATGTATCATTTTCCCCCCTACCATTTCTCTTGCTTTGTTGAGTGATGTTCTTGCTCCATTTCAGGCAGTTGAAAAGGAAATTAAAATGTTTTCCCAGAAAAGGAAAGAGATAAGAAGAGGAATCAAAGAACTTGCTAAAACTGTAAGTGCTGTGATTTCCTACACTAATCCACTTGACCTGTTGTCTAAGATCACTTTTCAAACTTCATTTTGTCTAGCACAATAGGAAGCCACACCCTTTTTTTCCTCTGCCTACAAGCTGAAGTTTCTGGGGTACTTTGACAGTTGAATTTTTCCCATATTACACTCTATCTAAATAGTGTCTTCCCCAAATGCCCTATTTTACATGATATTTTCATACTTATTTTTATCAAAGTTATACATATACATATTTGTAAGTTAGATAATAAGTAACATAATCAAAAATGTTTTAAAAGCAGCCTCTGCCCTGCTTCTCCCTGCTCTGATTCCTGTACTTCTGAGGTAGCTGTTTTTAATTTTTTCCACTTTTTCTTTTGGCTCTTTACCTCCAGGTTTCTAAATGGCCATCTTAATACTGCTGTTTCTTGAGATTTCAATTTGGATGCTAACTATGAGCTTGCTAGTATAAAAGAAGGTGGATTCTATTATACACACACACCCCCCATACAGATCAATCCAGCTCAGTATACAAACTATTACAGTTATGTAAATCTTCAAACATGAGCATGAGTTATACTGTATATTATGATTAGCCTATGCACTTATTACCTATTTAAACTCCTGACATGCTAAAAAAAAAAAAACAAAACTCTTCTCAATACAAATACCTGAGGTAATCAATCAGATGATAGTATGCTCTTATTTTTTTCAAACTCCCTTCTACAGCTTTCCATCTTCTGGCTCCAGTCTAAGCCCCTTGCTCTCAAGGCCAGGCACTCTCAAGGCCATCTTCCTGGGAAATTCTCTTATCTGCCTCCTGAGTTGGAAGCCTTATTTCCTGGGTCCTGAGTGTTTTGTTGGTTTTTTTTTTCCCCCCTTGGCATGCATCTTCCAGTAGTTTCCTCAGCAGGACCTCTGTTCCAGGCTTGGGAACATACTTTAGAGCAGAACTGTGCTTCTTGGATGCCATTCAAATGTAATCCAGCATGAATAGTGGCTGTCCCTAGCACTGTGCTTTGGTGCTGTTCTTGAAAAAACATACAGGTGAAAAATATTGTGTGAGATTTGGTTTTTCTTAAAATGTCTTTATCCTGCTCTCATATTTCTTCGGTGGTTTGCAAAGGTGCACAGTAATTTCCCCTCAGAATTTTGAAGGCCTACTCCATTGTCTCCTGACTTATAGTGTTTGCTTTAGAGAGTCTAGTGCCTTTTTTATTCCCAGTTCTTTGTAGGCAATAATATTTTTATCTCTGGAAACTCATAGGGTCCTCTTTTTATCCTGATGTTTAGAAATTTCAAGGTTATGAATCTCAACATGTTGATGGATTTTCTAGGTTTGCTGGTGTAGATATATATGAACTGTGCTACCATTTCCGCCATGCTCTGAACCCCCTAGAGGCTGGCCTTTCTGGCAGCAAGAATGCCCTCTTTTGCCATTTGACTTCCACTTTGGAAGTGGCAAGGTATGGTAACTATATGAGACTGAAGGGCAGGAGACTAAAGTCAGAGTTCTTATTTTCTCATAGGTTATGAGTTAGCAGTGACTACCAGCCCTCTCATGAAGGGCTAAGTTCCAGTAACTACTTCCAACCCTGGCCTTTCAGACAAGGAATGATAGCTTCCCACAGGTGCTAGCTCAGGATGCTTTATGGTACATTGCTGGTTTCTGTACCCTGCCACATCTATTTTAAAAGTGCCTCTCTTTAATCCTCCTATTTGAATGTATCCTCCAAGTCCTACCAGGTGCCTAGGTTTTTGGTTTTCTTTTCCCTTTTATATGCTAGACATTGGTCAGTCCTTTTAATAGGAAAACTTTATCTTTCAGTACCAGGAAATGTTCTAAAATTATTGCTTTGGTAATTTCCTCCCTGTTTTCTTTATGTTCCTGATTACTGATGAGGTCAGCACCTTTTCATGACTCTAAAGACTGAATCCTCTGTTCATGCCTTGCACATTTTGCTATTGTGTTGTTGGCCTTCTTGTTCTTGATTTTAGGAATTCTTAATTTTAAATTTATATATATATATATATATATATATATATATATATATATATATATAAATGATCATGATCATTAGGATTACCTACCCTGTGGTAACAAATAAACACAAAAAGTATAATGGCATAGAAGAATGAGAAGTTTATTTCATCCTCATGTAACAGTCTTGGGTGACCCTTCAGGTTGGCAGCTGCTCTGTTCCATGTAGTCATTCAGAGACCCAGGCTGCTGGAGACCCTGCCGTCTTTAGCATGTAATTTCTAAGGCTGTCTTGCTTTATCTTAACCTGATCAGGCAAAAAGGAAAAAAGAGCATGGAGGTGTACATGGGGAAAATCTAGAGGTAGTCATTATTAGGCTGAACTGCTTAAAACTACTATTTTATATAGTTCAACCTACAAATATTTTCTGTGAAAATATGTGGTTCAATCTACAAAAATGTTTACTGTCTTGTCTCTTAACCTTTCATAATGTGCCTTTTATTAATACAAAGGTTAAAAATTATGGCATGGTCTGGGTGTATGGATCATTTTCTATTTAGCTTTATATTTTTTGTGTCTGACTTAAAAAAGCCTTCCCAAGCCTGGGTGTGGTAATGTGTGCCAGAATTCCTACCTACTCAGGAGGCTGATGCAGGAAGATGGTTTGAGCCCAGAAGCTGGAGATCAACCTGGGAAGCATAAGTAAGACCCTATTAAAAGACAAAAAAGACTTCCAAAGTCTCACTTATTTCCTTCTGATGCTCCTTTACTTACTCGTATGATTTATTACGAGATAGTATATGAGGTCTGGTTCTAACTTGATTTTTTTTTCAAGTAAATAACCCATCTCCCCAAAGTTTTTTAACTGAATGTGCCATTCTTTTGCCACTGATTTGCAGTGAATTCTTTCTAAATCACTGGATTCCCAAGTGTACAGGAGTATCTCTGGATTCTCTTTTTCATTTTTTTTTCTTTGTGATTCTGGGGATTAAACCCAGGGGCGCTCTACCACTGAGATACATCCCCATCTCTTTTTATTTTTTTATTTTGAGACAGGGTCTTGCTAAGGTTGCGCAGGCTGGCCTTGAACTTTCAATCCTCCTACCTCAGCCTTTCAAGTTGCTGGGATCACTGGTATACACCACTATACCCAGCTTGTTTCTGGATTCTGGATTCTGAGATTGATTGATCTTTTCCTGAGCCAATACTAAAACATTTTAATTATTCTAATTTTATAATATAATTTTATATCTTGAGAGTAATTATCTTTTTGCTCTATTTTTAAATGGATTTTTATGCATATTTATTTTCCACTTGAATTTTAAAACTAGCTTGTGATGAGCTTGTTTATTTTGGGTGTTTTAGTTATTAGATAAATGAATTTCTAAGGATAAAACCTTAACACTTTAATAACCACAATAAGTCTATAAAGTGACTCTTTACTCAGTAGTATATTTAGATAAACAGAACATCTATTTTTTTATTGGTTGCCATCTACAATTCTTGTCATCATCCTTTCTTACTTGAAAATTTAGGTTCTGAATATGATGGAAGAAAATGAGAAACTGGATAATATTGCAAAATTAGAGCAACAGGAGTTCGGCCTGGATCTTGAGGAACTGGAAAGGCTCCATGAAGAAAGTGAAGAGGAGGTGGCCAAGGTAGGGAAAGAGTTCATCTAAGCACCCATGTTAGCCTACCTGAGCTCTTTGCTTTTGAAGAGATACCAGCCCTGAATTGGATGTGATAGGGATCCAGAAGAATGCTAGCAAATGGTACCCTAAACCCAGCTAGCTTTCCACATGTTGTCGGAGAGTTAGTGACACCTACCACTGAGGGATCCCAGTCCTAAACAGAGGAGGCTACTAGTCAGCCCCATCCTGGATCTCAACAACAGGGAGGAGACCAAAGCCCAACAATGATTATCTGAACATGGCCCCAGGGAGTGGAATAGTTAACTAGATAGCCCAGCAGTGGGGAGAGGAAGGCTGAGGGGCAGGGGTCGCACAGCTTCTGACAACGGATATGCCAAAATGGCTATATAAATCATTAAGTCAGGGGATCAGAATAAAAAAGAAATGAAATGCAAATTAATACAATTAAAAAGTACATAATAGGGGCTGGGGTTGTGGCTCAGCAGTAGAGTGCTCACCTAGCAGGTGCAAGGCCCTGGGTTTGATCCTCAGCACCACATAAAAATAAATAAACAAAATAAAGATATTGTATCCAGCTACAACTATTTTTTTTAAAAAGTACATAATAAAAAATAAAAGAAATAACAGAAAGATATTTTGGAGGAGGGCACTGGGAATTGAACTCAAGGATGCTCTACCTCTGAGCTATATCTCCATCCCTTTTCATTTTTTATTTTGAGACAGGGCCTTGCTAAGTTGCCCAGGCTGGACTTGAACTTGTGATCTTCCTGCCTCAGCATCCCAAGTCACTGGGATTATAGGCATATGCTACTGCACCTAGCTAAAAGGACATTTTTAAGTCTTAGAAATACTGTTCTTAGCTAGTTTATTAATCAACTTGCCAACCAAGTGAGATGCAAACAAAAGGTCTGGAGAAGATCTTTAGAACTAAGGGCTATGGGTTTCATGGTCATACCAGGTCTTTTCGCAAACTCCATTAAAATAGGGATATCTAATTACTTACCTGTTAAGTGATATCAGCAGATAAAACTAATTAAAGTAGGACATTTGATTCTAAATGGATAAATGTAAGTTATCTGATCTCTAAGAGTAAGTGGTAGATTTTTTTATTGTGGACATCAGTAGTATGGGAATTATATACAATAAAGACTCCCAGAGGTCACTGGCACTTCAAATATGTGTTAGAAAGAATTAAGCTGGCTTTTAGATCTCTGGTAATTCAGAGATATTTGTGGTGGGGCTATCCTATGTATTGGAGATGTTTAGTAACATCTCCAGGCTCTGTCTACAAGACAGGAGCATCCCATACCTCCAGTAATAAAAATTTAAAAATATATCCAGAGATCTAAAAGCCAGCTTAATTCATAATATGAATTTCAAACTCCTCTGAGAAAAAGTAGACTTGGCACAGTAGTGTCGCTTCCTGGCTATTCCAACCAGCCAGGTCTGTGAGCATCAGTAGTCCAGCTCCCCTGGGTGAGGGATCTGTCCTCAGAACCCCCTGTGCTCATGGGTATGACATGGCTGCCCTTGGAGGCATTTGTGTTGCCACCCCAGTCTTCAGGGAAGGGAATACAGCCTACAGATGTACCCTTCAGGAACTGTTTTCAGGGGCACGGCTTGCACTCCAGACGTTCATCTCTAGGCAATGTAGCTCAAAAAGTGTTGGGGAAAGATAATCAAACTGTCCCACCTCAAACATAGCCATGACTTACCTTGGTAGTGCATTTACGATAAGATGATTTTGTTCTAAGAGGCCACACTTTCATTTTTAACTTTTCCCTTCATCCATGTGCTTCAAGATAAGAAAGGATGTAGAGATGCACAATCTAGCCAAGGGCTACCTGACTGAGGTTATCAAAGAAGAATGCTGGAATGCCATGGCTGTGAAGGGCCGAGCACTTAAGGTAAAGGACACAACCCCAAAAACCTTGGCTGCTGAGAATTTTCAACCAAAGTCTCATGGCATAACATTTAACAACAGTTTTTAAAAAGAAAATCCACATGTAGCAAAGCATTTGAAGCATGCCCTGCCTCTTCCTACACTGACTTCCACCTAGAGGTATTGCTTTCTCTTAATGCTTTCTTCCCTCTGCTCAGTCCCCATGTGCTTCCAAACCAGCACCTCTTAAGATTGGCTTTAGCACCCCATCTTTCTTTCCGCTGCAACACTCCCTGTCTCCAGGTCTTAGTATTTGTCTACTCCAAAAGCCCACCTCATTCACGGTCCACACAGCTCAAAAGGTGGGATACAACGTATTGTTCACATCTATACCTCTGCCTGCCTTTGCATTTTCTAAGGAGCTATTTTTTTAAATTTTTTTATTCTGATTTGTTATACATGATGGCAGAATACAATTCATTTCATATCACACACATAGAACAAAATTTTTCAAGACACTGGTTGTATACAAAGTATTTTCACACCATTCACGTCTTATACTTAGGGTAATGATGCTAACTCATTCCCCATCATTCCTACCCTCTTGCCCCTTCCTTTCCCCTCCCTCCCCTTTGCCCTATCTAAAGATCCTCCATTCTTCCCATGCTCCTCCCTAATCGCCATTATGCATCTGCATCCTCATATCAAAGAAAACATTCAGCTTTTGGTTTTGGGGGATTGGCTTGCTTCACTTAGCATTATATTCTCCAACTTCATCCATTTACCTGCAAATGCCATGATTTTCTCTCTTTTAATGCTGAGTAATGTTCCATTGTGCATGTATACCAAGTTTCCCTGTCCATTGTCTACTGAAGGGCATCTAGGTCAGTTCCATAATTTAGCTATTGTGAATTGTGCTGCTACAAACATTGATATAGCTGTGTCCCTGTAGTATGCTGTTTTTAAGTCCTGTGGGTATAAAACAAAGAGTCGGATAGCTGGATCAAATGGTGGTTCCATTCCAAAATCTACTATTTTCCAGATTGGCTGCACCAATTTGCAGTCCCACCAGCAATGTATGAGTGTGCTCTTAAGAAGCTATTTTAATTTACCTCTTTATACAGTGTGACCAAAAGTCTTGAGTTTATGTCTGTGGACCTACAGTAACTATTTACAGCACCTTCTTCACT